>NW_023602073.1:110916352-112116352 GCF_014898055.3 Talpa occidentalis | reverse complement strand
CAAGAATTAATAGAGGTCTAAGATGTTCCTTCTTGCAAGATAATTCCACTTGTCACAAATTTTACAGATACTTAAGATATAGAATTTCTGGATCTCCATTTTATTGCATAATAATAAAAAGGAACTAGGGTGATGGTTGCAGGCCAGTTATTGAAAAGTTAGTTCAAAATTGGCTGCCCCAACTAAGACCCATTATATCTTTTTCTAGCCTTTTACTTTCAACCCATTTACATTTTTATATTTAAAATGGTTTCTTGTACAGTAATTAGTTGGACTTGATTTTTTGTTTAGCCAGTCTGATAGTCTCTATATTTTAATTGGTATTGTTAGATTGTTTATATTTAATGTAATAAGTAATAGAGTTGGGCTATGTTATGCTGTGTGCTAGTCATTTTCTATCTGTTCTTGCTTTTTTCCTCTATTGGATTGCTTGGAATTTTTTGAATTTCAGAATTTTAAGAATTATCCTTTTTCTCTCTATCAGTTGCTTATTACATCTGTGTTTGAAATTAATTTAGTGACAGTGCTGAGGTTTATAATATGCATTTGTAATTCATCACAGTCATACAGTAGAATATAACTTTATATATAAAGACTTTACAACTATACTCTCATCCTTTGTGCTTTTGTTAGACATTTTACTTTTATTTATGCTAGCAACACACAATACATTGCTGCAATAACTACTTTAGGTAGTTATCTTTTAGACCAGTTGCTAGTAGAAAAAAATTTCTATTTTATTTCTAGTGTTGTTGATTTCTTTATGTGGATTCATATTTCATCTGCTTAAAGAACTTTCTTTAAAAACATTTGTTGTAGGGTAAGTCAGCTTGTAATGGGTTATCTCAGTTTTTGTTTTTCTGACAGAGACCTTATTTTTATGAAATACTTTTGCTTCGTGTAGAATTGTGGATTGCCTTTTTTTTCTTTCAGCACTTAAAAAATGTCACTTTGTTGTATGGCTTTCATAGTTTTGCTGTAATTCTTTGATTCTTTATAAGTAAAGTGACATTTTTGGCTATCCTTAAGATTTATCTGTGTTTAGAATTTATATGTTTTTACTTTTGAACATGATGTGTCTATTTGCTTTTGTTTGATATTCTTGCAACCTCTTGGTTCTCTCAGTTTGATATCTTTAATTTGGAAAATTCTTAGCCATTATCTCATTGTATGTTTCTTTTTAACTTGTTCTCTCTCCCTTTCTTACTGTGATACTTACATGTGTGTAAAGTCTTAAGGTACTGTCTCATGACTTTTGTATGATTTGTTTTGGGGTTCTCCCCCCCCCCACTGTTTTTTTTTTTTTTTCCTGATAGGAGATTTATTCATTGAGATTTCCTTGGTGATAATTGGTGTTGTTGCTATTCCTCAGGTATTGATATTTTAGAGGGTGAAACTGTAATATAGAGGCATATATTTATTTTTTTGGCATGTCCTGAGATATTTCAAATTATAAGTAAAATGTAACTTTATAATTTTCGTCCTAACTAAGAAAGTCTGGTTAGAGTTGGGGGCCATAAGATATGACCTAGGATTGTAGCTGTTGTAAAGATAGACTATAATTTAATAATTTGAATGAGTTAGGGACTTAGCAATTTTGGTTCTCCAATATCAAGAATATCTTATTTTTTTATGTTACAATTCATAGATTTTCATTCAATGCTTCTTTTACTATTTTAGATAATTAGAAAAATTAATATTGCATTTTATCAAGCAACTAGACCCATATGTTTACTTTCCTGGGACTATTAGAAGTAAATAATATATGAAGAATAACACAAGTAAGAAATAAAAAATGCTTTATTTTTATAGTCTTTTAATTGCGGAAGTGGTTTAAAAGTATATGGGATGCCTTTTAAAGAAGAGATTTAGTTTGTGCATAGAAGATTTAAGATCACTAAAAACTAATAAACCAATTAGTATAAATAGAACAAACAAAACTTTTGGAAATTCATATTTGATGTTTTGAGTTCATCAGTAGTGATAAATGAGACTTAAATTTACTTTCTTTTTAAAATTATATGATAAATGAATAAAAGTAAATGTTATTTCAAAAAGAAGGTATGCTAATATTTATCATTTATATCAATTGAGGGGTGTCATATTACTAAAGAATCTGAGTATGTCTGATTCAGGTGTCTAAAAGTTTAATAATTAAAAAAATGCTTATATCAAAATCTGAAACTTCATGTTGTAGAACTAGTAGTAAACTTAAAGAAAAGTTGTTTGGGTGAACTGGTTCATTGTAAGAATGTTTACATGATCTAGTTTTTACTTAATAAGATACCTTGTCATGAAACATTGTAATTTATCACAGAAAGTGTTTCCTTGACCCATGTTTCAGTAGTAGCTGGCAGAGATGGGGAGAGCTCCAAGTTGATAATCAAGAATAGCTATATTAAAGGATCAGAAGCCAAATGCATGAAGCATTTGTTTTTGGGGCAGAAAACCCCAATATACACAGATTCTTTAAAAAAAAATTATTGTTGGTGGTTTCTTGTTTAGTTTGTTAAATTCCCACAACAGTCCCAGGATATACTTAAGAGCAGCGGGTTCTCAACAGCTAGACTCTTTTTGGCTCTACATTTCCAATTGTAAAACTAAGTCAAGGAATTGCTTTTCTTCAGGAAAAAAGAGGACTCTTAAGGGGGTCAAAGGTACAAACCAGTTACGAAGTATCTGGAATTATTACAATTCCATGATATACATGGGGTTGTAATGTATAAACACACACAGAGAAAAAAAAAGAGAGGAATTTTTTTGTGTGTATGATCTTAAAAATTGATGACAATTCCTTACATCAAGATGTTGGACTTTGAAAACCATTCTCTGTCCATTTCCATTGTTACTGCTTTAGTGGAGGTCTCATTATTTTTGCTTGGACCATCATAATGGCCTCTGAGCTTGCCTTTAGCTTTACCTCTTTTCAAAATTCAGCCCTTAAAAATGTCACTAGAACAGTCTTTCTATAATCCAGCTTTCAATCCAAGCATTGACATGTAACAGTGGTACAGGACAACAGGTGAAAAATTGCCAATAACCTAAATGTTAAAAATATGAGGAGTATTTTCATCTATATGGCATATATATAGTCTGCTAGTCAGTCATCAAAAATCTTACAAAGAAAGAGGAAAATGTTCTGTTGCTTAAGTGAAGACAATAGGTTTCAAATTAGTTTGTTACAGTATAATTTTTTTTAAACAAACTTACTTTCTTTTAAAAGATTTATTTATTTATGCATACAAGAACTGGGGTACAGGCCAGACGTGTGGGGGATAAGAGGATTCACCAGAGACAGAGTGGGGAACAACAGAGGGATTGACTGAAATACACCGCTGAGGGGAGCAACAGGCGAGACATGAGAGGTCTGCTGTGCCATGTGGGTAGCTCCCTGGCCAGCTTGTTATCGAACTCATGCTATGCTGCAGTGGCTGTGGATAGCCTCATAGTGCTGCAGCTTAACCTCTTGAACCACCAGAAAGGCCATACAGTATAATACTTCTCTTTGAAATATATATAATATAAACAGAAAAAATACATCAGAATGTGAAATATTTATCTCTAGGTACTAAATTTGAGTTATGTTGTCTTTAAAGCATGTATTACTTTTTAATTAGGGAAAAATAAATAAACCAAACATACCATCTGTTTTCATTATTCTCCTGCTTGAAGCCATCTTTAGTTTCCTATATTCTACAGAGGCATTTCCCAAAATGTAGTCATGAATATACCTGCTTTAGAATCAACTAGAATACCCACTAAAAATGTTGATTCTTGGGGTCCAACTCAGACATACAGAATAAACTGTTGGGGTTGTCTTAGAAGTGTGCACTTCTAACAAGTGCCACCAATGATTTTTAAAGCTCTCAAAATGGCCTCCAGAAGAAAGGAAAACTCCACATAACATAAAACTTCTGTGATCTAATATTTGGATACTTTTCCAGCTTGATTTTCTTCCTCCCCAAGTACTTTTCAGTCTTTACTTGCTCTTTCCTGCATATATTATATGATTCTGCATTTGCATTTAGTTTAAAGAAAGCAGGAACTTTGGCTATTGTCGACATGGAGTGTCTGGCATAGTATTGTCCCTCATGGACTGAAGAATGAATGAATACCATTCCTCTGTATGGAATGATCATGCCCATTTGGTGATTTCTTCATTTTATTTTTAATTAAGCTAATATTAGGACACCCCCATCAGGTATCCACCACCAATTCACCCATATTCTGCCACCATAGACCATTGTACTTCTTCCCTCTTTGTTATTTCCCTCCCCACCCCCTCTGGATGCTTCAGTTGTGTAGTCAGTTTTCAAGGGTTAGTTTTTAAGCTTGTTTTTATCTGACTCTTATTTATTCTATAGATTTCATTTTAAAACTGCCCTGCCTGAGAGACTGCACTTCCATTGTGAGGCTTTTCTAACTTTTCTCAGTTAATTAGTCTTTTGTGCTACCCACTATACTTCGTACCTCTGATAGAGCAGTTACTACATTGATTTGCAAATTTTTGTTTTTTGGGGGGCTGCTTATTGTTTTATTTGTCTAACTTCCCTGTTGAAGCATTAAGTTTCATGAGGGGGCAGATCAGTATGCTGCCAATCTTTGTGTCCTTTGTGCTTGGTGGCTGGACTCGCAATAAAAATTAGGGAAAAAACTCATGAAGGTAGCAGTTCACTTATATGAGGTACCTAGAATAGTCAAATTCATAAAGAAAAAAGTAGATTAAGGGCTGGGGAATAGAGAGATAGGAATTCACTGTTTAATTGGTACAGGGTTTCACTGTAGGATAAATGAAAAGTTCTGAAGATGGATAATGATAATGGTTGCTCAGTGGTCAATAATATATATGGATTTTTGGTGCCACTGAACTGTGTGCTCAAAAGGGGTTAAAATGTGAAATTTTATGTATATTTTAGCATACATAAAATAAAACCTCATGAAGGTAAAGACCTTGACATATTCACTTCACTCTCGTTTCCAACATTGTTTTAATTGTTAAATTGTTTTCTTTTTGAAATTAAGTTGAATATACAGAGAAAGCCCATATAAAATTCTGTAACGAACCAGCAGAACTTAAATCACAGATTTAAAAAAAATATTGTGATATTGCAAATAGTAATTAAAATTGACATGACTACTGACCGCTACTAATTAGCCTATGGTTACTATATACATTATATCTTATATATATATATTTTATTCACATGCAATAAAATTTTAATTATATAATAAGAAGAGTTTGGCAAATGGATGTAGTCATGTAACTGTTACAGGGCAGGAAGAGGGGCAGCCCAAACCCCGCAAACCTGCCTATTCTATATAGGGTTCTGCCATCCGCCGCATCAACACAAAACATAGGAGACTTTAATGGGAAGGAACTTTAATAAAACTAGGAAACAATACAGAAAAGGCAAAGAATCTAGTTTCTAAATGAAGCACCCAAAGTTACCCATCCCCTTGTGGGTAAAAGTCCATCCATATGGGAATGGCCCAGAACAAGGCCCCAAAGCCTGCCACAAGTCTACAGCATCTTCCAGTGGGGACCCACAGAAAAGGGTCAGAAACAACCAGACAAGCCCGGAAGGAAAAGAGCAAAATCAAAATCAAGATAAAAGCTGCCATTGTCTCCTCCCCACGGGTCTCACCCACATCTGTGTCACCCAGTCCATGACCAAAAGACAAGCACAGTTTCTTCACGTGTCTCTAGGCTCCATGTGCCTCCTCCAGGTCCCCTTCTGGCTCCATCCTGCTTCCTTCCTTCCTCAGTCTCCTCTGCAGCTTCTTCTCTCCCTGCTCAGCTCCACCCTCCCTTGGGTGGGGCAGGGAACCTGGAACCTCTCCCTTTCCTGGGGACCTCCCTGTTACATAACCACTATCACCACAGTTATGGTTTATATAATATTTTTATCACCCTAGGAAGTTCCCTTGTGCCCCTTTCAGTCAAATTTCCCTTCCTACCTCCAACCCCTATAATTACCTTGGTTTTACATTTTCTGGAATTTCATATAAATGGAATCATGCAGTTTTTAGTTATTTGTGTCTTCATTCACACTGTTGCATATCTCATTAATGTATTCCCTTATATTGGTATAAGTCATATTTCATTATACAGTTATAGTATTCACTAGAAGCTGGGAGTTTAGGTTGCTTCCACTTTGGTCTATTATGAGTAAAGCTGCTGTGAGCATTCACACACAAGATTTTGTGGGACTTTGTGTTTTCATTTCTCTTATAAATACTTAGGAGTGGAATTGCTGGGTTATAGGGTAAGTTTACTTCATAAAAACCGCCAAACTTTTTTAAAGTAGCTGTACCATTTTGCATTACCTCCAACAGCATGGGGAGGGAGCATAGTTTCTTCATCAACATTTGGTTCTAGTTCAGTCTTTTAAAAACTGTATACTTTCCAGTGGGGACATAATGCATCTCATTTTAACTTTTTTGTTTTTTAAAGGATTTAGGATACTGAACATCTTTTCATGTGTTTATTGCCCTTCATATATCTTCTTAAAAATTAAGTTTTCTTTCTTACTAAGTTAAAAGAAGTTATGTATACTTGACTCAAGTCATTTGTCAGATTTTCTGCAGGTATTTTCTCTCAATCTGTGATTTCTTTCTTCATTTTCAATGGTATCTTTTAAGGAATAAAAGTTTTTAATTCTGATAAAGACTTTCTTTAATAATTTGTGTTTTTTGTGAACTCAAAAATCTTTGAGTTCAAGTTCAATAAGGTCACAGGTATTTTCATCAAGTGGAGGTTTTATGCCCACTGTTTTTAATAGAATGTAGTATGAACTATTCAAAATTCTAAGTTATTATTAGATAATCTGTTTTTGAAGTACTGATGGAGATTATTTTGGTCAGGATCTTTCTATCTTTGAGGTGCCCATAATAAAGTTTCCCTCATGAAACTTTAAAACTTGAATTTGGTTAAGGGAAAAAAAAAAGGCTTAAATACAGGTAGAATACCAGACCTGTTTTGTGCATTAAGATTTTAATTTTTGACTTCCTGATTATAGTTGATAGTTGCCCAGGAGTAGCTGCTCTTATGTTAACATTTATTACATTTAAGCCAATCTGTCAGATGTGTACCTGAAAGTGCTTTGTCATTTTCTCATTTACTAGTGTGAACAGAGGGCCTGTGTGAGTCAGACTTGAGAAGATAATGAAGTAGAATGCCCTTTTGCTAGGGAATTTATAGTCTAGAAGTTAGAAAGAGACAAATTCATACAAATATGAATGACAGAACCACTTAAAATATTCATTGACTCAACTTGCAATATATTGGACTGAATGAAAACTTGAGATATTCAGAACTAGACATAACTATGCTGGTTTTTCCCCTGCCCTCTTTTGATTCTATTTCTTGATGCTGCTCCCTTTTTCTCTGTATTCTTTGGTGATCTAGCTTCTTATTCTTAAAATTTTCCAAATTCCCTGCTGAAACCCAGGACATTTCCTTACTTTATGAAGAATTGCGAATAAATAGCACATTATCTTATATGGGAACTTTCATGATTCCATTTCCTTTTGGGATAAATTGAACAAAAAACTAACTTTTTCTCTTGTGCACTGACTGGGATAGTTTATAGATAATACCTCTGTCACCTCTTGAGCATGCTTAAGACTTATAGAATAAATACTATGCTGATTCATTTTCTATAGTCATTCTACTCAAGTGTGTTAAGTTTCTTGGGGATACTAGCTTCTAACACAGACTGGTTGGTTGTCTTTCCCAGCCAGACAATGTAAGCAACAGATTGAGGAGAAACAGATATGAAAAGTGCAGCTTTCTTTTTTATTAAGCATACATTAGAAAGATTTACAAAAATGTAAGACATTTTCTATCTTTGAACAAATTTTTAGAAAACAAAATGACATGTCATTTGTGTTAATAGCTTTAATATTTTTAATGAGTGAAAATGTGAATAACTCGAAATGGTCAGAAAATTAAATCTTGGGTAGGCAAAGTTTAGTAATGACATCAGCATAATTAAGAAGAACTAGAAGTTTTTAATTTAAATTTTTTTTATTAGTGTGTTGTGTAAGAAATACCAACCTATAAATTCTAACAAGCAAGTTAAAATTCCAAACAATACTCAAGCACAGTTTGTACCAGTGTAGTTCAGACATTTTGATTATATATTTTGATTATTGAATAATCTGATTCTTCTGTAAATATTTACAGATTCTATTTTATGTACCAGAGATTGTCCAAGCCATTAAGAATAAGAGGAATTTATACTTTAGAAAAGAAGTCAGTAAGCTACAACCTTGAGCGTCAGATCCAGCCTCCATTATCTGTTTTTGCAGCCCCCATTACCTGTTTTTGAAGTAAAGTTTTGTTCTATCACAGCTCTTCCCATTTATTTACATATCATCTGTAGCTGCTTTTATGAGTCATTCAGTTGGATCTGAGTAGTTGCAACACAGACTATTACCTACAAAGTCTAAAAACTTAGTATTTGTCCTTATAGGAAAAATTTGCCACTCCCTGCATAGGGTGATTATATATATATTTCATTGTGAAAAGTTTGATTTATTTTTGCAGTGTCAAGGCCTTCTTATTAATCAGGTCTTAGACTTCGACCAAATTTAATATTTAGAAAGAGGTTAAAGCACGTTCTTAAATCCTGACATAGGATTAGAATTCTTGGTTTCATTCATTAAGACCATAGGATTGTTTTGTCTCAATTAATTTCTGACTGGATTTGAAATAATCTCACATGAGGGCATTTGGATTTGCTTGTGATTCAGAACACATGTGGTCTGGTATTTGGCAACAGGCTAAAGGCCAACTGTTGTAACCACCCACATAACATCTCTTACAAACCATCAAGTGTTTTCTGTAATTTTAGCAATAAAAACAGATTTTTCCCCTACTATGGTATGTTAAAACAAAAAATAATAAGCTTTAAGATGGTAGGTATATGAAAATTAGCTTGTTTTCAAATATTAAAATTAAACACAGAAGTTCAAGAACTACCAGCGTGTCTAAATGTGCTTGTGTGATCAGTAATCATTATAAAGCTCTTCTGTGTTCATAATTGTCACTACGTTGGTAAAACGGTCTTACACAGATTTGCATGAAGTTATTTGGCCTTCAAGTTTCTGCCACTGTAAAGAGAAAATTCTGTTACTCATAATAAATATGTGCTTATCTCTTTAAAAATGCCATAGTCACTAATCTCAATTTCAAACATTAAATTCTCTTAGTGCTCCTCAGTAGGACTCCTCAATTCCCTCTGAGAGAATCCAAGAAAGAAAAAGTAGAGTCCCTTTGATTTTGGGGGATTTTAATAACTAAATAACCATTCACCCAAGTTTACATAATAATTAATAGTACCATCCTAAAAACCCCAGTTTGGGTAACAAATTATATGGTTGCCCTGTTTATCTGTAATCATATTGCCCTTTGAACAGCTGAATCTGCTCTAAAATTAGATTTAACCTCAGCATTTATTCTAGTGCTGACTCATATCTCACAGGTGAGTTGGATTGGTTACTGCAGGACGGCACAGTTGTTAAAGTGAAACTTGCTCTGTCCACTGGCTCATTTGATAATAAGAACCTAGATTACGTGTCTGTGGCTCAAAGTCATCTGAATTCCCAGTGCTAAAAAGGAACATTTTGTATAGTGCTAAAGGGCTTTCTTAATCACCAGTCTTCTTTTTTCGGCTTATTTTTTCTTTAATTTTTTTTCCCCCATTTCTCTCTCAGTACCAAGAGCCCTATATTTCTATTTTTTTATATTTTTTACAATAGATGATTTCTCCCCTCAGGTAAATAAATCTCCCACTACCACATCACCTGTGAACTGTCATCATTGTCCCTTGTGCTCTTTCCTCCTTTTTTTTTTTTTTAAAGATTTATTTATTCAAGCACTGGGTACAGTCAGAAGCACAGGAGGGTGAGAGAATTCACCAGAGCCAGAGCCGGGAGCAGAGCAGGCAGAAGGACCTAAGTACATTGCTGAGGGGAGCAGCGGGCGGCAGGAGAGGTCTGTGCACCATGTGGGACCCTCCTCCGGTGGCGGGGAGCAGCCGGGAATCGAACCAGCACTGCAGAGGCTGCGGGCAGCTTCGCAACCCAGCGCTCAGCCGCTGCGCCACCGGGGAGGCCCTTTCCTCCTCTGTTTTAATCCCTCTCCCTCCCCTGCTGAATGTCTCTGCTTTATAGTTGCCTGCTATTTTGTCTTTTTTCCCCCCTGACCTCTTACTTGGTTTCCCTATATTCCTCTCATAAGTGAAACCATCCAATATTTTTCTTTTTCCTTCTGACTTACTTCACTGAGCACAGTGCCTTCTAGTGCCATCCATGTTGCTGTGAATGGCAGTTTATCTTTTTTGATTGCTGAGTAGTATTTTGTTTTTATATATACCACATCTTCTTGAGCCATTTATCTGCTTTTGGGCATTTAAGTTGTTTCCATATCTTAGCTATTGTAAATAGTGCTGCAGTAAACATAGCAATGCAAGTTTCCTTTTGAATTAATGTTTTTGTGTCTTTTGCATAGATTCCTAGGAGTGGAATCAGTGGGTCATGGTAGCTCCATTTTTAGTAGACTGAGCAACCTCCAGACAGCTTTCCATAGTGGTTGGACCTGTTTGCATTCCCACCAGCAGTGTAAGAGGGTTCCTTTATCTCCACATCCTCACTAGCATTGTTGCCAATTTGTTTTAATATGGGCCATTTTCACTGATGGTATCTCATTGTGATTTTGATTTATATGTCCCTGATTTCATATACTTTTTCTATCTCCCTTACCTTTTTTATATTTTTCCCTCCATTTTTTTCCCTTTCTACCTTTTTCCAGTTTCCTTTTCTTATTTATGCCTGTTAAAAGCCTACCCACCCTTTGAAGTGCAGTGTAATTATCACTTCCATGAAGCCTTGCCACACCCCATTCAATCTCATTTTTTCTCTGGGCTCCCTGAGCATTTTTATTTCCATTTCTATTATGTCGAATAATGTAACATGGTTGCCCCAACTCTACCCACAGCTCTTTAAAGGCAACAACCTGTATTTAGGGCCTCCCTGGTGGCGCAGCGGTTGAGCGCTGGGTTGCGAAGCTGCCCACAGCCTCTGCAGCTCTGGTTCGATCCCCGGCTGCTCCCCAGCCACCGGTGAGGGTCCCACATGGCGCGCAGACCTCTCCTGCCGCCTGCTGCTCCCCTCAGCAGTGTACTTCGGTCCTTCTGCCTGCTCAGCTCCCCGCTCTGTCTCACCCTCCTGCACTTCTGACTGTACCCAGTGCTTGTATAAATAAATAAATAAATCTTAAAAAAAAAAAAAAAAAAGAACCTGTATTTAAAATCAATTTTAGAATCCACATTACCTATTAAAAGCCTTTTAAATACTGTATATTTAGTTTATGTTCAGTAATTGGTGTCTTCCCCTAAATTATTTAGAACAACTAGGCCAGAAGATATTTTAGAAGGATATTTGCTTTGTGAACTTTGTAAGGGTAACTTTAATGTGCTGGTTTCTAAATTTATTGAATACTTTTAATTTTCTTTATTTTACCTGCATTCCTTTTAATACTTTGTTCTCCCTAGGTAGATGTATATTCTCATGACACTTTACTAGGACCTGAAGTTTCAATTCTTAGTTCTTCCCAAGAGAATTTGCCAAGAGTTTCTTGTGGTGTTCTCCCATTTCCATTGTATCTTCAGTTCTTAAAAATAATGAGATGATCAGTTGCATGACAACTTATTATTTGTCTTAGTCAGTCATTGTTTTCTGTAAATATCACTCACCCTGACCATTATATTTCCAGGGAAGAAGTAGAATGAAAAGTGTTGTTCTGTTTGTCAGATGAGGAAAGCATACCTTAAGCATTAACTTGCTTTGTAAAATTTTTCTAATGGCAAAAAGGAAAAATCAGCAGCTGGCTTTATATAATCGCGGGATTTTTTTCTTTCAAATAAATTTAATTACATTAGATTGGAGCAGGGCAAGTGTGCAACTAGCTTCTTAAGCATATTATTTTAGCTATATCAAAATTTTATATTTTGTTTTTTAGGAAGTTCACAGGAATTTTCAGAACCTAAAACCAAAAGTTGAAGCAAAATACCAAACAGCTGGCTTTGCATGGGTGTTAATTATCAAATCATCATTTGTTCTTGATCTAGTGACTGGCAGTTGAGAAATTTTGTTAGAGAATTCTGTTCGGTAGTACTCTGCTCATGTCTTAATCTTAGTTTTCTTCTCTCACGGAATAGTTTACATTTTATTTCACATGAATTATGAGCTAAGGATTGTGACTTAACAGTTATGGGTTGAAAAAGAGATATGTTTTATGGAGAGATACTGATAGATTTTCTAAATCAGGGATTAGAAATGGATGATTGATAGACTTGAGAAGAGACTTGAGAAGAGACTAAAAGTTGCCTAGAAATGATAGAAGAGTACTCCTCTTGACAGTTTTTAAGAATAAACAGAAAAAATTGGTGGGCATGTAAATTATTTTTATTAGGATAGATCATAGGTTTAATTTGGGGGGGACGTTATTTGAGAAATGTTAGGTAATTTGGAATCATTATGGGCAGTAGTAAAGATTAGGAGGTTTTTATTATGGAAGAAATGTCAATGTTGTAAACTGTACAGCTATTCTTAAAAACTTAATGTATATATTTAATACATAACCTTTAAATACCTTTTGGATGTATTTCCTTCCAATTAGATACTCATTTAAAAGTTTCACAGTGATTTTAAAATATTCTAGTATTTCTGTGATGTGATTGTAAATCGGCACCTCCCTATATATTTAAATTAATTGTATTTGATAAAATACATATGTCTACATACATGTGTGTAAATATCCCTTGTCCTCCCCCCACATCTTACCACATCAACAGGGCACCTATTCCAATAACAGATTATAGAGAATGAATTGGAAAGGTCATACTTTAAGGAGTTTCTAGAGAACCCCAAGACAACAGAAGAGACAAAAGTAACGACACCAGAGAAACTTTTGGCGTCTGAAACTCCTGGCTAGTTATGACAGAGATTTTGGAATTGTCAAACTGTGAATTTAAAATATTTAATACACTAAGGGTTCTAATGGAAAAAGCAAGAACATAGCTAATATAAACAGAATGAAACTTTTTTTTTAAAGATTTATTTATTTATTTATACAAGCACTGGGTACAGTCAGAGTGCGGGGTGGGTGAGAGAATTCACCAGAGCCAGAGTGGGGAACAGAACAGGCAGACCGACGAAATACACTGCTGAGGGCAGCAGCGGGGAGCAGGAGAGGTCTGTGCGCCTTGTGGGACCCTTGCCCGGCGGCCAGGGATCGAACCCGCACTGGGCTGCGGGCAGCTTCACAACCCAGCGCTCAACTGCTGTGCCACTGGGGAGGCCCAAGAATGAAACTCTTGAGAATGAAACTCTTAAGAATGGAAAGGAAATTCTAGATATCAAAGGCACTATAACAGAAATTGAAGAATGCCACTGATGGGCTTATCAGAAGCTGTAGAAAGGAGGAAAAGAAATATTGGAAATAATAATAGCTCATAATTTTCCAAAATTAATAGCAGACACCAAACCATCAGTCCTGGATACTCAGAGAATACCAAATAAGATAGACACCAAATTTACACCTAGGCAAATCATATTCAAACTGTAGGAAAACAGAGAGAAAATCTGAAAGAAGCCAAAGGGGAAAAAAAACAACCACAGAAAAAAAGGAAAAAAATTATATTTGACATTTCTACAAACAATGCAAGTGACAAGAGAGTGGGATGAAATGTTTAGTATTGAAAAGAAAAATTACCAATCTAGAATTCTGTATACATCGAAACTGTTCCTTCAAAAGTAAAGGAGAAATAAGAGCTTTCTCAGGCAAACAGAAGTTGAAGGAATATGTCTCCAGTAAGAAGTTAATACTTGCCTTATTAGAAATGTTAAAAGAAGGTCTTCCGGGGAAAAAAAGACAAAAAAAAAAAAAAGCAAAAACCAACACCATTCAGGGAAAAGGAAAATGATGCAGGTCAGAAACTCAGATCTACATAAAGGAAGAGCCTTTAAGAAGGAGTAAGTGAAAGTAAAATAAAACCTTTTGTTTTCTTACTCTTATTTGATGTAACAAATAACTGTTCAAATAATAGAAGCAATGTATTGTGATAATAGCATTATGGGTAAGTGAAGTGAAGGATGGTAAAATTACAAGGGACAGGAGGGAAGATTTTATTTACAGTTATATAAGGTACCAGTACTACTAGTGTAGCACATGGTACACTTGTCCCTTATCCTCAGGGACTGTTCCAAGACCTCCCCATGAATGTCTGAAACTGTTAGTACTGAATCCTATGTACTATGTTTTTTCCTATGCATATGTATGATAAAGTTTGATTTATAAGTTGGGCACTATCAGATTAATAAGTAATAAAAAGAACAATTATAATAATATACCATTATAAAAGTTACGTGAATGTGCCCCTGCATGCACTCTCTCTTGCTTTTGAAAAATTTTATGAAGTGTTTGGATATTGTGGTTTCAGGTAACTGAAACCACAGAAAACAAAACTCAAATAAGAGGGCCACTATATAGTAGTATATAGTGTATATGTATACACACACACGTAGTATATATTTGGACTTTGATTAGATAAAAATGTAAACTCTAAAGCAACCACTCCAAAAATTTCGTTTTTTCTTTTAAAACTTTAAAGATGTCCTTTCACTAACTTCTGATTTGCATTGTTTTTGGTAAGTTTGGCACTCTGTGTCTGCCCCAAACTCTGGATGTCTAATTTTCATGATTTATTACACTAACTTAATCAGGTCCCTTTGTGTCCAATTGTATGCTTAGTAGAACTAAGAGTACTGGCCCTGTCATTTGCCCACTGTAAGTAAAACATAGTCCTAAAACTTTTGTCATGTACAAAATATATTATAGGATATTTGGAGGGCTGGGTTGAGGGGTGGGAACAGCCTATGTATGGCACGCCTTTTGACAGAGTAAATGTTAAATAGAGTGTAGTAGTTTTGTTACCATTGTTTTTATTGTCTGAAAAACCTCTCTTATATTTATTGTTCTTTCTTAATCTTTAATTTCTTTATCTGTTTTTGGTAGTGATCATTTCATTGTAAATGGAACATCTCTAATTTGACAAACTAGTCTTACTCAAGACTTAAAAATACATCATTAAATGAAAATAAATATGGAGAAGTGGCTTTAGTGACTAATATTTCTATTTCTCTCAATTTATTCATAATTCTATGATACAAATGCAGTAATTCATTTTAATGAATTGATTAATGGTATATTAAAAATTAAGTCTTCTCATTATGTCTCCCAAGAAAATAACAAATACAAATAGGTTAAATTATGTAACAGCTTTATTCAGATATAGTTCACATTCTACATAATTTACCTATTCGAAGTGTATAACTCAATGATTTTTAGTATTTTCACAAAGTTGTACAACCAATACCACAATTGTAGAACATTTTTATCACTCTAAAAAAATGCTGTATTCAGTAGCAGTCCTACCCATTCCATCCAACACTTACAAACACTGATAACCCCTCTGTTTCTACACATTTACTTATTCTGGACATTAAGTATAAACTGAATTGTAAATAGGTGATTTTTCATGTCTGGTTTCTTTAACTTAACATGTTTTGAAGTTCATCCATGTTGTTGCATGTATCAGTACTTTATTCCTTTTTATGGCTATTGTATGAATATTCCACATAATATTTATCCATTATCAGTTGATGGACATTTGGGTTGTTACGACCTTTTGGCTATTATGCATAATACTGCTCTGAGCATTCATTTACAAGTCTCTGTGAGGATGTATATTTTCATTTATCTTGGCTATATATCCAGGAGTAGGATTGCTGGTCATATAATAAACTATATTTAAACTTTTGAGGCACTAAACAGTCTATTTTCCAAAGCAGCTATACCATTTAACATTCTTACCAGCAGTGTATGAGGTTTCCAGTTTCTCTACATTTGTTACCTGATTTTTTGATTATAGCCATCCCTAGTGGGTGTGAAGTAGTATTTCATTGTGGTTTTGACTTGCATTTCACAGATGGCTACTGATGTTGAACATCTTTTCATGTATTTACTGGCATCTGTATATCTTCTTGGAAAAGATATTTCTATCCTTTGCACATTTTAAATTTGGGTTGTCTTATTATTGAGTTCTAAGAGTTGTTTATTTTAGATTCAAGTCCCTTATCAGTTATGATTTCCATGAATATCTTATTTTATGCATTTTCTTTTTACTTCCTTATAGATAGGTAAAATTTAAAGGTCTTTTAATGTTCAGCTACCATAAATTATGGTTGAATAATTTACTAGATTTACATGATTTAATTACCTATCATTTTATTTATGTGTCTTTAAAGGAAAATTTAGACATGTATATACAAGTTTGATCAGTAAGTTTATCTTGATTAGTTTGTAATAATAATTTAAATCGTGAGGTGAATTTTCAACTGTAATCAGATTGTTAATTTTGCTTTGAGACTTTGACTTACTTTTAAATTGAAATGTCACAAAGATTCTGGCTAAAGTGTCTGAAACTAAAACAGTATGTATTTTACAAGCCAGAATTTTATTTTGAGCTAAGACTAATAAGCAGTCATTATTGTTATGGCATTTAGTCTATTCACTACATGTGGACATTTAGCAGTTTTTTTCTAATGTTCAGAAGGGCAGGTTTATTAGAGAAGGAGAGAAGAAGGCACCTGCATAGACACAGGCAGGCACTCTTGAGTGGAGGCTAGGCTTTCTTGAAAACTATGAATACCACATTGTGTGAATCTTTAAAAAGCAATATCCATATGAGATTCACAGTCACTATGAAAATGTAGGTATTTACTGGTTTTCTTTCTATAATAATTTCAGACTAAATTACATATGAACTGGGCATATCACTTTATTTGCTTCTTGACAGATTGATCATAAAAGAATTTATATCTTATATTTTGCTATTTGCTATCTCACTGTTATTAAGAAAATTGATCCCCAATTCAGTCCCTTCTGGTCCCCTTCCAAATAGGTGAAGATGGAAGAACATTATAAAATTATTCATTAACTGTTGAAAACAAACCATCAGGAGAAGGTGAAATGATAGCAGCTGAATTTTCTACTAAGCTCAGTTCAAAGTTCTCTTAGTTAACCAGTTTGAAAAAGACATTCTGTTGTGTTGGTTTTCTAACAACAAATTCTCACTTCTTTGACATCAACTGTGGTTCTACAATTCAGTTCAATTGTTATAGTATCTGAAGTTAGTTCAAATCCCCAAAGGGAAAGCAATCAGTACCAAAAGATTGCCTCACTTCATATGCCAGCCACAAATGGAATTCCCAAGCTACCAATACTTTTGCGCAATTGACTAGATATTTGGGCATTCCCATACTCTTCCCCTGAGGTTCAATAAATTGCTAGCAGAACTCAGGAAAACACCATATTATACAGTTTTACAATAAAGGATACCAATGAATGGCTAGATGAAGAGACATACGGGACATGGGTCAGAAGGGTCCTGAGCTCAGATGCCTCTGTCCCTGTGGAGACAGGATGTATATAGATACATTCACCAATGAGAAAGCTCCCTCAAACCTCATTGTTCAAGAGTTTTTATCAAAGTTGCATTACAGGGGCACAATTGATTAAATCATTGACCATTGGTGGTTGAGTTAAATCTTAAGTCCCTTTCACCTCCTTGAAGTGAGGCAAGGAGTAGGGGACATGGGATTAAAAGCCCCAACCCAGTAATCATATAGTTCATTCCTCTGGCATCCAGCTCACAGTTGTGTCTCACAGTAGGATGTGCTTCCATTATGAGAGGCACAAATGAACTGAGATCAGTTAAGGGACAGCAGATTTACATAACTTACCTTATTGAACTAGTACTATTGTGTTTTCATATTCATGCAGTTCATTTCTTCCTCTGTCTCTCTCTGCATCCCTTTCAACCCCTTTCTATCCAGTAAATAAAATTACATATGGTGTGACTTTACTGTATATAAACTTATATATAGCAATTGTGATAATTGCCACAATAGACTGATACAAGTGCCAGTGTGATCAATAAACATATTTTAAAGTTAATTTTGTAGATTAAGGAAGGTGTATATAGTTGAATTAGCAAAGCAGTTGGTCTTTTGAGAATGAGATATGGTTATTCTTTCAGTAATGAGATACAGCTAGTGTTTTCTACCTTATACTAGTCATATTCTTTTTCTTCAGAAAGTACTCTGTAAGGCTTTTTCCTTTTTCTTCATTGGTGAGTCTTCTGCTTAGAGTATATTAACAAATTCGAGGGAGTGTATTGAGCATGTCTAAGACTTACATGAGATAAAAGGATTCTAATCCCCAGAGTTTCTTTGAAAGTAATGCTTCTGTAAATCCTCATTTTTGCATAGTATTTTAAATTGTACTGGTGAATGTAAAAATGGGAAAAATTGATCTTCCCCACTGAGTAGTAAGCTACTGGCCAGGACATAATGTGACATTTGGCCACTTGTGCAATTCTCTATAGTTTTACATTTGCCCTTTTGCTATTTTTTTGTCTCATCTTTTTTGTTGTTCTATTATAAACTTATTTTATTCTAAGTAAGTATTTTCTGATATATTATTGTAATTGTTACTTATATACATTTTATTAAGTTATTTTCTTGGTTGTCTAGGCCATTATACTTAATATATTAATGCTAAAACAATCTAGTTTGGATGAATTTTAATAGTATATAAAAACCTTTGCTCCAGTATAAATTGCATCTTTGCACTTTATAAACCCGTCAACACTACTTCTAATTTTTATTCTATGCACCTATTCTAGAAATGAGATAGAAGAGTCACAAAAATACACATGCTTATTAGCCTATGTAGTTACCTTGCCTGGTCCTCTTTATTGCTTATAGTGGGTAAGTTGCTGTTTGTTGTCCTTTTACTTCAGCCTGAAATAGTCTTTTAGTATCTTTTGTAGGGCAGGTCTGCTAGTGACACATTTTCTTCATTTTAGTTTGTGTAGCAATGTTTCAATTTCTTCTGTTTTTCTCACTTCACTGAATTCTTCATTTTTGAAGATTATTTTTGCTAGATATAGAATGTTTGGTTGTCAGCCTTTTTCTTACCTTATCTGTCATCCCACTGCCTTCTGGCCTCCATGGTTTTTAGTGAGAAACCAGCTGTTAACCTTATAAGAATATTTGAACATTATGAATTGCTTCCCGCCCCTCCCCCCGCCCCGCCATGTTTACAATTTTCTCTTTGTCTTTTGATGGTTTATGTGTCTGTGAATCTTTATAAGTTTGTCATGCTTGGAGTTTAGAGATTATTTAGAAAAGCAAATTAATGTTTTCCATCAAAACTGAAAATTTTGGCCCATTATTTTTCAGATATTCTCTATATCTTTTTTCCCCTCACCTCTTCTTCTGAGACCATATAAGTATACATTAGTGTGCCTAATGGAGTTGTGGAAATCTCTGCAGCTCTGTTAGTTTTTCTTCATTCTTTTTTTCTCTTTGTTAATCACCTGACTTGTCTCAAGTTCATTCATTCTTCTGCCAGTTTCCTTTGATTTTTTTTAACTAGACATGAGTTATTTTCTTTAATGAGACATGATTTCCCTTAGTTCACTGAAATATTTACAATAGCTGGTTTAAAGTCTTTGTCTAGTAAGACCAGCATCTTGGCTTCCTCAGGAAGTTTCTAGTCTCTGTTTTTTTTCTTTATGCATGGGCCAGACTACACTGTTCTTTGTATGTCTTACCATAGTTTTCTGTGTACATACTAGGGTTGCTTTTTGGCTGTTTGTTTGATAGCACTGTAGTTTTATTTAAAATCATGATCCTGTATAGATTAAAGTTTGAGAGTTGGGAAATGGGCTTTGTAAATTTTTTAAGTATTTATAAGTATTAAGGTTTGTAAATTACAAAATAAACTTTTTAAATTCAGTCTCCAAACATACTCGTCAGCCAGCGTGATTTTGACTGTGCTTGGCAATTAGCTTGTTTGTAAGGGGAAAAAAGACATTAAACTTTTCTGTTATGGATGATGTAGAAATTTAATGAATCAGAACAGAGATTGGTAAACTACTATCCATGGGGAAAAAAATCTCTCCTGTTGCTTGTTTTTGTAAATGAAATTTTATTGAAACACAGCCATGCCCATTCATTTAAGTGTTTATGTGACTGCTTTCAAGCTGCAACAGCAGAGTTAAGTAGTAGTATCAGAGACAATATGGCCCACAAAGCCTAAAATATTTACTGTTTGCCACTATTCAGGAAGAAATTACAGGCCCCAGAATTAGAGGAATAGAACATATTAGTTTTTCTAGTTGTAAAAAATGGATCTATAAAAATACCGCCAATTTTGATACAGGCAGACTGACAGGACTTTAGATGCACAATTTATTTAAGAGACTAAATCTAGGCATTAAAATATAGAAGAAAAATGTGGGGAAATATGTGAAATGTTGGGATACAGAGGACTTAATGTTTAGTGTAATTCTAAGTTCTGTGAAAAATTAAAAAGCATCAAATTATTGGCCATTACAGAGGCGCCTGCCTTAGTATAGAAGACCTGCTTAAATGCAGTTCGAAAGTAACCAACCCCACAAAGTTTTGCCATGATATCTTTAAAAATTACAGTTATGCTTGAAAATTTTATATAATGCTTTCCTAAAACAACTTTGCTGCTGTTTCTGAATTAGGCAATTCAAACTCGTTAAAAAATTTTTCTGAAACTTGTATACATATGCTTAAACTCCCGAAGACCATCTTTATTCCTACTATAATTTGTTGCCTAATTCAGTTTGACATTAACCCTAAGAAGACATCCAGAAAGTAGGGATTTTTCTTTTTTGGAGCCACGTTACATAGAGATAGCTAATGTCCTAAAGTCTTTAAGAATCCCAATTTATTTAATAAGGTTCCAAAATAGCATAACTTTGACTAATTACATAAAAATTCTTAAAAGAATCCTGTGTGGAATTCCTTGGATAGTGGAAAAGCCACTGAGGTCACAAGTTAATTAGGTCCTCTTAGTAGTTAGCTAGTGACCTCTTAACTAGGTTACTCAATAGTTGTTGAAAAAACCTGAGTTCCTAGTATGAGAAAGAAGGCACTGATTTTAAGACATTTTCTCATAGCTGAACCTAATCCTAACTGATAGGGGTTCACGTAAATTAGTTTATCTGTAAGGGGCCTTACAGCTCTTTGGCTTCACACGCTTGTAGGGTAAAACTACAGGGAAATTAATAGAAGTGGCCTGTGTCTTCTTAATATAAAGCAATGCTATTATAGAACTATTAAATTTTACAAATGATAAAAGAATTTTACAAATTCTTAGAAGATATGCTGTTGCTAAAAAGAAATTGACTCACACATTCCTTTGAACACATTTTTTTTTCCTTATTTAACATTGAGGGCTTTTTAAAAAAATTTTGTCATGTTTCCCATTATTTTCTTTTCTTTTCTATGATACGTATTCTACAGTACAGTAACGTATTTTATAGTAAAGCGACATGCTGTGCCAGGAATTGTTTGTGCTTTAGTTGCTTTTAGGAGGTTCATTTTAGGGAACATGAGAGTAAGACCACCATAGGTACTGGAGAATCAGAGGGAGGTATGTCCATACTGATAAAATAACTGCAGCTTTGCATGGGATGTCAGGACATTCAAAGAGCAAAGTGCATTAAGTTGTGAATCTTCCAACATCCATGTCCTCTTGTAGCCCTGACAGTAGTTCATTAGTTGTATAAAGTCCTGTTTTCATAGATTTTGTTTTTTCAGATACACAAAGACTTTCATACTATTCCTTTCTCCTTTAAGCAATTTATTTTACTGAGTTTGTTCTTTTAATAAATATTTATTAAACACATACTATGTGTTTTGACCTGGGTCTTGGGGATATTGTGTTCATTTTGACAAACCACAATCTCTTAAAGAATCTGTTTTTGAATGGGAGAGTCAGATAAGAAAATAGACATTTATAATATAAAATAAGAACAAAGGAGTTAGGATTGAGCCAACATTAACTTTTTTTTAATTGAACCAACATGTTTAAATAGAAAGAGCATCAGTTTTAGATTTTGTTGATCAGATCCTGATGCCATTAATAGCAGTGTGACTTTGTGAAAGTTAACCTTTGAGATACTTGCAAGGTTGTAAATTATAGAAGTAAGTGTATTAGTCTAGTATCTGCTGAATAAATTGTTTCTGTTTTTCCCTAAATCATACACCACAAATTATTCTAAATCCGGAGGCTATAGATAGGTTATTTCTCTGGCTCCTAATTTACAGAACATGTGAAAGGCGAATATTAAAATATATATATGAAGTATGTGAACACCCTGCCTTATTTAAAAAAAAGAAACTAAAGAAATCAAATTTTGAAATGTTTCTTTTCCATTATTAAGATACATGTACTGTAAAATGAGTATCTCAAGAGCTTATGGTATTGCTATAAATATGTTATTGAACTACTAACTCCATGGGCACTGGTCTTAGATTTATCTGTCAACTTGAAAGTGAACACTTCTTTGTCTCTTCACCTTCCACACCTCATGGTTTAGAATGCTGTTATTCTTAACCATATTGTGGTTTATGTCCAGAAGGGTAAAAACTAGAACCTTTTTATCATGAGATGTTTAAAAAATGTTCAAGTAGATCATCATCAAAATGATTAAATGTATTAAGATTCACTGGTCATTACAATTTGAATTTTTCTATTTGAAAAATTCAGAAACTGTGATATTTAGGAAATAGTATTGTTTGTTGTATTTAGAAGTGAAATGAAATAGCCGAAGAATTTGTTTTTAACTGAAAATATTTTTTTGATTCCTTTGAAATTAAGTAGTATAACTGCTGCTAAGGGTAGAAACTGAAATTAGACTAACAGCAACATGATTTTTAATGTTTCATAAGTGAAAGTTGGTAGTTAAGATTGGAATGCTGCACTCAAGCTTGTATAGATCTTATTCCATTATGTGACAGATCTTTCCAATTTTGCTATATTTTAATAATTGTTCAAGATTTATTTGTTTAATTTTGTTAAAACTGTACCTTAAAAACAAGACAGGCTGGTGCTATTCGTTATTAAATGTATAAACAAGATACCAACAAAACATAGAACATTTTCTGTGAGTCTTCTAAATTATAAATAGGAAATAGTAATAAAACTGATTTTTTGGTATGTTCCTATCAAAAGAAGCCATCCATGTGAAGCAGAGTGAAATAAGTCTTGGAGAAGAGCCCAAAGATTGTATTGGCAGGACTGTACAGTGATAGAGTGACAGTGTGAAAGTGTAGTCCATGAGAAATAGAGATGTGTTCTTCCATCACCGTTGATCTCTCTGACCTAGACAAATAGTATGTACCAAAAGAGAACTTGAAGACAGGCTTCCATACAGCCTGCCAGATTCATGAGAGTAATGGTGCGTCTGTTTATTGTTGCTTTTGTTGTTATTTAACCTTGTCATGGATATGTTACTGTTTCTGTAGCAGTACTTTTGTGGCTTCTTACACATACTACTTTCCTTATCATGATGGTACCTGGTTGTTGACAAATCAGCACCATTTACCCCTTCTGTTCTTTTCCTGGGAAGTGTGTGTGGTTATGTTTTTCCTCTCTCACTTTGATTCCTGTTTCCCATTCTGCCAAAGATGCAATTTAGATATCCAGAAATCCATTGTAGATAATCCATAGGGTTTGTTTTTGTCATGTTTTTTTTGTTTGTTTGTTTGTTTGTTTTTTTGTTTGTTTTACCCCTAATAGCAAATTTCCTTTTTACCTTCTCTTTGTCTGCCCAGCTTCCCCGGAACAAAATTCAACTGTTTTTACTCTCCTTTCTCTCAGAACTGTCTCTGTCTTAGGGAAGTCTCTTGTTTGAAAATATTTACACCAAGACACACATTCACTGATTTATTTAGTAAACTTGAAGAATTTTTGTAGGCTTCTTAATGATGTGCTGCTAAGTGTTATTACAGGGCTTTCAGTGACATACAAACACTAGTTAGATTGTGAAGGCGAAGTAGTCACACATTTTCACCAAAGCTACTATTTAAACCATATTATAATACTTATGTTTATACAAAGCTTCTAAATGTTCTATTGTAAAATAAAATATAATCTAGGTGGCTTTAACAGTGGATTTATTCAACCTTTACCTTAGCTAAGCTGTGTTTTCTTTAGAAATGTAAATGACTTGCATTCTGAACTTTGTAATATCAAAATATTTAAATGCATCTCAAGACTAAACTTTCCGATGTGTTACGTTTTAGGTCAGAAGACATGTCTTCATCTACATGGCATCTTTCCTTACCTCTATGTGCCATACGATGGTTATGGACAGCAGCCAGAAAGCTATCTTTCTCAGATGGCATTCAGTATCGACAGAGCTCTTAATGTGGCTTTAGGCAATCCATCTTCTACTGCTCAACATGTGTTCAAAGTGTCATTAGTATCAGGAATGTAAGTATATGATAACATCTTTTAAATTTCCATTTGCATTTCAATTGCTGTTGTTAAAAGAAAATTCAAATACATTTTTTTGAATTTTACCTCTAATTTTTCTTTTAACTCTAATCTAACTAATAGAACTGGGGTCAATTTCTTGCTGTAATTTTTTTAAGGCAAAATTCCATCGCAATGAGAGATAGATGGTTAACAACAATGATTTTAGTTTCAACTTTTTCCTATTTCTTTCCTCCCCATAACTTTAGATGTTTATGCAGTTCATTAACAGATATTTTCTGAACACTTTGTATGTCCTAGGCACTGTTCAAGGTAGTTTTTGATGAACAAAACAAAGAATTCTTCCCTTGTTGAGGTTACATTCTGGTAGTGGGAAACAAAGTAGTTTACAGTTATGGTATGACATGCATTTATTTTGTTTATTACATGATATTAGTGCTATAAAAGAAACAGATGTAGAGAAAGATAAGAAGGATCAGTAGTGTATGGTGGGGAAGTGGACTGGTGACAGTTTTATTATAGGAGAGTAAGGAAGGTCTCATTGACACTGTAAATGACATTTGAGCAGACTTAAAAGTGAAGGAGTAAGAAGAATGGACGTAGTAAAGGAGAATAGGACAAAATGAAATTAGAGGACTTTAAAAGGATGGAGATATGTAGTCCTTAGTTCTCATGCCATGTTCTTGAGAGGCACCTGAGAACTTACCATTGTTTCTGAACACTATAACAGAAGACAATTCCATTGTTCTTTCCTCCATCCCTCTCACCTTCACTTGGGATCAGACCTATGTTATCTGAGTCTCGTGGTTGTCCCAGCCTCTCCTGGGTCCCTTCTTTTCTCTCTCTGTTTCCTTTAATAAATTTCTTGCCCATTTTGGCATCTACTTTTCAGAGGACTTGTAATAACACACCTAGGAAATTGGTCGAAATACATTTTTATGCCCTACTTCAAACTAATGAGTCAGAAACTCTGCTGGTAGGATCCAGCAATTTGTTTTTAATAAGCCCTTCTGATGATTCTGATGCATGCTAAAGTTTGAGATTACTGCAATGAGTTATTCAAAGGACTTTGCTTTTACTCTGAGTTCTTGCATGATTTTGAGCAGCCATATGATCTAACTTAAACTTGAAAGGATTACATTAGCAACTCTCTAAAGAATAGATTGTAGGAGAATAAGGGTACAAATTTTATTAATTTAGATTAAAAAAATAATAATGGTGACTTGAACTAAGATAGTCCCAAGGGAATAATGCAAAGTGGTCAGCTTCTGGATCTGTTCTGGGGGGTGGGTCAATAATAGTTGATCTCTGATTAGATGAGGGTTGTGAGAGAGGAGGGAAAAAGGTTACTATAGATTTTTGAGTATACTGCTAAGGATATAAGGCACAGTTAGAGTAGGTTGCCAGGAAAGATTTGATTCTCAGATTGTAACATTCTGAGTTAGAGATTTCTTTGTGAAATTTTAAATGGAATCTTACATCTCTCCACTTCTCCCACCTGAATCTAGACCACCACAGTATCCTTTTTATTGAATTCCTTTCCTCTAGTCTTGTTCCAGAGCCGGGAAAGTACTCTTCTTACCATGTACACTGAATCCTTTTAAAATTCTTGAGTGGTTCATATTGTTCATAGTATAAAATGTAAACAATTATCACAACCTATGTGATTTGACCCCTTCCAACCTCTGTAACTTTGTTCACTGTGCTCCATCCACAAACACTGGTTTTCTTACAGTTTCTTTGATGTGCCAAGTTCTTTCCCACCATGTACTGTTCTTTTCATGAGTATTCTACATTTTTCTAGTCTTTCAAGTCCTTCACTCCAGAGATATTTTCTCTGACTGTCTACTTAAAATTATACTGTATCTCACCCATTCTTTGTTTCTTTAAGCACTTAATATAATTTGCAATTATTTTAAATGTTCTATTTTCTTAATATCTGTGTTTCTCCCATGAGCATGTAAGCTCCATGAGAAAAGAATCATCTTTGTCATATTATAAATGGTAGTCCATATGTCAGAGGTACTGCTATAGTTTCAGATTCTCCTGTAATGAAATAACATGATAGCCCAACTTACTTCATCTTGCATTGCAGTTTGTCGTTTTTTTTTTTTTTTTGCATTCACTTGTTTTTTCTATTTGATTTTTTGCCTCTCCTTTTCTCCATTCCAGCTAATTCCTTGAGAAAAACACAGCTTTAGTATAATTTGGGTCCTTTAGTATGTTCATATTCTTTTTAAATCTCTCAAATTCGTATCTCTATGGTTTTTATAGACTTCATTTGGTTTTGGATATATGTTAAAAGACATCCGTATCAACTGCTGAAATGTGTGATGTACACAAGGTCCTCCAGGAACATCATTTCATTTCAGTCAATGAGAAAAAATCCTAGCAGACACTGTATAAAACAACATTATTCGAAGACCTAGTTGTTATAGGTCTCGCTTAAGGTCACAGTTCCCAAGAAACTATTGGATGACATTGAAGCTTTCTTCTTTAGTAGTTCCCCCTTGTACATGGATTTGCTTTCTATGACTTTAGTTACTTATGGTCAACTGTGGTCTGAAAAGTATTTTGGACAATAAGATAGTTTGTGAGAAAAAGAGACCATAGTCACATGCTTTTTATTATAGCATATTGTCATATTCTGTTGTTAATTTCTTACTGTGCCTAATTTATAAACTAAAATTTAATCACAGGTTTGTAAATATATAGAAAAAAAATTGAAAAGAAACAGTGTATTTAGGGCTCTTACTATCCACAATTTCAGGCATTACCTAGGAGGCAGTGACTAAGGGAGGACTACTATATATACATATACATAACGTGTAAATTGTTTCTACCTCATGAACTTACAAAATTAGTAAAAATAAGGAAAGTGATATAAATATTGTTTATTAAAGGGCTTTGTTGATGTGAAGAACTTCAGTTTTTGACCGAAAAAGTGGGAAGTGGGAGTAGGTACCTCAAGGGTCTCTGCTTTTCTTATACATGATCAGAACAAAGAGCTACTTTTTTTTTCTTAAGAATTATTTATTTTTATACAAGAACCAGGGTATAGGCCAGATGCGCGGGAGGGTGAGAGAATTCACCGGGGACAGAGCGGGGAATAGAACAGGCAGACTGACTGAAATACACTGCTAAGGGGAGCAGCAGGCGAGACAGAAGAGGTCTGCTTCACCATTTGGGATTCTTGCCGGCCGGCCGAGATCGAACCCGTGCTGCAGGGGCTGCGGACAGCTCCACAGTGCGGTGCTCAACCGCCTGCGCCACCGGGGAGACCCCGAAAAGAACTGCTTTTTATCAACAGAATCATCATGATGATTAAAATTAATGTGTAAAGGGCCTCCCCAGTGGCGCAGCGGTTGAGCTCTGGGTTGTGAAGCTGCCCGCAGCCTCTGCAGCGCTGGTTCGATCCCCGGCTGCTCCCTGGCCACCGGAGGAGGGTCCCACATGGCGCGCAGACCTCTCCTGCCGCCTGCTGCTCCCTCAGCAGTGTGCTTCAGTCCTTCTGCCTGTATTGCTCCCCGCTCTGGCTCTGGTGAATTCTCTCACCCTCTCGCGCTTCTGACTGTACCCAGTGTTTGTATAAATAAATAAATAAATAAATCTTTAAAAAAAATTAATGTGTAAATACTTTGCTTTTTTTGTCCCTGGTTTTTTGAAAGTGTATTTTTCAGCTTTTTAAAACAAGTAACCAGATGTTGGTACTTCCTGTTAATGTGTGGTAGGTTTAATTGAAAGGCCTTGGGTTTTTGGTGGTGGTATTTTCTAATATTAAATATAATTAAGGTTGAATTAGGTCAACTAAGTTTCATTAGGGCAGTAAGTTGCACCTTTTCATCTCTGAATGATAAAAATAATTGGAAATATCTTTTTCTTCTATTTCAGGCCGTTTTATGGTTATCATGAGAAGGAAAGACACTTTATGAAGATCTATCTTTACAATCCTGCAATGGTGAAAAGGTACAACAATAAGTGAAAACAAAATATGAATGTCATTTAGGGTATTTTAATAATAAAAAGAAAAGTATAGCAGAAAGGCCTGTATAGTCTGCACATTAAAAAAAGAAATCATAATTTGCACATACATGTGAGAGAGAGCCATGGCCTAGACTCTAGGAAGGATATTTATTTTAAGGGTAAAAGGACCTTGGTTTAACCCCAACTACTTGTTTTCTGTCTTACATTTAGAAAGTTTGCAAAAATAAATAGAGATGATGACTGCCTTCTCTCTATGATCCTAGTGCCTGCTGGCCAGACCAGATCTTTAATATTAAATGAAATTTGCTCCTCAGTTTCAAAGCAAAGAAAAATGTGTGAGAGTGAAGCCAAAGTTGGAGGGCTTTTTCGTACTCAGAATCTTACTAATTCCTTGTTAGATGTTAGTAACATGTTATATCCTAGGTTTGTTGTTTGACTTTCGTTGTTTTTTCACCCCTTCTCAGAAGGTAAGTCTGTCTGTAGCTTATTCTCAATCATCTTGGAGCCCAAGTTATTGAAAATGGGAGGGACACATTTAAAGAAGACTTCCCTCATTCTCTAAGGTTCAAAAAAGGGCTTTCTTTCTGTGTGATGACAATGATAAATGTGACCTTGGAGAATAGCTAAGTGTTAATCTTTTCAAAATATCCACTCTGCCAGTGGGTGCTAGATTCCAAAAGAAATCTTTGGTAATACATAAATTAGATGTTTCTCCATCTGAATTTAGGGACTAAGAAGTGTAGCTGAGTACTTAACTGACTAGCTCTAATCCCAATGGCCAGTCCTACTCTCTGAGTAACCACTAAAAATTAGTTTCTTTATATCCTATCCCTGACTCTACCCTGAAATCACTTTTTTTAAGATAGGGTACCACAAACAGTTTTCTAGAATAAGCACTAACAATGACATTTCCTGCATTAGATTTCCTCAAGTTATGCTTTCTTGAGGATTCAGTTCTTAGCCTCTCATGCACATAGAGTAGTAAGAGAGTAAACCTCAACAGTTTTATCTTTCTCATCCTCAGTTGTGCAGAGGGGGAGCCATGAATAAAATTTGCATAAATCATTTATAAACTATATATTATAATTCCACTTGAGGTATAGATACCTATTTTTCTTCCTTTGACTACAGAAGTCAAGTACTTTTAAACTATTTCTAATAGCTTTGTTTTAAATTATATCATTAGTTTTTAACAGTGCCTGTCTGAAATTATCTGATTTATTGATAGAGCCCTCATTCATTTTAAATAAATATTTATAAAATGCCTACATTATTTGATGCACTATTGAATTTGCTCAGTAAACACATTTGTGTGGTTCCTGCTGTCAGGGAGCTAACAGTCCAGTAGGGAAAGCATATAGTAAACAACCTGAATATATAATCAGAAATTGTGATGCATGCAGTGAAGGAAAAGAACAGGGTTCTATGAAAGATTTTTTTTTTTTAAGTATACCTTTAGGCATGAATCATTTGTGTTACAGTATTTAACTAATACCCCATGTATTCATTAAGACTCCACCCTCTTAAACCGATTGCCTGTATTCAGAATCTGACTCTTGCTTTTTACTAGCTGTGTGACTTCAGGCAAGTTATTTAATCTGTGTCTTAACTTCCACATTTACAAATACAGTTGATATTAGTATACATTATTCTGATGATCAAATGTGTTAATATCTGTAAATTACTAAAAATAGTATTTGGCACATTAAAAGTATTGTGTAAAATGTTGGCATTAGTATATGTGTAAAATCTTAAATTGCAACTTCTCAAGCTCAAACCTCTTTCCTAGGAGCAGCCAATCACTTTTAAGAGTTTGCCTTCTCTTTCTCATATATACATACACAAAGGCACGTATATTGTTTTTAAAAATTTCACGTAAATATATCAGACTAAAATGTAAGTGTGCAAAGGCAAAGAGTTTTTATCTGCTCTGTTCACTGTACAAGAGCCTGGCATATAGTACTTGATAACTTTGTGGAATTAATGAGCGAACAAAAGCATATCATTCCTCTACGTGCTCATCTCTGGTGATCTTTACTTCTATTCTTTTTTTTCTTAAAGATTTATTTATTTATTTATTTATTTATTTATACAAGCACTGGGTACAGTCAGAAGCACGGGAGGGTGAGAGAATTCACCAGAGCCAGAGTGGGGAACAAAACAGGCAGACTGACGAAACACACTACTGAGGGGGACAGTGGCGCGACAGGAGAGGTCTGCGTGCCATGTGGGACCCTTGCCCGGTGGCCGGTGCCCGGCAGTTGGGGATCAAACCAGCACTAGAGAGGCTGCAGGCAGCTTCGCAGCCCAGCGCTCAACCGCTGCACCACCAGGGGAGGCCCTACTTCTATTCTTTTTAAACTACTCCTTTGATCACACCTTGGAACCTTACATCCCTCTAAATACAAACTTCTTTATTTCTCACTACAAACTTCTGTTCTTTTTAAACAAATACTTGAGGTATAATTTACATGTCACAGAAGTCACATTTTAAATATAAGCAGTTAGTGATGTTTAGTAACTTACTGAATTGTGTATCTATCACTATAATTCAATTTCAGTACTTTTTCATGGCTCTAATAGGAAGCTTTTTGTCTGCTTTTTATCTTTTTAATTCTGTCTCTGTGTTATTCCCATTGTTCCTGTTTTTAGGTTCAGATTCTTTGGTAGACTCCTGAAATTAATTTCTTTCCTTTCCATCTTCTAAATTCCTTGTCTGCTAAATGAGTCATGAGTTTTGAATTCATTCATTTACTTTTTCTCTACTAAATTTTGACTTCTGGTTACTCCATTCATTTTTAAGTATACCTATATATATATATATGTGTATATATATATATATCAGATAGATGCCACTGTAAATTCGTGGTCTTCAGTTTCATCTGTGCCCTTCCCTGCCTGCTTTATTCATTAATTCTGTTTACCATTCTCCACTCTTACACACATATTCAGCCTCTCCTGAGACTTTGCCTCCTAATCATAGAAAACATAGAAATCTTCAGTCTAGTATAGTGGTTATCAAAGTGTGTACTGAGGATTCCTGAGCCCCTTTCAGGGGCTCTACATAATCAAAATTATTTTCATATTAATACTAAGATGTGATTTGCTTTCTTGACTGCAGACACTGGTGGTAGGTAAAACTGTTCGTACCTTGATCTGAATCAGGGTGATAGCCTCAAACTGCTGGTGATCATATTTCCCACCAATAAGTACTCAGTTAATAAATAAAATCCAGGCCTCCCCTGGTGGCGCAGTGGTTGAGGGCTGGGCTGCAAAGCTGCCCGCAGCCTCTGCAGCACCGGTTCGATCCCCGGCCACCAGTGAGGGTCCACATGGCGCGCAGACCTCTCCTGTCGTACCCACTGCTCCCCTCAGCAGTGTATTTCGTCAGTCTGCCTGTTCTGTTCCCCGCTCTGGCTCTGGTGAATTCTCTCACCCTCCCATGCTTCTGACCATACCCAGTGCTTGTATCAATAAATCTTTAAAAAAAAAATAAAAAATAAATAAAAGCCAATTTCATTTAAATTTATTCATGGTAAAAATTGTTGATTTTGCTAAATCTTGACTATTATATATCTTCCTAATACTTTGTGTTATAAAATAGAGTAAGCATGAAGCACATCTTCTGTGTGCTGAAATGCTGATTGTCTCAAGGAAATAAGTACTTTTATGATTTTTTTTTAGTTTCAAGCTGAACTAACCTCTTTTCAAAAGGTAGAACACCATTTTTAATTAAAAAAAGACAACCAGTAGATTAAAAAAAAGTGATTTGCCTGTTTGATAAACATCTTCTCATAAATGAACAGTGAGCCTGTCATTTCAAAGAAAATAACTCATGGTATTTGTTGCAAAGAAGCTTGAGCTTTCAAGCAAATAGACTTTAGAATACTTTATTTGCTACTGTGAAAAATAAAGGCTTACCAGTCTTGAAAGATTTTTCTAATGAGAGAAATGATTATATTAGCAAAGGTGAATTTTTTTTTAAAGATTTATTTATATGCATAAAAGAACTGGAATGCAGGCCAGAAGTGTAGGAGGTGAGAGGATTCACCAAAGACAGAGTGGGGAGCAGAACAGGCAGACTTACTGAAATACACTGCTGAAGGGAGCAGCTGGCAAGACAGGAGAGATCTGCTGCATCATGTGGGTAGCTCCCTGGCTGGCCGGGGATCTAAGTGGTGCTGCAGAGGCTGCAGATAGCTTCACAGTGCTGTGCTTAACCCCTTGCGCCACCAGGAGGGCCCACAAAAGGTGAATTTTTATAACTTAGTGGATCTGTATTTTTCAAATAGCTAGTGTATGGTGTTAGAAAGAAATTATGCATGGATAAAAATATTCAAATGTAAGATAAATCAATGGATATTAATATAACAGGGAAAAGGAGGTTCATTGATATGGTTTCAAATTCCATACTGTAGCTAACCTTTCAGAAACTCCAACTCCATTGAATCTCTTAAGTAGTACCAAAGAATCCAGGAAGGTTATTTAGTTTTAGTTATTTTCTTTTCGTCCAACTACATAGCTGTATAAGGATCGATTTCTCTCTTATTGTTTCAACCAAAACAATATATCACAACAGATTGAGCAGAAGCAGATGTGAAAACCCAGGTGTCTTGTATTAAAACAGATTTGTAGACATATAAAGCACATCTTTTTTTCTCACTAAATTATTTTTGCTTTGTTATGTTAAAATGTAATAAATTAATTTTCTTAAAATTTTCTGTGCTTTACAATTCCTAATATAAATATCAGTGGATAGAACCATATAAATACTTCCAATAATTTTAATAATTATTTCAATAATTGTAAGAATGAAAAGGGGTTCTGGGACTAAAAATGTTTGAGAATCATTAGAATAAAGCTCTCTTAAATTTCCTTTCAAAAATCCTTAAACTATTCATATGTTTTCTCGTCTCATGGAAAAAGACTTCTCCCCTTGCCTCCAAAATTCAAGATCTGTCCCCTTTGACCTTTTCTTCCATCTATCAATTGTCCCCATCTGTCTTTCCATGTTATTTAAATATTAGCAAGACTTAATTTTATGGAGGCATACAGGTTTACATTCATATCCATAAACATAGGAATACTTTGTGTCCAATTTCTTAACCTCTCTTTTTTTTTTTTTTTTGTGGGACCCTCGCCAGCGGCCGGGGAACGAACTGGCACTGCAGAGGCTGTGCCACCAGGGGAGGCCCCTCTCATTCATTTTAACTAATACTCCACAGTGACTTCTATACCCCTAACATTCTATAGAAATTGCCTTTGCTAATAATATCCATGTTGTTAAATACAATTAACATCTTTTTGTCCTTACTCATATCAGTGGTTACAATTGCTTAAAATTAACCCACATGTTGACTTCTTTGATATAAACTTCCTCTCATTTTCCTCATACCTCTTACTCATATTTATGCCATTTTGTTTATTCCACTTTTAACATCTGTGGTTGTTTGCTTCTCTACTAGGTTTTTGCTTTCATCCTTTCTCTTTTTCCTCACTCTGCAGGCTTTTCTGCTCCCATACTTTTGTTTTCACTAATCTTTATGCATTTGAATTCCATATTTACATCAGTAGCCTAAATTTCCAGCAAAAGCTCTTGATGAATATGTCGAACAATTTACTCGATAAATAGAATAGCCCTATAGTTACGATGGCTCATAGGCAGAGAGAATATTATTTGAATTTTAGCTCTTACACTTTTTGTGTAATTTTGGACAACTTTTTTAATCTAAGACTCAATGTTTTCATTTATAAATGGGGATAATAGTACCATAGGTTAATAATGAGGATTATTTGAGATGGAGCACTTAAAACACCTATCACAGTGGCTAGTACATAGTACTCAAAATTATGTAAAATTGGCTTTATAACAAATTATTCCCGTCTTCATTATCATTCATTTCCAATATTTTCATAGAAGTGTATCTGAATACCTCATTGTACCTAAACCTCATGATGTCTAAAACAGTCTATCCATATTCTTCCATACTGCAAAAAACCAGGCAAACCTACTTTCTTCTCATGTTATTTCAATAAATGCAATAGCACCAGCCAGCTGCTAAGTCAAGAAATCTAGGCATACTCCTTATATGTCTCCTGAATCAACACATTTGCATGATCCTTGTTAAAATAGCCATCTTCTTAGTTTTTCCACAATAGCCTTCTCAGTGTGTCTCTGGTCTTGTGCATTCTTCAGGAAACCTGATCATTTTACTTTCCTGCTGTTCACCTTTCAGGCATTCTGCTACCTCTTAAATGTCTTAATGGTCTCTGTCTGGTCTGAGTTCTCCTTACCTCTCTAGTCTCACCTTTCTCCACAGTCTCTGTCACAAGGCCTTACTCAGTGGTTTTAGTTCCCAAATAAGCCACATTTTCTCATGTGTACAGTTTTATTTGTATGCAAATAGATTTTCAGTGAAAAAATATCTCCAATTCATTATTTAAGATTCATTCTTAGAGGCTTTTTTTCAAGAAGGCTTAGTAGAAACTGCACTTCTGTGTGATTACTTTCCTTTCTATATGTACATCTTCTGAATAGCCCTAATCCTATTTAGAAGTGCAAGTTGTTTGTCTATTCATCATGAAGAAAAAACAACTCTGAAGAGAAAAGTATTGACATGGTAATACCTCTCTGTAGTGGGTATTGAATCATACTACCTTTTCCTTTTTTAAGAATTTTTGTATTTTCAAAAGCTTTTCAAATTTCTAAAAGAAAGGACTCATTTTAAAAACCTTTTTTTACATTTTGACTTTTTCAGTATTGTTAGTATTGAATTGGTTTTAAACGTCAAAATATGGGCCTCCCCTGGTGGCGCAGGCTGTTGAGCATCACACTATGTATGATGCTGTCTGCAGCCTCTGCAGCGCTGGTGCATCCCGGCCGGCCAGCGAGGGTCCCACATGGTGCGGCAGACCTCTCCTGTCGTGGCCGCTGCTCCCCTCAGCAGTGTATTTCGTCAGTCTGCCTGTTCTGCTCTCCACTCTGTCTCTGGTGAATCAATCCTCACCCTCCCACACATCTGGCCTATACTCCAGTTCTTGTGTAAAATGAATAAATAAATATTTAAAAAAAAATCAAAATATGTTTCATCCATGTTTTTCTTATAGAGCATAGAACTTTTTTAAAACTTAAACTTTTAATTTCCAATATAATGTTTCAGTAAAATTGAAATAAAACTTTATTATATGTGTTTTGTTCTATGTATTAGTGTAATAATTGTTTTAGTTAATTTTAAGAAACATAATTTTATGACATAACTTTTTTTTCTAACTTAGAATATGTGAACTTTTGCAAAGTGGAGCCATAATGAATAAATTCTACCAGCCTCATGAAGCACATATTCCCTACCTCCTACAGCTCTTCATTGACTACAATCTATATGGAATGAATTTAATAAATCTGGCTGCTGTCAAGTTCCGAAAAGCAAGAAGAAAAAGTAAGGTTTATTTCATAAGCTCAAATTAAAGCTTTGAAGTAAATGTTATGTAATTTATGATCTATAAAATAATACACATATGAAAATAAGTGCTGAATATTAAGATAAAAGTAAGTATGCATAATGGTATTAGAGTTTATCAGGAAAACAACCTCAAAAGAAAATTTTTTGATCACAGATTTGTTGACATAAAATTCACATACCATATGATTCACTCATTTAAGGGGGGAGCAAGTCAGAAGTTCAGTATATTCAGAGGAGTTGTACAGCTATCACGGCAGTCAAATTTAGCACATTTTCAGCACTTATAAAAGAAACTCATAGTCTTTTTTTTTTTTTTTAAAGATTTATTTATGCATACAAGAACTGGGTTACAGGCCATAGGTGCAGTGGGGTGGGGTAGGATGAGAGGATTTCACCAGATACTCTTCACCAGAGTGAGGAGCAGAGCAGGCAGATCCACTGAAATACCTTGCTGAGGGGAGCAGCAGGCAAGACAGGAGAGGTCTGCTGCTCCATGTAGTTAGCTCCCTGGCCTGCGGGGATCGAACTTGTGTTGCAGAGGCTACAGATAACTTCATAGTGCTGTGCTTAGCCCCTTGCACCACCAGCGAGGCTGTAAACCTTATAGTGTTTAGTTATACTCCCAAGTGTCTCCCATGTCCTTCAACCCTAAACAACCACCAGTCTACTTTCTATCTTTATATGTTTGCCCATTCTGCACATTTCATGTAAATGGAATCATGTTGTCATTTTTTTTCACTTAGCATAATGTTTTCAAGGTTCCTCAAAGTTGTAGCATGTTATCAGTATTGCATTCCTTTTTATGGCAAAATAATGTTTTGTTTTATGGATATACTATTTTGTTTATTCACTAATCAATTGATAAGGCATTTTGAATTGTTAAACCTTTTAGCCATTACAGATAATGTTCTTATGTGAACATTCCTTATACAAACATTTCTGTAGCCATGTGTTCTTATTTCTCTTGGCATCTAACTAGAATTAGAATTTCTGTTTTAAGTTGAGTCTAGCATCTTTTGTCTTTATTCTCATTGGATTCTTTCTTTTTTACTTAAAGCAAAATGAAACCAACATTTTCCCGTCAAACCTACTCTTCTTTCTGTCATATTTTTTTTTCCTCACTTCGTTTTCCTTTCAAATGTCTTGAAACAGAATTTAGGTTTTTTTGTCTCTTAGTTTACCAACTACTCACTCTTGGTTTAAAGCCTTCCATTTCTTCTACAGTATTCAAACTGCACCCTGCAATGTAGATTTTTATTTTTCTTAATTGTGGGCTATGTTATTGAGATCAGTCTCCTACTAGAAACAATTTAAGTGATAGGTAATATAGTTTAAAGAACTTAAATGTATCAAAAAGGTTACAGAACAATAAGAAAGTAGTGTCCAGAAGATAAACATGCTGGTATTAAGATGTTCTAACAGCTATTTGCAAGCTGCATTAAGCATAGTGTTTTTTCATTGAGGGGAAGTATAACTCTCATTCTTAATGTATATAGTGAAGTTTTTAAGAACATTTGTAAATGCTTCTAATAAATACCTGGGGGTGGGGAATGAGTGACTAAAAAAAATGCTGAAAGCATCCTTTACCCTCAGCAATGTGTTAATTTTTGAATTTTAGAACCTCCATTGAGACAGCCTTACTAGATGAGGGAGACAGAAATAAAAACCCAAACCTTACTTGGCTGGTGGAACCCTCTACAGAGTAGTAAGATAGGATCTCAAATAGATATGCCCTTAAGTTGAATACAAACAGAACATTTTGAGAACAGTTCAGCCCCGTTTGAATCCCGTAGAACTAAAAGAGATTCCCAAATCTAGAACTTGATCTGAAGTAGTTCTGGACTGACTAGTACACTCAGATCTAGCAGAGGCAAAAACAAATCCTCTGTAGAGGGAATTATCTTTATACAGTTCTCAAATTATCCCTAAAAGTAAAATTTCAAGTGTAATATTTTACACAATTTAGAATACACATGGAAACTGTCTCATGAGCAAAACCTAGCAAATATATACAGTTGTACATACCCCTGACCTAAAAAGAATGTAGATTTCGGAATTGTTAAATGAAGTTTGAAAACTATAATTCAGAATCTTTATCAAATGTATTGCCATTTGCAGTGCTCTAATATATGTTGTTTTCATTAAAAATTGTATGTCTTACCTCTCCAACTTGCTAAATAATATTCATATGTGAACTGACTTAGATGCAAATATTTTAAAAAATGTTTATAGGGACAAATACTAAATGTTACATTTTTATTTTAAATACACACAGATTGAAGCATTAAGACCAGGGTACAACTACCTTTTTTAGCAGACCAAGTAATTCACTTGTTCATATTAAGTAATTCACTTGTTCTACTGGGTAATAACTTCCCTTTTAGATGATAGCATATAATTACTAAATGCTAGTTTTTCTAATGTTCTCAACTTCTTAGAATACTATAAAATTCCTACAATAAATGAAATGTGAATAGTTGTTCCTTGGTCCTTAAGATCCTCAGGAGAGAAATCATCTAGTGAATGTTGAGGTAGGCTGTCTGCCCAATATTTTCCTTTTTCTCCATAGAAAAAGAAACTGAAAAATAAAGAGTAAAGGTATAGAGGGAGAGAAGATACCAGAGAAGCAGAGGAGACATGTCTATGATTCACTGCCTAACTTTCTCCCCTCTAAGGATCCCCTACCTTTCTTAGGTCTGTGTCATGGACTTTTTTTGGGGGGGGGCAATCTAGAGATTTTAAAGAATAAAACATAAAGATTCACCTTACCTAGTTTCAGGTCTTACTATAAAGCTGTAGTAATTGAAATGCTTGATATTGGCAAAAAGGAAAGACACATGGAGCCAGTATAACAATAGAACTAAGATACAGACCCATACAAAGATAATAATTTTATCTTTGATAAAGTTACAGTGTTAGTCAGTAGAGAAAAGATAGTTTTTCAACTAGTAGTGCTGAAATCATTAGCTACCCATAAGCCATAAAATAAAAATAAAAGAACCTAGACCTATACTTTATATGAAATTGACTCAAAGTGGATCATATAGATGTGCAGCTGTCAGACTTATAGAAGAAAAAAAAGGAAAAATCTACCTGACCTCGGGTTTGACAGTGATTAGCTACAACACAAAAAACATGATCCATGAGTAGAAAAATTTATAAAGTTGGATTTTATCAAAAATCTGGAAGGGATTATGTTAAGCAAAATAAATCAAGAAAAAAAGATAAATATCAGGTGGTTTCACATATATGTGGAATATAGAGAAACTAAACAAAGGGTCAGAAAGAAGACAACACTTGCAAACTGAGGCATACTGCAGGGGAGGTAGGGAGAGGAGTCAAAATGGGAGGAAGAGCACAAGGGACTATGGTGAGGGATCACAAGTGCTGTGGTGGTGGAAGAACTATAGGGACTACACGTGAGGGAAGAAATCAAACACTGTCCAAAAATTAGTGATGTAAGAAAACAAATGTTTAAATTTTAAAAAATAATAAAAACTTTTACTCTGTGAAAAATAGTATTAAAAATGAATACATAACTCAGTTTGGAAGAAAAATATTTTCCAATTATGTATCTTGTATCTTGTAACTAAAACATATAAAGAACTCTTAAAACTCAACAATAAAAAATAAACTACCCAATTAAAAATGACCAGACCTGATCAGAGTTAACTGAAGAAGATAAAAGAAACACATGAAAAGATGATTTTTGGTGTTCATTATATACTGTTTGGGCAATGCAAATTAAAACCACAAAGAACCATCACTATGTGTCTATTTGAATGGATTAAAGTTTTTAAGGGTCTCCCTGTTGGCACAGCAGGTTGACGTTGCCCACAGTCTCTGCAGCAAGGGTTCGATTCCTGGCCGGCCAGGGAGATATCCACATGGCATGGCAGACCTACTCCTTTGCCCACTGCTCCTCTCAGCAATGTCTTCAGTCCATCTACCTGTTCTGCTCCCCAACCTGTCACTAGTGAATCCTCTCACCCTCCCACGCCTCTGGCCTGTACCCTAGTTCTTGTATAAATAAAAATAAATCGTCTAAAAACAGTGTTTAAAAAATTATCAATATTTGCTGCTAAGGATGTGGAACACCAGCAACTCTTATTCATTACTGGTGGGAATGCAAAATAGTACAGCCATGTGGCAGTTTCTCATAATGTTAAACATAGGCTTACCATATGACCCAGTGACTGTATGTACCCTTAGATGTTTACCCAAGTGATTTATTTATTTTTTTTTTTATAGAGGCATGTTTTATTTATTTTTTATTTGTTTGTTTGTTTTGTTTATACATGCACTGGGTACAGTCAGAAGCACGGGAGGGTGAGAGAATTCACCAGAGCCAGAGTGGGGAGCAGAGCAGGCAGAAGGACTGAGGTACACTGCTGAGGGGAGCAGCGGGCGGCAGGAGAGGTCTGCGCGCCATGTGGGACCCTCCTCCTGTGGCCGGGGAGCAGCCGGGGATCGAACTGGCGCCGCAGAGGCCGCGGGCAGCTTCGCAACCCAGCGCTCAACCGCTGCGCCACCAGGGAGGCCCTACCCAAGTGATTTAAAACTATGTCCACCCAAAAACCTGTATGCAAAGGTATATAGCAGTTGTATTCATGATTCCTAAAAATCTAAACTAAGATATCCACTAAACAGGTTAATGGATAAACTGTATCTCTATACAGTGGACCATTGCTTATCAATAAAAAGCATAGAACTGTTTAGTCACATAGCACTGATAACACTGCATCATTTGTTTTGGTGGATTGTTGGACCTTTATTTTACATCATTGTTCATTTTTCTTTCTTTCTTTCTTTCTTTTTTTTTTTTTTTAACATTGTTTGCTTTCTTTTCTCAGGTATAGTCCCCATAGAATTTCCACCACCAATTCACCCCTGCACCATCACCAGTCTCTTCTGCTCCTCCCGCCCCTGTCTTGATCCCTCTCCCTCCTCCTCTCCTGCAGAATGTCTCTGATTTATAGTTGTCTATTTATTTTGGTTTTGTTTTGTTTTTTAATTGTTATTTTTCTCCCCTGATCCTTTATTTGGTTCCCCTATGCCCTGTGTTCCTCCTAAAAGTGAAACCATCCAATATTTTTCTTTTTCCTTCTGACTTATTTCACTGAGCATGATCCCTTCTAGCTCCATCCATGTTGCTGCAAATAGCATTAGTTTATCTTTTTTGATTGCTGAATAGTATCCCATTGTGTATATGTACCACATCTTTTTTGATCCAGTAATCTATTTTTGGGTATTTGGGTTGTTTCCAAGTCTTACCTATTATAAATAGTGCTGCAATAAACAGAGGTGCATGTATTCTCTTGAATTAAAGTTTTTGCGTCCTTTAGGTAGATCCCTAGGAGTGTGATTGCTGGGTCGTGTGGTAGCTCCATTTTTAGTAGACTGAGGAACCTCCAGATAGCCCTCCATAGTGGTTGGACCAGGTTGCACTCCCACCAGCAATGTAGGAGAGTTCCTTTTTCACCACATCCTCACCAAAATTTGTTGCTAGTTTTTTTAATATGTGCCATTCTTACTGGTGTAAGGTCGTATCTCATTGTGATTTTGATCTGCGATTTCCTGATTGTGAGGGATGTTGAACTTTTTTTCATATACCTGTTGGCCATTTGCATTTCCTCTTTGGAGAAGTGTCATTCTGCCCCCCCGCACCTTTTTTTTTTTTTTTTTTTTTTTTTTGTGGGACCCTCACCTGCGGCCCGGAACAAACCAGCGCTACAGAGGCTGCGGGCAGCCTCGCAGCCCAGCGCTCAACCGCTGCACCACCAGAGGAGGCCCTCTTCTGCCCATTTTTTGACTGGATTGTTTATTTTTGTTGAGTTAAACTTTAGATCATTTTAATGAGTAAAAGAAAACAGAGCTAAGAGTCTACAAATCTTATGATTTCATTCATATAACATTCTGAAAAAGGCAAAACTGTAGAAATGGAAGCATAATAGTAATTGACAGGGATTAGCAGAGAGTGTTGACTACAAATCAGATTTACAGGGGAATGTTTAAGGTTTAGAAATTGTTCTGTATGGTACTGGCACGATGTTACGTGACTGTGATTCATCAAACTTGTAAAAGTGTATTGTACTGGGGCCTCCCCTGGTGGCGCAGCAGTTGAGCGCTGGGCTGTGAAGCTGCCTGCAGCCTCAGCAGCACCGGTTCGATCCCCGGCCGCCAGGCGAGGGTCCCACATGGCGCGCAGACCTCTGCTGCTGCCCGCTGCTCCCCTCAGCAGCGTACTTCATCACTCTGCCTGTTCTGCTCTCCGCTCTGGCTCTGGTGAATTCTCTCACCCTCCCGCACTTCTGACTGTACCCAGTGCTTGTATAAAAAAAAAAAAAAAAAAGTGTATTGTACTGTACCTTAACTTTAAGTATTGAAGGTTAAATGTCTCCAGGAATGTCATGTGAATTTTGTGTAACCCCCTCATCTGGTGTAATTAGAAGGACATTTTATCTCTGTGATATCTTCCTTAAAAACCTATTGCCACATTCTAATCATGAGAAAAACATTAGCCAAATCCAGATTGGGTGATGTTCTACAGGTTACTGATTAGTACTTATGACTATCAAGGTCATGATAAACAAGGAAAAACTGAGAAGTATACCAGAGGAGCCTGGTGAAATATCGTAATTAAATGCAATGTGGGTACCCTGATTAGATCCTGTAATAGAAAGTGCACAATAGTGGAAAACTGATAAAATTAAATAGTAATATAGTGTGGGTAATAGTAATATACATACAGTATCAGTTTCCTTGTTTCGATAAATATATTGTGGTAATGTGAAATATTGACAATGAGGAACACCTGGTAAGCAGTACACAAAAACTCTGAACAATCCTTGACATTTTTGTAAATATAAAATTACTCTAAAATATAAAGGTTGTTGGGTGGGGGTGGCGTATGGGGGAGTGTGAGAACAACAGGTTGGTTATGAGTGTCAAGTATGAGCTGAAAGTTCAAGGACTGACAAATGGAAAAAGTTCTAGAGTATATCTAGGAGGTATTTGTAGGAAAAGGAGATAATTTTTGGTTTGTTTTGAATAGGTGAAAAAAGAATGAGAAAAGTTTAAATTAGCAATATATAGGTAAAGCACTTATTTTAGTGATAAAAGTTAGATTCATATTAGAAGTTTGTTTTTTTTTTTCAAAATTTGGAAACTACAATTTGAAGGCAGAAATACATGAAATTTAATTTGGCGAAATTAAAAGCAGGGACATTGTAAGTATGATGAAATGAATTTCATATCTTTATTTATCATATAAAATAGGCTTCAAGTTTTGGTTTTTGTTTTGTGTAAAATAAGACCTTATACAGAAGTCATAGAAAGATGAGTCATTTTTCTATTTAATTTTATTATTATTTCAAATATACAGTTAACTGACTATAAATTTCTTTTTTTTTAGATGTCTAGATTTTTTTTTATTTTTTAATTAATTTTTTTTATTTTTTACATCATTGTTCACTTTTAAACAATATTTGCTGCCCCCCCACCCCCTCAGGTGTAGTCCCCTTGGAGTTTCTTTCACCAATGCACCCGTGCACCATCACCTCAGTCCCCTGTGTTCCTCCCGCCCTCTGATCCCTCTCCCTCCTCTGATCCCTCTTCCTCCTCCTCCCCTGCAGGATGTCTCTGATTTATAATATATGCTACATCTTCTTGATCCAAACTGATTGTAAATTTCTATGGTAAAGTAATAACTGTTATATATATATGTATAACATTTTCTTATAAGTTAATGTAGTACAAGATGTAGTCTTACCTTACCATCAAAAGTAAAAAAGATTGAAAAATTTGAATTTTGCATATGCAATTTTGTCTCAGTGTTCAGATGAAATAGAAATGGTGCTCATTACTATAGTTTTAAGATAAAGCATATACATACTTATCACAGGGATATTTTATTAATATATATTTTAATATTCACAGTTGAAAAGAAATTTTATTTATGTAAAAATCTTATTTACATGTAATCTTATATCTAGTTTAATTATATACATAAAATAGGGAATTCCCATGTTCTGCAGGAAAATATCCTAAAACAGTATGTAAACTGTAGGTAAAATGTGAAATTTTATAGTGTGGTAGGTGACTTTGAATCAGTAAACTTGTGTAGATTCTTTATATAAATCTGTTAGAAAATATTTATGTTGTAATTTACAACTTGCAAAGTCATTTCATATAAATGGTCTAACCACATAAAGCCAAAATCTTTAAACTTCTGAAGGTGTATCAAATCGGTAATGTGTTTTGGCCCTGTGTTTTGTTAAAAAGCAAAATTTAGCTGGAGAAGATAACAGATTTAATATCTGAAATATTAGGATTTATATTGTGCCACTCAGATAAAAATCAGGCTTTTTTTAATCTAAATACCCACAAAAGATCATAGAAAAGGTGCTAACATTTACAAACTGCTTCTAAAGTCTGACCCCTCCACCCCCACCCCAACTCAGTTTCTGAAACTGGGGTGACCAAGCCAGAAGATTATAGTTTCCTATCATATTGTCTTTGCCTCAGGTTCCCACTCACTATTACTGTCATTACTTCTGAGATGCAGGAATATATATCCTATGTATTTCTTTTTGCTCAGGCATTAGTATTAAAACATGTTTTGAGTTTTATTTTATCCACTAGAATTTTAGTTGAGGTTCATAATGAATATCCTAGCCATTTCCATTAAAGTTTTCAAGAATTCTTAATTCTTTTTTTAAGCAATTTTTAAGCATACTGACCACAGTAGCACATTTAAATATATCATACTTTTATTCCACTATGAATGTATTGGAACCATTACTCTAAACTATATAGATATAGATATAGATAGGTAGATATATAGATATATTCAGTTCTATGAGTGTGTGGATTTTTAGGACACAATTTGAGCAACTGTTGATGTAAATTGTGCATTATTTTACTTTAAAGGGTAGTGATATGCAAGTCAAAAATAGAACTCTTTTTACCTTCTTTGCCTTTCTGTTCCTAGGTGATCCATTGTGTGCAACTAGTTCTTGCAAGGACCAGCTACCAGGAAATTCTGTTACTGGTACTTTATTTCGGTGGGAAGAAGATGAAATACCAAGGTTAGTTAATGTGGTAAATAAAAAGAAAACTTACCTACATATGTCTTACTTTAGGCAGAAACCAGTGGTTACTCTAACCTTATATTTATTTCTTGAATCTTTTAAATTTATCAAAAATGCAAATCTTAACACTATTGTGTTACATGGAATCATAGACCATGAGAATATTACCTAGTTACTACCTAATTAACAAAAGGAATCTGAATGTAAATCTTTATACTTCTCTCCAACATCCATCTTCATTTGCACTCTAAGTTGATATCCTATAACTTGTCTAGTAAAAAATCACATAATAAAATAGAAACCTGAAACTTAAATAGCAAATATTTTTAATATTTCTTAATATTTACAAGAAAAATGAGTGATTTGAGAGTGGTGACATTCCAGTTTTTAAATTTTCCCAACATAAGGCAAACATGTAATTAGCACCTATCTAAATTATCAACAGTAGCTTTATCTACATAGAACTCAGAGGGATTTCTGTTTTCTGCCACAAAGTGTTGCCCAAACTTTCTTGATCCCACTGTTGATCAGCTGGGTATTGGCAGGGTGTTATATTTTTCATCTCTAAACTACATATATCATCTGATGTTTTTTAAGCAGATTTTTTTTTTTTTTTACGAAGAATGCAAGGTAGTATTTATTTAGTTAAATGACTTTTTTTTTTTTTTGTGGGACCCTTGCCGGTGGCTGGGGATCAAACTGGCGTTGCAGAAGCTGCGGGCAGCCTTGCAACCCAGCGCTGAACCCTTGTACCACCAGGGGAGGCCCCTAGTTAAATGACTTATTTTGATGATAAAAATTTGATTTATTACTCATTTGAAGATAAACATCATAAAATATTTGTTTTGAACTTAGTTTCTATTCTTCAAAGTCCAATGTGTACTTGACAGAATTTCCATCTTATAGAATTACTTGGACTTCTTAATACCTAAAATTAAGAAAAAGTCCTATTAACTAATGATAGAAATACATTGTTTTATGACTGTAGTATAATATCACAGAGACTTTGAAAACAGAAGTGATAAGGACAGTCAGTTACTTGCCTTATCTCTTGATAAACACACGCACATATTTTGGTTCCTTCTTTAGATACAGCAGAATTGTCTTTATAATCATGTTGAGATGGTGCTAAGTTTAGGGAGAATATATTTTACCACATCAGTTTTTTATGATACAGTCTCTCTGTTTTCCAAAAGTTGCAGCAAATCAACTTGATCCCAGGATTTTACCTTCTTACTAGATCCCTTGATTTTCAGAGTTCTGCAGAGTAATTTGGTTTTTTGCGTGATCAATTAAAATCAAAGTTTTTTGTATTTGATGTCTTTCCATAACAACATTCTTCTAGTTAGGCCATAAGACAGAAATAAAACTTCACTGATTAGGAGATTGGAGAAACCCTAGGTGTAATAATTAAAAGTTTGAAATTTAGAAAGCTTTTAATAGTTGATAAATTATAAACAATGAGGTGTGTAGGTGTCTAGTGAAATTACACAAAGTATTCAGAATTAGAATTTATAATAAATATAGGATAGCTATATATTTGCCTCAGATTTCATAATTTTTATTTTGGGGATGCTTATATTAAACATGAAAATTCATAATTATATCAAGTACAAATAATGTTAAAATTTTTTGCAGTGCTCTTAGATTTTTATTAGTCTTGTTTCTATCCCCAGTGCTAGTTAGCACCTTCTTCTGAGTACTTCTTTTTACAAAGAAACATATTATATTCCTTCACAAACATTACTACAGGGACCATAACAAATAGAGAACAATTAAATCATAATGAGATGACAGTGCTAAGTTAGCTCTACTAACTTTACTTGCTAATTCATTGTAGATTACCACATATCATGGATCTTCAGGGTCTTTTGCCAGAATATTAGGTCCATAAAAGTCAAGTCTGATTCAATAATGTTGGGTTTGTTTGTTTGTTTTTTTAAGAAGCTTTTTTTTTTTTTAAAGATTTATTTATTCATACATACAGGAACTGGGGTACAGGTCAGATGTGCGGGAGGGTGAGAGGATTCACCAGAGACAGAGCGGGGAACATAACAGGCAGACTGACTGAAATACACTACTGAGGGGAGCAGCAGGTGAGACAGGAGAGGTCTGCTGTGCCATGTGGATTTCTGGCCAGCCGGCCAGGATCGAACCCACGCTGCAGAGGCTGCAGACAGCTTCACAGCGCTGAGCTCAACTGCCTGTCCCACCAGGGGAGGCCCTGCTTCAGTAATTTAACCCTGGCTGCCCATCAGAATGATTTGAAGAAATTTTTATATTATGGATATCTGACCTCCATCCTTAATCATTCTAATTAGTAGGTCTGTTGTGTTTAAACTATGAACAGAAATGTGCAGAGAGGTCAAGTGTCTCATTATCATCATACTGCTTATCTACCTTATGTAACTAAAATGAATGGTCTACGTGAATTTGCTGACTCAAATTCTTTACTCACTCTTTTTCTATCTACTGGAAACATCTTGGAACAACTCCTGTTTTAAATATCTGGAGTAATTTTGTAATAAAGGCAAGAAATAGTTATATATTTCTACTGTGAGGTTGCAATTTTCGATGTTATTTTTTTCCCCTTCCTTTGTCACAAATGTGCTGCTACTAGAAAATTCACCCTTGAGACATTTGCAACATAATATTTTTCAAAAACATGAATTTTTTTTTTTATGGGTTTACCACTATTTTTTATTTTTTTAAATAATAAATTTTATTTTTATATTCCCCATACAATTGCAACCCCCTTATTTTGACCCCAATCCCTCCCCTCCCGCCCTCTACCCCCCATAGAGTGTCTCTGGTTCATAGTTTTTTGTTGATTTTGATTTTCACTTTCTTATAGTTATTCATTTTCCTGGACCCTTATTTCAGTTTTCTAGATTCCTGCTATGAGTGAAACCATCCGGTATTTTTCTTTTTCTTTCTGGCTTATTTCGCTGAGCATGATCCCTTCCAGCGCCATCCATGTTGCTGCAAATTGCCTGTGTTTATCTTTTTTGAATGTTGAGTAATATTCCATGGTATATATGTACCACATCTTCTTGATCCAGTCATCTATTTTTGGGCATTTGGGTTGTTTCCAAAGCTTAGCTATTGTAAACAGTGCTGCTATAAACATAGGGGTGCAGGTGCTCTTTGGAATTGATGTTTCTGTGTCCTTTGGGTAAATACCTAGGAGTGGAATTGCTGGATCATATGGAAGCTCTATGTTTAGTAGGTCCAGAAATCTCCACACAGCTCCCCATAGTGGTTGGACCAGTTTGCACTCCCACCAACAGTGCAGAAGAGTTCCTTTTTCTCCACACCCTCGCCAACATTTGTTGTTGCTAGTTTTTTTAATATGTGCCATTCTCACTGGTGTAAGATGGTATCTCATGGTAGAAAAACATGAATTTTTTAACATAAGGAGAAAAGTATTGACCATAAACTATTTTGTCGTGACTCCATTTCATGGCTAAACAGACTGTTAAATTACATAAGGAAAACAGTCTGCATTGAGAATTAATTTTTCTGAAATTAAAATGGATATATTGTGATAGGTTGACTGCCTTTTCTCTCAATGGTAAAAAGATGTGTGTGTGTGTTTTCTGTCTACATGTGCACATCATGATGTACCACGTGAATGTATACATGTATTTATTTGAATCGTAATTCTAGGGCATAAACAAATTCCAGTGTTCAATCATAATTTCCTTAAGGGTAGGAAAGGGAAAATGAAGTTTTACTAATTTTCCATTAAAATAGTTTTTAAACATTTCAAATAGGAATTTTAATGAAACTGCCATCATCCACTTTTTAGTAAAATCATGCTTTTCTGTCTTTTACTTGGTGTCCGTATTGATAGGAACTCTAAATTTTGAAATAAGTTGGGATCCACATTGGATGTATTTGTTCTATCAGTCAGGGACAGTTTCATAGTTTGTTTCTAATCTTTTTTGTGACGCTAATGAAAAAACACTTTTGAGTCACAGCATATTATTGGGGAACAACCCTCTGCGGTTTTCATAAAAATTAGTGACCTCGTTGAACTCAAGTGGTTTCTCAATTCTGTAGTTAAGGAGAATTTCAAAGCACTTGTCAGCTCAGCAGTAGTTGAGCTCAGGAGGAACAGCATCATTTATCCATTTTCAGTCTGCCTGCTTCCTCTCTTCTCTTGCTGCATTTTCTTTCCTTATTTTTAAAACCCATTTATGACTGCAGAGAAAGACATCTCTGGGTAAGTGATTGCATTTGTATGTAGTATTTATTTACTTACTTATTTTTTAATTTTTTTTTTTATTAGATAATAAATTTTATTGTTATATTCCCCATACAATTGCAGCGCCCCCATTCTGACCCCAATCCCTCCCCTCCCGCCCCTGCCCCCCTAAAAGTGTCTCTGGTTCATAGTTTTTTGTTGATTTTGATTTTCACTTTCTTATAGTTATTCATTTTCCTGGTCCCTTATTTAAGTTTTCTAGATTCCTGCTATGAGTGAGACCATCCGGTATTTTTCTTTTTCTTTTTGGCTTATTTCGCTGAGCATGATCCCTTCCAGTGCCATCCATGTTGCTGCAAATTGCATGTGTTTATCTTTTTTGAATGCTGAGTAATATTCCATGGTATATATGTACCACATCTTCTTGATCCAGTCATCTATTTTTGGGCATTTGGGTTGTTTCCAAAGCTTAGCTATTGTAAACAGTGCTGCTATAAACATAGGGGTGCAGGTGTTCTTTGGAATTGATGTTTCTGTGTCCTTTGGGTAAATACCTAGGAGTGGAATTGCTGGATCATATGGAAGCTCTATGTTTAGTAGGTCCAGAAATCTCCACACAGCTTTTCACAGTGGTTGGACCAGTTTGCACTCCCACCAACAGTGCAGAAGAGTTCCTTTTTCTCCACACCCTCGCCAACATTTGTTGTTGCTAGTTTTTTTAATATGTGCCATTCTCACTGGTGTAAGATGGTATCTCATGGTAGTTTTGATTTGCATTTCCCTGATGACAAGTGATGTTGAACATTTTTTCATATGCCTGTTGGCCATTTGCATTTCCTCTTCAGAGAAGTTTCTTTTTAGCTCTTCTGCCCATTTTTTGACTGGATTATTTTCTTTGTTGTTGTTGAGTCTCATCAGCTCTTTGCAGATTTTTGTGATCAGTCCTTTATCATTAGTGTTGGGTGCAAAAATGTTCTCCCAGTTGGTGGGGTTTCTCTTTGTTTTTGTTATTGTCTCTTTTGCTGTGCAGAAGCTCTTTAATTTGATGTAGTCCCAGCTGTTTATCTTCGCCTTCACTATCACTGCTTTGGGTGATGTGTCTGTAAAGATGTCTTTGATGTGCAAATCACGTAGTGTTTCGCCTATATTTCCTTCTATATATTTTATGGTTTCAGGTCTTATGTCTAATTCTTTAATCCATTTTGAGTTGATTTTTGTGTATGGTGTGAGGTAGTGGTCAAGCTTCATTCTTTTGCATGTAGCGACCCAGTTTTCCCAGCACCATTTATTGAACAAACTGTCTTTGCTCCAATGCATAGTCTTTGCTCCTTTGTCAAAGATTAGTTGACCATAAATCTGTGGGTTTATTTCTGGATTTTCTATTCGATTCCATTGGTCTGTATGTCTGTTCTTGTGCCAATACCATGCAGTTTTGATGATTATGGCTTTGTAGTATAGTTTGAAGTCTGGGAGTGTGATGCCTCCATTCCCTTCTTTTTTTTTTCAGGAGAGCTTTGGCTATTCGGGGTTTTTTGTGATTCCATATGAATTTCATCAATAATTGTTCTATTTCTTTGAAGAATGACATTGAAATTTTGATTGGAATAGCATTGAATCTGTATATTGCTTTTGGAAGGATGGCCATTTTAATAATGTTTATTCTTCCAATCCATGAGCAGGGGATATCTCTCCATTTCTTTGTGTCTTCTTCTATTTCTTTTAACAGTGTTTTATAGTTTTCTTTGTATAGGTCCTTTACCTCTTTTGTTAGATTTATTCCCAAATATTTGATTTTTTTTGTTTCAATAACGAAAGGGATGGTTTTTTTGATTTCTTCTTCTTCAGATTTATTGTTTGTGTATAGGAAGGCTACTGACTTTTGCGCGTTGATTTTGTATCCTGCCACTTTACTGAACTGATTGATGAGTTGAATTAGCTTTTCTGTGGAGTTTTTGGGGTTCTCTATGTATAATATCATATCGTCTGCAAATAGTGATAGTTTGACTTCTTCTTTTCCTATTTGGATTCCTTGGATGTCTTTCTCTTGTCTTATTGCCCTGGCTAGGACTTCCAGTATTATATTGAAAAGCAGTGGTGAGAGTGGACATCCTTGTCTTGTTCCAGATCTTAATGGAATTGCTTTCAGCTTTTCACCATTGAGAATGATACTGGCTGTTGGCTTGTCATAGATGGCCTTTATGATGTTAAGGTATGTTCCTTGTATCCCAAGAATTTCAAGGGCTTTTATCATGAATGGGTGTTGCACTTTGTCGAAAGCTTTCTCAGCATCTATTGATATTATCATATGGTTTTTATATTTCTTTTTGTTGATGTGTTGGATAACGTTGATTGATTTTCGGATGTTGAACCATCCTTGTGTCCCTGGAATGAATCCTACTTGGTCGTGGTGAATTATCTTATGGATACATTGTTGGATTCTGATGGCTAAAATTTTATTGAGGATTTTTGCATCAGTGTTCATTAGGGAGATTGGCCTGTAGTTTTCCTTTTTTGTGTTGTCCTTGTTCGGTTTTGGTATTAGTGTAATGTTGGCTTCATAGAACGTGTTTGGTATTGTCCCTTCCTTCTCAATTTTTTGGAAGAGTTTGTGAAGGATAGGCACTAATTCGTCTCTGAATGTTTGGTAGAATTCATTTGTAAATCCATCAGGTCCTGGGCTTTTGTTTTTGGGGAGGTTTTTGATTACCATTTCAATTTCGCTAATTGTAATTGGTCTGTTTAGGTGTTCTATTTCTTCTTTATCTAGCTTTGGGTGATTGTAGAGTTGTAGGAATTTGTCCATCTCCTCTAGATTGTTAAACTTGTTTCCATATAACTGTTCATAGTAGTTACTGATTATTCTTTTGATTTCTGCTGTGTCCGTTGTGATTTCTCCTCTTTCATTGATGATCCTGTTTATTTGTGCTTTCTCCCTTTTTTCCTTTGTGAGCCTGGCTAGGCGTTTGTCTATTTTATTGATTTTTTCAAAGAACCAGCTCTTGGTTTCATTGATCTTTTGGATTGTTTTTTTAGTTTCAATTTCATTTATTTCTGCTTTGGTTTTTATTATTTCTTTTCTTCTACTGGTTTTGGGGTTTTTTTGTTGCTCTTTTTCTAGATCTTTGAGCTTCGAGATTAGGTTGTTTCTTTGAGTTCTTTCTTGTTTCTTGATGTGAGCTTCTATTGCTATATATTTTCCTCTTATTACTGCTTTTGCTGGATCCCATACATTTAGGATATTGGTGTCCTCCTTGTCGTTCAATTCAAAAAATTTTTTAATTTCTTCTTTCATCTCCTCATTAGTCCAGTGGTCTTCCAGTAGTGTGGTTTTTAATCTCCATGAGGTAGGAAAGTTCCTTGCCTTCTTTTTATGGTTTATTTCTAGTTTGATGCCTTCATGGTCAGAAAAGATGGTTGATATGATTTCAATCTTGATGTATCTGTTGATGTTTGTCTTGTGCCCCAGTATGTGATCGATCCTGGAGAATGATCCGTGTGCGCTTGAGAAAAATGTGTACTCCGTTTTTTGGGGGTTTAGTGCTCTATAGATGTCTGTTAAGCCCAATTGCTCTAGGTCCTTATTTAGAGCTTTGGTTTCTTTACTTATTTTTTGTCTTGTTGATCTATCCATTGTTGATAGTGGTGTGTTGAAGTCTCCCACTACGTATGTGTTTTCTCTGATGTCTGTTTTCAGAGAGGACAACAGTTGTCTGATATATTTTGGTGCTCCTTCGTTTGGTGAGTATATGTTAATGAGTGTTATTTCTTCTTGAAGTATTGTCCCCTTGATCATAATGTAGTGACCATTGGGGTCTCTTTTTATCTTTTTGAGTTTGAAATCTGTTTTATCTGATATAAGTATAGCTGTTCCTGCTTTCTTTTTTGGTCCATTTGCTTGTAGGATTGTTTTCCATCCTTTAACTTTGAGCCTATTTTTATCTTTTGTAGCTAAATGTGTTTCCTGGAGACAGCAAAAGGTTGGGTTTTGTTTCTTAATCCAGGCTGCAACTCTGTGTCTTTTTATTGAAGAGTTTAGTCCATTTACATTTAGAGTTAATATTGATATGTTAACATCTGTATTTGCCATTGTGTTTGTCTTTCCTTTGATTTTATTTATTCTTTTAATAACTTTTTTTTTTTTTTTGGGCCTTCTTTCATTGTTATTCGTCCCTCTGAGGTTCTGGCTTTAGGACTCCTTGTAGTATTTTTTGGAGTGGGGGTTTAGTTGCAATGAAATTCCGGAGTTTCTGTTTGTCTGGGAAAGTCCATATTCTTTCTTCAAAGAGGAAGGAGAGCTTTGCGGGATAGAGTATTCTTGGTTGGCATCTGTTTTCTTGGAGTCTGTTGACTATGTCCCTCCACTCTCTCCTTGCCCGTAGTGTTTCTTCGGAGAAGTCTGATGTCAGCCTGATTGGCTTTCCTTTGAATGTTATCTGTTTCTTCCCTCTTGCCAGCTTCATTATTTTTTCCTTGTCCTGGATTCTTGGGAGCTTTACTATTATGTGTCTTGCTGTATTTTTCCTTTCGTCGTGGAAGTTTGGTGTTCTTCTTGCTTCTTGTATATCAATTTTCAGCTCCTCCTTCACATTTGGGAAGTTCTCTTCAATTATCTCTTTGAATATTTTCTCTGTTCCTACTTCTCTCTCCTCTCCTTCTGGTATTCCTATAATTCTTATATTTCCTTTCCTCATGGAGTCAGATAGTTCCCGAAGTCTTTCTTCATTCTTTTTCCTTCGTACTTCTCTTTCCTTTTCTGTTTTGGTTCTTTTTATTTCTGTGTCTTCAAGAGTACTTATTCGTTGTTCCATTTCATCAATTCTGCTTTCATTGCTTTTCCCAGAATTCTTTAGTTCTTCCATTAATTCTTTGATCTCCTGCATTTCTTTTACTTCCCTCTTTAGGGACTCAATTTCATTCTTCTGATCGTTGATTATTTTTCCCTTATTATTGTTTTCCTTTATGACTTCTGTCAGTTTTTTAATCACGGCAATTTTAAATTCTCTTTCTGGAAGGCTCAGAAGTTCTTCCAAGTTACTGTCGTTGCCATCTGGGGGCTGGTTTTCTTTTTGTAGTGTGCTTTTTCTCTGGAGAGTTGCTAGGTTGTGTGTGGTTCTTCTCCTCCCTACTGTCTGTTTTCTAATTTGCCGTATGCGTTGGGACACTGTGTAGTTGGGACTGGCCGGCATCTTGGGTGGGCTTCTCTGCTCCCCTCTGGTTCCTCCAGGAGTCATCTGTCAGTTTCAAGCAGTCTTTACTGGAGAAAGGTCCCTGTTCTAAAATGCCGATGTGGGGACACACTCCCCTGTGCGCCTGGTCTGTCCCGGCGGTGGGTTCCTGCTCCCCCTCTGGGCTTGGACTGCAGGCCAGAGGGGGTCTGGCGTGGGCGAACTTCCCCCGCTCACCTCTGGCTCCTGAGGAAGCCTTCTGCAGGTAGTCTTTACTGAAGAAATGTCCCTATTCTATAATGGTGATGTGGGACACACTCTTCTGCGCGCCTGGTCTGCCCCGGCTGTGGGTGCTCGCTCTCCCTGTGGGCTCAGACTACTTGTTCGGAAGGGGCCCGGCGTGGGCTAACTCCCCAGCTGGCCACTAGCTCCTTCAGGAGCCTGTGCTGGCTTCAAGACGCTAGGTGGAGCCAGAGATCTCTCCTAGAGCCCTTGGGGAGCTGATTTTCCACCCAGTGGGACAGGGAGCAGAGCAGGGATGGTAGGGTACACCTCAACGGCTTTGGGGTGCTGTGTCTGCCTTGTGCCCCACCGTCGTGGGGAACCCACGCCCCTAATTTCGTGCCCCGGGTCTCAGTTCCAAAGCCCTCAGTTCCAGGACGCGGGCTGTAGCCCAGATCAGTGGCGCGGGAATGGCGCCTTTTGAATCCCGCTCCCCTGCCTGGGCGCCTGGTTCCTGCTCACTCCGGGAGGGCCTCCGCGCGTCTCCCCGCAAGCCTAGGTCGTCTCCCCGCAAGCCTAGGTCGCAGGCGCGGGGATCTGGGCAGCTGCGATCCGATCCGCGCAATCCGCGCTGCTTTCCCCGCGCAATCCCGCTCCGCGTCTGTTTTTCCAGCGCGCCGCTTTCCGCGCAGGCTTACCGGGCAGCTGGGGCTGTGTGCTGGTGCTGGTCTCCTCCTGGGCGGGGCTCTCTTCAATGGCGCCCGGAGCTCACCTCCGCGGCGGATCCTGCGGGGGTTCTCCACAGCTCCCGTTCACAGGGTGTGGTGGCTGCAATAGTTCCTTTCCACTCACAGTCCCGCTTGCTGTGTCGTTTGTTCTTGTGGGTCGTTTTAGTGTGTTGTTTTCCTCCTCTCTGCCGGTCGGAGAGTGCCGCCTCTGTGGGCGGGGGAGGGGAGCAGGGTTCTGCGCTTCCCTCCCTTCTGGTCCTCTTTTATGGCAACTTTCTTCTTCGGGCAGTTTGCTGGAGTCGTCCGTTTATCTTCCGTGTCCCGGTTCTCACTGGGACCTGCCGCTTTTCCTCCCTATTAACTTTTTTTAATGGGAGATCTTACTCGCAGCGTCTCCTCGCCTCCATGTTGCTCCGCCCCCCTCTTTACTTATTTATTTTTGATGCATCCCTCTGTTATCCCATTCTGCCCTGATTATGACCCACATGCTAAAACATTTTACAGTCCTTATATTGGATTGTCGGAAAAGTCATGACGTATTTTTTTCTGTGTTTTTCTATGCAAAAATGCATCATGACTTTTCTTACAACCTAATATATAAAATACAGTGAACCAAGTAGAATATATGGTGAAAGTATCTCAATAGAGTTGTCAATATAACAGGCTTTTTTCTTTTTATTTCTTTATACATATACAATATTATTTATGTCATGTATATTTATTATATCACTGGCTTTTCTGGTTGCCATCTAAACAAGAAAAATATTCAGAAAATTTGCTCTTACATAATTACTGTATTTTTGATATTTTAAATGCAGCTCTTTAATACTGGAAGGTGTTGAACCACAGAGTACCTGTGAATTAGAAGTGGATGCTGTAGCTGCTGATATCTTAAATAGGCTAGATATTGAAGGTATGTATATTCCTAGTAAATGTTTTATTAAAAAAATTAATGATTAAAGTCAAGTACAAAAAATAGGGCAGAAAACATTACTAAGGGAAAGTAAGATGCTATAGGAGGATGCAAAATGTTATAAAATATTGCTTCCCTACCTCTGATGAGATAGCCATTATTATTTCATTTATGTGAATATTTGCATAGGCATAAACTTAGGGTATGATACACATAAATTAGTGTAAAAGAATTAATAGACTGCTTTTTAATATTTCAATGTCTAGGCTATATGTCAGGGAGGGGACTCTTAGATCTGTTCACTATTATCAAATACTTGAATATTATTTACTTGCTGGATTTTGGGGAGCTGGTAGAAGGAAACCTAAAAAAAGGAGTGACATCATAAATGTAGGTAGGGCTAAGTTGTTTTTATTATACAAAGTAGATAATTATTTTTCTTAAAAGGTCAACTTTTTTTTTTTGGTTTGGATTTTTTTTTTTTTTAAATTTGTAATTTATTTTTGCCTAGAAGAACTGGGGTATAAGCCAGAGGTGTGGAGGAGGGGGCATTGAAAAGATTCACCAGAGTGAGGAGCAGAATAGTCAGATTTACTGAAATACACTACTAAGGAGTGCAGCAGGGAGACAGGAGAGGTCTGCTAAGGGTTAGCTTCCTGGCTGGGGATCAAACTCAGGTCTTAGTGGATAGTGCTGAGACTTAATCCCTACGCCACAAGGGACGCTCTGGATTTCTTTTTTTAAACAAGTGTTTTTCACTTTGGCTCTTGTAGTATTGACATGTGGTTGCAATTACAGCTCAAATTGGTGGAAATCCTGGTCTACAGGCAATATGGGAAGATGAAAAGCAAAGGAGAAGAATCAGAAACGAAACTTCTCAAATTAGTCAACCTGAATCACAAGGTATAAACTCTTAATAGTACTCTGATTTTTTTTTTAACTAGATATTTTAACAAAAGTTTTAAGTCATTGACCTTTACTTTTAACATTATATTTTACTTTTCAAATTATCTTTAAATTTTTAATGCATTTTTTGTATATTACTGCTCTGAATCTAGTAACTTTTATCTTTATAACTATTTCCAATATGTCACTCATTGTCTCACTCACCATAAGAAATTGATCTCTTTATTATCCTGAATTTTGTACTGTACATTACCTTTTTGCTCTTTTTTTATTCTCTAGTATCTTCTAGCCCTCTGTATTTTAAAATGAGCCATAGAAAATCCACAGATTATCAGCTTCAATTTAGAGATACTGTGTTTATTAAGTTTTGAAACATAATCTGTGAAATACTGCCCTAAATTCTCTCATCTTGTATAACTCGGAAGAAAATATTCAGTTTATTTATTATCAAAACCTGCTATATTCAAAAATAATTTGATGGGTCTTAAATAAATGCCATGAAAATAACAAAAAAATTTAAAATAAAGGCAAAAGAATAAAAGGCATAATTGAAAGACAGTTTGAAATGTAGTAGTAGCTTACTATAGTTACTTTAGTGGTAGCTTACTATAGTTATAGTAGCTTAGTATAGTTTATATAATTTAAATGTTAAATTTTCATTTAAATAGAACTCTAATGGAAAACTTTCTAGGTTCAAGGTGTTTTATACATTTGTAGGTAGAGAATGATGTTTTTATGTTTTAGATATGGGTACAATTACAGAGCTTAATCTTAGACTGACTATAAGTGCTTAATTTTACAGCTTCAATAACAGTCATTAGTCTTTTGTGTGATTTTATAACTACTTTTAGGTGGTGTTATATGTATCAAGAAAATAGTAAATTTCTACCATTTAAAAAACTATTTCAGGAAAATAGAAAATATTTCATTCATTTGCTATCTACATTTTTTAATGCACTTTTAAAATTCAAAGATCACAGGTTTGTGCCAGCAACAGAAAGTGAAAAAAAATTTCAGAAGAGACTTCAGGAAATTCTCAAACAGAATGATTTCTCTGTGTAAGTGGTTATTTATTATAGATCTCAGAACTAATTTTATTACTTTGTTATCTAGTTTGTTATAAAGGATATGTTTTAATTAAGCAGAACATTATCAGGATCTGTGGACTACAGTGATGGATCCCAGGAGTTCTCTGCTGAGTTAACATTGCACTCTGAAGTTTTGTCTCCTGAAATTCTTCAGTGCACACCTGCTAATATGGTAGAAGTCCACAAAGATACAGAGTTAAGCAAAGGTGAGATTTTTCTATGAATACAAAAAAATACCATAAATGGACATCTTGGTATTTAGCACTGAGCTATTAGTATTTGATTGAGTTGGCTAAGGTTTTTTTCCTAAGACATAAATACCTTTGCAAAACATAAATCCTATTTCCCATTCCTTTACCTTTTCCTCATCTCTAGAGGTAAGCTTTATTCTGAAGTTGTGCAAACTATTACCATATAGAACTATATTTTCTTATATATGTTGTCCACATAAAATGTAGGTCCAAAATATTGCATAACATGAAATTTACTAATTCAGTGACTTATAGTAGATTTACAGTTTTGCAGACATCTCCACAATTCAGTTTTAGAACATTTCCTTAACCTAAAAGATTCCTTATATTAATTTTTAGTCACACCTATTTCCATCTTCAACCCCAAATAACTTCTAATCTTCCTAGCTGTATCATATAAATGAAACCATACAATAGGAATTCACTAAGATATATGCTAAAATATATGTGAAGATAAAATATAAAACATGTATTGGATGAATTATTTATACTTTTGCAAATATAGTCCTTGTTCTGCTTAAGGTGAGATATAGCCCTTTCGGTTCATAGGTGTGCATACCTTAATTTTTCTACTATAAGTGTCCCAATGCACTGCCCAAGAACTCTAGGATAATGTTTAGCAGAAATAATTAATAGTTTTTTCCCTAACTTTAAAGGGAGTGCTTCATATTTCACCAAGTATTAAATTTACTATACAATATTTATAGATAAACTTTAATCTGATTAAACTCTCTTCAGTTTCTTGTTTGCTAAGAAGTTTGGCTTTTTAAAATCATGAATGGATATGCAATTAAATTTTGCCAAATGTTTTTCCTAAGTTTTTTGAAATAATCCCAGGTTTTCTTTTACTCTGTTTTCATTTTCTTTTTTTTTTTTTTTGAAATTCAAATAAGGAGTTTGGACTTTATTCTGAGAAAAATGGAGAACCTTAGGAAGATATTTACACCAAATAATACACACTGATTTCACCAAGACATTTGATAGTCCTTGATAATGTAGATACAATGGAGAACTGGAGACTGAGTAGTAATAAAGTAGGAGTAGGGTGATTTAACTATTTGGAAGTGTCCGATAAAAATTCAATGCATAAAATTGTTAGCGAATAAAAAGAGCGTTGTTAGCATTCTTCCAGGCCTTCCCCTTGATTCTGTTTTATTCAATGTATTTATCAAGAACCAAGATACAATATTTTTACAGGTTACAAAAAGCTGGAAAGAAGATATATGTATTGTTCAACATTATCAAGATCCAGAAAGCACTCAAAAGGATAGAATGATGGACCTAAGACAGCATGATAAAATTTTAAACTGCATTTATGTTTAAAATGATCTAATATTAGATCATTTTAATCCCCACTTTGTAGTCTAAAAGTGGATCTCTACATACCTCTGACCTCTCACATGAAGGGCATGTTGAAGTTCAGCCATTGGTATCCTCCATATTTTGATAGAGCCAAACCCTTCCACCACTATTTCAAACTACCCCTGTACCACCTCTATAGTCTGTTACCTCCAGAGTCCTCTTTCTGTTTTCATTTTCTAATGTTAAACTCTCCTTGAACTACTGAAACAAACCCTTTGCCACAATGTGGTATGTTTTCTTCAATATTGCTATATCTACTTTGCCAATGCTTTGTTTAGAATTTTAACTTTTTTAATAATTGAGAAAAATACATAAGTTGCCCCAGTAAATTAATTGTTGAGCTTCCTCTTAATACTCTTTTCAAGATTTTTTATTAGACTGATATAATCTGTTTCTCAGAGACTTGACAAATCTCACCTGTAAAATAATCCAAATTTATATTTTTATGGATGAACTTTGTGTTAAGGGTGGAAGATAAAGAGACTGAATTATAAACTAATAATACATTTCCATAGTTGTTATAGATCTTCTCAAGCTTTCTATCAGTTTGAACCAAGTTTTATATCGTGTTTTTCCTAAGAAGTTACCCATTTTGCTGACTTTCCAGAGTTTTTGGTATACAGTTGTTAATAGTATTATTTTTAACATCTCTGTTATCTTTGGCACGTTCCACTTTATTTTTAACCTAATTGATTCATTTTTTCCTCTGTTTTGTTCATTCCTACCAACCTTTTCTATTTTATTTTCAGAGCCATATTTTATTTTTACTGATCCTCTCAATTGTCTTTTGCCTTCAGATGAGTTATATTTCAGTTTTTTGTTTGTTCATTTGTGTATGTCATAGAATATGTTATAAATATTTCTTCTTGAAACTCTTTACTCTTTTTTAAACTGCTGAAAGCTCTTAGTTTTATGTCTGATTGAATACCAGAACCAGAAAAATAAAATTGCTTTCAAATTAACTCTAACTGCCTGCTACTTATTTCCTGTATAGTCTCTTTTCCCCCTACTATGTGTTTTTTATTCTCTGCCGCTCCCTTAATTAGACTATGAAATTTATTTTATTTCTGCTCTTGAAATTACTTAATCCCTTTTTACATTATACCCTGTAGCTAAATCACATGTTGAAATACTTACACTTTTAGACCATGAATTGAAAGATTTCTGAGAAATATAAAGTTAATGTGAGATGAATTTATTTGTAGTTTTAAAATTATAGAGAATAATTTTATTATTCAAATAAAAGTTTGTCTCTTTCCTTTGTATATTTTAATGTACAATGACTTTTGTCAGAGTATTATAGCTATAAACTAGGTAGAATTGAAGAAGCTAAAAATATTTGGTGATCACAGATTCAGGGTTTCTTTTTTTTAATCCGTGTGATCGATTGATTATATATTTTTGTGACTTGTTTTATTGCATTTTTATTTGTCATATCACTTCAGTTTTTAAATAGGTTTACATTGTAATACTTCCTGATGTACACACATTCTAAATAGTATATTTTAGTTTTAGACCTTTGCTTTTATGTTTTTATATTCTTTGTCATCTTAAGGTCACGTTGGACTCAAGGTCGGAGAAGCTCTTATTAATGAAGAAGCAATTTTGAACCTCATGGAGAACAGTCAGACTTTTCAGCCTTTGACCCAAAGACTGAGTGAGTCACCAGCTTTCTGTAAGTAACAATGTTAGCATAAATTTTCAGTATTTTACAAAAGTGTGTATGTGCTGGTATTTTTTTTCTTTAACTCGAAGAGGTTAATGTTGAATGTCTGTAAATATTTGAAAGAATGACTTCATTGCATTAAATGAAATAGCTTTGTTTTTTCATTTTCTACATAGCTTTTTAAAAAAACAATTGTGAAAGAAAATAATTACCTTTTTTTAAAACTTCACTTTGGAAGAAAATTGTATTGCCTTAGAGAGAAAATGCCTGTAGTTTGAATTAAAATTTTCCATAGTTCATTAATAAAATACCATAATTGATTGATTGTTGGAGAGTTTCAGAAATTTCCCTGGACAGTTCCCTTTTTTAGCCATTAATTTTGGGTTAGTGGGGAACATGACAGTTATTTCTGAGTGTTTTTGCATTTCCCTAAATGCATTCTCATTAGTACCATAGGTCATTGATTTCATGTAATGTAGTCTAACTTACATCTTTTTAAGAAATGTACTTAAAATTTCATTGTGAAAAGTGAGATACCATTGAATCTTATAACCTTTTATATCTGGCTGTTTCATGCAGATGTTTGCAAGGTCATTTCATGTTGTAGCATGTTTCAATACTTAATTCCTTTTTAGAAATGCAAATGGCCAACAGGCATATGAAAAAATGTTCAACATCACTTGTAATCAGGGAAATGCAAATCAAAACTACCATGAGATACCATCTTACACCAGTGAGAATGGCACATATTTAAAAAACTAGCAACAACAAATGTTGGCGAGGGTGTGGAGAAAAAGGAACTCTTCTGCACTGTTGGTGGGAGTGCAAACTGGTCCAACCACTATGGAGAGCTGTGTGGAGATTTCTGGACCTACTAAACATAGAGCTTCCATATGATCCAGCAATTCCACTTCTAGGTATTTACCCAAAGGACACAGAAACATCAATTCCAAAGAGCACCTGCACCCCTATGTTTATAGCAGCACTGTTTACAATAGCTAAGCTTTGGAAACAACCCAAATGCCCAAAAATAGATGACTGGATCAAGAAGATGTGGTAAATATATACCATGGAATATTACTCAGCATTCAAAAAAGATAAACACATGCAATTTGCAGCAACATGGATGGCGCTGGAAGGGATCATGCTCAGCGAAATAAGCCAGAAAGAAAAAGAAAAATACCGGATGGTCTCACTCAAAGCAGGAATCTAGAAAACTGAAATAAGGGACCAGGAAAATGAATAACTATAAGAAAGTGAAAATCAAAATCAACAAAAACTATGAACCAGAGATACTCTATGGGGGGTAGAGGGCGGGAGGGGAGGGATTGGGGTCAAAATAAGGGGGTTGCAATTGTGTGGGGAATATAAAAATAAAATTTATCATAAAAAAATACTTAATTCCTTTTTACTGCTAAATAATATTTCATCATATAGATATACCTATTTCATCCAGTTTATCCATTTTTCAGATGATGGATATTTTGATTCTACTTTTTTGGCTATTATAATAATGCTATATTTGTGTAGAGTTTTTTTGTGTAGACTTATGTTTTCAGTTCTCCTGGATATAAACCAGGAGTAGAATTGCTGGATCATGTGCTTAGTTTTTGTTTAGCATTTTGAGGAATAGCCAAAATTTTTCCAAATGACTGCACCATTTTATAATCTGACAGTGTATAAAGGTCCCAATTTCTTAAAACCCTTGCCAATGCTTGTTATTATCTTTGATTTTAACTACCTAGTGCATGTGAAGTGGTACTTGTGATCTTCGAGGCTTTTTAAATAATGTTATTAACCACCAATTTTTAAAGCTTTCTTGCGTTTCTCAGCTATGGGTTTTGTTTGCCTATCCTATGAGCTAAATAAAATTTCCATGAATGATAAGGTGTTCATGTGTATACTTTTTAAGGCACTTCCTTAGCATGAATTTATATATTTAGTATTGTGTAAATGTACTCAATATATTTATAACTATTTTGTGTATATTTATTGTATAAACATAAGTGTAATAAAATATAAAAATAAAAATAGTATAAGATAATATATATTATATACTTTATTTTGAGTACTTGTGACCATATTTGGTTTAGTAGTTCTCAAACTTAATTCTTCAGTAAGACCATGAGCAGCTTGTTAAAATGCGAATTTTTGGATCCAACCCCAGAAGTTCTGATTCCATAGACATGGGCTGGGGTCTGAAAATTTTCTTTTTAATAAGGTCATAACAATTTTCTAATGTAGGTCATACTTTGACCATGTTTTTGGACCAGCTGCATTCTTTCGGGGTGTGCTAGATTCAATGATGTCATTGCTATTTTGTAGTTGTTCTTAATTGTTGACTATTTAGAAAACTTAAGTTATTTGTTGGTGATGCTTCACTTGTTTTATAGTGGACAGTAGCCCCGATGAGGCATTGGTACATCTCCTTGCTGGTTTGGAAAATGATGGATATCAGGGGGAAAGAAATAAAATTCCACTGCCATGTCATTCCTTTGGAAACACTAAAAATCCCCAAAACAGTGATGATGAAGAAAATGAACCACAGATTGAAAAAGAAGAAATGGAACTTAGTTTGGTGATGTCTCAGAGATGGGACAGCAATATTGAAGAACATTGTGCCAAAACGAGGTAACCTTATAGCTATTTCAGTTATTTTAATAACTTCCTTTTGTCATTATCACTGTTATTTAATCAGAAGGAAATTATTTCTTTCTTACTATTATTCATAATATAAAATACTTTATAAACTAAGATGACTTCCTTTTAATCACTAGTAAGTAGTGGTTTGTTTTACATGTGGCAAAACTTCATATTCCAAATGAAATAAAATTTTGGTAAATTCAAAAAAATAAACCTTATTCTTAAAAACCATATATTTACGTATGCAGTATTAAGATGAGTGGGTGATAAATGGGTAAAAGTGGAATGCCTCCTTATCCCAAAACTTGGGAATACAGAATGGCCTTTGAGAATTAGACTGTTATGGGTCAGAGCAGCAATTATAGAGTCAGTTTGAAAGTAAGGAATAGTTTCTAAATCTGATTAGACTAAAGGAATTAAATATTTTAAAAAATAAGTGAATTTCTGAAGCAGACACTGAGATGCTGGTTCATTTCTCAAGGTAAATGAGTAAGTTGGCACTGTAGTTTTCTAAATCAACCTCTTATGAGCTTGATTGGGTTGAGTCTGTCCTAAGCTGTATGCTGTTTGTAAAAACAGGAAAAAATATTAGTCCTGAGTTGAGATACTAGTATGATCCCCTTTAAAATTCTGTAAGTAAAACTAAAACTTCTGAAGTCTGTTTTGAAATTTTTATCCCCATGCCATTATTGAAAGGTGAAAGTGATTAACCCATAAATTCAGTATTCATTTGTATATAAATAAAATTTTTTTTTTTTAAAGATTGATTTATTTATTTATACAAGCCCTGGATATAGTCAGAAGCGCGGGAGGATGAGACAATTCACCAGAGCGGGGAGCAGAGCAGGCAGAAGGACCGAAGTACACTGCTGAGGGGAGCAGCAGCAGGAAAGGTCTGCGCACCATGCGGGACCCTCCCCCAGTGGCCGGGGAGCAGCCGGGGATTGAACCAGCGCTGCAGAGGCTTTGGGCAGCTTCGCAACCCAGTGCTCAACCGCTGCGCCACCAGGGAGGCCCTATAAATAAAATTTTATTTACTTATAAAATCAGGATGTGGACATCTCCAGAAATGATATTTTTTAACATAGTGTCTGTTTATCTACTTGTTTTCTAGTCTGTGTGCTTTTCTCACCCCCTCAACACACCTTTTTCCCTTGTATATAGTTTCCTTTTTTATCACTTAGGGTTTTTCATAAGTTTCATTACCCTTCAAGTCTAACTGGCTTGGTAATATTCAAGCATTCTCAGAGTTGGAGGAGGAATGTAATACCAATAGATAGATAATCACATACTTATACAAGGATACCCAAATTTGATTGGGATAGGAACTAACAGAAGGAATGTACTGAAATAGTCTATTCATTCTAGATGTTCCTAGCCAAATCTAGTACATTATAAAGATTCAGGAAATGAGAATTATTCCCATTACTATAGTATTGAGAAACTAGAGAGATGTTTACATACATACTCATATGTAACGTGTGTGATTACATGTCTACTATATATATGTAATACTTTCAGATATTTTAAAGGTTGCTAATTACATGAAAACTGGTATAGACCTGCATGTGGCTACAGAGGACAAAAGCAGGATTTATAGGTAGAAGATGAAATATTTTATGGAATGCAGGAAGAAAATTACTAACAACTAAAGCCATTTACAATGGGAAAGGTTACTCTGTAAGACAGCAAGCCCCTTACATTGAGAATATAAAAGCAGAGATTGCATTGGGTCTGTTAAATTTAACACTTTTGTACTGGGTAGAAAGTTGACTAGATGACCTCTAGTGATGCCACATTTAATATTGATTTTATGACAGATTGTAATTTAGGAAATTCTTAATGGAGATTTTTTAAAATATTGAGGCAAAAAGGAAAATTAGGTTTGAGCAGAAAGGAAGTTTGCTCATCTAGAGAGAAGGGAAAGTATTAAGCAAGGATCTAGTGAAAAAATATAAATCATTGTGATGAAACCTAACTAGAATATCCATCTGGTCTCACAGTTCATCTGAATTCCTTAGTAAACATACTTTATGGCTACGTCTGAATTGAAAAAATAACTATTACTACTTCCTAGTCATTTTCTGATTCCTATTATTTTTCTCTTTCAGTTTTGATCTGAGCACCCCTTTGCCCACCTTTTTGTTTTTTTTCCCCAATTTATAAAATCGTGATTGTGAACTTATGGCAACTTGTTAAAATATGCCACTCTGCACCTTTTTCGAAATTACTGTATTTTCACCCAAGCTCTGTTACATATATATATCTTAAGGATAGGATAAAGGGGAGATTACAGAGAAAACATGATTGATTGGATATTGTAATTTAGAAAATTGCGAAGCTGTATTATGGAGTAGTAATACAGTAGTAAGTAAAGGAATGATGGTGTCTCCCAGCTCACATACAGGGATTATAAAGTCTACAGTAACTTTTTTTGTAGGACATAATACTAAGGCAAAGTAAACCTGCTTTCTTTTTAAACTTACAATTTTCAGATTAATTATTCAACTTTACTATTACTGTCATGTCAAGCAAATTATTTGAATATGAAATGCTTTCTTTCTAATGATCATATTCACCAGTGAATCTTAATATTTTCTAGATCACTGTGTAGAAATACGCATAGAAGCTCAACTGAAGATGACTCATCTTCAGAAGAAGAAATGGAATGGAGTAATAACAGTTTGTTTCTAGCCAATCTTTCTATACCTCAGTTAGATGGAACTGCAGATGAAAATAGTGGTAAGTAAATAAGTCTACCATGAACTTTTCATTATTTAGGGGCTAAAACTATACTTGATTTTGACACTGTAATCACATTTCCCATGTATTTGACTATGTGAAATGTACAATAGTGTTCCTTTGTCCTCTGGGATTTTCTCTTCCGAAAGAATGTAATAGATATGTGATTCTTCTATTTCTAAAAGGATAACATTTGATTTAAAGCTTTATTTACCTTTAGTTTGTCATGTTAACATTTAAGTAGCATAATATGAAAGTATGCTCATACAAAAAAGCATATTATTTTATTAAAAACTTCACAACGGCTTTTCCCTTATTCCCACAAAAGACATGAAATATTAATATAATCAGTTTATGATCTAAATACTATGTGTTCAAAATAATAACTAATAATTAGTTGTAACTAACTGTTAGGGTTATTTAGCTTGAATTATTATCCTGATAGGAGTAAACTATTGAGATAACCATTTTAAACATACAAACTTAATTTCATAAAATTTCTTTCATGGTGATAGTATCATAATATGGGAAAATATATTAAAAATTAAGAGAGTTGAAGTAAAATTAATTCTGTTTTCCTCCATTTCAGACAATCCATTGAACAATGAAAATTCTAGAACCCACTCTTCTGTGATTGCAACAAGCAAGCTTTCAGTAAAACCTTCCATCTTTCACAAGGATGCTGCTACATTAGAACCTCCATCTTCTGCTAAGATTACCTTTCAGTGTAAACACACAAGTGCCCTTTCTTCCCATGTTTTGAACAAGGAAGATATAATTGAAGATGTTTCACAGCCAAACAATGTAGAAAAAGGTCTAGATCATTCAGCTACTGCTTTTACAAATGAAAGCACTTACTCTGTGAATTACCCTGGATCTATAAACAGTACCATCCATTCAGAAAACTCTCATAAAGAAAGTAGTAAGAAAGATATCCTCCCAGTATCTTCCTGTGAAAGTAGTATTTTTGATTATGAAGAAGATATTCCATCTGTGACAAGACAAGCACCCAGTAGAAAGTATACAAACATTAGAAAAATCGATAAGGATGTTCCTTTTATACATATGAACCATCACACTAATGAAAGTACATTGGGCAAAAATCCTTTCAACTTTTCTGACTTAAATCATTCAAAGAGTAAGTTAACCTCTGAAGGAAACGAAAAAGGAAACAGCACAGCTCTAACTAGTTTATTCCCTTCATCATTAACTGAAAATTGTGAATTACTATCATGCTCAGGGGAGAATAGAACTATGATGCAGTCTCTTGATAGCATTGCTGATGAAAGTGGACTGAATAAACTTAAAATTAGATATGAAGAATTTCAAGAACATAAGACAGAAAAACCAAGTCTTAGCCAGCAAGCAGCACATTACATGTTTTTTCCCAGTGTTGTTCTTTCTAATTGTCTCAGTAGACCACAGAAACTCTCTCCTGTCACATATAAACTACAGCCCAGCAATAAACAGCCCCGGTTAAAACTGAATAAAAAGAAACTTGTAGGTCATCAAGAGATGTCTTCCAAAACTAGTGAGACTGGATCACCAAAAGATACACAAAATAATCCCTGTAATAATCCTGAAAAGGATAATGTATTGACCAATGATTTAATTAAAGTTAATCGTGGAGCTTTTGAAAATAAAACATCTACAGATAGTTTTATAGACTGTCACTTTGGAGATGGAACCTTAGAAACTGAGCAGTCCTTTGGATTGTATGGAAATAAATACACACTTCGAGCCAAACGCAAAGTAAATTATGAGACCGAAGATAGTGAGTCAAGTTTTGTAACACACAACTCAAAAAGTAGCCTACCTCATCCCATGGAAATTGGTGAAAGTTTAGATGGATCACTCAAATCTCGAAAACGAAGAAAAATGTCTAAAAAATTACCCCCTGTCATCATAAAATATATTATTATTAATAGATTTAGAGGGAGAAAAAATATGCTTGTGAAACTAGGAAAAATAGACTCTAAAGAAAAACAAGTGATATTAACAGAGGAAAAAATGGAACTATATAAAAAGCTTGCACCTTTGAAAGATTTTTGGCCAAAAGTTCCTGACTCTCCTGCAACCAAATATCCCATTTATCCACTAACACCAAAGAAAAGTCACAGAAGAAAATCAAAACACAAGTCTGCTAAGAAAAAGACTGGTAAGCAACAAAAGACAAATAGTGAAAATATTAGAAGAACTTTGTCTTTCCGGAAAAAACGGTCACATGCTATTCTTTCTCCTCCCTTGCCATCTTATAATGCTGAAACCGAAGACTGTGACTTGAATTATAGTGATGTTATGTCTAAACTAGGTTTTCTTTCTGAGAGAAGCACAAGTCCCATAAATTCGTCTCCACCTCGCTGCTGGTCTCCTACTGATCCAAGAGCTGAAGAAATTTTGGCTGCTGCAGATAAAGAGGCAATGCCTTTTAAGGGTCCTAACACACATAATAGCAGGACTGTTAATACCCGTATAGAAAAAAAAAGTCGAGCAAGAACACAGGTTAAGAAAGCAAAAACAAAACTTGTTAATCCCTCTGTAGTTACTAAGAAAAGGAACAAACGAAACCAGACAAACAAACTAGTAGATGAGGGGAAAAAGAAAACAAGAGCAAAACAGAAGCAAAAAACAAATGAAAAAGCTACATCAAGAAAGCACATAACTCTTCAAGATGAAAAAATTAAATCTCAGTCTGGTGCTGAAGTTAAGTTTGTACTGAAACAGCAGAATGTGCCTGAGTCCTCAAATAGTTATGGAGGCGCTCAGCTGCTTCTGAAACAGAAAGATGTGTCACTTGAGGGCTCTACTACAGACCATATACTTTCTGCCCCGCTACCCACCGGAATTCATGCACAACAAAATTTATCTGGCTGTTTTTCTTCTTTCCTAGAAAGCAAGAAGCCTGTAGATCTGCAAACATTCCCCAATTCACGAGATGATTTGCATTCATCAGTTGTTTGTAGTTCTTTGGGACCTGGACTCTCAAAAATTAATGTTCAGAGGTCTCATGGTCAAAGTGCTATATTTACTCTAAAGGAATCAACCTTGATTCAAAAAAATATATTTGACCTTTCTAACCATTTGTCTCAGGTAGCACAAAATACACAGATGTCACCGGGCATAATGTCTCCCAAAACAGAAGAAAATGCAAATATGCAAAAAAACTATTTGTCATCTATCGGAAAGTTAAATGAATATCGCAATCCTCTAGAATCAAAACCAGATCAAGCATATGGCCCTAATTTTTTGCATTGTAAAGACAGTCAGCAGCAGATTGTGTGTATGGCAGAACAGTCAAAGCACAGTGAAACTTGTTCTCCAGGAAATGCAGCTTCAGAGGAAAGCCAAATGCCTAATAATTGCTTTGTAACTTCCTTGAGAAGTCCAATCAAACAAATAGCATGGGAACAGAAACAAAGGGGCTTTATTTTAGATATGTCAAATTTTAAACCTGAAAGAGTAAAACAAAGGTCTCTGTCAGAAGCAATTTCACAAACCAAAGCACTTTCTCAGTGTAAAAATCGAAATGTGTCAGCACCTTCAGCATTTGGTGAAGGACAGTCTGGACTGGCAGTTCTAAAAGAACTGTTACAAAAGAGACAGCAGAAAGCACAAAATTCAAATATTATGCAAGACCCATTACCTAATAAACACCAACCAAACAAAAACATTTCTGGCTCCCTTGAACAAAACAAAACCATTAAGCGAACCCGATCAGTAACATCTCCAAGAAAACCTCGAACTCCAAGAAGTACAAAACCTAAAGAAAAAATTCCTAAACTTCTTAAAGTGGAATCTCTAAATTTACAGAAATCCAGCCAGTTGGATAATTCCCTATCAGATGATAGTCCTATTTTTTTTTCAGATCCAGGTTTTGAAAGTTGTTACTCACTTGAAGATAGCTTGTCACCTGAACATAATTACAATTTTGATATTAATGCAATAGGTCAAACTGGGTTTTGTAGTTTTTATTCTGGAAGTCAGTTTGTCCCCGCTGATCAAAATTTGCCTCAAAAGTTCCTAAGTGATGCAGTTCAGGATCTTTTCCCAGGACAGACTATGGAAAAAACTGAGTTTTTAAGTCATGATAACCAGAAATGTGATGAAGATAAACATCATGCCTCTGATTCAGCCTCATGGATTAGATCTGGTACTCTAAGCCCTGAACTATTTGAGAAATCATCCATAGATAGCACTGAAAGTCATCGACACAACCAATGGAAAAATAGCTTTCATCCTCTAACAACTCGGTCTAATTCCATAATGGATTCTTTTTGTGTCCAACAGGCAGAGGACTGTCTAAATGAAAAATCCAGATTGACTAGGAGTTCAGTAAGCAAAGAAGTATTTCTTAATCTTTCACAACCAAGCAGTTCAGACTGGATTCAAGGTCATAACAGAAAAGAAATGGGACAGTCGCTTGACTCAGTCAGTACCTCCTTTACTACAGTACTATCTTCCCCTGATGGTGAACTTGTAGACGCAGCCTCTGAAGATTTAGAATTGTATGTTTCAAGAAACAATGATATATTGACACCTACTCCTGATAGTTCACCAAGGTCTTCTAGTTCTCCCTCACAATCTAAAAATGGCAGTTTCATCCCTCGAACTGCTCACATTCTAAAACCACTTATGTCCCCACCAAGTAGGGAAGAAATTATGGCAACTTTGTTGGATCATGATCTTTCAGAAACTATTTACCAGGAACCATTTTGCAGTAATCCTTCTGATGTACCAGAAAAGCCCAGGTAATCAGAATTATTTTTTTCCCTTGGGTCACTCTAAATAATTACAATGTTTATAACATTTGGTACCTGGTTGCTAGTTTTCTGGCTTAGTGCTATCTTTGCAAGTGTATTTTTTGAAAATCACTCATGGTTATGGACTTAAGAAAACACAAACTAACTTGATGGTTGTACCTAGAGAAATTTATTTAAGTTGATGAGTGTTGGTTGATCTTGGATTTACTAATGATTTGCCACTTTGTCTCAAGGATTAGAGTTCTACAGGTGCTGCAACATGATGGCAAATTAAGAATGATGTCATAATACTTTAGAAGTATTATAATTATTTTTAAATTATATTTCCAAAATGGAAAACTTACAATTTTTTTAAAACTTCATTTTTAAATGTTTAAAAATAAGTATACACTTGTTTAAGTACTCTGATGATATATCTCTAAATAAGGATTACTTTTAAGTTGTTTCAGTTGTATACCATTTTTTTCTTATTGCCAACAATCTTTAATCAAATCATTATTATTGTATAAGTATACAATTATTAGGAGTGCAGGATGGACTTCAGTTCTGTATGTCTTCTCTTTCTTTTAGGAATCTTTTCAGAAAAGTGATAGAGACACAGATGTACACATACATAGGTAGTAAACCAATAGCAAGATGGAAAAGAATCAAAAAACATGTTTTATTTATTATTACTTAAATAGGTCTCTTGTACACCTCCATCACCAAGGTAGAACTTTAGCTGAGAAGAGCTAAGTTGGGGAATGTGACTTAATATAGGATGGTTTTTGGTCCTGCTCCCATGTCTTTGATCACATTTACCTAACCAGTTGCAGAAAGAAGTAGTTCATTTCAGCCATCCAGTCAGAAGCACAGGAGGATCTAGGACTGCTGAGACCTACCTCTGCTTAGTCTGAATGATAGAAAAAAATATGAAGAGCAAGGCAAGAGGCCATACTACATGTATGCATTGACCTTAGCGCCTCTATTTTTCCGACCCTAGTAAAAAGACACAATGAATACCAAGCATGTTAATAACTTTTGCAGGAGTCCATTTAAGAAAGGGGTGATTAAAGAAAGTGATTAAAAATATAGGATAGATGTGTCTCCTCTGAGCACTTGAAGTAAAAGACAAAAAAACTGTCCTCCCCAATAGTTTTCCTTTTTTAAGTTTTGCTTTGGTTTGTACTTAATGTGGTCTTATACAGTGTATCAGTCTCCCTTTTATTTCACTGCCAGAATATATGAATATCTGTTCCTTACATGTTAGTTTCCATTATTTTAAGGACTTTGATTTTATCAGTAGTAGTATGGTCTATTTTTTAATATAAGGTTTTTTTCTGCTTCAGTCCCACACATCTTTTTCATTCCTCTTATGTGCTAGTTATTAACTCTGTATTGCTATTAGTTGTTACTGTCCAACTTCGATACTTACAGCTAAAATTAAAAAATGATAGAGATTACTTGTGGAAAAGTTTTATTTTTTTAACTTAGAAATTATAGAAGATGGTGTCTCAAGGGTTTTTTTGGTTTATAGTTTTTATTTTATGAAATATGATCTTACTATAGCTACAGTATTGTATCCAGACTTCTCATTTAACATTTTAAATATTTTCTAATTTTGAGTTTCTTGAAACATTTTAATGCCTGCAAAATATTTATTTAACATGGATATATTATCAGATGGAAGTATTGTTCCCTATTTTGTCACTACAGATAATTCTGTGATCGGTATCTTTCTTCATAAGTATTTCATAACATTTTGGAGTTTTTCTATATAATACTAGAAGTAGAATTACTGAAAAATTTGTGGCTCTTAATTTAATATGAGTTGTGGCAATTAATCATACTGCTGACAATATTCGAGAAAGCTGTATTTACCACACCTCACCAATTCTTGTTACTGTTGATTTCATTATGATCTCTACATATCATCTATATTAGAATTGGGGATCGTCACATGGCATGTGACCTCGTTTCACTTCAATAGCGATAATTCTTAATTTTCATATAGCTGGAAGGTGAGTACAGAAAAGGTACTAGATCCTGTTTTTGGAATTAGCAAGTGGGGACCAAGATCTTTCCATGTAAAGAGAAGGAACTTTGTTAGCCCTGATATCCCTCCTTCAGCTCTAAATCAGAAAAAATGAGTTAATTGAGTTTTATCTAGAGAATGAAGGGGGCATTTGGGAAATTGTGCTTAAGAGAAATAATTGAAAACAACTAAGAACTGTTTTCATAACCAAGAAAGAGCTATCATAAGAAGAAAAGGGTAGACTATGCTGCTGCAGAAGGAAAAAAATAGTACCAATGGATATATGTTAGAAAAAGAGAGAGGGATAAACACATGCAATTTGCAGCAACATGGATGGCGCCGGAAGGGATCATGCTCAGCGAAATAAGCCAGAAAGAAAAAGAAAAATACTGGATGGTCTCACTCATAGCAGGAATCTAGAAAACTTAAATAAGGGACCAGGAAAATGAATAACTATAAGAAAGTGAAAATCAAAATCAACAAAAAACTATGAACCAGAGACACTTTTTGGGGGGTGGGGGGCGGGAGGGGAGGGATTGGGGTCAAAATGGGGGGGTTGCAATTGTATGGGGAATATAAAAATAAAAATTTATTATTTAGAAAAAGAGAGAGGAAAAGCTTAATATTTGTAATTATTGGAAATTAAACCATACACATAACTTAGCAGCATTTATAGGCTTTGCTAACTAACTCCAAAATTCTTGTGGTAGTGTTAAACTTTGTCATATAAAGGGGAGGAAGAATTATGGTAATTACCTCAGAGGTGCATAATTTTTTTAATATTCTGAGGGAATTTGAGGGAATAGAAAGATCTGTTTGAACTGATTGGCTTTGCTAAACTAGTATAGATAGTGAGAATGTAAGCAGTCTATAGAAAAAAATACAGGGCTATAGTCTCTGATAGCAAATGTATTTTTATTCAGGTGTGGTGACAGTGGAAAATTATTTAAGAAGAGCAGAGGGAAGGCTATTTGATGAGTTTGTGAAGAAAAAGTCTTATCTCTGAAGAAAAAGTCTTTACGGGATACATAAAACAAATACTTTTTCTCCCTGATATTGATTATACCTTCTAAGGAAATAAATTTAGTAGTCATACCTTTGAGGAAAAGCACATTGAGATTAAGCATTAAGTATACCTCCATAAAATTGTGTGTGTGTATTGGGGATGGAATGAGAAGAAAGAGATGGACATTTTTTAAGAGTCCCTAGTAGAATAAGGAGCTAGGTATTTTGGTAATTGCTCTTTGAGATGAAATAGTTGTTCCAAAATATGTTGTTTATAGGGAGATCGGTGGACGACTTCTCATGATAGAAACTCGACTTCCAAATGATCTGGCTGAGTTTGAAGGAGACTTTTCCTTGGAAGGACTTCGTCTATGGAAAACAGCATTCTCAGCAATGACTCAAAATCCAAGACCAGGGTCACCCCTTCGCAATGGTCAAGGAGTTGTCAATAAAGTATCAAGTAATGGCCATAAAATGGTTGAAGACAAAAAAATTGTAATTATGCCTTGCAAATGTGCCCCAAGTCGACAACTGGTTCAAGCATGGCTTCTAGCCAAAGAAGAATATGAACGTTCCAAGAAACTGTCTAAAATTGAGCCAACTGGTGTTGTAAAATCTGCTCAGAACTTCAGCTCTTCACTTAACCCAGATGACAAACCTGTAGTGCCTCCAAAACTGGGCACAATTCCACTTAAACTCCCCACTACAGCACATACCAAGGAAGATGTTCATAATTCTCAGATTGCTTTACAAGTATCAACCACAGAATGCAGTCAAACTGCAAGTGAAAGTCATATGATACCACCAGTTATTTCTGCACATGATCCTGAAAAAGATGAAGATGATGATGACTATTATGTTAGTTATAGCTCCCCAGATTCTCCAGTAATTCCCCCTTGGCAACAGGCAACATCCCCAGATTCTACAGCATTAAATGGAAATGACAGTCCTTCATCACCAATAGAGGAACTATGTTCCCTGACTATTGAGAACTTCTTAAAACCAATAAAAGATGGTATACAGCAAAGCCCCTGTGATGAGCCTAGAGAGCCTTTAGTAATATCTCCAATTAATGTTAGGGCAAGAACTGGAAAGTGTGACTCACTTTGCCTTCATAGTACACCAATTATACAGAGAAAACTTGTGGAAAGGCTTCCTGAAGCAGCTGGCCTTAGTCCTTTATCAACAGGTAAGTTTACAAATAACAAAGACTCCCTAATTGTCCTTTGGAGATTAGCAATGAAAACATTAGATGATATAATGAAAGGTAAAGTTTTTTAAATGAAATTTTAGCTCAGCTATTGAGAGATTATTGTTATATTATCTTTATTACATGGAAATTTCTTTATCTTTCCTCTGTGAAATCTACATCTGCTTCCTTTCCTTCTTCTTGCCTTCTGAGTGACATATTGGAGCCCTCTCAGGAATCTTACCATTTTCTGAACTTGATTTTTTCTGTTGGTTTTTTTCACATACCCAGGTCTCTTACACCCTTTAAAATAGAATCAAAACTAAAAGTCTGTCTTGGCCTTGTATCTGCCAGTCTCTACTCTTTTTCTTTCCCATTCAAAGCCAACGTTCTTAAAGAATTTCTCTAATTTGATAACTTCACTTCTTCCTACTGATTTTCTCAAGTCCCTCTACATTCTGCCCCCATCTTTACACGTGTGATTGTTTTAAAGATTGTCAGTAGCCTTCATGTAATAAAAGTTAATAGATGTTTTTCAGTCTTTTTATCACATGCCCTCTCAGCAGTCCTTACCCTATTGACCACACCTCCCTTCTTACAGCTACTTTTACCTTTTACTGTTCCTCCATGATTTCCTTTGACTCATAACTCACTATTGTCAGTTATTATCTAAATGTTGCAATTTATTAAGGTTTGACTTTAAGCCTTCTTTACTGTTTTTACTGCCTCAATCTAATTCCTGCTCATAGGACTACTACAGATAACTCACAAATAACTATTTTCCAGTTCGGAACTCTTTAAGCTCTAGAACATTGTATCCAGTTGTCTACTTAGCATTTCTATTTGAATACTCAAAGGCCCCACAAGGTTAGAATTTAAATTCAATTCATACATACATTCACCACCCAAAAATACCTTATACAGAGACATACATGCCCACACATAGAAACTCTTAAGTCATTTTTTAGTTTTCTTTTTTTCAATGAATGATGCCATATCTCTGTCACTGAATTATACAAGTCAGAAACATGGTATTTGTTTCTAATATCCACTGATTCTTTCACTTCCCATCCTGTCTGTGGTTTCTAATCCTACCAAGTCTTGTTAACTTTTTTGTTTCCTAAATTGCCCAAATCTCTGAGCCTCTACCTTTACCTCTACCACCACACTCTTAGGCAAAGCTGATATCATCTCCTTCCTTGGTATCTGCATTGTCCTTCTCCACCCATAGCAATTTCCAGTTGTGTTGCTCAGTAATCAGGGAAAGTTCCCACTCTGTTCCTAGTTAATTACTACTCTTTAGATTTCAATTCGAAAAACCTCCTTGATTAGATAAAAATTCCTAATTCCCCCTTGTTTTACTTACCCATTATAATTTTACATTTCTATATGTATTTGAGGAATATCTGATTCCTATGAGGGAAGAGACTGTCTTTTTTACTTTTTAAAGTTCTGTATTTTTTACATCATTATCCATTTTTGTATAGTTTGCTTACTCCTCTCAGGTGTAGTTCTCAATAAAATTCCCGCCACCAAATCACCCATGAACCATCACCATGAGACTCTGTCTTTTCCTCATCATCACAAATACTTGATAAATAAGTGTATAAAAGGATTAAATGATTCCTGAGATGACTGACAGAGAAAGCTCAGTGATTAAAGTGTAAATATTTTTATTTAAAAATATGAAATTTTATAATTATTTTGGTGGAAATCAGGCTTGCATTAATTTTATTTTTTTAAGTATTAGGCCGGGGCAGGGTGTGGGGAGTGATAGAATAATAATCATAAATGGGACTTAAGAGTTTGGAACAACAAAATTTAAAAAAGAACTAGCAGGTAATATTTTTTTCAAAAGCAGGTAATTATAATATACATGTTAAATATGAAATTTCTTTCTACAGAACCAAAAACCCAGAAAGTGAGTCATAAGAAAGGAAGTAATACTGACACTCTTAGAAGAGTACTCTTAACACAAGCAAAGGTAACTACACTAAACATATTTAAAGATCAGTGGAAATCCAATCTTATTCTTAGATATCAGTTAGATAATTGATAACTTTGTCAGTTTAAATTTTTTTTATTATATTTTTGATCACTTTGTTTACATATCTTTGAGACAACAAGAAGTAGCCTAATTTTTTTAAGTTTTTTTTTTTGTTGTTGGGATCTAAAAGATTCTTATATGTAAATACAAATATTACAGAGAAAGTGAATATGATAGCCAAAATGTGGATTATGAGGATACAAATACATTAACTGATTACTGGCAAAATCAGAACAATCCAATGACAGCAGAGCGCAAGTAAGTGATTTTTGATCCCACCAAAAATATATCCTTTTTCTTGGTTATATTACTTTTTCCTCAAATATAACAATATTGATTTTTTTTCAGTTTATTTTACCAAATAGCTGAGGAAAGTGATGTTATTAATAGTCAAACTTATTATGAAAGATCATAATTTAATTCTTTATTAAAAAATAATCCTTAGAAATAAATGATTATGTGTGGAAAGTAAGTTATTCAAGTATCCTTGGAAATAATAATGATAGAAATCACTTCCGTATTGGCCACTTCTCATAAATCTCATTAATTCCATAAAATATATTTTAGTGTTTTCTATTTTGAATTATAAAGATTTTATATCTCTTATAAGACTTTGACTTACAAACTAATGTTGAATTACAAGCTATTTATACAAAAGCAAGTATTGTGTTGTGAACATAAATCAACACTGAAGAAAATGGTTAATCAATTTAAAAAATCAGGAAAAAATATTTTTTAAAAATTATTATTTTTTCTAAACCTTGAAGGATATTTGCTTTAATTTATCTTTTAGACACATGTCCATTAAGATAAAAATATATATCCAGAATTTCAAATCTTTTATGAACTTTCAAATCTTTTATGAAGCCAAAGTAGTTGCAAATACATTTCTTGCTTGCTTGTCATACTTCCAAAAAAAGGTCAGTATATTGTCCATGTGGTATAAACATTAACTCTCTACAAGATTATTATTTTCAATATTTGTGGCTTGTAAACTCAAAGATCAACATATGATCAGTGTATGATTTTACAGATTATATCAGATAGTCTACATATATCCACTCCGGTAGCTTAAATTACCAGCATGAATGTTAATAAAGTACTTTCTTCTTGAACTTAAAAGATCTACTATTAAGTTCATTATATATATATATTACTACATACACAAAGCTTATTATCTAACTAGGAATAAATGATCTAAAGAAAGAAAAGAAAATGATTGTTCATTTATCTTTTTTGGCTATGTGTGTGTGTGTTTTTTCTTTTAATAGAATCAATTTGCAGCAGTAAATATCCCAAAGAAAGAAACTTCTCAAATTGATGGACCATCTTTAAACAATACCTATGGTTTCAAAGTCAGCATTCAAAACTTACAGGAGGCAAAGGCTTTACATGAGGTAAAGGGAATGCAAAATACAATTACACTGTTTAACTCTGATATTTTATTAGATGGAAAAAGTGTGGAAATTCTTTGACAGAGGGAGGACTACATGGAATTCTTAGGTCTGTTAACATTTTGTTATTTCTACTATTTTATATGTATGTAAGGTAGAGAAACTTTTAAAGTAGCCATTAGTTATTGAGGCTGCTTTATAGTTTCACAATTTTTACAAATTCCTTTTTTAATTTTAGCAGTCTTTAATGAAAGTTGTGTATAACACTACTTTATTCCTGCTTCTTCTAAATTTTTATAAATCTTAAAATTGAAAATTGAATTTATAGAAGCTAAAATTAGAAAGATTTTTTAACTATTAGAAAATCTATATGTTATCCTGGGATTGCTATCAATGGAATGCTTTCCCACATCCCAAATGTGGTAGTTATCTGTATTTTCTGTTTGTTTGACTCAGTGTGCTAGTGTTTGTCATAATCCATTTGTTCACATAATCTTTATATAACCCAGTTACTTCTGTCTTTTCTCGTAGTCCGAGATTATGAATCTATCTTGTGAAAATGTACATACGTCCCTCACAGGATGAAACGGCAAATGTGTCTGTATAGGTTTTACGAATTTACCTAAATTAAAGAAAGACAACTCAGAGCATATATCTGTCTGTCAATAACGTAGAAATTTTATGAAATCTAAATACATACCGAGTATTTTCATAAAAAATTTAAAAATGCATGCTCATTTTCAAGACTTAATAGGAAAAAAAAAGTAAAATATCTAGTAATTTTTAATATTGGTTACATGTTGAGAGGGTGATATTTTAGATACGTTAGATTAAATGAAAAAATATTTTAAAGATTAATTTATTTATGCATACAAGAGCTGGGGTATAGACCAGAGGTGGGGGGTGAGAGGATTCACCAGAGAGAGTGGGGAGCAGAACAGGCGGATCTACTGAAATACACTGCTGAGGGGAGCAGTGGGCAAGACAGGAGAGGTCTGCTGCGCCATGTGGGTTGCTCCCTGGCAGGCCTGGAATCAAACTCATGTTGCAGTGGCTGGTGATAACTTGATAGCACTGTGTCTTTAACCCTTGTGCCACCAGGGAGGCCCGAAATGAAAATATTTTTAAGTTAATTCATTCTTATCTTTTTTTAAAAAAATGTGCCTATAATAAATTTAAAATTATGTGTGACTCTCCTGCTGTTCCCATAAGAAAATGCTGTTTATACAGTTCTGGGGTTTTTTTTTTGTTTTTGTGGGACCCTCGCCTGTGGCCGGGGATGGAACTGGCTCTGCAGAGGCTGTGGGCAGCCTCGCAACCCAGCGCTCAACCGCTGCACCACCAGGGGAGGCCCTGTTTATCCATTTGTTTTATGTATTGCCTTTGAGGCATAAAATTCAACTCTTATTTTTTGGATTTTTATTCTTAATTCAATTTTATCTTAAACTGCTCTGTGGGATCAGGTGATTTTAATTTTTTTTTTTTCATTTTTACCCTGAATTTGAAGTGAGAGATGTACTCTTTTAGAGTTAGATTGAACATAGTTTATTTACTCCCTTATTTTTTTATTCATACTTTTTTCCCCATTCATTCAACAGCATTCATTTAGTTCCTGTTTTATATATAGCCCTGTAGTATCATACCCCTGAAGCCCAGATAAATAATAAATTAAGGAATACATACAAATTACACACCCAAACTTAGAAAATTAAAAAAAAATACTGTTTGAAAATACTTATTAAAGCAAATTTGATAGTCCATAGAAAAAAGACTTGTTACATTTGGTTATTCTTTTATTATTTGAAAAATACAATTTTCTTCTTATAAGGTTACTTTATCCTACCTAACTCCACTTTAAGAGTCATGAGCCCACTTGAAGTAAAATCCCTAGATCTGGCGGATTTCTCTTAGCTTCTTCCCAGCACCGGCTTTCTTTATCTCAAGGCATATTCTACATAGCCACCTGGTGGTCAAATAGGGAATGGATTCCAGAAACCTCCACAACGTGTTCTAGTCTTTCTATAGGAAATTATACCCATAGCATTTTTTCCTGTTTCCCATTACAGGGAACTCTCTCTTCTGTATAAAAATACTCACTGCAAAAGAAGGGGTTATAGCCGCATTCTTCCTTTTGGCCTTCTACTTTCGTAGTCATGGTAGATGCTTTTCTATGCCTTCATTCAATGTTTGCTAAAAAAGAAATGCCTGTAAGATCAGTAACTGTTTTATATCAAGGACTAGAAAGGCAAAATTTGAGCTTTGACCTAGTAAATAAGTAAGTCAACTTCCGAGACTTTTTTGACCTGAAATGATCTTCAGTCTTCTTCATACTCTTTCTGCATGTGCTTTTTTTTTTTTTTTTTAATTTTCTAGAGGCATGTCTTATTTATTTGTTTGTTTGGTTTATACATGCACTGGGTACAGTCAGAAGCGCGGAAGGGTGAGAGAATTCACCAGAGCCAGAGCAGGGAGCAGAGCAGGCAGAAGGACCGAAGTACACTGCTGAGGGGAGCAGCGGGCGGCAGGAGAGGTCTGCGCGCCATGTGGGACCCTCCTCCGGTGGCCGGGGAGCAGCCGGGGATCGAACCGGCACCGCAGTGGCCGCGGGCAGCTTCGCAACCCAGCGCTCAACCGCTGCGCCACCGGGGAGGCCCATGTGCATTTTTTTTAATGATTTTTTAAATTTATGTATTTATGCATACAAGAGCTGCGGTACAGGCCAGAGATGCAGGGGATGAAAGGATCTACCAGACAGAGTGGGGAACAGAACAGGCAGAATGACTGAAATACACTGCTGAGGGGAGCAACAGGCAAGATAGGAGAGGTCTGCCTCGCCATGTAGGTTTCTCCCTGGCCGGCCGGGGATTGAACTCCTGCTGCAGAGGCTGTGGATTGCTTCATAGTGCGGTGCTTAACCCCTTGCACCACCAGGAAGGCCCTAATAATTTTTTTTTTTTTTTTACATCATTGTTCAGTTTTCAACAGTATTTGCTTCTCCCCACCCCCTCAGGTGTAGTCCCCATAGAGTTTCCTTGACAATGCACCCATGCACCATCACCACGGTCCCCCGTGCTCCTCTCTCTCTCCCTGTGATCCTTCTCCCTCCTCCTCCCCTGCAGTATGTCTCTGATTTATAATTATCTGGTTTTGCTTTGTTGTGTTTTGTACTGTTACTATTTTTTTACACTGATGTGTAATTCCTTCATCCTTTTCTAATTAAACTGGATTATTTGTTTGTATTTAGAAAGAGGTAGTCACTAAATTAATACATGCTTATTATTGGGAAAAACTCAGCCCCAAAGAATATACATCTAAAAGTAAGGTACCTTCCCATAGCTTCCCATTTTACTTGGTTTGATTTTTTTTTTTTTTTTTTTTTTTGGTAATAGAAACAGCAGTGTAGGGCCTCCCAAGTGACTAGGGGTTAAGTCTCAGCACTATCACCACTGCTGCCTGAGTTATTCCCCAGCCAGGGAGCTAACCCACATATGGCACAGACCTCTCCTATCTCACCTGCTGCACCCCTTAGCAGTATATTTCAGTAAATCTGGCTGTTCTGCTCCTCACTCTGGCTCTAGTGAATCCCCTCACCTCCTGCACTTCTAGTCTAGACCCCAGTTCTCGTATACAATAATAAAAAATAAAAATTGTCTTTAAACAAGTAAAAATCTTTAATCCGTGGAGTGTTAAATTGTGACTGTTTTCATGGTCATTTTTTTCTGTAATTTTGCATATATTTCCTTAGAGTCTAAGTAAAACATACTTCTTTCAAATTACATGAAACAAATTTTTATCATAATTTTTGTTTCCTTTTATAGATTCAAAATCTTACCCTAATCAGTGTGGAGTTACATGCTCGAACTAGACGAGACCTAGAACCTGATCCTGAATTTGACCCAATCTGTGCTCTCTTCTACTGTATCTCATCTGATACTCCATTGCCAGATACAGACAAAACAGAACTCACAGGTGTAATAGTAATTGATAAAGACAAGACAGTCTCCGGTCAAGGTATTATATTTACTATTTCTGTATCTACCAACCCCAAAATAAAACTTTTAATTTTTATTAAAAGTTTCTGCACAGGAGACCTAAGCCAAACAAGCATAAGGAATTCCCTTCTAAAATGTTTGCTGAGATGGCAGTAAAAGGATTGTGTATAACTTTGTTTTAGACTGATTTTTCTTAAGTGAATTATTGTCAAAAGTCAGAAGAGATATAAAGATCTCAATAAAATTTCTAACTAGCATAACTAATTTGTTCTCAGTACGATTTCAGAAAATGCTCATTGATAATATAAATATTAATTGTTCAATGATTATCTCTAGATTGGGTGAACAGTCTTTTTTATGTATGCATGTGCTAGTATTTTGTGACTAATACGACGTTTCTCTTTGCTTTAAGAAGTTACTACTATAAATTAACAGTTTATAACAAACTTTTAAGATGTATTCTGACTTTGTTTATATCTCTTCTTTTATGTATTTATATCTAAATACATACTTTTGGCTCAGAAGTTTTTCATTTAGTAGACCGTGTAAGACATTTTATAAAACACAAAGTGCAGTTTTAAATGGTAATAAGTGAATTCAGTCAACTGAGGAGAGAATCTTAGCACAGAACACAACCATAGAGTAATTTGTAGTTTAATCAGTGGTATGCTTGAGTTGGTTCATAACTGATTACAAGCCAGTTGTATGGTTTCCATAACTTTTTTCAAATGGTTGATGTCATATTGGTAATTTCAAATCAGCCATGATGGGGGAAGACTTTACATAATAGAAATTAGAAAGCATTATAAATTAGGCCTTCTTTTTTCCCCCTGGAGAGGTAGTTGTAAACATTTCCTAGCATAATAATGATTAGAATATTCTTTCTAAGCTCTTCCTAGAGAAAGAGTAAAGACAGAAGCAAAATAATTAAATTTCTTCATGGTTGATACATTATTTGGGGAATTTTATAAATGTAGATTTTCAGGAAAATAACAAATTTGAATTTTCAGTTGCATATTAAACTAGAAAACCTTTAAGAAAATTTTTAAGAAATCATGTTAATTATGTCTTTGGGGAATGTTTGCTTAATTTGAAGTATTTCAGTAACAGTTCCACTGCAAAAGTAAGGGATAATATTTACATAATTATAATAAACATTTTTATTTTTAATATATTTTGTATATTATATACTTTTTATATATATTTATGATAACATGGGTTTTTTTTTTTTTTTTTTTAGATATCAGGTATCAGGCTCCATTACTTATTAGATCTGGAATTACAGGACTAGAAGTTACCTATGCTGCTGATGAGAAGGCACTTTTTCAAGAAATTACAGATATAATAAAGAGGTATTGTATTGTATCTTCTGATTTATCCAGTTTTTAGAATCTGAAAGACTTTCCATATGGTCCTTTTTTGCTGTTGTTGACTTCTGTAGAGGTAGGAAAGAGGAAGATAATTCCTTCCTGTAGCATGTAGCCCTTGAAAGTAGAGTTGTCCCTGTAAAGATTTTTCCCTCACTTCCTACCACCATCACCACTTCCATCACATTAGGGATAGGAAAAAGAATATTCTATCCTCCAAATTGAGGGGCCAGTGAAAAACAAATGCTAACTTACCATCTTAACTTTCCCTATTGGATTTTAGCATTATTTTTTTATGATGATGAAATAATGGGGAATTGTTCTAAAGTAAACTTGTATTACTCATTAAATAGGCTTCTACTTTGGGGACCAACCACCACTTCAGTACTGAGTTGTTTTGTTTTTCCTTTAAAGAAAATGCTTTCAGAGTTCTAAACCTAAATTTTCAAATAATTTTGAAATGCAATCTTTTCATAAATTTAGGACTATCCAGTACATACTATTTTTTGTGCATAATTCCTTAAACTTTGTTTTGATTATTTTTGATAGTTGACCAATGATGGTTGATAGTAGAATCTTGTCAAAATTGTTGGAAAGGATTTTTTTAACAAATATTTTAATTTAAAAATGAAACAATTGGACCTTTCCCATTTTCTTGAGAAAGTTAGCCATAATTCTTTTATTAATTATGTCAGTTTTCTAGAAATGTGAGATTTGCTTGCCCATTGCTAGGTTTAGGTTTTTAAATGCCTAAAACAGGCTAGAAAAACAGCTTTTGGATCCTGATGTATGTGAAAAAAGCCTTCCTTGAACATGTTGTCACACTCAGCCCTTTCTGTTTTGCTTTTTTTTTTTTTTTTCGCCTGCTTTCACTTTTATTTCCTGTCATTTTAAGTTGAACTTATTCCTGGTCATAAGTTTTCATTTCTTCATTTTGTTCTGGATATCTTTTTCTTCTGTGCAACCTCCTCTTCTGGTTTGGGAACAGACTGCTCTTTTTCAATAAGGGTCATCCCAATGTAGCAGGGGGAGCTCAAGTATTGGTTAGTCCAAACATGAGGTCTATAATTTCTGCAATGCCTCTTAGGGGCTTTGTTCACCTGGATGTGCTCAATGACAGAGAATTGGCATCTAAACCCTTGAGTTTGACATTTTTCTGCATTTTTAAGCATTTGCAGTAAAAATTCAGCCATTTTTGGGACACCAACCCTGCATCCAACCCCACTGTTTGGCCTGGTCACACCTACCAACTACACCATGGTAACTGATGGAATGACATGCACTATTTCTGTAGAGTGACATCCTTCAGATACTTAGTGAATTTTCACAATCACATATCCCTGATGGCTTGTACAGTTTCACAAATGTTCTAAAAATGAACACAAAGACTTGAACCTCTTGATTTGCTTGACTTTGTAGGATTTTCTGGGTCAAGTGAGTAGCAAACCATTTTCAGAGATTAATAAGGCCACTTACAGGAAGAGCTGTTCTGCTTTTTATAGTTGAACTGTAAAAAACTGGGGCAGTATTCTGCATTAAAAGTCAAGATGATAGTCTATACATTTAATATCTGATTGAATCCCAGGTGGGTCGATATAAATCACTGTGAAAATAAAGAAACAAAGTATTTTCTGTAAAACAAACGAAAGTCAGAGCATCAAAAAACTATATGTTGCTATCTACCACTTTGGGGAGGAAAAAAGAGGAATACATTTTTATTATTTATAGCATTGATTACTAGAAGGATTGCTATTCATTTGATTACATTGCCATTGTCAGTCCTACCTAGTATCTTCTCACAGAGTTTGTCATCAATATATCAATGCCCTAAGTGCCCACACTTATTTCTGCATACAATATGGCGAAAGAAACATGCCAGTGTTTCTGTGGTGGCACAGCGGTTGAGCGCTGGGCTGAGAAGCTGCCTGCAGCCTCTTCAGCGCCGGTTCGATCCCCAGCCACTGGAGAGGGTCCCACATGGTGCGCAGACCTCTCCTGCCATGCCCACTGCTCCCCTGTTCCGTTCTGTCTCCCTGTTCCGTTCCCCGCTCTGTCTCTGGTGAATTCTCTCTCTCTCCTGCGCTTCTGACTGTACCCAGTGCTTGTATAAATAAATAAATAAATCTTTAAAAAAAAAAAAAGAAAGAAAGAAACATGCCAGAGTGTCACTCAATACCATTTTATGTGTTAGCACATGGCTAATAATGTCTCTCACCTTTGTATGCTTGTCTTCTCCTTGGTCAGTATATTCTCAAGAATAGGATCATCTGCCATCATTAAGAAATGTGTCAATCATTTGCAATTAAAGTAACTTTCTGAAGTGTCCATAATATGAATTATACTAGTTATAAAAAAAAAAATACAGTACACGAAATAAAGTGCTTAAATAGCAACATTTTATTTCTGAAATGCCCGTTATAAGTCCAAACAACCCCTCAAAAGATTATTTTATTCTTAGACTCCATTTTGTTGAATATATACTCACACAGGCTTTGTTAAAAGTATAGGCTTTGTAGTCAGCCAGCTCTGTATTTTTGTCTTGAACAAGTTACTTACCTGTCTATGCTTTCATTTTCTCATGTGTAAAATGGGTAATAAATATGAGAATTAAAATGAGATGTTGCACATAAAACCCATAGCCTTGTCAATACTTAAATGTTAACTCTGTGTGTAAAGGTCAGTGCCAGATGCTAACTTAAAATAGGTGCATACTCTCCAACAGTTTTATTGTCTTTATTTTTCCATTCTAATATTTACTCCCTTAAGTGGCAAACTAAAAAAGTAGTATAAAGTGATGTTAAACAAAAAATTAAAATCCATTACTTTATTGTCACAATTATTTTCCTATATTTCCTTGGACTATTACAGTCTCTCTAACTTAAATATAAACTTTGATTCCTTCTTTTTTCTCTTCCTATATCTATACGTTATATCCTTTTCAAATTACATTTTTCAAAGTACTTCTTTCTCTTTCATACCAACTCAATTAGTAACTGACAACAACAGAGCAAGAAGCTGCCTAGAAGATGATGTTCATAAATCAGAGACATTCAGAAGAAGAAATTAGAACTGAGAGTTAAAACTTTTATAACTCTTGGGCCTCCCTGGTGGTGCAGGGGTTAAGACGCAACCTTTGAAGCTATCCGCAGCCACTATGGCATGAGTTCAATCCCCAGCCAGGGAGCAACCCACATGGCGCAGCAGACCTCTCCTGACTTACCCACTGCTCCCCTCAGCAGTGTATTTCAAGTCAGTCTGCCTGTTCTGTTCCCCACTCTGTCTCTGGTGAATCCTCTCACTTCCCCATACCTCTGGCCTGTACCCCAGTTCTTGTATGCATAAATAAATAAATCTTTAAAAAAAAAAAACTTTTATAACTCTTAAAAAGGTTGTAACAGAAGGACTCCAGAGTCACCTGACATCCTCTTCATATTGTAAACTTTGCTTAGAAATGTGTGTGATAATATCTTCCAAATTCTCTTAAAGATCAAAATCAACTGCAACTTTATGTGTTTCAGTTACTCTTAGTACTGAAGCAGTCAGCTACATAGTTTCTTTTGTATATGTGTGGGAAGCCTTCAAATTTCCTATTCCTGAAATTCCTTCTGATACTTCTGCCTTAGTTTCTCAAATTTCAGCATTATGTACTTTTAAGGGAGGTACACTTGACATACAGATAGTTCATTTTTAACTGCTCTGACAAGAGTCTAACAGATTTATTAAGATACTGAAATTTATATTAGAAAGCAAATAAGCAAGAAGAGTAGTGGGAGACTTCTCTTTTCTTGAGTACCCTGAGATTTTTCTGGACTTCCTTTTATTTTTTTGTAAAGATTTATTTATGCTTACAAGAACTGGGGTACAGGCCAGAGATACGGGGGGTTAGAGGATTCATCAGAGACAGAGTGAGGAACAGAACAGGCAGACTGACTAAAATACACGGCTGAGGGGAGCAGCGGACAAGACAGGAGAGGTCCGCGGTGCCAGGTGGGTTGCTTCCTGGCTGCAGTGGCTGCGGACAGCTTCATAGTGCTGTGCTTAACCCCTTGGGCTGCCACCAGGGAGGCCTTGGACTTCCTTTTAAAGAAATATATCTCCTTACCTTTCTGAGACTAATCATTGTGCCTTTTGCCTTGCTTTCTTTTTCTTCCATATTCATGTCATAATCCTGCTCTTTATTCCAGAATTACTAGCTGTGTGGCATTTTCTGCTGAGAAGATACTTTTTAAAAATAGTTCTTATTGAAGTAACATTGTATTATAACATTACAGTTAATTAAGATCTGTATTACTACATTAAGGTTACCCTCAAAACCCAATTCTCTCCTCCATTATACAGTTCACCCATCTGATGGATTGCTGAAACAGTCCATTTGGTTGGTCTATTAAATTAATAAGTGTTTAATAAATTAGGAGTTTGCTCAGAAATTTCAATTCTGTATAGAGAAAAGGACATGAATAATGTTATCATTTTCTCCTGGCAAAACTTAAGAACTACTCTTCATAAGTCTGTGTATAACATTGGATCACAAGTATATCATCAGATGTTGAAATTTCCTTTATAGAATGTATTTTGATAGGGCCTCTAAGGAAAAAAAAAAATACAAACAATACTATTGCAGAAGTGTGAATGAACCTAGCTCATTTTGACATTTGCCACTTAAATCCTATAGATTAAGAGTAAGGAGACATTTTTGTGACATTCTTGTTTTTGTTAACTCAGCAGAAACTAAAACTATTCAACACCCATTTTAAGAAAATAGCAATGGAAGTGTGATAAAATATTAGCAAACCAGAACTAAAAATAGACCTAGTATAAAAATAGACCCAGTGTTCTGTTGATGGTTCATTGGTATATCACAGACTTGCAGAGTAGCCATACATATTACATCCATAAATTAGTGTAATCCTGTGCTGCAGACATTGGCTAATACTTTAGGTGTTAAATAGCAGGATTTGAACAGGCTTGTACATTCCACTGTTTAGATTGGCTTTACAAGCAGTATGCTGCTTTTTGACTTCTGTACATAATACAATAATGAGTAATTTTGGAACTTCTAATTTGATAGTTATGGTAGTTTTTGCCCTCAACATATGGCTATAATCAATTCCTCCCTCATGCAGTTTTTCCATTGAAGTAAATCTTTATGTTAATTTTCTCTTTTACTGTAACCAACATTTTCCTCTGACACTCACTTTAAAAGGCTTAAAAGGCACCACAAGAGGCTTCTTATTTGGATGTAGATTGGTGTCAGTTCAGTTTTACCAATGCAACTTTTGACTACAAAGATTACATTTTTCACCTAGTTTCTAATGTTCAGTTTCCCCATAATAATTTCACCCCATTACTATTCTGTTCTTCCATTAAACTGAATCACCTTCCTCTTAAGTTTAGAGTACGCACTTGTTATTACTGAGGTCTTATTTCATGTGAAAACTAAGTTATTACTATTATTAAATGAGAAATTAAAGACATTTTGATATTCTTTCTTTTGAAGACAGTGTAAGTTAGACCAGTAGAGAAGTAGAGAAGACAACAGAATGACTTGGGGAATCTTTTTCAAAATACAATACCCACACATGCCCTCAATCCTTCACCCTCATACCTGTATTACATTCTCATTCATATATTTCAGTGCCTGCCTCTCACTCCATTTTCTATCAGCCTCTTTTCCAAATCATATCAAATAAATACACTGTCTTAGTAAACAGTGCTTGCTTTACCAAAGTAACTTCAAATCAAGAACTCTAGCCTCCCCCTTCCTTCCTGTATAGAAATTCTGTAGGTACCACTCTATTGCACCCCCATTTGAAAAACATTATATAATATGGATTTTAATTTTTGTACTTTTTATCATAAACAATTCTTCTCATTAAAGATTCAAATGTATGGTCCTTGTTTAATATCTTCATTCCTTCTTTAGATATGATCCTGATATTCTGCTTGGATATGAGATTCAGATGCATTCCTGGGGTTACCTCTTACAAAGAGCTGCTGCTTTAAGTGTTGACTTATGTCAGATGATCTCTCGGGTGCCAGGTATGTAGCATTGTGAATATTTTAAGGTTTAACTATAGAGGGAACTACAAATTAAAGACAGTATGTTTGAAATACTATAGTTATAGCTAATTTTTAATACTCAATTGTGTGAGTTCTAGATCTCTCATAATTTCATTATAGAAAAAATTTTAAATCAAGAAAAGTAAGAGAAAGTACCCCAGTTTCACTGCTATATACACATTTGGTGTATATGTTGTTATTTTTCCCTTTCAGTCATTTTTCATATATATGTCCTCATTTTTATATAATTTTGTTCATCTATACCATACATATATGGTGGGTAAATAAATTTATTAGTCATCCAATCAACATTTTTATATACCCAGTGTTACGTAAAAGAAACACATTTTAATTTCTATTCTAGTTAAATCACACCTAAAAAACTAGATTCAGAACTATTTACTATAAGAAGAACTCTTCATCTAGTTCTCCATACAAAGTTAGATACAGTTCATCCTGCATACATCAGGGTCGAGGAGGAGGGAGAGAGGCCAAATCTAGGGAAGGAAAAGCACAGGGGACTATGGTGATGGTTCATGGATGATGTGGTGGTGGAAAATTATGATGACTACACCTGAGGGGAGAATTAAATATTGTACAAAAATGAACATGCTGTAAGAAATTAAAAACCTTTAAAAATAAATAAAAAGAGTATTTCATCCTGAATATGAATATTACTAATTGATATCAACAATTTTTCAGGGAATTGTTTAGTTTAGAAATGCTACCATTTTTTTCAAAAAATGTTCAGATTAATAATAGACATTTTTCAACACCAAAGAAATGCTCTATCATTTAATGTTAATACAGCATCAGATGTTACCAAATTTAAAGAGAAAGCATTTGTTGTTTTAAAAATATATATTTTTAAATATTATGTATACATGCATTTTTATAATTAAAATTTATATACAGTTTTCAGATACATTTGTTTCCTGAGGTACTTTCATAATTTAAAGAGGGAAGACAAATTGTTACAAAATACTCTTCTTTTCAATTATTCTCATTTTCTTTGGCATAATGTACTTGGAGATTTGTTTTCCATGAGTCCTAATGCAGTCTATATTCATTTCTATAGATGATAAAATTGAGAACAGATTTGCAGCTGAAAGAGATGAATATGGATCAGATACAATGAGTGAGATAAATATTGTTGGTCGAATTACACTAAATCTTTGGAGAATTATGAGAAATGAGGTAAGCCTATTTTATGATTTTGTTTGAAAATACATTAGATCAACATGACAATTTTAATCAGAGTACTAGTATAGTTTACTTTGTAACTTAAGCTTCTATATGAATAGTTTTTATTATGTTTAAGTAGAGTTATAAGTGCTACTCTCTAAAACGGAAAGTTATGGAATTTTTTAATTTTAATATCTGAATTTTAGCTTTATTTTGTGTCTAAAGTAGTAGTAAAGTCTATATCATAAAATACTATGTGTGGTGAATATTGTATAATTTCATCTTTTTTGTACTTGTTTTCATTTTTTTTTTAAATCGTTTTTCTTTTTTAATTTTTTTTTAAAGATTTATTTATTTTTATACAAGAGCTGGGGTACAGGCCAGAGGCACGGGAGGGTGAGAGGATTCACCAGAGACAGAGCAGGAGCAGAACAGGCAGACAACCGAAATACTATGCTGAGGGGAACAGTGGGTGAAATAGGAGAGGTCTGCCATGCCATGTGGGAATCTCCTTGGCCGGCTGGGAATCGAACCCACGCTGCAGAGGCTGTGGATAGCTTCATAGCACGGTGCTCAACCACTGTGCCACCAGGGAGGCCCTGTACTTGTTTTCATTTTGAAAATGATATGTATTGTCAGTATATAATAACTCTGGTATATAGGAGCAGAAAAAGAGGTGTGTTTGTGTGAGTGAGAACAGTCCCACTTCAGTGAGGGTAGGAACCTTGATAATCTCTGGTCACTTTTTGTTATATCACTTGCTTTTAATGATAAGAGCTGACATCTGTTAAATGTTTACTGCATCTACTACAGTTTTAGGCATTTTACTTGAATTAACATTTTTATGGATTGATCCATGTAATTCTCACAACAGCTTCTCAGGTAGTTAAATAACTCTCCAAGGTCACAAAGGTAGCTAGTGGTAGGCCCCACTCAAATTCAAATCTAGGCAGTCTGGTCCAGAGTCTTTTTAACCACTATGACTTTTTAACCATGAAAAAAAAAATTTTTTTTTAATTTGGAATGCAGATAAGTGGGTGATTTATGTAAAAATGTATTATAAACCAATTGATTAGGCAATCAATCAGTTAATTAACCAAATAACTACTGATGGACCACCATCTTAGACACTCCAATATATAGCCCATGGTATTTAGTAACTACTTAAAAATATTTTTTGTTAATGTCAGGTGTATATGTTTATAATTTTATAAATGCTGAAGGTAGTATTCCCTTCAGGGAAAGCTTCAGCAAATGTTGTATGAGATGTTACGACAACACCCTTGCTTTTTTTTTTTTCTTCCTTTTCCCAACAAACCTTTTGGCCCCATTTGCACATGAATCATTTTGTATTCAAGGCTAGAAGAATTTTTGGCCTTTTTGATTTATTACAAAAAGACAATTTCAGTGTAGACCTATAGGAAGGAATTTTTCAAATTAAGGATATTAAATACTAGATCAGACTAATGTGTGTTGGAAACTGCTAAGAGCAACATCCAATTCCAACTTTGAGAGCCCAGATAAGGGTTTCTGGTAGCAGCAGCAGAATGTAGAGCATGAGATTTCAGTCAGACATCCAGGTGAGGATACCCAATAGTCATTTAAATAGGAAAGCCCCAAATATGGGGCAGATGTCTGGAGTAGAAATGCAGCCTTGGAAGTCAATTAAGAGTGGCACAGCGGTTGAGCGCTGGGTTGCGAAGGTGCCTGCAGCCTCTGCGGCACTGGTTCGATCCCCGACTGCTCCCTGGCCACCGGAGGAGGGTCCCACATGGCGCGCAGACCTCTCCTGCTGCCCGCTGCTGCCCTCAGCACTGTACTTTGGTCCTTCTGCCTGCTCTGCTCCCCACTCTGGCTCTGGTGAATTCTCTCACCCTCCCGCACTTCTGACTGTACCCAGTGCTTAGATAGATAGATAGATAGATAGATAGATAGATAGATAGATAGATAGATAGATAGATAGATAGATAGATAGATAGATAGATAGATAGATAATCCTCTCACACCCCCCTGCACCTCTGGCTTACACCCCAGTTTTTGTATGCACCCCAGTTTTTGTATGCATATATAAATAAATCTCAAAAAGAAAAAGAGTGAATGAGCTCAGGGCCTCCCTGGTGGTCTAGGAGTTAAGTCTCAGCACTACCAAGGCAATGGCCCTCTTGTGGGAATTTTAACAAAGTGGCCTGAGTTCTATCCCCAGCCATGGCCGCAGCAGACCTCTCCTCCTTCGCCTGCTGCTCCCCTCAGCAGTGTGTTTCAGTAGATCGGCTGCCTGTTCTGCTCCCCATTCTGTCTCTCCTGAATCCTCTCACCTCCCCCACACACACCTCTGGCCTACACCCCAGTTCTTCTATGCAAAAATAAATAAAAGTCTTACAATTAAGGAATAATTCTTTTTTTAAAAAAAGAGTGAATGAGCTCACTAAGAAGCCATTGGAGATCGCAGTTAAAATTGAGCCAAGCATATTTTTGTGAACAAAAACACTTTGAAGAGCAGACAGGAATCAGATCTGAGGAATAGTCAGATAAATAACCAGCAGAGAACACTCCAAACAGAATCACTAGGAAGGTCATATGCTTCCACACAACAGTCAGTCAATAAGCATGTGTCAGATACTTTTAAAAATTAAGACAACGTGATATGCGATGAAGACTGTATAAAAGGGTAAGATAATGTATTCTGTTGTATTCATATATTGTTTATCTTTCATAACAGTTTTTTAAATTTGACATTTAAAATTTTGATACTCCAACTTACAACATAAGTAAGACCACAAAGTATTTTATGAATAAGGAAACTGAAGTTCACAGAGGTTTAAGTAACTTGCTAAAGCCTCATAACTAGTAGTAGTCAAGACTCAGGTCCTTTGAGGACTATGCTGTCTTTCAGCAGAGAGTTTATTATAAATATTATATGTACTTAGAAATTTATAATGCCCACAATGAGTGTGTGTACCTGTGAATACAGGTATATAGTCCAGCCTTGCATAACACTTTCTATCAATGAGGGACCACATATATGACAGTGGCCCCAGTAGGATAGACTAAATAGTCTACCTACTACCCATGCGTAGTAGGCTATACCACGTAAATTTCTTTTTATTTCACCCTGTAGTGTTCCCACGATAAAAAGTGTCACTTAGCAACATGATTTTCAGAATGCATTCCTGTGGTTAATCAATGCATGAGTATACTGCTACATAGAACAGCTTGATGAATCTTAGATAAAATATTGAACAAAAGCAATCAGATAAAAAATAGTGCATATTAGATTGGGTTATGAACAGAGGGAAGTCCATAGGGAAGAGACAGCCATCTACAAACTGAGGAGAGAGGCCTCAGAAGAAATCAACCCTGCTGACCTTGATCTAGGAATTTTAGCCTCCAGAATTGGGGAGGGGTGGATTCTGTTATTTCAGCCATCACCCCCCCAAAAAATTATAGTACATATTAAATGATTCCATTTATATGAATTTTAAAAATAGCCAAGATTAATCCATGGTGATTAACGTTGGAGAGTATTAGGTGGGAAGGAGCACAACGGAGCCTTCAGTTCCTCAGAAATCTGTACTTTCATATAGATGTGGATACATGGATTGTATACATACATAAAAATTCTTGAGTAATTCATTTTAAATTTGTGTACATTTCTTTATATATATAAAGTACATGCCGATCATAAAAGCTTTATGGAGAAATGAACAATTGAGGGAATAAAGTGATGGCTGAGACAGCAGATAGGTGCTTACTCACTGTCTCCTTCCATTTTTCTTTTCTTTTTTATATATTTTATTTTAATTTTTTTTGCATCTTCTTTCATTTTTGCATAATGTGTGCTTTTTCATCTTGGTTATAATCCCTATACAATTCCCACCCACCCTTATTTTGACCATAATCCCTCCTACCCCCCCCCAACCCTCCCGTAGTGTCTCTCTGGCTTATAGTTGCTTATTGATTTTGATTTTTAATTTATTATAATTAGTCTTTCTCCTCCATTTTTCTTTTCATCTTTATTTTTTCTGTTCCCCTATACTAACACTCTAACCATGTTCCTCAGTTCTGGGTTTGTTTCTTAAGTGATTAGCCACTGTGATTTGCATATTAACTTGATAAATGTAAAAGTATTACCATAATAGCTCCATTAGCCCAGTCCTTTATATAATAAATGGACAAGTACTGTAACATTTTTCATTTATATGCTTTCTGATTGTGATCTATGTAGTACTAAATAAGCAATTTTCAACTTACTCAGATTTTTCCCTTAAAACAAGTAACAAGCTCCTGATTCATATTTCTAGATTCATACTTCAGTTTCTAAACCACTCTAAAGATTACGACTTTCTGAAGATGAATCATCTTAATTTAGAATTCATTTTTCCTTCTTTTAATTTTACTCATAGCTGATGTTACAGCTATGCATGTTTATGCTTTTGTGATAGCAAGAAATCCAAAGTAGAACACTTGTTTTTAAGGTTATATTTGTCTAATCTAAATTCAATATATGAATTGTTTTATTTGGAATAAAATCAACCGAGAACATAGATCTGCCATATTCCTCAGATATTGGAACCAATTATTTTATTACTTTATTTCAGTTTAAATTCACCCAATTGAAGTCTCAGAATCCCCTATTGAAAACTTACAAGTAAACTTGTATGCAAACTCAAAATTTGCCTCTATGAGAGAACTATAGGACAAGGTGATCTTTTCTGTAGAAGTTTTATTGAGGGTTTGTTTTAATGAAGATATATACTCTGACAGAAGTTTAGATTTGGTCTTAAGTGCTATACTCTGTATTTAGGTAATCATGTTACTACCTGAGATCAGATGTTTGACTCTGTTTTCTATAAAACTTAGTGGAAATTAAAAAAAAATATATTCGGGCATCCCTGGTGGCGCAAAGGGTTAAGCACAGCACTATGAAGCTATCCGCAGCCTCTGCAGTGCAAGTTCGATCCCTGGCTGGCCAGGGAGCTACCCACAGGATGCCACAGACCTCTCCTGCTGCTCCCCTCAGCAATGTGTTTCTGTCATTCTGCCTGTTCTGTTCCCTGCTCTGTCTCTGATGAATCCTCTCACGCCCCACACCTCTGGCCTGTACCCCAGTTCTTGCATGCAAAAATAAATCTTTAAAAAAATATATTCATTAACAAAATAGAAAAGTCATTCAGATTTGGGGATCGGTAATAAAATGAGTCATTTTTGAGAGAACAGGCCAGCGCTGATTTTTTAAAAAGAAATGGTAATTTACTTCAGAATTAATGGATTAATGCCTACTTCATACTGACTCTAGAATTGAATTCCAAAGTTTAAAACTATACGTACATCTCTGTGTGTGTAAGAACATACATACACACACTTTGAGTGAAGTATGCTATATTCCGTTCTTTTGTTTTAGGTTGGCTGATAGAAACTGTAGATAACTATCAGTTTGGGTCTCTGTACTAAGATAAACACAAAAATTCCTGTTTTGTCTTATATTTATAGAAATGGAAAACAAAATATTTAAAAATATATAAATGTGAAATGCTATTTGAACTATTTTTCAGAATCCCAATTGATCTAAGAGTGGGAACTGCTCGTTACTTAATTTCCATATTGAAATACCTGCCATTGTCTAGATTGCTTATGTCCTGGAGGTATTTCTGAGAGATTATCTAGCTGGAACTATGTTTTGTGAATTTGATAATTTTTCAGCATTCTTTTCTGACTAACACAGCTTTTGCCTATGTAGTCTGAAGCTAGGAAGACGTTTCTACCATTTCCTTTTAATCTTTCTTTTTTGTTTTTTTGGTGGCTTTTTGGAATGAAATTAAATAACTTCATATTATTATTGTATTGGGTCTTAGTACTGATGTAATTGTTGAGCAGGATGAATGCCTGCCTTTAACTAGATAACTCATCCTTGAATCTGTGGGATCCTGTTAATCATAATCAACATGTCATCACGAACCAAAAAGTAAGTGTAAAAAGAATAAAAATGTAAAGTGTTTAACAATACTTGTATCAGTCAGTATTTGTAATGTCAGAGTATAGAAAAGAAGTGGTAAGAATTGGGATGTCTCAAATAAGTATGACATGACCAAGTTGACTCTGATCAGGTCTAGTTTTTTCCCATTGAACATTAAATTTATTATGAACATTTCTGTCCAGTAGACTGTACAGTTTTCAGTTAAGATTCAGTTGTAACACAGATCACTTTTACAAATAACTTTCATATTTATTATGAAAAAGTTTAATATTTGGGTACTTTTAAAACCAACCTCCCCAGTGGCGCAGCGGTTGAGCGCTGGGTGGCGAAGCTGCCCGCGGCCTGTGCAGCAACGGTTCGATCCACAGCTGCTCCCCGGCCACCGGAGGAGGGTCCCACATGGCACGCAGACCTCTCCTGCCGCCCGCTGCTCCCCTCAGCAGTGTACTTCGGTCCCTCTGCCTGCTCTGCTCCCCGCTCTGGCTCTGGTGAATTCTCTCACCCTCCTGCGCTTCTAACTGTACCCAGTGCTTGTATAAATAAATAAATAAATCTTTTTTAAAAAAAGAAACAAATTAGCACATAAATGCAAGCATTATTATAATGGTGTTTGCTTTTTTTTTTTTTTTTTTAGGTGGCTCTAACTAACTATACCTTTGAAAATGTGAGCTTCCATGTTCTTCATCAGCGTTTTCCCCTCTTTACCTTTCGCGTCTTGTCAGATTGGTTTGATAACAAGACAGATCTATACAGGTAACATTTTTTGGCTCTGAGGCAGATGTCTCTTTCAAAATCGATTATTATTGGAGTATAATTTATATTCATTAAAATGCATGCATTCAAAGTGTATATTATGTAATGACTTTGAAAAATATATGTGCCATATAACCACTACCCTAACCAAGACAACATTTCAAACACTCAGAAAATTTCCTCATACTGACTTTGTAATCACCCTATCTATCCTTTAACTACCTGGGTACTTAAGAATTGGATTTCTATTAATACAGCTTAGTGTCGCCAGTTGCAGAACTTCATATAAATAGAATTGTTTACAATCTGCTTGTGTCTGACTTCTTTCCAGAAACTCAGCATGTTAGTTTTTGAGATTCACCCTAATTGTTGCATAAACTAGTAGTTTAATTTTTGTTACTAGTTAGTATTTAAATGTATGGCTGTACCACAATTTATTTATCTAGTTACCTGTTGATGTATAATTTGGTTGTTTCTAGTCAAGGCTTTTATGAATAAAACTATGCAAGTATTTATGTGAACATTTATTTTTCTAAGAGTGAAATTACCTAATCATAGGGTTAATGTGTTTGCATTTTAAGGAACTGCTACACTATGTTCTTTGACTACGCTTCTAGTCCAAGTCAGCTGATAACAATTTTTCTGTCTTTATCTGAAAATGCCTTTAATTCACCCTTAGGTTGTGGGGTGTGTTTTTAAGTTTTTGTTAATTATTTTTATTTTTTTTTCTTACATCTTTGTAGTCCCCATAGTTCTCCTGCCACCATATTCCCATGTGTTCTTCCCTCCCCTGTTTTGACCCTCCCCTCTACCCCTCCCTTGCTATTTGCCTCAGATCTGTGGTCAGCTTGCTAGTTTTGACTTTTTCTTGACCTTTTGTTTGGTTTCTCTATATTTCACATATAAGTGAGACCATCTAATATTTATCTTTTTCTTTCTGACTTATTTCAGCTAGCATAATCCCTTCCAGCTCCGTCGATGTTACCCCAAATGGCATGGTTTTTCTTTTTTTGATTGTTGAGTAATATTTCATTGTGAAAATATACTGCAATTTTTTGAATTGCCATTCATATATTTTGGGGCATTTGTCACCCTTAGTATGATATTTTTACTAATTTGGGGGCTGAAGGGGTTGTTTTCCCTGTCACCTATTCCCCCATTCTACTTAACAGCTTTCAAGGGGTTAGTTTATCTGACCCTTTAATTTGTTTCTCTACTTTCCTCCTTTATAAGTGACACCACCTGGTATTAGACAATTTTAAGTTTAAATTTGTCAGTTCTTAACCAAGAAAGTAAGTCATAGTTTTTGATTTACATTTCCTTTTTGAAATGTTTTAAGGAAACATACAGTATGCAGATATATAGTAAATTAACTCAAAAAAATGGGAACTTGTTAGTTAAGGATTTCTTGCATTAAATATGATTATTATTTGGTTTTATAATCCCAGATTGGGTCTCTGGAAGTTCTTAATGAGTCACATTCCCAAGGTTTTGGTGTTTGGGATTCATTTAGAACAGTTTTTCCATAAAACATTATGTCTCATGATTAGATTCTCAAATCAAAGCTCTTTGTAACCAATAGAGAACGCATAATACCATACTGATTTCATCTAATTCAAGGAATAGTTATTGACTATTCCGATTTCTGAACTAGGAACTATCTTGAAAATAGAGGGTTAAGGAAGTAGTTCAAGAAGATGATACAGGACATTTTCTTCTCCATTTCCTGGGTGTAGAGCCAATCTATATAAAAAGTTCAGAATAAGTGAGTTTGTACTTGGAATTTCTTATATATGTATGTTTTTTGTACCATCTTCCAAGATACCCTACCTGTAAAATACTCTGTCTTTCAAGATGCTGCTCTAAGTTCAGCCTTTCATACCTACCTAGGCCTATTCTGAGTACCTCATGCTTTATATTTCCCTTCCTCTTTGCCAAATGAAAACTTTTATTTACTTGAGTTTTACAAAGAATTAGGAGTGTGGCATAAATCCTTTAACAAGAACAAAATTACCCAAGAAAAAATTTAACTTGTCATGCTAGGTTTATTTTTTTAAGACCACAGTTACCCATTGTAATAAAATTTTAAAAATCAAACAAAATATTGAATTATCCTTAGTCTTACTATCATATTACAAGTACTATTTTAAAACTTTGCATAATTCACTATGGTTTAGGTACTCAAAATACCTGAAATTTTCTTAACTACTTTGTTAAAGACTCACATTATACCTCCTTCTTGTAACCTCACTTTTATTATGTATTTTTTAACAGAATGTAAACAGAACTAGTTTCAAGTGTTCAAAATTTTCCCTAATGTTCATAACATGGATTCTTATTTAACAGATGGAAAATGGTTGATCATTATGTTAGCCGTGTTCGTGGAAATCTCCAAATGTTAGAACAGCTGGACCTGATTGGGAAAACCAGTGAAATGGCTAGGCTGTTTGGTATTCAGTTTTTACATGTACTGACAAGGGGTTCACAGGTAGGAAATCTATATTCTTGCGCACTTGAAAGTTCTGTGTGAATGATATTCTTACCTTTGAGATGCTTGATTCTTTGAACTTTATCTGGTACCAAGTAATCATTAATTTAGCATTTTATTTTCTCAGTACCAGCTTTCTGGGCACTGCTAAGTTGTTTATGGTATTTAAGAAAGTAAATGTCTGTGCTCTTAGGATGATATTTAAAGTTATTGAATATTGTCAGCGTGAGTAGGGATGCCTTGAAAACCCCATAGAAAAATGAAGAAACAAAAACTAAGAATTTGGGAATCAATAAAAAAGTAGACTATAAATCACTTTTTAAAAATATTAAAGAAAAATGAGTATTTAGAAACTAATTCATTCCTTTCTAACTTTCCAAGGATAGAATGAGAGGTTTTACAAATGACTTACTGAAAATAATTTCATGCACTCATTCAACAAATATTTGTATACCTATAGTATGTTAAATAATGCCTTCAGTGTGCTAGGCATCTGAGGTACTACATTAAATCACTCAGGTTCCTTAACCTCATAAAAAAAAATTTTATTACTCTATATGTGTAATTTTTTCCAATCTATAAATTCAACAAATATCTAAATACTTTGGTAGTACCTGTTTAATTTTATTGCACATAAGCTATGTATTTGTTTATTTCTCAACAAGTTTTAAAAACTATTTGAGCTGGCTTATAAAAGGCAAAGATACTTTAAAAAACTATGAAAACATTTCAGTGAACCCATACTGGTTCTTGTGAGTGCTTTCTTTTTCTAATACCCCAAACCATCTGTTTAATAGTGATAATTATAAACAGTAATTGCTATATTCAGTTTTGCAAGGCACCAGTATTGATTACCTTTAAATTCTGGGATCCTAATATTTTAGAATAACATTTATTCTCTAATTTTCACAAATAAATTTGTCAAAGATTATTGCCCAACTTTTTAAATGAAATTGTCAAATGATATAGCTGTCTCTTCTGTATCTGCTTATGATGTTATCTCACTGTATTCAGAGATAAAAAGAAATTCAGTTGTGTTGGTCTACTCAAAATTGACTATATTGTATAAGTTATTTGACACATTTTGTGGTATTTATAAACATTACAGGACTAGGAAAAGTTTTACAAATGTCCCCTTCAAGCACATGAAAATTTACTAAACCATTTCGTTATTAGTCATGAGAAAGTCATGCAGCCTATTCTGAAGAGCAGACATTTCCCAAATGATTATCTCATATTCAAAATACGAGTATATTTATATTTCAACTGTTTCTTCTTCCTACCTTCACCTCTCTACTTGCAGTACCGTGTGGAGTCAATGATGCTGCGTATAGCCAAACCAATGAACTATATTCCTGTGACACCTAGTGTACAGCAGAGATCCCAGATGAGAGCCCTACAATGTGTTCCCCTAATTATGGAGCCTGAATCTCGCTTTTATAGCAACTCTGTTCTTGTTTTGGATTTTCAGTCACTATATCCTTCTATTGTGATTGCATATAACTACTGTTTTTCCACTTGCCTTGGCCATGTGGAGAACTTGGGAAAGTAAGTTTTTTTCATATTTACCATTATGTTTTGTGCTTTGTACTTCCTACTAAAAGTTAACTTTGTTGAATATCTCTTTGCACTTGAGACTGTTCTCACAAGCAAGATGAATGAATGAATGAATGAATAATAGATGAATAGCCTGTACCACAGCTAATCTGTTCATTGTGGTTAACTTACTAATTGACAAGGATCACCATATGATTAATTCAGCATCATGGATGGATGACTCTAGAAGACTGAACAGATCAGCCTCACAACATCTGCTTCACTTGCCATATGTATCCTAGTTTTTTCTTAAATGAGTCATCTTTAATTTGTTCATATATGTCACTTTACAGTGGAATAGTTTCAGAATTAAACTTTCAAAAAATTTTTTTAATTTATTTTTTACATCATTGTTCATTTTTAAACAATATTTGCTTCCCCCTCCTCAGGTGTAGTCCCCATAGAATTTCCTTCACCAGTGCACCCGTACACCCTCACCACAACCCCCTGTGCTCCTCCCTCCTTCCCTCTCTCTCCTCCTCCCCTGCAGGATGTCTCTGGTTTATAATTGTCTGTTTTTGTTTTGTTGTGTTTTGTATTGTTACTATTTTTTTAACTCTAGTTATTGCCTCCTCTTGACTTTTCTTAGAAATAATATGACTTTTTAAAGATAAATTATTAAATGTCAGGTTTCACTTACCTATATGTCAATCAAATTTTATAAAAATGAGAATAACATTTTTGCTACTCAAAGGAGTTGATAATTCTCTCATTAGAAGAAATGTAGTTGTACATTTAAGACCAAGTTTTATAGGTTTTATCTAGAGTACACTTATTCCTTTATAAAAAGTATTCATGGAAATAGTATTGATAATTCTTTTTATTAAAAACAGAAATTTGAAAACTTTATTTGCAGTCCTTTAAGACCTAAATGGCTGTTTGGCATTTCAGTATAGTTTTTACCAAAAATTTTAGAATGCTGCCATTTTTTAAATGTTTCTTTGAATAAGTTATGAATATTATTTGAACTGCTTTTTTGAAATTAGACAAACATTAATAGGTACATAAATTCATGTTTATATGTCTGAAAATGAGTTTCTTATGGAATTAGAAAGATTCTTAAAATTGCCAGAAGCCTCTATTCTATGATTTGGGAAACATTTGCTTGATGTTTTCTTTCTTAACAGGTATGATGAGTTCAAATTTGGCTGTACCTCTCTAAGAGTACCTCCAGATTTACTTTACCAAATTAGGCATGACATCACAGTGTCCCCCAATGGAGTAGCTTTTGTCAAGGTAATACTCTCTTGTAAATAAAAGGTATCAACTATGACTTGACTTTTGGAAAGCTACTGGTTTTGATGTTCTTGGCATGTAATACAAACAAAACAAGCTTGCTTGAATATATTAACTCAGAAAGTCAAGAAATATCTTAAATCATTTTCTTAAAGTTATCTTGTTTTGTGTGAATTAAGATTTAAAATCTTTTAAATTTTAGCTTTTAATGAAATATTGAATGAAACAAATGTATATGTATCCCTTCCACCCTCTATTAGAATGTGGCAGACTTAAATAGCTATTTAATGATAATAGATTATCAACTAAGAAATATTTAAATTTAATGAGTAAACTATACTAATTAATCTTCTACACAATCAACTTATTAGTTGATTATCTTAGAAATAATACTTTGATATATTTATTGAGTGCATTTTAAAGAAGGTATCCAAACTAACAATAGGGTTCCTTTTTCTCAATCTCCCTTCAGAGAGACTGAGGAAAGTCTCATAAATGAATTAAAAATAAGCAGGACCTATTTAAGAGATTGTATTACCTTTCATATGCCAACTTCATTCCTTTTCTATTTCCTTAGCAGTAAGTCTGTACTAGAATCATGGGGTAGTGGTTGATGGTAGGGTAGACCCCAGTAGCCCTCAAATTCATTCTGGTGTACTATAAGTAAATGCTGGGTTAAAAAGAGTACTCTAAATTAATGAGGAAAAATTTTACCAGAGTTCACAATAGATTCCTTTTTGGAAAATATTAATGATATGTGTTACAGAAACTTTATGACTGCTTCAAAAAGTAGACAGAATGAATTAAGAGGCTAGACTACATTTTCATTGTCACATACCTATCATCTTATTATATTATCTCCCTTTAACATCATTTTTAAAACTTTCATCTACATTTTGACCCAATATTTAAAGCTTAATGAAAATGAGATTTTTTTTAATACTCAGGACTGTAATTATCCTATATATGTATATAGGTTTTAATTGTTCGATCCAACATGCATTACCTTGCACGTGTCTGTGAATCATCAAAGTTAATACTGTTTTGTGGTTTTCATTCCTATTGGAGTTCTTATAAATTCTCCCTAGTCTTGATTAATACAAATGATATATATATATTTTTTTTTTGGCATCAACAAATTTTATCACCTCACTATTCATCCCCTCTTCCAGATTGCTAATAAATATAGGCCGGAGGGGATGGCTTAGTGGTCTAAGCATCAGATTTGAAATACCTAGAGTCCTTGGAACTACAGGTTTGAATGTCAGCAGAGTCAACCCAGCTCATCATTCTTCCAAGGTAGATAAATGGAGTTCCATGCAGATTACTGTGTGGGGTCATTAGGATGACATCTTTTAAAACTGAGGTTTGTTATGAGTTAATACAACTCCTGTGTGTCTTTCTGAAAGAGTGGGGCTTTGGATCAAAATTTTGAACAAAATTTCCCTCTGAACTTGTTGTATGGTCCCTTATGCACTAGTTGACATTCTCCTCCCTGGAGGTCTCTGAACTCACATAGTACTGCTGCGTTAGATGTCTAATCATTGCAGGAATCGTTTAGGAAAAAAAACCCTTCAAAAGAAAGAAAATGTGATGATTTTGGATTGAAGGCCACTGATCCTGTGGCTAATCTATTATTAGTATGTTTCAGTTCATGACAGTTGGCCATTGTTATACTTTGTACTTCCTTCTTAATTTTCTAAATCTATAAAGTTTGAGGATTTTAAACATTCTATTTTTCCTTTTTGATAGCCTTCAGTAAGAAAAGGTGTGCTACCAAGAATGCTCGAAGAAATTTTGAAGACTAGACTCATGGTGAAGCAGTCAATGAAAGCTTACAAGCAAGACAGAGCCCTTTCACGAATGCTCGATGCACGTCAGCTGGGACTTAAGCTTATAGCAAATGTCACTTTTGGTTATACAGCTGCTAATTTTTCTGGAAGAATGCCATGCATTGAGGTAAGTGATAAAAATCTGTAGTATTTTCAAGAGAAACTAAAGCAATGTTAAATGGATACCTGCTCATTAAAACATTTTGCTTTGTGTTGAAACTTTGAGAAAAACTTCACCAGAAAAACTGGTGAAGTTTTTCTCAAACTGGGACTGATAGATATACACACCCTTAAGGATCTGTGGGTTTTCTCAGTGAGAATGCTTTGTGTCTTTATTTCAATGTTTATTTTAAAAATTAGCATACACAATTCTACATAATCTGGGTAACCATATTGTAACCAACTATTAGTATGAGATTGCAGCGCCATCTTTGTCGCAGTGTTTACAACAACCTTTGTACTAAATCATTTCTTTTAATATATTGATAGAAGTCTGATTATAGTTAGTCTGACTTCTCCAAATGTCCAAATGATACAAATCATTCTATATTTACTAGTGTACCAGTAAATATAAAGAAAAATCTTTTGCATTAGTAGTTGCAATTGAAAGATACTTTTCATAGAAATTAACTTTTTATTATTTAAATTAGGACATTGACATCAATACAATATAATGTGACAAAATAATATAATTTACTAGTGATGAAAGAGAGAGTCGACTTGTTTGGTTGATGATCTTTGCATTTGATAAATACCTAGAAGTGGAATTGCTTTATCATATGGTAGTTCTAGTTTTAATTTTTTGGGAACTTCCATATTTTCCATACTCTATATATATTATATATACATACATACTATATATATACACACACACATACACACAAATTTACATACCCTCCTACAGTGCACAAATGTGCCCCTTTTTCAACATACTTGCCAATATATCTTTATTTTATTTTTTTTTTTTTTTCAGAAAACTTTTACCATAAATATTTTTCTTAGAACTTTTCAGGATGCCCAACTATGCTTAAAGTGTAAGACCAGTTATTTTTCTTTTTGAATCCAATTTCTTAGTCTTATAATGGAACGTTTTTCAAATTAGGAACCATGACACAAAATAGCCAAATCATTATTACCCTCATCCTCCACCTTATGTCACTGAATCCTTCACATTGTGTAGTCTTTGAGAACAGTTGCAAGAGTTTTGACTCTTCCAAATGTAATTTAAACGAGTCACAAATTTAGGATCAGTATGTGTTGTATTTATTTGTATGTATATCAAAAACATTTATATTTAACTGATACTAGGTGGCTTTCTAGCTATTTGCCTTCATATACTTTAAAGTGTATCATGTTTGCAAGTAGCAAGATAACAAATTGAACATTTTATTCAATGTGGTTCACATTCTCAAGGTTTTCTAATGTACTTTTATCTCAACAGAATTCATGATCTTAATTTAAAACTCAAATTGAGTTCCTGTTACCATTTTTTTTTATTCCTCTGTTCATATACTTAATATTTCCTTTCTAAAGCACCTTTAGATACTATTCAATCCTGTATTTAGTTCAGGTAGTTCAAATCATACAGTAAAAGGATCATAATAATTTGTCTAATAAAGAAAAAAATCTTTCTTAATTTTAAATAAATGTTCCATTTATGCTAAAGGGCAATTTTCTCCACTCTTAGCTTTAATATGTTTAGTAAATGAAGTGCTTTACTAGTCTTTATAATTAGCTTGTTTCTGATGTGTCAAGAGCTACCTTCCTTTTATCAGTCAATTTATGTGATGATCATTATTAAAACCCATTAATCCCTAGTGGCGTGGGGGCTAAGTCTCAGCACTATCAAGCTATCACCAGCCACTGTAGCATGAGTTCAATCCCTGGCCAGGGAGCTAATAACCCACATGGCACAGCAGACCTCTCCTGTCTCCCCTGCTGCTCCCCTCAGCAGTGTATTTCAGTGGATCCGCCTGTTCTACTCCCCACTCTCTCTGATGAATCCTTTCATCCCCCTGCACCTCTGGCCTAGACCCTAGTATGCATAAATAAATAAAATATATCTCTTTTTTTAAAAATCAACAATGAAAAAACCTTTGCTAGATATTTATCTTCTTTCCTAATTTAAATACTGATTTTCATTATATAGTTATAACATTTTTTATATTTAGTATTAATGTAAAAGTTATATATAACCACTCACTGAGATTTAAATTTAGCATTAACTTTAATGCTATTGAAAGTATTATACTGTTTCAACAGAAAAATTTTGAAAGAGATACATATATACACAGAATAATTTCCTGCCTAATTGGTTATAAAGGTATATAAGAAACAAGTTTTAAAGAAATGACTTATTCTTGAGTACTTGTAGAAGGAATGACAGTTTGATAGCTATTTTGGTTATGTTCTTCATGTTTCATTTTAGAAATATTTAGTAATTAAATACTGTATATTAAAGTATTGATTTTACTAAGCTATGTTAAGAAATTATTTCAATGTGTTTGCACCAACAGGTTGGCGATAGTATTATTCACAAAGCCAGAGAGACTTTGGAACGAGCTATTAAACTGGTGAATGATACCAAGAAATGGGGTGCTAGGGTTGTATATGGTGATACTGACAGGTAATGAACTTTGTTTTGTTTCAACATTTGAAATGGCTTAAAGGCAATCCTCCTAAAAGTAGGCTTCCTTTCCAGTCCTTAAGATCTCATGATCATAGTTACCCAGGTCCTGATTTACCAGGTACATGATCTTAGGAAACAGAAAATGTGTCCTGAGACAGACTAAGGATTTCCCATGATATCTTTCTAGATAGTGGGGTAGATAGTCATCTGTAATCTAATTGTATATGCGGGTATTTATAGATACAGCTTTTAAATGTGAATAATTCCGCATACAGCTGCAGCTCTCTGAATTTAAATGGACATCTTAAAATAATCATAATGTTTTTGAAAAGTTACCAAAGCTATGAGTGGTTAGCTTTTTTACTTGGCCCCAAAATCTACTGACCTTTCACAAAAAGTACATATAGGCAAATACTGTTTTCCATTTGATTCCAGAGGGCTGGAATCTATCTGAAGCCTACCATCCATGAATTGACAAAGGACAGGACTGCCTTTGAATCCTAAATTAATAACCTCAGCCTACTTGCTTGTGTTACTACTCAGGGCCCAGTTATTTATGTAGCAACTAATTTGAATTACATAAAAATTCTCCTACACTATAGGTATTATCCAAATTTCTTAGTCTGATTTTTTTTTTTTTTTTAAATAATAAAGGCTGGAATCATGTTGTCATCATGCTATAAGCACTTGCCTTGGGAACTCTGATCACTTAATAGTCCAGTGGAGCAGTAATAGATAATGCTTCTAATCATTAAAAATAACTTCGAAGTAATCTTTAAACAGCATTTAATCTTCTCTTCTTAAGTGCACATAATCATGTTAATCCTGACAGACCTTTACCTCAGTATAGTAGCTGTTTCATTGCCAACAGGTGGGGATAGTTTCAAGCTATCCAATTATCCAGTTTCTGCTTCATCAAAGCCACAACTCAGTTTGGGTCTGTAACAACACTTTCTGAGTAGTCTAGCAAATTTACTAGAACATAGTTTTGTACCTTGCCAGCAAAGCTCACAAAATAGGGAAGAGGAGGATGTTAAATGTTTAAATTGTTAAGTTTAATTCAGAGTGTATTAACAACCGACACAGAGTCAGAAGTTTTGGGCATGATTCTGATGGTAGTTTTGTTACTTAACCTCTAAGATCCCTACGAATTCAAACCAAATAACACACTCTCAGAAAGTCAGAGCTGGGAAAGGACTTGAAGTCAGTAGTAAAAGCAAATTCCCCTAGGATAAGAAACTTGCCAATCACCCATTTATATAAAATTGAGAAAACAAAACTAATCTATAATAACTGAAAGCAGGTCATGTGTCCCTCAAACTGGAAGTAGAATGGAGAATTATGACAAAGAAGTACAAGAAAACTTTGAAAAGGCAGGTGATGATTTATAACTTGATTCTAGTGATAGCTACTAGGGCTATCACAGACTTAGTGGCTTACACAACAGAAATTTTCTCATGCTTTAGGAGGATGTAAGTCTAAAATCAAGGTGCTGGTTTAGTTTCTCCTAAAACCTCTTTCATTTGCAAATAGCTGCCCTTGATGTGTCACATGGCCTTTCCTCTATGCATTCGCATCCCTGGTATTTTATACATCCAAATTTCCTCCATTTAAAAGGACATTGGTCAGATTAGATTCACCCTAACCCTAAAAATAAATTGTGACGTAATTTTAATTTGATTATCTCTTTAAAGGCCCTGACTCCAAATACAGTCACATTCTGAGGTACTGAGGGTTACTACTTAAACATGAATTTTAAGCAGACACAGTTCAGTCCATAGCAATGAACTTATTATACATTTGTCAAAATTCATGCAACTATACAATTAAAATATGTTATATATGCAAATTACATATTAGTAAAGTTTATTCCAACTGAGCCTTATTTTTAAAATAAAGTCTGAGTCTAAAAATACTATAAAAAGCTTCAAGTAGTATAAAGTATAACCTAGCTAAAAGGTATAATTAGACCTGTTTGTTCTGCCTTAGTGAATGTTAAAATTAATTCAGATTAAAACTAAGTAAAATTGAATAAATATGCCTTTTATTGAGCTTTTTTTTAATCAGGCTCTAAGACAAGTACTGTCTCCAGTACTGCCAGAGAAAGCTGTTCCAAATAATCCATCCAAAAGAGATTTAAAGTTCAATATTAAAGTATTTAAGTAGGGTAGAAACAAGAATCTTAAAGTCATGTGTCAAGATAATGCTTCAAGATAATGTCTAGTTCTATTAATGCCTTTCCACCATTAAAGTGTATCTCCAATTATAATCTCTAAAATTTTTATTAGGAAAAAAAAGTCCACTACTTTTTGTTTTATCAGTTATTTTTGAGTACTTTCTGTAAATAATTTTTATCTATATGAAAAATTCCTCCCTCTGAATCTGTATAATTGTTGGTAGAACTGTACATCAGAAATATCTTTCTGGACTTCAGTTTGACAGTATCTTAAAAAAATATTTTTTGTAAATGTATTCACTGTAATTCTACTTCTAAGAATTTATTGTAAGGCTGTATAATTGGAGTTGTGCCAAAGGTTTATAGTATAATCCTATCATTTAGAAAAAGATAATAGATGGGTCTTTTCTTTGTACCTTTTTGAGCTTTCTCATTTATATTAGGATAACTTACACTGCAAAATCTGTGTTTTCTTCAGTTGAATGGTTCTGGAAGGAAATTTCCTCACCTCCACTTTTTTTATAATCACATCTTTTATTTCATATTTGATGTAATTGTGTGTCATAAAATGCCCTGTAGTCTAGGGATGACCAAGGACCTTGTTGCCAGCTGTGCTAGCTAAGCTGGTCTGTAGCTAAATTAGAAATACTGGGTTTCTTAAAGATCTGTAATAAGATATGCCATAAGTATACAAGGAAAGGTGATAGAACAAGAAAGCTTAGATACAAAGTAACTTAATAAAGAAGAATAAGAGGAGCGAGAAGTTTCTTTGGTATTAGATGGAATGTTAGCCAGAGAACTTATGCTGGAATTTTTTTTGTTACAATCACTTCCTCATTACCCTGTCCATTTTTAATCCTTTTAGTATGTTTGTTCTACTGAAAGGCGCCACTAAGGAGCAGTCTTTTAAGATTGGTCAGGAAATTGCTGAAGCTGTAACTGCTACCAATCCTAAACCAGTGAAATTGAAGTTTGAAAAGGTAAGAAATGTAATACTAATAATCACTTATCACATTCACATACCTTGTAGAAGTTTCTGACTTGTTCAATACATTTTCAGAATCAGTAATAATATTCTGGTTTTTAAAAAGTGTTTAAAATACTTTCCCCCGGGCCTCCCCGGTGGCGCAGCAGGTTGAGCGCAGCCTCTGCAGCGCCGGTTCGATTCCCGGCTGGCCAAGGAGAATCCCACATGGCGAGGTAGACCTCTCCTGCTGCTCCCCTCAGCAGTGCTTTTGATCCATCTGCCTGTTCTGCTCCCCTCTCTGTCTCTGGTGAATCCTCTCACCCTCCCACGACTCTGGCCTGTACCCCAGCTCTTGTATAAATAAAAATAAATCTTTAAAAAAAAAAATTTCCCCCCCAAATCATGCTCATTGAAAAATATATGCATATGGGATTATACAATTATTATACTATTTATAAGAAAATTATGACTCCTTTTAATACCTTTATGCTAACACCTTTTGTATATTTTGAAAATCAAAATATTTTTCTAATGAAATAAAATAACATCAATAATGATTTTGGGCTGCTGAAAAAGTAAATATTTCCCCTTAAGTTTTAAGTCATTGACTTTAAACAAATCTTTTTAATATTTAAAGCCTTAATTTTTTCTCAAAATTCTATATTAGCAACAAATTTTGCTGCCTTGTTTTTTCATTCTTCATTGACTTCAAGTAATGACCATATTTAGAAATAATGTTGTTTAACTTCCAAACATTTAGATTTTCCAGAAATGTTTTGTTACTATTTTTTAATTAAATTCCACTGTGGTCAGAGAACATGGTCTGTATGATTTTGTTGCCTTTATATTTTTTTAATTTGTGTTTGGTTCAGCATATGGTCTGTTTTAGTAAATGCACCATAAAATCTTGAAAAGCCTTGCATATTCTGGTTATTGAGCATTATCCATAAATGTTACTTAAGTGAATGGATAGTGTTATTGAAGTCTCTGTTCTTAATGATTTGCTCCCTGTTACTGAGAGGTGCTAACATCTCCAAGTATAATTATAGCTTTACCTCTTTCTGTCTTAAAGTTCTACACATTTAGAAGTATCTGTTTTCTTGACAAATTGATACTTACCTCTTTGTTTAGACTACTGTTTATAACATAGTTTTTCCCATTTTTTATTTTTAACTCTTGTATGTCCTTATAATTTAAAAGGATTTCTAGTAGATAGCTTTGTTACCTTCTGCCCTTTAATTGGATTTAGACACTTTATATTTAGTGTGATTAGGGCAGAGGGGGAAGAAACACACCCATTGATCCTCTTCAGAGAATATATCCTATAGATTAGTGCATGCAGGATTGTTCCGCTGCACTATTTATAATAACAAAAGATTGGAAACAACCTAAATGACCCATAGTAGTTTACATAAATTATGATGCATGGACTGTAATGTTGTATAAAACTACATGTGCTTTTTCTAGGATGGAATGCTCTCCAAGATATATTAACTTGAAAAGCAAAATGCAAAATGGCATATACAGTAAATTACCATTGTGTGTATAAGAAAATGTGTTTACATAGATTATCTCTGGAAACGAAAGTAGATGCTGGGGAAACAGGACTTTTCATTGTATATTCTCTTACAATTTTAATTTTGTACCATCTGTAGATTCTACTTTTTTTCATTGTCTAAGATGATATGATTGATGACTTTTGAGAGAGTAGTGTCAATGGAGGTAAGAGCAAATGAGAGTGCCAGAAAGGAACTAAATGACAGGAAGTAAAGACAACTCATTTTGTGTGCTTTCACCTCCAGGTGTTATAGCATATGTTTGGACCATAAACCATATTTAGAATTTTTTTTATAACTGACACATGGTTAAAGAGAAAAAGACATAAAAATAAAATGTTCACAGTATGGGAAAAACGGTTATTTAGTGGTATTTTGTTAATTCCATCACAGGTATACTTGCCTTGTGTCTTACAAACAAAAAAGAGGTATGTGGGTTACATGTATGAAACACTGGATCAAAAGGACCCAGTATTTGATGCAAAAGGAATAGAAACAGTTAGAAGAGATTCCTGCCCTGCTGTTTCTAAAGTAAGTTTTATGTTTGTTTTCATATTTAAGAAATAAGTGACTAAAAGTATTTGATAAAAATCCTTAAGTATATATCTGGGTGGAGGAACTATAGCCTATTTAAAAGAAACTAAATGGTTTTTGAGAATTTCATTTCTAGTGAAAATAATTTAATTGATTTTAGTCTTTAGCGTGTGACTTCTTCCCAAACCTTACCTTTTATCACAATTACATTAAAAAAAAAAAGTATGAAGAATTTCCTGTCACCTGGAAATTACAACATATATAACCCCAACAACTAGGGAGCAGAATAAAGAAACCAGCAACAGAGAAGTTTAATGAGTAATATAATCTATCCTAGATTAACTAAATGCCAGTAGAGGTGTCAAATACAAATTAGGAAGATTCCTGAATGATGGTACTATAAAAATGCCCAAATTTCGCAACTACAGTAATTTTAACCATAGTATTTGAGATTTTTTGTCTATACTCAGAGCCAGACTTCTTCTATAACAAACAAAAATCATATGCTATATACTGAGTTTTATGAGAACATTAAAAACATAACAGATGGACTATTATCAGTATGTTGATATGCTGTCATGCAGTTATATGAATAGCTAAATTAGCAAACTAGTTGTGTAAGTTTAGGTTCCAGTGCTTAAAATAAAATACAGAACTTTCACCTGAAACTAATTTAAATTTAATCCACTGTATGTCAGTCATTTCTAGTACAAATATACATCCAACACATAATTTTCTCTATGTGTGTATGTATGTTTACATATACACATATATAGTATTTATTGACACTAAACAAAGGGCAAAAGGACTGATTTTGACTTCACTGCTTGGTGAAATATTTAACTTTCCTATGTCCACAAGACCCTTTTTATTTACAGTGTAAATAAAAAACAATACATGAAATCATGTCTGGTTTCTTGTGTCTAGAGCACTTTTGGCTATTTAAGGAAAACTTAAATGTTTCATTTATATCATTGAATATGATTTTCCCCAAACTACATGATATTCTGTTGTTAAAATACCAAGCTATATAGTCTCCAAAGTATTTTCCAGTTTCTAATAATATTATCCAGCCATTATAAATAGCAGATTATTAAGGTATATCAGCAAATTACCCAGTAGAGACATAAAAGTATAACAATAGTGATCATAAATACGGGGGGAATATTTTATCTTTATATGTACATCTTTTTCTTTTAAGATACTTGAGCGTTCTCTAAAGCTTCTATTTGAAACAAGAGATATAAGTTTAATTAAACAGTATGTTCAGCGACAATGCATGAAGCTTCTGGAGGGAAAGGCCAGCATACAAGATTTTATCTTTGCCAAGGAATACAGAGGAAGTTCCTCTTACAAACCTGGAGCTTGTGTGCCAGCCCTTGAACTTACAAGGTAATGAGGTCCATTACAACACACACCTGAATAACTAGCAAGTGCAGTCCTGGGTTTCTGTATACTTTGGAGTACATGTAAAGATACCAAGTCCACAGCACACAGTTGTTTCTTCACCTGCCCTCCTGAAACCTCACTAAAAGTAAATGGAGGCTACCTCATACTTTGTGAGCTCTGAACAGGAGAAAGGAAACCCACTCTGATCTTTCCTTCACAAACCAAACTCAGTAAAATTATAATCTGGTAGAAAGCTTGATTGACTTATTTTACATCAAAATCAATGTTGATCTTCTAGAGCACTTAGATGGTATCATTCAGGAAAGTTTTGTGTTATCTCTCATTGTTAGATTTATGATAGTAACTACTTTGAAATGTCTAAGAATAAGAACTCTGCCAATTCATCATTTTCCAAGTAGATAGCAATAATCAGTTTTACAGAATCAGTTTTAAACTTTTACAGAATATCTACCTGGTGCCAACTATATTAAAAAAAAGTTTTATCTCTAATTTGAAGGTACCACTTGTAAATTGCTCATGGCTTCATTAATTCTTTTTCAACTTGTTGGGAAGATGTGTTTCATGAGTATATATATTGTATTTGGACTTAAATAGGAAAATGCTTACTTATGACCGGCGTTCTGAGCCTCGAGTTGGGGAGCGAGTGCCATATGTCATCATTTATGGGACCCCCGGAGTACCACTTATCCAGTTAGTAAGACGCCCAGTAGAAGTCCTGCAGGACCCGACTCTGAGACTTAATGCCACGTACTACATCACCAAACAAATCCTTCCACCTCTGGCAAGAATCTTCTCACTTATTGGTATAGATGTCTTCAGCTGGTATCATGAGTTACCAAGGGTAAGCTAACTAAACTTGTGCTATTATTTGAAAGAGAATTCACTTAAAATGTCTAGTAGAACTAAAAATTTTATTTATGTACTATGAGAAACAGATGCTCTGTTATCCTGAACTGGCAAAGGCAATAAATACACTTTTCTGGTTTCCTAAAACAAGCAATTTTATACAAAAACCTTACCTCTAACAGAAGCTATTTATTTAAAATAAGTCCAACAACTATTTCAGTGATAAGCACTTTACAGAATAACTCAAATAAACCAAATAAAAGCTAAATGAAAGGGAACAAAAAGTTCTTTCAAATAGTTTTAAGAAATATATAGAATATAGCATCTAGACATAGTCCTGAAGAAACTAGACTGAAGAAATGTCATACTAAAGTAAAACATGCAATGTAGAATGTTAGCAAAAGGAGCTTTGCTTGAACTCTTCTTTCTTAATTTACTCATTAGAAACCTGAAGGTATGTTATGTGATTCTGTAATAATCTGGGATACATTTTTCTAGGAGAGTAATATTTATCTTCTGGTGAGAGTTAGATTTGTTCAGTCATTTGCTGATATGCCATGAAAGGCCGTGAGGGCATTCAGGCAAACTGATAAAAGCTGATAGTTAAATTTTCTTTCTGAGTAAGTACTCATGGCCTCAAGGAAAAGAGTAAGATAGGAAATAGATTGAAGCTTTGTTTCAGAGAGTCTGCTATCATCAGTTATGCTGTATCCTGTCTCTGCATCAAAAAGCTTAGACCTTTATTATTGTCTTTCATTTCATCACCATAAGAATGGCTAAATCAATGTGATTTGTAAGAGGCTGACTTAATTAACTTTTATACAAAGTGATTTATAAGCCACTAGAAAAATAGGCCAAGGATATAATAATATGATGTTATTTCAGTATAAGAAGAGCAACAAAAGACAGATCACTGAAACCAGTATTAACTTCAGTGAAGAATTCTTAGGTATAGATGTCTTGGTGACATGTATCTTACTATATTTTGAAATGTTCATTTTATTTTTGTTTAAATTTAGTACCCTACAAGTTTTTTTTAACCTTCCACTTGCTTTGTTTCTGTGGCCCAAATTATATATCCAAACAATATCCATTTTCTACATGGAATTAATGTTTTATGATCTCATATACCTATGTATCAACCAAAACCCCAAGATTTTCCAAAAGGGAAAAAAAAAAATCTTTTGACTTTGTTCATTTTATAGCAGTAGTATCTAGAACAGTGCCTAACCCATAGTAGCTATTCAGTATTTCTTGTTTGAATGAAATAATGCCATAGTAAACCTGTAATTAGCATGAAAATATCAACTCTGTTGTGACGTTGGCTCAAACTTATTTCTGAGTTGATGTTTTTATAGATCCAGAAAGCCACCAGCTCCTCTCGGAGTGAACCTGAAGGTCGGAAAGGCACCATTTCACAATATTTCACTACCTTACACTGTCCGGTGTGTGATGACTTGACTCAGCATGGCATCTGTAGTAAATGTCGGAGCCAACCTCAGCATGTTGCAGTCATACTCAACCAAGAAATTCGAGAGTTGGAACGTAAACAGGAGCACCTTGTAAAGGTATGGTCTTGTTCAATAGATTCAGAACCCCAAGCAGTCTGCTTCTTGAAAGAAATGTAGTGAACTTTTGAGGCATAGTATAAAATATGAAACTGGTGTGAAGATTCTAAGTTAATAAACTTAAAACATTTTTTCATGAAATATGTATTGAGAATTAAAACCTAGAACTAGAATGTCCATCTGCCCAACTTCCTTTATAATAGTTTTTTTTTTTTTTTAGGAAGAAAGAAAAGTGCCTTTTGTTCTACTTACCATTCTCATAAAACTCTGGTTTTCACAGAAAATTGCTAATAAACTAGTAGTTAACATGATTGGGTCTTATATGCCAGAGTTGTTCTAGGCCCTTTTTATAGATAAACTGATACAAAGGAGTTAAATCCTTTATCCTATAATACACTGTCAATAAGTAGCCATGCTGACTTAGAGATACAAAATGCAGAGATTATTATTTTTTTTTTTAATGTGGGCATTCTAGCAGAAATAAGCAACAAAACAGAATTATCTTGAAATTGAAAAGTGAAATCTAAAGAAAATAATAGCTTTGGGCCTCCCTGGTGGCACAGCGGTTGAGCGCTGGGTTGCGAAGCTGCCCGCGGCCTCAGCGGCGCCGGTTCGATCCCCGGCTGCTCCCCGGCCACCGGAGGAGGGTCCCACATGGCGCGCAGACCTCTCCTGCCGCCCGCTGCTCCCCTCAGCAGTGTACTTCGGTCCTTCTGCCTGCTCTGCTCCCCGCTCTGGCTCTGGTGAGTTCTCGCACCCTCCCACGCTTCTGACTGTACCCAGTGCATGTATAAACAAAACAAATAACATGCCTCTATTAAAAAAAAAATAAAGAAAATAATAGCTTAAAAACCAAAGTAGCAGATTTCTTAAAGGGAGAGAAACTATCTCAGACTAGGCTCTTACATTAAACTGATAATAGAAAGGCAATTAAAGATTGGTAAAATTGTAGACTATTTATCCTCTTTGTTGTTCTAGCTGCTACAGTTTGTATTGGTACAAAATTAAATTTTAGAGAATAGCCAGTCATACCAAATGCATTAGGCTCTCATTAAGGATGATGGAATGTACACAGTATGATTATTTTGTGCAACCCCAGAAACTTGAAATGATAAATTGGCTTTCCCTTCTCCCTTCCAGTCTCCTATATAGTTATTAAATATCTCACTTTTCTCCCCACTCTGTTACCATCCTACTCCAGTACCCTCTACCGCAGTCCATTGGATCACTTTCCCATACTGAGCTTTTAGGTTCATTAATGCACCTTAATCTCTCCCACATAAGGCATCTCCTCCCATGACATTCTCTGCTTCACTGTGATTGCGTGTGTTAGTCTGTCTCCCTGCTAGACTGCAGGTGAGTCCAGTGAGGGCAGAATGCTCTTCTCTCACTGCTGAGTCAGCTGTATCTAGCAAGGTTGGGCCCGTCATGGTGGTCAGTAAATATGTACTGAATGAACAAAGCAGCACTATGTACTGGATTGATTACCACCCAATTTATAGCCACTTTATTTAATACTCAGTGCCCCACTGGCAGCAAGCAGCCCTCACAGAAAATTCCCTTGTGTTCTAGTACAAAGCACAAGCATAAGCAGGATCTCCGGGTTCCACTAAAGTTAAAGGCTGCAAGTGGTCTCTCCTAGGGCTTTCCTGTCTTCTGCCCTCAGTGGCAAACACTGTACTGGTTGTTGCCATCAATGTAACTAGAACCTCTTGCAATAATGTCTTATTTCTTAAACTGCAAATTAAAAGATGTCATACTGCTTTTATAAATAAGAATGGGTCATCTGTCATGAATATTTTTTAATTTAGGGATTTTTCTATGCACTAAATAATCTATGGAAATTTTCAAGCAGAAGCTACAAGAGATGTAATGAGAAATAGAAATCATTCATAATAGGACAATTTTATCAACCCTGTAACCCAGCATTAGAGAAGACACCTGCTTTTCAGTTGTTTATGTAATGAAAAATAAATGGCTATACCTTAGTCTTTAAAGAAAATCTTTAAAAACTTCCAATAAATAGTACATGCATTTGTCAACACAACACTATAAAACTAGCAGTTAATTATAAACATGGAAAACAATTACCCTTCCACTTGGAATTTTTAACACTCACTATTAAACACTACATATAAGATTGTAGGCAGCCATATTAGATCTCAGAAGAATTCATCAACTTAAACACCTTCAGTAATAAACATGAAAGAATCCAAATTAATTAGGCATCTGAAATTTTTTTAAAAAATACAGCAAAAAGAATACAGATCAAAAAAAATACATGTGGTTTAAATCACCAATAAAGGATCTTGAAACTAAACATTGAGTTAAATTTGGTGAGGCAAGTAATTCCATCCTGGCTTATTTGCCAGAGAAGCACGGAGTGCATAAATATTTATCAGTTTGTCCTAGCACCTAAGTGTAGCTGCAATACATAGAGCTGTAATGCACCAATTCTATAGTAGGAAATAGATTTGAGTCTTTGGCAGAGAAAGTCTTCACAAGAGAACAGTACCTTGGTCTATAAAGAGTACACTAACTACTGTGCTCAGAAAAACTGTGCCCTCAGTTGACTGGAGATATACTGTTCTGTGGGGACATTTCTAAAACATAAATGCAGAGCTTTTTTTATGGTTAGCATATTAAAAAAATCAAAATAATTTGAAAAACAAAACAAGCAAAAAAAGAAGTGCTTATAGCTCACTTAAGAGACAGTGTTTGAAAGGGTAATGGTAAATGGTGTTTGAATGGTAATCACATGGACCTTATTACAGTAGGATTCCCTCGTAAATGAAAGTTGACCACAGGAATGGAATGAACTCCTAAGGAATTTTAGTAATTAAGTTCTGTGAAATAATATCCTTTAGACGGTATGGCTAGGCTTGACCTCGAAGAGCCAAAAATTAATGAAATGTTCTGTAATGCATTATGTGTCCTGTGTCTGCCAATAATCTGTGGTAGGTCTAAAAGGAGGGATTATATTTGTTGTTTATATGTATACATAGAACCTTTCCTATTTTATATATTACTTTTGTACTTTCAGATATGCAAGAACTGTACAGGTTGCTTTGATCGACATATCCCGTGTGCTTCTCTGAACTGCCCGGTACTTTTCAAACTCTCCCGAGTAAATAGAGAATTATCCAAGGCACCATATCTCCGGCAATTACTAGACCAGTTTTAAATTGTCAATATCACAGAATTCCGGGTGCTATTTTTTTTTTTCCAGTATTTACCACTAAACTGTTGTGCATGGTGCTTTTTCACCTTCCATCAAGTCAAGTATGTTCACTGTCCGTCTATTATCTGAAGACTGTGGAAACTTTTATGCTAATTGAATTAAACATTGTACTTGTTGATCTGGAATAATTCACTTCTTATAATGTACAGATTTCTCATCCTTTCACCTTTTTAACATTGTTTTATAATGCAGGTGTTGAATTTGCTCCAGTCTGTGTAACATCTTGTAAATCCATTTGAGTAGATCATGTTTACTTCCCTGTGGAAGGAGCACTGAAAACCTCTTTAAAAAACATTGGTGTGTTTTCCTTGAACTGTCTGTATCAAGACGTGTTATCTAGAGATATCCATTCACTTTATAATTTTGACTGCGAAATATTTTGTAAATACACTTTTTTACTTTTCAAACAACTAAGTAAAATAATGTGCAATGAATTTTATACAAATGATTTTCCAAGTTGTTTGGTATATTTCCTCTAGGTTTTGCCTGACTCGGAGTAGAGTTGTTATTTTGATCAAACTGTGCAAACAATAGTACCATGTGTAGCATTTTGAAACATTATTTTCTACAAAGCGCTGTCTTGCTTTAGCTATTAATGGGGCATTGTGAGGAACTGTGCAAAGACATTTTTGTTACAAACCTGTGGGCCTGTTGCAATACTTTAAAAATAAATTTTATTCCATTTTGCTTGTTTTGTATAGACATTTCTATTGCTTCTAAATATACTTAAAATATTTTCTTTCTTTATGTACTGTACAGTTAATCTTATTTGCCATCATCTTGAACACAAAATGTGTATTTAGGATATTTGTAAAACTGTATAAAATGAAAAAGGAATTATGTGGTCAGTGCATTGTTTTTTAAACTGGAAATCATTTTGTTTTAAGAGTTAATAATGGAAACCATATTAAAATTGAATAAAATATGGAACATGGCAGTGTGATTTTATCTTGCCAATGTTAAATCTTACCCTGCTGTCCTGAATTTTAATGATGTAACTATAAGTCATTGTTCAAGCCTAATATGATTCCCTTATCAAAATGTTAGCATAAAAAAAGTCAGCAGAGTAGTCTAGGAAAAACTTAGCTCTCATCCTTTTAGACAATTCTGTGCATCTACTTGTTACCCATGTATATTTAATTTAGATACAATTAATCTTGATGCAAGGACTTTTCAGAGGGAAAGGAAAAATTATTTCTTAAAAACTTTAAATTCAATTTTTTTCTATTTTAATTTAGTAATCATCTCGTTACATAGCAGAAATAGGTCTCCCATTGCCAGAAGAAGTACTTTCAAATACAGTGAGTCTTAGTTTTCTCATGATTATGATGGAGGACAAGACTAGAAAAACTGGAAAGGAGGCCTCACAAGACTAAAACCTGACTCTCACAAGGAGGCGGGGGTCAAGGGGAATAACATGACCATTAACCCAGCTGTAGAGGTCGGGACCCTCAGGTGCCAGGGCCTTATCACAAGGCAGGAGAGCCAAGCAGGATCAGATGCTCTAGGGAGTGGAGCACAGGCCTGAGGGGAAAGATAGGAGATTGGGCCCACCCTGGAATCTCTGGTCCCTTCCTAGTTTTGCATAATTATCCCAAATCAGTAACAAGCAGGCCACTCCACAGAGAAGTGAGCCCTCCCGAAGAGAAAAGACTGTATCGATGCAGTCTCTGCACAGGCTGGGGCAGCACTCCCACTGCCCACCTGTGACTATGCAGGTGCCTCTTCACCAACCCTTTCCCTCCGCAGGGCAGCAGCCTCCTGCCTGCCCGTGACCTGTACCTGCCGGGGCTTCTCTTCACTGACCTCCCTCAGCGCAGGCCGCTCTCCTCAAGGCCGCCTGCCTGCACCCATGCCCGCCTCTCTCAGCAAACTTGTCCCTTTCCCTTTCCCTAATAAACCTGTTCTTTAAATATAACTAACGTCTCTGTCTCGTGGAGAAACCCGCCTGGGGAACTCGCCGCGTGCCGCTGACATGGGAGCTCTGGTGACACCTTTCCCAGAGAGACCCCGAGGACCCCGCACACACTCTACAAACTCCCTCAAGTATATATAAGTATGAAATCAAAAGATACAAATAGCATCTCTGCACGTATTTCTCTTAAATCCTGCTGAGACATAATAAATCACTTCTGGGAATCTGTTGTTGTTCAGGAGGTTGGGGCTAGTCCTCTGGACGAAGGCCTCCTGACCCTTGCATGGAACACAGTTTCCCTTTTGAAGCTGTTGTGAGTGCTGCTACTCACATCTTATCTAGTAACAAGACAGTATTTTCAGCAGAATATATATCATTCTTAACCTATTTACAATTCAACACAGCCAAACTGAAAGAGTTTTTCAATTTGAGTGCCCCAATATAGCAGTTTAAGGTGCTTTGCATATGTATTTCCTTTTCTTCAGGAAAGTGCTTCCCTTATAAATCTGTCATCACAGTCTGTAGCTTAACTGCCTTCTAATGAGATTCATTCCGTTTCTGTAACTGTCACCTGCAAGAATGATGAAAATTGGACCTAATTTACAAAAAAAAGAAAATTTAAAGAGCTTCCAGTATACTTTTATGATTATTTCTCTCCCTTTAGATGAGCTATTAATAGCTTGCTTTCACCCACAAAAAAAAAGAATCTCCATTTTCTGAGTAGTGATTAAAGAAATAATGACACAAAATATTCCTTAAGTTTTTAAAGACCTTTTCTCTCATTCTGCCCATTTCCTTTCTTTAGATGTAAAGATTTAATAAAAGCTACTCACAACTCCATCTCCCTCCTCCCACAACAGAAATCTCAACCTAGTTCAATTCTCTTGCATATGAATAACTGTTTTCTAAGAGTGTCTGCACAGAAGGCCAATATATGAGGGGGAAATGGATAAAAATGTGCATAGCAGATACAAAGAATTCTCACAGCAGGAAGTGCTACGAAGCGCTTTGCTGAGGATGATTACGACCAGGGCACAGTGTGTGGCTCCATTCAGCCCTGCTGACTGTCATGGAGCATTTCCTCATCAATCTCAGAAGATGCCTGTTCCCTGCGTCAGACATGCTGCCTAATAACCTAAACGCCTCCAAGAGCTGTACTTTATACTAGTGAAGTCTTAACAACTGCATCATCTTGATTTTTCCATCTACTCTTGGTTTTCATGGTAGCAGCACGGGGATAGTCCTTTAAGGTCTATCAAGCTTTCATGCTGAAACTTCTTAATTTCAGAATAGTATTTCTCATAATAGTCATATCCTATAAGGTAAAAATAAACCTGGCTACAAGCAGCATTTTAGAACTGCCATGAAGGGGGGAAGAAGGTAGCAGTGCACAGGCAGCCAAGTTGGGTATGTTCCCCACTTTTGGCAGGACCTGCTCCTCTTGAGGACAGTCTCATTGCAACCCCATAACACCTTGTCTTTCTCCTGATACAGTGAGACTTGTTACCTTTAACCATTTTTGGTTTTATAAATACAGGAAATCATACGTTTAATGCTCCAGTTCTACATAGTAACTTTATATAGGAAAATAGGCATGGGTTGTTTCTAGCACCTGGGACTGAGAAGAAAGTCATAAGCCACCACCAAACCCACTGCTGCTCACGTCCACACCTTCATTCTTAGTTCTGCTTGTCACTTTGGCAAAGCTCTGAGAGTGACTCACAAAGCAAAGTGTCTTGGAGAGGAATGCTCAGAATAAAATCAGATTTCTGTGTATATTTGGGGAGAAAAAATGTGATCAGGAAATTAGATGCAGGCAATTTTAGATGAAAATGCCATTTTATTGTCTGTGAGTGCCTGATTCACTACTGGTGCTGTCACGGCTATCTTTTTTGGAGGGAGGGCCAGGGTGGCTTCAAGGAAATAATGATGGGCCATGGATATGAGTTAGGCCCTATGCCCTGGGAATGCACTCCTTTGGAAAAGCACTAATTTTGGTCATAAAATTAAAGTTAAAAACAGTCTATTCTGGGGCCTCCCCAGTGGTGCAGCAGGTTGAGCTCCGGGCTGGGAAGCTGTCCGCAGCCTCTGCAGCGCAGGTTCGATCCCTGGCCAGCCAGGGAGATACCCATATGGTGCGGCAGACCTCCTCTCTGGCCCGCTGCTCCCCTCAGCAGTGTATTTCAGTCAGTCTGCCTGTTCTGTTCCCTGCTCTGTCTCTGGTGAATTCTCACCCTCCCACGCATCTGCCTGTACCCCAGTTCTTGTATAAATAAATCTTTGGGAAAAAAAATAGTCTATTCTGGGACTCTGATAAGATGCAGCAGAGTGAAGATGCTGGGCTCTCCACATACTAAAACAAATCACAACAGAATGAAGTCAACAACTGCTGAGAGAGAAAAGGAAGACGACCACATACATCTGCCAGTGAGGTGGAAGGGGTAAGCAATATTGGGACAGTACAATCAGAGGGGCGGCTCCTGTACACACCATGTTACTAACTCAAGGGCACATACTTGCACCAGGCACTCTTAAAATCAGGGACTGGAGAAGGTGGTGCACAGAGTTGCTGTGCAGGGCAGATGGCGTACTGGGAAACTTGTAAGGGTACACTGTAATGACTACTGGCTGAGGCCGAGGCTTCTAAACTATAACACTTTGTGGCCAAAATCAGGATAGTCTGATCCGGATCACCTGTGTCTCCTAGAGGAGCTACTAGTCGCCGCCTGAGGCTGTGATAATGCAAGACACCTGCTTTCCACCCCACCCCGGCAGCAGCCAAGACAACTGAACACTCACTAACCATAGTTTACTGGATCAATAATACCAGGAGCAAGTGCCTCAGGGTGGGCCCCTATACTCAAAACCAAGAGAAAAATTCCTGCTTTAGGCCCTGTCTCAACCATAGTCCTAAGGGCTCTCTCTATTCAGAGCTTAAACCACAGCCTCGAGTATAAGGTTGGTGTGAGACTGCACAAGACATTTTGACTGAGGTGTTGTCCGAGGAGAAGGGATCATGTCTCCCTACCACACCACTGAGGTAACTGCCCTGGTTCCTTCCGCCTGTGACCCACTGCTAGCACCAGTGCCCAACCATTGGAACAGGAGCAGTGGCACCTCTAAAATAATAGACACATGAAGATCATGGGTTTTAAAACTAGGATTACACCCAGTTTCTTATTGGAGGGGTATAAAGCCAATTTCAGGTAAGAAAAGTAAACTCCCTATTCTAAATAATAGAAACTAAAAATGAACAGAGGAACATACCACAAATGCTGGAGCCAAAAAAAAAAAAAAAAAAAAAAACCCACCCAGAGCTGCTTCAATCTAGCCTAACTAGGATATGCCCCATGAGTATAGGGAAGCAGTTACAAGCATCAAGAATCAATTTGCCCCGGGCCTCCCCGGTGGCGCAGCGGTTGAGCTCTGGGTTGTGAAGCTGCCCGCAGCCTCTGCAGCGCCAGTTCGATCCCCGGCTGCTCCCCGGCCACTGGAGGAGGGTCCCACATGGCGCGCAGACCTCTCCTGCCGCCCGCTGCTCCCCTCAGCAGTGTACTTCGGTCCTTCTGCCTGCTCTGCTCCCTGCTCTGGCTCTGGTGAATTCTCTCACCCTCCCGCGCTTCTGACTGTGCCCAGTGCTTATAAATAAATCTTAAAAAAAAAAAAAGAAAAATAATGGATGATGAAAAACAGGAACATGACAAAGACTGAGAAAATAAGAGACTGTTACAACTACAACTTACAGATTTGAAAAATAATCAAATTTAAAAATAAAGGGCCTCAGCAGCAAACAAAAACAAGTAATGGAGAGAATTAGCGAGCCTGAAAGCGGTGTTGGAGAACACACAAAGAGAACAACAAAGAGAAAAAAAGAATTTAAAAAATGAACAGCGTCAGAACTGTATAGGAAAGCCTAGAGAGAAATAACAGCCGGGATGGAGGTTCCGGGAAGAGAAGAGAAAGAGAAAGGCACAGAAAATTTATTTAAAGAAATAATTGCCAAGAGCCATCTCGACCATGAAAACAAACCAGATTGACTGACCCAAGAGGTCTAAAGAGTTCCAAGCAAAATAATGCCAGACCCACACACTCCAAGACACATAATTAAAATGTTGAAAGTCATGACAGTCAGAATATTAAAAGCACCAAGAGAAAGACCCTGTAAGAACAGCCTTAGACTGACGTTTTCCGTGGAAACCTTACAGGCAAGAAGGAAATGACAAGTGATATTTAAAGTAGTCAAAGAAAAAGACTTCCAGTCCAGAATACTTAATCCTGCAAGATTATCATCCAATACAGAAACAAGGGTAAAAAGCTTTAGTGAAAAGCAAAAATTAAAGGGATATATTAACACCAAATTGGACATGAAAGAAGCACTAAAAGGACTATTATACAACAAGGAAAAGAGAGACAAGGTACCCAAATACAGAGGTAATAGACACCTAAATTATATAATGTGGAGAAGAGGGAAAATGTGGCCCATAAGAACAAGTCTTGGATCAGACCCTTAAAGGGCCGTAAAAACAGTCCATCAGAGATGAACCTCAGTAGAATCTTTAAACAAAATGTTATTTTATTTGGTTACATCAATAGAAATAACACAAAAGACAATGGAAATGGAACCTAAACAAAACATAAAAGCAAGATGTCAAAAAGTAAAAAAAAAAAAAATAAATGATACTAAGCACTTAAATCTCAATCATCACTTTAAATGGCCTGTATTCACCATTAAAAGCTATAAAGTGATGGTGGATTTCAAAACAAAATCCAACCTTTGCTGTTTACAGGAAACTCATTTTACCAACAAAACAAGCATAGACTCAGAGGTAAGGGCTGGAAGACAATCTTTCAAGCAAATGGCGAGCAAAAAACAAAAATTCAGGAGCTACTATATTTATATCAGATAAAATAGATTTCCAAATAAAACAAGTATGAGAGATAGAGATGAACTATACATCATGATTAAGGGCCTAACACAACAAGAAGAAATAACACACATATGCATCAAATGATAAAGCAAACTAAAGAGAAATAATGACACCACAATAATACTCCACTCACAAGTACGGACAGGTGAACAAGATGGAGTATAAATAAGGAAACAATAACCTTAAATGAGAAGGTAGACAAACAGGCTTAAATAGACATCTACAGAGCACTGTACCCAAACACCAATGCATACACCTTGTTTTCAAATGCACATAGAACATATTTAAGGATAGACTACATGTTGGGACACAAGTCAATTATCAATAAAATTACAAAGATTGAAATCATACCAAGTACTCTTTCTGATCATACCGTCATATTATTAGAAAACTATTTAAAAAAATTGGAAAATCATAAATATTGGAGACTAAACAATATGCTGCTGAATAGTTTTTGGATTAAAGAGAAAACAAAAAAAAATGCCTCAAGACTAATGAAAATAGGGCCTCACTGGTGGCACAAGGGGTTAAGCGTCAGCACTGGGAAGCTATCCGTGACTACTGCAGCAAGTTTGATCTCTGGCCAGGATGCTAACCCACGTGGCACAGCAGACCTCTCCTGTCTCATCTGCTGCTCCCCTCAGCAGTGTATTTCAGAGGATCTGCCCGTTCTGCTCCCCACTCTGTCTCTGGGAATCCTCTCACCCCCTGTACCTCTGGCCTGCACCCCAGTTCTTGTATGCATACATAAATAAATCTTTTTAAAAAGACTAATAAAAATAGACAATAGATATGCAGAGAACTCACCAAAGAGGATATTCAAAAGGCCAATGGATACATGGAACAATGTTCTCCATCACTCTCTGGTTCTCATTATTTTTAATTCACTTATTTCTGCTATTAGTTTTATTATTTCCTTCCCTCTGCTCACTTTGGATCTGTTTGTTCCTCTTTTTCAAGTTGCATTAGGTGTGTTATCAAGTTGTTTATTTGGGATTTTTCTGGCTTTTTAATATGGGCCTGAATTACAATTGTCTTCCCTCCAGACTTTTGTGAACTCCATAAATTCTGATAGCTTATATCCTGTTTTCATTCATCCTGAGGTTTTTTTTTTTTTTGTTTTAATTTTCTCTTGAATCCAGAGAGGCACTGAACTTGGGGGCACTGGGCACTGAGGAAGCAGACTGAAGTAAGCCACAAAGAACAGTGAGATTAAATGGCAATCTTCCTCCTCAACACTGAAGTGACCCTCTGCCTCACACCTTGCCAAGGTACAAAATGCCAAAAGCCAGATCTATGTTCCCATCTCACTTGGTGCTTTGATTCATTAACAGTTACAGCTGATTATCTGTACCAACATTTGATAGTAATATCTCAAATCTACATATCACAAGGCAAGGTCAGAGATCATATCCAATTTGTTCCTCATCATATCTCAGCACTAACATAGTGCCTGGCATGTGGCAGTCACTCAGATTACTGGTAAATCAGTAAGAGAATTAAAGGGTTTACAATGCCTACCAGGTCTGCAACCAACATTGTTAGCAGAACTAGAGAAGTTCTGTGGACAGGTGGGGGGCAGAGCCAGATTACAGTGGGCCAAGGGTAATCGACGGGGGGGGTTGAAAGAAACATCTCAATCAAAAGGTCAGTTTACATGTGAGAGAGTACTTCTTTCAATAAAGAAGTAGGGCAGTTTAGTAAAACTAGCACAGGCTTTGGAATCATGCAACCCTCATACATTTCCTATTTAAAAAGGAAGCATCTAATCCCATCACCTCAACTATAAAACAAGGCTGGTACCACCTACCTCCTAAGGCTGTTGAGGATTCAAGGAAATGATGAAAGATATTAGAATAGTGTGCAGAAAGAGTTACTCTTATAAATAAGCTGACTCCTGGCCTAAGTATTTCATAGTCTCTCCTCCCACCAAAAACTATACAGTCCCTTATTTTGGGTTTCTAACGATTGGAACTATATATAAAGTGAGATAGCTGGATACTTTGACATGTCAAAATATTTTGCTAAAAGACTGGGAGATTGTATCTTGAGGTTTTATCTATGTCAAAATTTAGTTTTCTTTTTCAAATATGCTCGTCTTTACTGATAAGAGTAATTGTACTTTAAAATAAATAGGTTCAAGTTCTAGATTTCACAGAAATCTAGAAACTAGCTGAACAACTCCCAAACATTGTGTCAAAGAAAAAAAATCCATAGTATTAAGGTTAGAAGAGACTGAGGCACAATTTTACCATAAACCCCACCTACAGTACAAACGACCAGCAGAGAACTTACAATTCCCTGCTACTCTTTGAGAAGTGTCTGAACCCCACATTTGGGATCCCAACTTTTAAGACCTATGCCTGAGACCTGGGCCCGTAAAGCATCTCTTTGAAACCCAATAGGGTTTATGTACATGAGATCCAGAAGGCCATAGTGAACTAACCAACTGTTTTTAAAGGGCAGCTGCTACTCACTATGGCTAACCGCCTGATGCCCAGCACAGGCAGCAGACTGAGCCAGTATTTCTGTGAAAGAGGCCGATCTGCTTATCTTAATAGCTGTGGGCTGAGAGTTGAGCTTCTGAGTACATATACTTGTAGGTACCAACTGCCATCTTCTCAAGAGCCTGGGAAGGCCAGCAGACACCAGCCTCACGCCATCTCCCCCACTCCAGACTCCAGTATCTCTGAGAAAGACACTTGTGCATGTATCTAATGCCCCTGCTTTTGTGGCTGCTATCCAATGGGCCCATCCCTCCATAACCTGGCTCTGACCCAGTGGTCCTTGTATTAACATGTTAAATGGGGCTGTAGCAAGCAAATGATCCTTAATTGGCTATAAACTCCAGGGCTCTATGTAGAGGAAACAAAGAGAAATGCCCATCTCCAGTCTTCCTATGAAAGAGGTAGAACTGTATACTTTAAAAGCTGCTTCCTGAGGGTCTGGCTGATAATCAGCCTATATCTAGGTGCTAGCTGAGATCTTCCTCTTTGAGAACTGAAAGGTTTTGACATACCTTCACAATTACTGTGTGAAGCTAAAAACAAAGACGGATGGTTGGGAAATCAAAGGTTTGAAAGACAACCAAGAGCTAGGAAGGACTGAACAGTAAGATTTGTCTCCAGGACACCATGCTTCCAGACTGAAAGAGATGTCTGTCTTATTTAATGCATAGAAACCAACAGAGAGTCAGAAAATGAAGAAAGAGAGGACTATGTTTCAAATCAAAGGAAAAGATAAAATCTCAGAAAAAACACCTTAATGAAATGGAGATAAATGACTTATCTGATAAAGAGTTCAAATTATGATCATAAAGATGCTCACCAAGCACAGGAGAAAAATCCATGAGCACACTAAGAATTTCAACAAAGAGATAATGCAAGACAGTACCAAAAAAAAAAATCATACAGCTGAAGGATACAATAACTGAACTGAAAAATACAACAGCAACTACATGAAAAATTCAATAGCAAGACTACATGAAGCAGAAGAAAGGATCAAAGAACTCAGAAACAGGGCCAGGGCAGTGGATTCATCGAATTATGGGTTGGGGGGAAAAAAAAGAAAAACAGTGACGATAGCTTAAGGGACTTAAGGGATAATGTAAAGCAGATATTTGCATTATTGGGGTTTCAGAAATAGAAGACAGACAGAAAGTGTCAGAAGTCATTTATAAAAATAAAGGATGCAGACTTTGCTAACCTAGGGAAGGAATATATAATGTCTGGACCCAGGAAGCAGAGTGTTCAAAAAAAGATAAATCCAACAGACCCACACCAAAACACATAGAAGTTAAAAACAGGGGCCCCCCTGGTGGTGCAAGGGATTAAATGTCAGCAGCCACTGCAGCTTGAGTTAGAGCCCCAGCCAGCAAGCTACCCACATGGAGCAGCAGACCTCCTCTGACTCTCCTGCTGCTCCCCTCAGCAATATATTTCAGTCAGTCTGCCTGTTCTGCTCCCCACTCTCTCTCTCTCTCTCTGGTGAATCCTCTCACCCCCTGTATCTCTGGCCTGCACCCAGCTCTTGTATGCATAAATATTTTTTTTAAAAAGTAATTAAAAACAAGAAGAGGATCTTAAAATCAGCAAGAGAAAAATAGCTAGCTACATATAAGGGAACTACATAAGGGTAAAAAGAGCCATTGTAGGCCTGAATGGAATGACACAATATATTCAATGTGCTGAAAGAAATAAACTGCCAACAAAGACTCTTCTACCTGGCAAAGTTGTCCTTCAGAATTTCAGTCAAGATAAGGAATTTTCCAGAAAGGCAAATGTTAAAGGAGTTCAGCACCACTAGACCAACCTTGTAAAAAATGTTAAAGCAATATCTTTAAGCTGAAAACAAAAGGCACTAATTAGTAGCAAGAAAACATATGAAAGCCTACATCTCACTAGTGAAGATAAATATACAGTTAAATTGAGGATATGCTAATATTGCAATGATGGTGGTGTAATAATTAATTTAGAATGAAGGTCAAAATACAAAAGCAGTAGAAGTATAGCTATTATAATTTGTTAATGGTTACACAAGATAAAAACATGTACATTGTACCATCAAAAGGCAGGGAGAATAAAATGCAGAGCTTTCAAATAGATACAAACTTAACTTATCAACTTAAAATAGACTGTTATAAATACGTTTTATTTAAATCTCATAGTAACCAAAAAGCAAAAACCCATAGCTAATACACAAAAGATTATGAAATAGCCAGAAGACAATTAAGGGTCATCCCTGGTGGCACAAGGGGTTAAGACACAGCACTGTGGAGCTATCCACAGCCACTATAGCACAAGTTCAATCCCCCACAGGCCAGGGAGCTACCCACATGGTGCAGCAGACCCTCTCCTGTCTTGCCCGCTGCTCCCCTCAGCAGTGTATTTCAGTCAGTTTGCCTGTTCTGTTCCCCGCTCTGTCTCTGGTGAATCCTCTCACCCTCCCGCACATCTGGCCTGTACCTCAGTTCTTGTATAAAAATAAATCTTAAAAAAAAAAAAAAATCAACTCAGAACAGATGGAAGACTTGACTTTAAAGAACTCAAATCACAGAACAATTGGAAAAAAACAAAGGGCGTATGCTCCTGACATTGGTTTTGGCAATGATTTTCTTGGATTTGACACCAAAAGAAAAGGCAACAAGTGCAAAAACCAGTGGGACTACATCAAACCCAAAATTCTGTACAACAAAGAAAACAATCAACAACATAAAAAGGCAACTTACAGAATGGGAGAAATACTACAAATCATTCACACCTATGCACCCCTGAGCCGTGTTTCCCTCAATGGCAGACCACACATACAAAGTGTCCCTGTAGAGAGCAGGGGTGGACAGCACTCTATGCCGTTTAGAAATGTCTAAGTGCTTTACACGACATTAGCACAATCATGAATTCACCCAATATCACATTTCTCAGAACACGTCCTGGTTGCTAAGCAATGCGTGACTATTTGAAAGTGCTAAGTCAGTAGCTTTTAAAAGTTTTCATCACAAGGAAAAAAAAATTAACTATCATGACAGATGGTCTGTGTCAATATGGAGAACACCCAAAATTGATTCAGTGCTATGTCATTATTTCTCAATAAAAAGTAGCGATATCTATCCAAACAAATTTTTGTGTATGTGCAGGTATTTCCAGAGGATGCACAAAAAGAACATTAACAGTGGTTAATGTCGGGGGTAGGGTTAAAGTGACTCAAAAGTGAGTAAGATTTACTGTTATATCTCTGTACTCTTTGGTTTTACTACTGCATGCATTTGGTACCCATTAAAAACAACTGTGTGCTCTGGCTGTTTCTCTTTTGTTGCTAGGGGCCTCTGGTTACCATAGCTACCTGGTCGCCTCCAAGGGTGCCCATTGTTCATGTGTGCGTGAGCAGAGCGCTCCCCAGGACAAGTGTATGCAGCCCCAGCCACACTTCTCACTTGTCAGAAAGTAGGCATCTCTGTGACCCATGAACTCATTCGTTTAGTGAGCATGTCCCACCTGGCTTTCCAGACACAACGACACAAAAACTATTCTTTCCCCTTGTACACAGTCTTTCCTAAACTAGAAAGCATTATTTTCTGATAAAATGAGTGAATGCTTTATTTCTTCTTTGGCTAAGCATGCTTTGGGAATGACCATGTAATAACATATTAGCAGTGGCTGACATTTATGGTGTGAATACTATTCATTTGCTAGGTCCATCATAACAAAGGACCACAGACTGGGTGTAAATTAACGAAGAGAACTCTCTCACAGTTCTGAGGTGAGAAGTCTGTTTTCAAATCAGTACAGGGCATTTCCTCGGCAGCCCTTCCTTGGCTTACTTACGTCTTCACCTGGCCTTTCCTCTGTGCCTTTATGTGTCCAAAGACTCTTCTTAGAAGGACCCCATTATATTTGACTAAGGCCCTCCCTGATTACTTCATTTTAACTTAATTCCCACATTCAAGGCCTTGCCTCCGATTACAGTCATCTCTGGGGATTCAGATTTCAAAATATGAATTTGAGGGGCTCACACAATTGAGCCCCTCACAGTATGCTTGAGGCAACATGCTAAGTGCCTTACATTCTTTCACTTAAGTCTCACTGCCAACTCATGAAAGAAAACTGAGGCACAGAGAGATGAAGTACTGTGGCCAAGGCAGTAGTCAGAAAGCAAATACAGGCAGCAAATACAGATTCCAGATTTCACACAATGAACCCCCCTCACACATAACCTTTTTTCATGGGTTCTACAGGATCCACGATAATTTCCCAAAAGAAAGAGAATGAAATGGCAGCTTCAGTCAAAAGAGAAAAGTGCCACTCCCAAACCATTCTCTTTCCCAGGGGGAGGGAGCAGAGAGGCCGCAGACAGTCCTCCACTTTGCCATGGGGACCCCCTCTTACCTCATCCTTCCAGCCCTAGCAAGACGCGCGAGCCCAAGCAGCACGTGGCTGGGTCAGCCTGGACACCCCCAGCAGCAACCAAATCCACAGATATCGTGGAAGTCCTTGGAACCCCAGGGGACCACAATTATACTTGAAGTCCTGTCCTCTCTGTCTCAGTGGCAAGCCTTCTAGATGTTTGCATTTAGGAAAAAGTACCAGGCAAAGGTTCAAGAGGATCCCTGCTAGAGCATAGTGCAGGCTTGAAACTCAGGTCACCGAGAGCAGAGATGGTGTCAGCCAAGTCAGGACACCTCACAGGGGCCTTTATAACTGCCAGTTAGAAACTCCCATGTGAACACCAGGGATAGTGCCGCCATGTAGTTTCTCTCAGCACTTACTCTCCCCTTTAAGACTCCAGGAAGGTGTGACGAGAGCAGGGACGCTTCTGGACCCTGACACATGCTCCACATTAGAGTGTTTAACCAGATTCTCACTGGAGTTGTTTTAAAAATAAATTTTAAGGGCCTCCCCGGTGGCGCATCAGTTGAGCGCTGGGTGGCGAAGCTGCCCGCGGCCTCTGCGGCGCCGGTTCGATCCCCGGCTGCTCCCCGGCCACCGGAGGAGGGTCCCACATGGCGCGCAGACCTCTCCTGCCGCCCGCTGCTCCCCTCAGCAGTGTGCTTTGGTCCTTCTGCCTGCTCTGCTCCCCACTCTGGCTCTGGTGAGTTCGCTCACCCTCCCGCGCTTCTGACTGTGCCCAGTGCTTGTATAAACAAAACAAACAAACAAATAAATCATAAATAAATAAAAATACATGCCTCTTTAAAAAAAAATAAAATTTTTTTTAAATAAATAAATTTTAAAATAGGACTTTGGTCATGACAGCAGGCTCAGCTGCCAGACCCTGCACAGAAGGGAAGCAGGGAGAGACGTGCCAGTTTCTGCCTGATGGTAATCTGATAAATTCCATTTGAAATATTCATATCTGTAAGCATATTCATTAGGAAATTACTATCCAGGTAAAATAGTAACCAAGATATCCAGCTAGTAACAGTCCTGTGGTTGACTTGTAACTTTAGAAATTAAATTATAAACCTAAGAGAAGCTGAGGCCCCAAAACGTTAGATGACATCAAAATGTTAGATATCATTTCTGAAATACATATATGAAGTAAAAATAAGATACATTTCATTTTCAGAATTCAATACAACTATTACATATATTTTGGCACACTCACAATCCAAAATCTAGAAACATTCTCAACTACTTTCTGGAGAGATACTGAACTCATTTTTTAACATCAATGAAAGGAGACAAAAATCTTAAATATTAGATTTATTTATATGTCAATTCATTATCCCAAAAGTCTTACATTGTACAAAGCCATGTAGACAGTGAGTAGTCTTAAATCCAGATGTAATAAATCTATAGACCACCCTTACCCCTCTAAGACCCCAAATCAAAACTGATTAGTGAAAACCTGTCTACAAGGGCAACCTCCATAAAGCCCAGGTGTGTTTTCCTTTGCGACAGGCGTTCAAACACCAGTATCCGTACCCCCCACTAACTGACCACGCAGCAGTGCAGGTAACACGTATCCTGCAGTGAAAGGACACAGAATTTCCATCGTCTACAAAGGCAGCATCACTTAACCAGGTTGTAAATGAGCCTTAAACAACCACTGTAACTAGCAGAGGTTGCGGTTCTCGGCATGGGTAAAAGCTGTGATGCTCAACCTCAGCTGCACATGACCTTTACCAGGGGTACTTCTAAGAATATCACTACTCAAGTATGAATTAAAGTAGTCTGGAATGAAGCTTAAGAAAAAATGCTGTTATTCTAACGTCACTGAGGATTAAAAACCGGTGGAGAAAAGACTGATCCCTTGGATAAGGAATGAGAACACATGCTACAATCACTCTCTCCCTTTTTCCTCCTGGAGATTATGGATTCAGGACAGAGTAGTAGAAGCAGAATGTTACTTTGCCCTGCTCGATATGATAAGCGCATCCCATATCACAGGAAGGAGACACTTTGCACCCTGAGAAAACCAGAAGTATCTAGCTGGTTCTGATCTCTCGGACACTGCTTCTGCTGTGCTGATTTCTGAAAACTTGTCATGACCTTTGTGAATACAATAACCATGTGGGAGAGTTACTATTTTCCACCATGAACAGATCAACACAGATTTGGAAGCCATGTTTTTATTTGGCATAATTCTTCATTGCTCTCTTAGCAGCTAAACGTGTCCTTTTCTAAACGTTTGTCACTGAGTCTTTCTTCAACACAGTTCAAGCTCAGCGTGCTTGGACTCAGAACTGGGTCATCTCTAAGGGTAGAAAGTCTCCACAAGTGATAAGGGAGAGGAGTGAGAAAGGAGAAGCGGCTCAGTGAGCCCGTGGGCGCTTCAAGGTGCAACCCAAGACCCTGCTCAAACGTGTTTGGGCTGCACTGAGCAAATCCCAAGGCGGTGTCAGCTCCTCTCTGTAGCTTTGATAGCTGGTGTCCCCCACGCTTCCCCGCTGAGTTGTGCTAAGCAATGCTCCCGAATTCTAAACTAAGGTTGACCCCAAAATCATAAACACACACCAAGGAAACAAGAGCTCTGCCACTACTGACTTTTCTGTAACTGGGGAAACCTATTACAATAAGTTCTACTTGCTCTTTAGCTAAGAGAAACGTGGTCTCAACAAATCTGACATGAAATGGTATGGTACATCTCGGTGAAAGAAGGCTCTCGTCTGTTGTGACCAGTCCCTAATTACTGAATGTAGTAAATGCTCAGCAATTATCTGTTAAATGATTGAGACGGGGAGTGGAGGAAAAAAATGACTGCTATACAATGACTTGGGAATCTTTCTGTTCCAGAAATTAGAGCTATAATTTTAAGCCTTACAAATTGAATATTCCCTTCTATCTCACTTAAGTGTTGCTCTGCTTGAGAGCAGACTTTTTCCTCAGAATCAAATTCTCTACTACATTGTTACAAAATTCACCTAGGAGCTTGTAGAAACATAGAATTTCAGGCTTTATTCCAGTCCCACTTAGAGAATTCATATTTAAACAGGTAGTTCTAATGCCCACTAAAGTATAAAATACTCTCCACATTGTCTAAATAGCCTCATCAGCAAATAAAAAAACACCTGAAGAATTGCATAAAACAATCTCAAACACACGCAACAAAAATTTCAATTAAAAAAAGCAACACTTTAAGCAAACCTTGATCATACTTTAATCTTTTCTAACCATTCCTGTTATCTGTACCAAGACCACAGCCACATTAGAGCTGTCACACACCTGTGTGCACGCATAGGCAAACACGCACAGAGTCTCTCACAACACTATAAACAAGTGGTATTTAAACACAGATACAGGACATTCCAAAGTGTATGTGTATATACACACACACACACACACACACACACACACACACAATCTCATCTACTCCCATAAGAATTTTAAGCTCTGTTTTAGAAATAAACAAACTGGAATTATGTGCTCTGCCAACAGAAAGTGGTAAAGGTGACGATGGGCAACTTTATGTTGTCCAAGGCTCCAGCCAGGCAGACTGGCTCTGAAGCAGCAGGCTGCCCACCATGAGGGGTCTCGAGAGGAACATGGCCTCGGGCACTGGGGAGGTGCCACCTGGCAGCCAGCAAGAAGCAGGCCCTTCAGTTGACCATGGCAAGGAAGTGAAGACTGCCTGCCACCATGAGGCCCTGCAAGGGAACTCCAAGCTCCAAAGGGAACACAGCTCTGTCCAGCAGGTGACTGCAGACCTGGGCCACCATGAGCAAGGGACCCAGCGACATCGTGCCTACATTTCTGACCCAAGGAAACGGGAAAAAACAAACTGTCTGTAGTTTTAAGCTGCTAACTGGTGAGGATTTGTTACTCAGCAAGAGAAAATGTCAGTAGTGGTTGGTTGTGGGTCTCAGACACTTACCTAAGAAATGACTATTAGAATGAGTATTAATTCTTGGAATTGTACCAAAGTGGAAATACACTATCAAACATTAAAAAGCCTATAATCTCATAGGGCCGTGTACAATTTGGCTTGTGCATGTGGACTTTCCAGTATGGACTTTCACATTTGCGCCACGTTCTTAAGTCCAACCAACTCTCCCTGAGCTGCATCTTCTACCCCTTCCCTGTGGATACTGCAGGCAAATCTCTCTTCTAGCAAGCCTCCTCAGTCATTTGGGGTGCCACTCAGCAAGTGGAGGACAAGCAGTCTCCAAGTTCTAGCTAAGAGAGAACCACCGTGTGTACAGAGCAAGAACAGACTTTATACTTTACTTCCTCCAGAAACTGTTAGATCAGTAACAAGAAGTAGTGTTGTGGCCAGGGCATAAGGTGAAATGGCAGTGGTCCAGAAAGGCACTGTACTTCACTTAAGTACACACAATGGCACATTAGTAAGAATTAGGTCAAAGAAAATAGACATACTGTAACCATAAATACCGGTAAAGAGACGTGAACAAGATCTATCATCAATGCTCATATTTCTTTTTCTTTTTTTTAAAAATTTATTTATTCATACAAGCACTGGGTACAGTCAGAAGCGCAGGAGGGTGAGAGAATTCACCAGAGCCAGAGCGGGGAACAGAACAGGCAAAGTAATGAAATACCCTGCTGAGGGGAGCAGCGGGCAGCAGGAGAGGTCTGCCATGCCATGTGGGACCCTCGCCGGCGGCCCGGGATCAAACCAGCACTGCAGAGGCTACGGGCAACTTCGCAGCCCAACGCGCAACCACTGCCCCACCATGGGAGGCCCGATGCTCATCATTTTTCAAAGGCTGGCTCACAACAGCCTGGCCAGACTCCTGAGGTCCCCCTCTGATCCTGACTCCTGGGCCATCAAGACCCTCTGCATCATTAATTTGGCTTGACAGTTATTTCACACTCAGGAAGGAGCAGCTCTCCATGGTTGATACTAGTCTTCCATCGCCAGAAAACACTTTGCAATGCACCTCATTGAAAATTAAACTAGCAGCCTGGTCTACAGTGCTTGTCAAATGACTTTACCAGTCAAATTCAATGAGAAGCAGCAAATCCAGAACCCCAGGACTTAGACCCAGATTGTTTCTCAGGTAGGTTAAGGCCACAAGAGACCCCATCCACAGCCCTATTACTTACTAAGAAACTTGAGACAGATTTTGAAAGCAGAACATTTATCTCCAAACTCCATCTAACATAGAGAAAAATCAGCATACAAAAATAACTTTAAAACATCTGTATGTTATGCACAATCTGCATAACTGAATGAATCACTGCATTTCGCTGAATATAACACATTGATGTTAAATGCAACATTATTTTGTATACGGAAAACATTCAATTAAAGTTTGTCACAAACTTATATGATCATTGATTTGAAAACATACTCTCATTTCAAAGATGTTCAAATGTCAGCAAAGGGACATCTTAGAATCGATAAAAGACAGTACTAGATAATTACTGAAACACAGTAATTACTCAAACACAGTAAAAACATTGAATCTCTTTCCACTAACATAAGGTCATAATCAGCAGCCCTTTCGTAAAGCTATTACTGTTGTTTCACTTCTCATTTTAATGAAGAATGGGTGGCACTTTATTATTTCCAGCAGACATCTTGCACAAACTTTAAAATCTACTTGAGTATCACCTGTATTTCACTTCTAGAGGCACTGATGAGATGAGATAAACGAGTCCTAAGTGAGTGAAGTGGCTGAATGCATAGCCCAAAAGCTGGTCAGCAGCATCGAGACTTGAACAGAACCTCTAGAGCACTGACTCGTATCCTCTTCATAAAATACTGAACCAGACTTATTAGAATCTGTTGGTGCAATGCTATGGACAGGGAAAAGCAATGAACAAAACTTCTGTTTGCAAAGACACTCTTTTGTGAAATGACGCTGCCTAATTTGCCTGCCAGAATACCTATGACTGACGTTGATTACTAAGGGCTTTGCTACTACGATGGTAGCCAAGTGGTCAAAATAAATGCTTGCTTTGCATGCCGAGGGAGAAAACCATAAAATACTGCTCAGCCAGCCCCGTGCAAACACTGGCCTTTACAAGATGCCGCTGTATGGGACAATCGGTTCCTTTATAGAAGGCTCTGGCATACAAAATGTTTCAAAACCTTTAGCAAACCTGAATCTCAGAGCATGCTGAGCTTCTGCTAAAGCTCTGCTCTGACTGGCCTCCTCAGAAGTATAATTTTCAAAAAGTCAGGGTAACTCCCTCTTCTCTCAGCGTCAGTCCCTCCTGTCCTGGTTACCTGGCCTGTCACTGCCAGGAGAGTCGCCGGGGATAAGTGGTGAGGCCCACTCCAGCTCTAGGCCGTTGGAATGAGACAGGCTGAAAAGGTCAGCTGCAGGCTCCATCAAAGTATGTCCAGACGTCTCCATTACAGAATTCCTCATTGTGGCGTTCATTTCAATCACTTCGAAATCCATTTCATTCCATTTTTCTGCGTCCTCGTCCTCAATGTCCTCCTCATAGTCATTGAGCTCAGAGCTAGACAGCAGAGCTCTCTGGTCCTCGCTCTTCCTGTGTTCTTTCCCTTGACCCTCCAGAGGGAAGGTGGCTAGTTTGTACATCACGGGAAATAAAACGGCCGTGGCGACTGCCGCCCCCAAGGAGGTGTACAGGACGATGGGCAAATCTTCGTACCTTCCCTGGAGGGTCCCAATCACCCCGGGAATCGCCATTTCTCCCAAGGCCGCGCCGATGACAAAAAACGCCGCGGATTTCCCGTGGATGGTCGTGTACTGCTCGATCCAGGAAACACCGCTGGGAAACGTGGTTGCCATCGAGGCCCCATACACGGCAGTGGCCGTCCAGAGACAAATGGGGTTCTTGTCGAAAAGCACCAGAAAGAGCGACGAAGCCAGGCTGCCAACGTTGCTCAACACAATCATGGTTCCGGGTTGTAAACAGGCCGCAAAGAAGATGGCCAGACCTCTGCAGGCCGCAAAGCTGCCCCAGAACATGGAGTTCACCCCAGCCGCTGCACTTTCTGTCATGCCAACGTGGGTGGTTGCAAATGAGAAAACGTAGGAGCCGTAGGTCACCTCGGCTCCAACATAAAAGAAGAAGAAGAGGAAAAGGAGACAAAGAAGGGCGTGGTGATATTTAGCTTTTCGAAACCTCTGAGCAGTTGCTTTTGTCTTTTCCCTCCTTGAATTTTTCTTAAATAACAGAGCAAAGAAAAAGATAGAAACTACAAATATATAAGTACCGATGGAAATGTAAGTCCACAGTAAAGTCATGTTGTCAGGCACTCCGAGTAGCACGTCCGAGTCAGCTCCGGAGGACTGGTTCAGGGCAGGTTGCCGAGAGTCGACCTCTGTGTGGTTGTCAGCAGACACCGCCGTCCCCCATGCCAATTTAGCCAGCAGTGGAGCCAAAAAGGCACCCAAGGCAAAACTGAAGTGTAAGGCCTGCATGTGTGGAGCTCCTCTGTCCCCCCAAATAGCCAAGAGTAGCACGTTACCACCTACCAATGAAAGAGGGAAGGAGGGTTGAATTGTGGAAGCAGCTCAGTGGTTCAGACAGACAGGGCAAGTCCATTTTTCCATGGTGCCAAGACTATAACGTACTCAGATAACAAATACGGCCACTCACTCCGTTCTAGGACTGAGGAACTCTCAGCTGCCGCTACCAGAGAACTCAAGGTGTAACCCCACATAACATGGAATTCCACCAGCCAGGAAACCACTACCGTCTAGAGCCAGGCACATCAGCACAAGGCTTTGTATGCTAGAGCTCTAACAACAGGCTTTAGGAGGAAAGACACTGTATTTCCCTATAAAAATTCATAGTAAGTATGGCATCCGTGGCACTTTAGGGGTTAAAATCTCAGCACTCTTTCTGTGAGAGCCCACCACAGCCACCTGAGTTTGATCCCTGGCCAGGGAGCTGACCCACAAATGGCGAAGACCTTCCTGTCTCGTCCTGTCTGCTGCTCCCCTCAGCAGTGTATTTCAGTAAATTTGCCTGCTCTGCTCCCTACTCTCTGGTGAATATTCTCACCCCGCCCCCTCAACACACACACACTTTTGGCCTATACCCCAGTTCTGCCACGCAAAAATAAATAAAATCTTTCAGAAAATACCTATTTTCTAAAGGAGTAAAATTTTTTCATCACATAGTGGTTAAATTACTGAAATTTTCTACACCAGTAAGGTAGTCACTTGAGGAAAATTATTCATGTATATGGCAGATGCAAAACACCTTTTCAGGAATCTGAGCTCTACAGGACTCTGCTGTGCCCATTGCAGGAAGCACGGAAACTTCCAGCATCTGCACTTACACATCTATACAGAAGAGCAGCCACTTTGGGGTTTCATTCTTTTCTTGTTTTTAAACGTATTTGCAGATAAACTCACCATTAAACAACCAAACTAAGCCTAAAATATAAAACATTTCCCAATTGAGCAATTAACAGCAGAGCATGGAAGAAAGGGAGGAAGCTGGTTTTAGGACAGAATACTTCTTATGGTAACAGTTTTTTCAAGCTCTCATGATACACAGAAAGGGTCTACTCGAGGAGGGCAGGACTTTTGAGAGAAAAAGATGATAAAAGCACAGGCTTCTCTTAGTCCAAAACACTGATGCATTTAAAACTGATAGCACAAAAAACTGATAGCTGCTTTTATGCTTCCTCAGCCAAATGGCTCCAAACTTGGAGCCTGTCAACCCAGCAATTCCTCCTTCCCTTATTGCAATGATAAATGCGAGGCTAAAATGCAAATCCTCACCTGCACGGAAATGACCCACTCCAGAGCCCTTCCGTGATGTACACTGTAAGTCAACAGTATCTCACAGAACAAAACTCTTTCACCTCACTCCATGGTCAACAGACTCCAATTAGCACCCTTCTTGGCAAGAGGAGGAGCTGCCAGAAGGGTGTTCTGAATGGGTGACCTCATGACCACCTCAGTAGGTGTCACTCTAGGGAACACTGCAAAAGACCGTGTAATAATAACATCTGCTCTGAATTTTGTAATAGAAATTCTCTGTGCCCTCAGATGACTGAAGGGCTCACTCACCTGTATCCAGAATGCCTGTTGAAAAACCGAAGACAGCCATCATGACAATCAGCAGGACTGCCGTCTTACAAAACGGAACAAGATAAAGACCGGCGGTGGTGGCCAACAAGGACACCCCTGAGAAAAAAGGTAAAGTCAGCGGTACAATGCGATATTCAAGCAGAGCATCGTGGATCAAGTCAGCCTCAAACCCACCCCCCAAAATGCAAAAGAGCTCAAATTAAAACTCAGTAACAATGAGCAGATGAGACCGTCAGTTCTACAAGTGGCTACATTGCTGAAAAGCTTTTATAATCTTCGTGGACTATAAAGTACAAATTATTCTCATCTAGCGCTGCTCATCAAATGAAAGTACATAGCATGGCAACGTTTACAGCAAAATAGCTCAAAAGGTATTTGCTTATTTAAAGGTTTCATATTTAAGAACCTAAATGGCATTTTAGATATTAGCTAAGTAAAAAAGGCAATAATAAAATGTACTTACTATGTGTAATGGGGCAACCAGGTGCAGGTAGGGCAGGCGGGGGTCGGGAGCTTCAAGAAGCCACTGAGGCTCCCAGCCCCCCGCAAATCTTTACCCTCTTTCTCTGAGCTCTCTCTGGCGTTCTCTTGTGGTCATACATCCTCCCACAGCCGTTCCTTATAGCCTGGCCCTCCAGGCTCAGGTGTGCCCTCTTACGCATGCCCACACCATGCTACAGCTGGCCACAATCAGGCACAGGTGCCCGGCGCCCACGCTGCCGAGCGCCTTCTGCATCAACACAATCAAGGCCGCAGATGCTAGCCACAGAGGCTAGTGGCGTAAAAAGCCTGATTAGTTTCATTTACCCTGCACTATGGTATCTTGGAGGAGGAATGTCTAAATATATTAGTTGGGAAGTTGAGGGCGAAATACAAGAAACATAGTCAACTCACTCTGGAAAGAAGAGGGATTATTTGATTATTTGTGAAGAGCAATAAATTACTCTTCCAGCAGCTTTATCAATCCAATCCAGAATTCCTTTAAACATGTTATTTATTCAAAAACAGGGTGAGGGGAAAGATTTGGCTTCTGTTTTATGGATATTGGAAACTCCTGTGGTATCACGCGCACAGGCCAGCAGGGATAATTAGGCCTGCGGCCGTCACTTCAGCCCCATCTTCTCCCACCTTCACTGTCAGGCCTGGGTCTAGCCTGGGCAGGTTCAAGGTGTTGCCCAGGAAATGTGCCCTGACCCTGACAAGCAGTCCTCCTTGGACAGTCAGTTCGTGATCCGGGGTGATGCCTAAATTACATCAAGGTCAGGAAAGCTAAGCGTCTCCAACACACCCCAGGGCTGAGCCAATTTTCCAGCTGGGCCCAGCACTGACAGCCTGTAACTGTCCAGATGAGAGCAGGCACCAGGGAACCCTAACTCGCACTGAGGACACCTGAACACTCTGCATTTTGTCAGCTCTGCGACTAGCTCGTTTCCTGCTTAAAGACACATGGTAAAGTCCTTGAAAGGCACGAAGAAGCTAAAACTGGTGTTTACTTACCCAAAAGCAGAAAGTGATTCATACAGTCGAAAAGAACCCCTCCAATCACAGAGCCACTCAAATATCCAGAGGCTCGGCCCACAAAAATCAAAGAAAGACTGCTGATGTTGCGGTTCACATTTGTTGCCAAATCCTGAAATGTGGGACCTAAGATGGCAACACTCATTCCCTAAAATTAAAAAAGAGAAATATTTTCCTTACAATCATTAATGGCTACCTGGTGGCAGGTTTTTTTCATTATGAAAAAAGGAGAGGATTTCAATGTAATCTGGGGCTTTTTTTTTTTAGCACCTGAGGTGTTATTTTAACACCTGGTGGCACAGGGGTCACAGTCTCAGCATTATCAAGCTATCACCAGCCACTGCAGCACAAGTTCGATCCCAGGGAGCCACCCAAATGGCTCAGCAGACCTCTCCAGTCTCGCCTGCTGTGTATTTCAGTAGTCCTGCCTGTTCTGCTCCCCACTGTCTCTGGTGACTCCTCTTACGCCCCGCACCTCTGGCCTACATCCTAGTTCTTTTTTTTAAATTTATTTATACATACAAGAGTTTGTGTAGGCCAGAGATGTGGGGAGAGAGAGGAGTCACCAGAGACAGAGTGGGGAATAGAACAGGCGGATTGACTGAAATACATTGCTGAGGAGAGCAGCGGGCAAGACAAGGAGAGGTCTGATGCACCATATGGGTCAGGTCCCAGGCTGGGTATTGAACTCGTGCTGTAGTGGCTGGCGACAGCTTCATCGTGCTGACACTTAAGGTCTTGTGCCCCCAGGGAGGCCCTACACCCCAGTTCTTGTATGCATAAACAAAAATAAATCTTTTTTAAAAATAGTAATCATAGTCCCACAGTCTCCCCTCCTAGGATGCCAACTTCTTGTCATTACCTTGTTTTGACAAGTCAGTTTTTGAACACTAATTCTTTTGGCTTTTTCACGATCCTGTTTCTCCTTAAACAGTACTCTAGAAGACTATTTTGTATAAATAATAACATCTAACACTAAAATAATTTTTGAAATTTTTTTGTATATTTTGAAATATATACACGTCCAAATGACACAAGAATTTAAGTGTTAAAATTTTAATTGTCAAGCCATCTAAAGTTCTTCCCACTCTTTGATGTTATTAAAACAGCAGTATTTTGGAATGTACATGTTCTTCCTTTGAATTACACATAGAAAACATGCAAGAGAGAAACAATTTAAACATTTTAAATTGACATTTTTCCTTAAGAAAAACCCAAAATTGTCAATAATTTGTTCAAAGACAACATAGTGTTAGCAGAACTAAGGATTTCAGTTCACTAAGTATAATCCTTGGATTGTTAAAAATGTTTCTAACCAATCCACATTCAAGAATAACATATTCCAATTGCCCTGTTTCAAATGCTTTGGAGTGCCCCTGCCCAAGACTGAGCTGTTCAGGAATAAGGACAGGCGTGGCACAGGAAAAAAGCCATCCCCAGTCCTAATCCTGTTAGTTCCTGCTGCAAAGTACCTACAACAGGAGTCAAAGTGAGGGCTCACCAAGCACCTGCAAAACTTTCTAATTAAAAACAAAACAAAACAAAACAAAACAAAAAAACCTCTAAATACCAACTATGGCTCAGAGAAAGACTCCAGGGACCAGAAGTCACTTTTCAGAGGACACACTTCGACCCCTGATTTGTCCAGAATCAACAATCACAAGAGATGAGGGCAAGAGTTCTGAAAATAAGGTAGAGAAGGGTTTTGGCAAAAGGTGCTTCTAGTCTTGCAGTTTGCTCCAAGAAAACAATAGAAGGATCTGAAGCTTGTTCTGCATAGGATTTGGGCAGAGTAAGCCACATACTGGTTCTACTACTTAGCTAGTTGTGTGATCCGAAATGTTACTTTACCTTGCTGCGTCTATTTTCCCATCTGAAACAATAATGAGAGGGCTGAATGTGGTCAGAAGAGGAGAGAAACCCCTAGAAAAGGATTCATGTCCGGAAAAGCACCTTTCAGTGAACAATCTCCGATACAATGTTAGTCCCTGTTTCCAGCTAAGTGTGTATTAGCCTGTATGATCCAGGTTTGTGGAAGAAGGAGCATGACGATCCCACAAGGAAATCACGCTTCTCGGAACCGTAAGTTACTTCAAGAGAACTATGAAGTAACTTCATGAGTGGACAGCGGCTGCACACTGGATGACTCACTCACATCTCCAATCTCCCGGAGAACTGGAAAGGCTGCAGAAGCTAATAATATAGTAGCCTAGTAAATTCTGGACCACCAGAACCCTTAGATTAGACGTGTACCATTCTCCAGAGGACAAAACTGAAGCTGGGGGGGACTAAGTAAGGCCCCCAAAGTCAGTTTGGAAGCGGTGGAGGCGAGACTCGAACTCGGAACGCCCGTCCTCTCCAGCACGCCTGCCCCGGCCCGGGGGTTCGAGCCCCGCGCTCACCAGCCCCAGGAAGGCGGCGCACAGGATCACCGTGGTGAACCAGCGCAGCCAGCTGCTCCGCCGGGGGCCCGCCACCGCCGCCGGCTGCTTCTCGGCCCGCGCCCCGGGCTGGAGGAGCCGCTGCCCCGCGGCCGGGCCTCCGACCCCATCGAGTTGCAGGTCCGGCTCCAGCTTGGCGGCTCGGGAGAGGCGGTCGGCGGCCGCCCGGCGTGTCCCGCGAGCCCGGAGAAGTGGAGCCCAGAACGGGCCCCGCCCCTGCAGGGCCGGCCGTGCCCGCGGGCGCCACCTCCCGAACGGCCCCGGGTTTGGGGGGCGGGGAGGCGGTCAAGGCGGGGAGATCGAAGTTCGGAATAGCCGAGCTCTGCGGGGCACGGCGACGGGAGCCCCGCGCCGCCGCGGCCACGTGGCGGAAATGTGGCCTCTCGCCGGCCACGGCCTTGCTCGGCAGCTGCGAGTTGCCCGGGGAAGTTGATGGCGTTGCCTAGGAGACCGGGCCGCGCTCTCCCGCCTCTCGGGCGCTCCTAGCTGAGCCCCCAGTGGCCCGGCGGGCGGGCGCCCCGTAGCGGAGCAAACTGGAGCTGCAGCTGTGGGGCGGCCGCGTAGAGGTCAGCGGCGGCCAAAGGGTTAGGAGGAGAAGCGGGCCCAGATTGCACCCCGGAGCCTGGTGCTGCTGCATGAGGGGGCCCTGGGGATTTAAGGGCGCCCGAAGGTCTGTCCCTTATACAGCTCTGAAAGTCCTGCCCTCGCTCTTGGGAGCCTTGTCCTCTGTTGCTCTGTCGTTCACCTGTCAGCCCACAAGCATTTGTTGAACCTCACATGTAAAGTAAGATTTCGCGTGTGTTATCTCGTTTACTTCTCTTAAGGCTACATTTCATGTTGTCTGTAGCGGGGAGGAATCACCGTGTAGGGCGGAGGCGTGGGGGTTAAAGAATTCACCAGAGACGGAGTGGAGAACGCGACAGGGGACTCGATAAGAAAAGCAGCAGACAAGACAGGCGAGGTCTGCTGCGCAGTGAGGGTCCCGAGGCTCCGGGCATCATTCCTTGGTTGTGTTAGGGGGAACAGGATGTCCTAAAGCTAATTCCATACAGGCTGTGTGGACTCCACCCCCACCCCAGGCCAAAGCCAAAGACACTGGGAACTCCAAATCCCATCACCACCAAAGGGAAGGTGGCTGGGACCTGAGGGTGGGGTTAAGCAGCCAGGTTGGTATAAAGCCAGACATGTGGGCTTTGGAGGGGTTCCCCCAATTTGGCTCTCCGCCAGCTCGCAGCGACCGGCCAGCTCTGAGAGTGACTTTGGGTTTCCAGGTTGGCGGATCGGGTAGGACATATTAAAGACTTTATTTCCCTATTTTCTCCCTGAGTTGTACATTTTCCTTATTTCCTTTTCCCTTGTAAATAAACCTTTTATTAACCTTTTGCGTGTGTCTGTAGTGGAGTATTCATAAGTCCCTTTTAAGCACGGGTGAGGACCCACAGCCAGGAACCCGTTCAATATCGGGGCTGCTCTATAACAGCTAGACCCCCACGGGTTGGTGTCTCACGAAGCCACAGCAGGAAATTCGCAGACGCTCAGGCGAGAAAGTGAGAAGAGCCAGGTTTGTTTATAGAAAGAAAAAGTTTATTGATGAGAAAAAGAACAGAAATAAAGTGGGACTCCCAGGCCAGGGAACCAGGCCTGGAAGGGGCAAGGAAGCCAAAGTGGAGTTGTGTCTCAGGGAATATAGACCTTCTTTCCCTCACTATTCTGAAGCTCCACCAGTCTCTCTGTGATTGGTTAGTTCTCGGCTGTCTCACTTAATTTGCTACTGAGGGGGGATCTTCACATTCCTTATCTAGCAGGTCTGTCTTTCCCCATTTGTTGCATCTTTATCTTTATGGCCCAGTCCTCTGGATGAGCATCCCTGCATTGAAGTTAAACAGCTGCCCTTCTAACTTGTCCATAAATTAAACCATTCTCTATTTCTCCACTCTCTTGCCTCCCTTTACCACCTGAAGGAAACCAGGACCAGCGTTAACAATGTTGTCCTTGGTTCTGGGATGTTTGTTTTTCCTAGTGGAATTGGTTACACTCCTCTTGCTGCCCTTATCTCTGAAGCCTTCCTCAATTCTCCGAGGTCCCCTCCTGCAGTGTCCCTAAAACTGCCTAATTCCTAGCTTGCCCTGTGTCTCATTTTGAAATGTGCATGCAATTAAATATGCTTTTTGTGATATTTATGGCAAAGCTTCCTAGAAATCTAATTTAAAATTACAAATCTAAATTAAAGAAAAATTTGGTAGTCTTTCATTTGATTGATTAGAGAAAATTTTGTGGAACCTCTCAGTAGAGCTCCTGAGACACTCCATAAAGTTTCTCCTTTTCCTCATGGGAAAGATTTTAGATGAATTTGACCTATTTGATATTTACCTGGCAAAGTGGAACTGTTACTTACAGGGCAGCCCCGACATAAAACGGGTTGCCTGGCTGTGGTCCCCACCCGCGCTTAAAGGGACTTAATACTCCACTGCAGGCACACACGAAAGGTTAATAAAAGGTTTATTTACAAGGGAAGGGGAAATGAGGGAATTTGCAACTCAGGGAGAAAATAGGGAAATAAAGTCTTTAATGCGTCCTACCCGATCCGCCGACCTGGAAACCCAAAGTCACTCTCAGAGCTGGCAGGTCGCTGCGAGCTGGCAGAGAGCCAAAATGGGGAAACCCCTCCAAAGCCCACATGTCTGGCTTTATACCAACCTGGCTGCTTAACCCCACCCTCAGGTCCCAGCCACCCTCCCTTTGGTGGTGATGGGATTTGTCTTTCCCAATGTCCTGATGGCTTTGGTCTGGAGTGGGGGTGGAGTCCACAAAGCCTGTATGGAGTTGGCTCAGGACATCATTTCCCCCTAACAGAACTTTATGGGAAGCATTGTCATTTGGGAGAAATGTTGAAGTGCCTGATACGTAAATTGTCAATTTTGATTGTTGTTGTCCTGCAATATTGTAGGTTGTTTCAATGGTTTGACATCTTCAGAAATTGTTTCTGGAGAAATTAATAGAAGAGAGACCTCAACTCATTCCAATCGGTGGAAATTTTGATAGTACAAATATCCTACAAAGGACTGAATGGACTATTGGAGAGGAACATGATTTCTGGTAAGTTTTTCTCTGAAGTAATACAGGGATTTTGGTATTGTTTTGTTTTGACACAAGGAAAATTTTCTTATTTTGACTGACAAGGATCTGCAATAATCTAGGATTTTGGTAAGCAAAACTAAATTGTGTTTTCATTTTCTCTCTCCTTGATACCAATATAACATGAAAAAGTAGTAATTTTTATTATTCACATCAATGGGCTTATTTTTGCATATCAACAGGGAATTTTGTCTCCTTTGAATACAGAATAGGAAACATGTTTTTTTTAAAAAATACGTTTTTCTTTTTTTAAAGATTTATTTTATTTATATGAGAACTGGGGTACAGGCCAGAGGCCCAGGAGGATGAGAGGATTCACCCAGAGACAGAGCAGGGAACAGAACAGGCAGACTGACCAAAGACACTGCTGAGGGGAACAGCAGGTGAGACAGGAGAGGTCTGCTGTGCCATGTGGGTCTCTCCCTGGGAATTGAACCTACACTGCAGAGGCTGTGCTAACCGGGAGGTCTGGAAACATATTTCATTATGTGGCTTTGATTGAAATTCTTCTAGAAGTTGAATTGAGCTGAGCCATGAAGAAAAGATGCTACCTTATAGGGTTCCAGGGACCTTAAACAAAGGTGAGGAAATTTGTCACCACAGCAGCACTGGAAAACCTGGAGAAATTCCTGGCAATGTGAACAGAAAACCCTGGAGTGGAGTGGAGTCTGGTAAAACTGTGGCCCTAATCCTGAAGCCTGCATGGACTGGATGTGGAGAGCTGACTCTAATCCCATATGGAGTATTTTGACAAAGCCAAGTAAATTGCTGCTTGGTTTTTCTGCCTTGGGACTTTATGCAAAAATGGGTAAAATGATGGGAAGTAGATTTAGCTTGCAAAATTATTTTACTCCAATATTGGACAGAATTGTGATCAAAGTGGAGAGAAATTGATTTTAAACAAGAAAAACCAGTTTTAAGATTTTCCTTGCTAGGATTTTCTTTCTTTTTTTTTTTTTTAGATTTATTTATTTAGGGCCTCCCCGGTGGCGCAGCAGTTGAGCGCTGGGTTGCGAAGCTGCCCGCAGCCTCTGCAGCGCCGGTTCGATCCCCGGCCACCGGGCGAGGGTCCCACATGGCGCGCAGACCTCACCTGCCGCCCGCGGCTCCCCTCAGCAGTGTACTTCGGTCCTTCTGCCTGCTCTGCTCCCCGCTCTGGCTCTGGTGAATTCTCTCACTCTCCCGCGCTTCTGACTGTACCCAGTGCTTGTATAAACAAAACAAACAAACAAATAAATAAATAAAACATGCCTCTAAAAAAAAAAATTTATTTATTTATACAGGCAAGAACAGGGGTACAGGCCAGAGGTGTGGGAGTGAGACAGAGTAGGGAGCAGAACAGGCAGACTGACTGAAATACACTGCTGAGGGGAGCAGCGGGTAAGTCAGGAGAGGTCTGCTGCGCCATGTAGGTAGCTCCCTGGCTGGGGATGGAACTTGTGCTGCAGTGGCTGCAGTGAGCTTCATAGGTTGTATCTTAACCTCTTGCGCCACCATGGAGGCCCAGGATTTTCTAATAATCTGTTTACTGTTTTATTTTGCCTAAAGCCTTCAGATTTTTTTTCCATTTTGACTTGGATTGATGGACTGTTTTCCAGAAATAGAGGACTTTTGCCATTCTGAATGAAGTTGGTTTGGAGAGGTGTTGGGTTCAGACAGCGGGACCCTAGAGTTACCTGAGAAAAGTCTCACCAGAGCTCCCCTTTCAGTGGCGTGCGGTGAGTGTCCCAAAAATTCCTCCACAAGGCACAGATGTTACTTGAAAAAGCGCAGGGTTATTATAAAAGGGACGGGAAGTCGAGGCTTGCTCGAACACAAGCGGGCAGAAAGAGCTGCCCCTGAAAGGGACAGGTTTGCTACACTTGATCTTAGCCAAAAGGCCGAGAAGCGATATGAAAGGGACAGGTTTGCTAAAAGCGAAGCCTGCACAGTCACAGGCGGGCAGCCTTGGGAGAAGCTGCCTCTGCTGCTTTGCAAAGAGAGGAGGTTAGTGAAGAGAAACACCTGCACAGTCAGGGGAGGGAGCGCCGGCGGCCAGGAGGGCTGCTGTTTGCCAGGGCAGAGATTGCGCTGATACAGTCTTCTCTTTGGGAGGGCCTCATTCCTTGTAGGATTGTTAACTGCTGGTATATTAATTATTTCTAGGGATGGCGCCTAAGGATTTTTTTCTCTATTTGGTTTGAATAAGTAGATTTGAAAGGACCAGTGATTTTTTTTTTTTTTTTTACAATCCCATATGCATAGCCCCACCTCTCGCCTGAGCCTTGGTCTGCACCTTCCAATACTTTACTTTTCTATAGAGCTGGTCTAATCACTATGTTAATCATTTTTTTCTAAAAGATTTATTTATTTATACAAGCACTGGGTACAGTCAGAAGCGCGGGAGGGTGAGAGAATTCACCAGAGCCAGAGCGGAGAGCAGAGCAGGCAGAAGGACCGAAGTACACTGCTGAGGGGAGCTGCGGGCAGCAGGAGAGGTCTGCGCGCCATGTGGCACCCTCCTCAGGTGGCCGGGGAGCAGTCGGGGAGCAGCTGGGGATCGAACCTGCACTGCAGAGGCTGCGGGCAGCTTCGCAGCCCAGCGCTCGACCGCTGCGCCACCAGGGGAGGCCCACTATGTTAATCATTTCTACCCCCACCTCCAGTTTCTGGTCTTGGGAGCCCTCCTTCCCACATTTTCTACTCTTAGCCTCCATCACCATTACTGATCTGCATTTTCTCATTTGCAAAACCAGGGTTCTGGACCAGATGACATGATTCTCAAGGACACCTCTGACCCTGAAAATCTAATTCCAGAAGTGAGAGGTGGCATGTCTAGCTCAATTGCCTGGTGAAAAGTGAGTCTCTCCAGCCAGGTGGCAGCAAAGCTCTGTTTCCAAGGGGCAGGGGCCTATTGGCCAGCCAGGGCTCAGCTCTCCAAGGCTCCAGAGCTCCAAGTCCTGGGCTGGTGGCCAGGTGTCACTGCCAATGAAAATGTCAGCGTCATCAACATCGTTATAGTTAGTTCAGCAGCCACGCCCCCTTCCGTCTGGCTGGTACCGCACAGCTGAGGAAACCTCCACAGTATCCCCGAGGAATCTTCCAACAAGCCCCTGGTATAAGTGGGTGGTGCCAGGACTTTCAGCCCCATGTTGTGGCTCAGAGACATTCTCTGATTTTTCAGGGCCTTCTGGGAAGTATGAGGTGCCAAGAACCCAAGCTTTCATCCTGTGCACTCCCCACCCCGCTCCAGGGGAGACCCGAGGCAAGGTCCCCTCTGCCTCCCTCTTTATCTTGGAAGAGAGTTAGAAGGGCTGGGATACCCAACCAAAAAGCCCAAGGGCTTCAAACTCGCTTCTCCGCTAGCTTCCAGCTGGTTCTTCCAGCTGCAGACGCTGGGGAAGAAACCTCAGTGAGAAAACCTCAACTTTATTCCCTTTTTCTACCAGTCTCCTCAGAAAAGAAAAAGGAAATATTTCTCATTTTACTGTCATGAGTGCACACTTTGTGTCAACAGCTGGTCTGCAGATGTAGGGTAAGAGTGTTGTGCCCCGTGAAGGTGGGAAGACTGGCCTTTCTCTTCTAACTCAGTCATTTGGGGACTCAGTGCAGGGACGTGGGGGACCAGGTAAGTGCAAAGATACTTGAGGCTGACTTCTTCCTAGGGAGCTCCCAGTGAGCTGGGGAGCAGAGGGAATTCACGACTGCATGTCGGGGAAGTGATTTCCAGGCTTTTCTACCCTCCCGCCATCAGGAGTGATGATGGAACCCTGGGGTCCCGAATGCATGCCTGATGGCGGGCACCTGGAGTAGGGCGTGGGCATAGGTAGATGGGATTCACCTGGGCTAAGGCTGGGCTTATAAGGGAGGCGGCACAGGGATGCTAGCGGAGAGCAGAGAAGCAGAGAGAACGAGAGCCAAAGAGAGAGCGTAAGAGCAGCAGAGAAGGCCGGAGAGCCCAGAAAGAGTGAAGACTTGCTGGGGGTTGGGAGGCCTGCCAGCCTCCCGGCCCCCTGGCACCCCTGCCTGCTATGTACCCAGTCAAATCCCAATAAAAGCCTGAAAAGCCACTGAGGGCTCCTGGACTCACCTTTACCCCGTCTGCTCGGGTCATAGATCACCTGCTCCGCCCAGTCCTGCCGCTGCACTGCACTTGCTGGGGTATCAGGGACAACGATGACATGGCAGTGGCTTTGCTGATGAACCTCCACTTGTCAAACCAGAGCAAGCCCTTCGAGGCGCAGCCAAAGCCCCAGACCATAGTCTATCAGGAAGTCTGTCTTCCACCCACCTTCACCCTGAGGCCGTGTTTCACCCCTCCCTGTCACATGTTACCAGAGAGCAAGGATGCTTCTTACACGTTCTTATTTCCTTCTAAACCACTCACGCCATGTACATTATTCTAATCCATCTGATACACAAGGAATCTGAGCCTTAACAGTCATGAGGCAACTTGCCCCAAGTCAAAGTGGTGGCAGGACAGGGCCCCAGGCAGCCTGGCACTCAGGGATCGGCCACCAGGACACACACCCCTGCAGAGGGTGACACCTCCCCGCCCCCCCAGGAGCTGGTGAGCTGCGCAGGAAGTCTGAAGAGCTGCAGTCTCGCCTCCCTCTCAGCACAGGGCCAGCCAGCACCTGCCTGCAGCACCTCTAGAAAATGGGGGCTCCCCATGCCGGCCTGATCTTCTGATGGGCTTATTAGGGAGACTGAAATGGAATAGAGAAAAATGGGCATGTGAGCACCTGGCATCGCACAAAATTGTTCTGTGTGTTTGGGGGGCAGCATTGCTCCTTTGGGGAGGGGGATGAGCGGCGGCCGGAGTACTGCTGGGCTAGCGTCTGGGAATTGGGGGAGCCTGAGAGTGGCCTCAGTTTCCTTATCTGTGACATTGAGGAGACTGAAAAGATCATTTTTACTGGACTCTTTTGGCCAGACTGCAGTGACGGACACTGCAGATTCAGGGATCCAATTGTGACAGGGAGGTCCCCAGAAGGGGGGGAGGTTCCAGGTGTCCTGCCCCACCCAAGGGAGGGTGGAGCTGAGCAGGGAGAGAAGAAGCTGCAGAGGAGACTGAGAAGGAAGCAGGATGGAGCCAGAAGGAGATCTCGAGGAGGCATATGGAGCAGAGAGACATGTGAAGACGCTGCGCTTGCCTTTTGGTCGTGGACTGGGTGACACAGATGTGGGTGAGACCCGTGGGGGATAACTGTGGCAGCTTTTATCTTGATGTTGATTTTGCTCTTTTCCTTCCGGGCTTGTCTGGTTGTTTCTGACTCTTTTCTGTGGGTCCCCACTGGAAGGGGCTTTAGACTTGTGGCAGGCTTTGGGGCCTTGTTCTGGGCCGATCCTGCTTGGGTGGACTTTTACCCACGAGGGGACAGGGAACTTTGGGTGCTTGGTTTAGAAACTAGACTCTTTGCCTTTCCTGTATTGTTTACTAACTATATTAAAGTTCCTTTTCATTAAAGCCTCATATGTTTTGTGTTGATGCGGTGGATGGCAGAACCCATTTAGAGCAGGCAGGTCTGGGGGCTCTGGGGTGCCCCTCTCCCTGCTCTGTAACAATGGGTTAGGATTTATGCTCACAGCATCTTCCCTTCATTTTCTGGAGGTGTCCCAGGGCAACCAGCATCAGGAGAGCCTCATTCTTCCACCTTCTAAGGGACAAAAAAAAAACCTGTGCAGGAAATGAGTCACAGGCAGGCAGAGCATCAAGCGCAGCAGCTGGAAAGGCTGAACTTCACAAAAATATGAAGGCTTGGCATTCTCTCCCTTTGCATGTTATTAAAAAGCAACCACCAGTGGAGCCCTGGAGGTGAACCTGGAACAGGAGCTTCTTGGGGAGTGCCTCTCACAGCAGGGGGGGTCAGGGACATGAGGTCTCCCCTGGTCCCTCTCTGTCCCTTCCCCAGGGAGACTGGCTAGAGTAGTGGCTCTAAGTGCACCAGCAGCGGCAGGAAGAGGTACTAGCAGCACCCTGAGCTCTGCCTGGGTGCCCTCATGTTCCTGGAGCCTGAGGCAAATGGGGAAGACAGCACACGATGTACTCTCATCTCGGTCCTGCATCTTGGCTCTTGGCCCACAGCTTGTTGACCTGGGACTCGGTAATGTCTGCCCTCGCCTCAGCCTCCTCCAGGACCCTCTGGCACCTGGACAGCTGTGTGCTGGCCTGCTCCTCCCGAGTAGAAGGTGGAGCGTGTGTGTGGCTCTGGAAGCACCTCACTCTGATTCTGAGGCTCCAGGTCCCTGAAACCCTGGGGAGCTGGGGAACTGGGAGAGCTTGGGATCCTGACTTTTTTTTTTTTTTTTAGATTTATTTATTTATACAAGCACTGGGTACAGTCAGAAGCGCGGGAGGGTGAGAGAATTCACCAGAGCCAGAGCGGGGAGCAGAGCAGGCAGAAGGACCAAAGTACACTGCTGAGGGGAGCAGCAGGTGGCAGGAGGGGTCTGCGCGCCATGTGGGACCCTCGCCGGCAGCCAGAGATCGAACTGGCACTGCAGAGGCTGCGGGCAGCTTTGCAGCCCAGCGCTCAACCTCTGCGTCACCAGGGGAGGCCCGGGATCTGGACTCTTGATGGAAGAGGAGAGAAAGCACTGTTAAGGCTCTCCGGGGGAGGGGAACATGCTCCCAGCTCCTGAACGGTCACCTAGGACCCCTTCATGTTCTCCCTGCACTCTCCTCCATGCTGTCTCTCTCACTGGAGGTCTTCGGGGAAGACCCAAGTCCAGAGTCCTCCAAAGGCACCTGGAAGTGTCAGAGACCGATGGCCTAGTCCTCCTGCCCTGAGCCTGATCACAGGATCCTGTGCCTGTGGCCAGGCCATTGTAAGGACCTCTTTAGAGATGCCCTAAGGTCTTCTGATGAAGGGCTTCCAGCCCAGCTGCAAAAGTACTAATGTGGCCATGAATCCCCAGCACACCTTGCACCAACTTTAACCAGGTCATATCTGCTTCCCTGAGGCCAGGATGAGCTGCCAGCCTCCCAGCACAGGAGCAAAAGCAACCAGGAGATGAACCATATGCTTTGCACTTCGTCTAGGGCAGGTCTCCCAAATTTTGTTCCATAGAACATTACTGCTGTGGATGCTCTGCATGTAATGAAAAGATTCCTGGGTCCATTAAAATGGGAGATGAGGGGCCTCCCTGGAGATGCAGGGGGTTGAGCACAGCACTGTGAAGCTGTCCACAGCCTCTGCAGCATGGGTTTGATCTAGGCTGGCCACAGAGCTACCCACATGGCACAGCAGCCCTCTCCTGTCTCGCCCGCTGCTCCCCTCAGCAGTGTATTTCGGTCAATCTGCCTGTTCTGTTCCCTGCTCTGTCTGGTGAATCCTCTCACCCTCCCGCACATCTGGTCTGTACCCTGGTTCTTGTATAAATAAAACAAATCTTAAAAAAAAAAAAGAGTAAGAGGGCCTTTTAGGGTAGAGGCCACCAGGTCCACTCCGCACAGCTACTGAGACAGGCTTTGCAGAAGATGCCCCTTCTCCTGCGCCCGTGCAGCTTGGTGAGGGCTGTGCTCTGCGAAAGCTGCAGCGCTGTTTGCGGTGGCCCTGATTGCTGACCAAGGCAGGCAGCAGGGTCCCGGAGAGCGTGGGGGCCAGGAATCGTTACAGATGTGCTCAAGCCCCAGGCGCAGCTGAATGAGCCAAAGCTTGTCAGCTGCCGTCACTAAGGATGAGTTTCTGTGTATTTACGATGGAGACAATTTCTGCCCTACCTACCTTAAATGTGGAGAGCAAATCAATGTGAACATACTTTCTCACATTATAAAGTGCCACACAGAACTGTTAATTTTATACCGGCTCCTACCTCTTCGGAAGTCTTGAGGGGAGTGGAGAGTCACCGAGGATGCTGATCACCAACAGCGGTCGGGCTCCACAGTCCAGAAAGAGCCAAGAGGTGGGGGTGGTGGCCAGTTGTTGAGAATCCCAGAGGCCAAAGATGGGGGTGGCTCCGGATTTGCAGACCCACTAGAATGACCCTGAAATCTACCAGAGGCTACCGTCAAGGCTAACCCTCAGCATGGCCCCCATTCCCGGATCCCAGGAACCTGCCTGCATGAGGCTCTACAAAGCGTTTGTTGCCCTAGCGATGTTCTCCAGGCCCGTTGAGCTAATTGACCGGGCAGCTGGCAACTGGAGAACAGTCCAGACGCCTCAGTGTGTGGGGAGTCAGAGGCTGAGTGAGGGCTCCCTGCCCACCCAGGAATGGGAGAATCTGAGAGGGTGGGGGTGGATCCTACCCCTCTCTGCCCGGAGGGATGGAGGAGAAGACAGCCTGCAGGGTAAATGGAGTTATCAGGCTTTTTCTCGCCCTCCTGCCGCTTGTGTGCTTGGGGCCTGGGATTGTGGACACCTGGGCCCAGAAAGCGAGGGTGTGCGCATGCGTAAGTGCTCACACCTGGGCCGAGGAGCCGGCTAAGGGCGGACCACTCGGTGGGAGACCGAGCCCACACGAGAGGGAGATCGCCAGACGCCTGAGAGGGCGCAGAGACTCCGGGGGGGGGGGGGGAGGGGGTGCTGAGAGGCTCCTGGCCCACCCACCTGCCTCCCAGCCCGGCCCGCGCCTGCCCCCTTGCGCGCCAGCTTCCCCGCCTGGTGTGCTGTGGACCTGAGTCCCTGCTCCAAAATTAAAGGCCAGTAAAATCTACCAAGGGCTCCAGGACTCTCCTTTCTGTCTACTGGAGGCGAAACAACTCTAAGAGGGAAGCTGGAGGCATCTTGCTCCCTGACTTCAAACTGTTAGTTGGACACAAAGTCAACCAAAGCTGGACAGACCTTGTAGATAATTAAAGTGAGGATTTGAACCCAAGAAGCAGCTTGACAGATTTGAGTCCAAAAACAAGGGTTTGAATATCGTCTCTGTGGGTAGGAAGAGTGAGTCATTGTCACTAAAAATGCAATCACCCGGGACGCGAGGAGCTAAACATGCTGGTGCTGGAGGAGGGCAGTGCCAGGTTGCCCACAGTGAAATCTTTATCCGCCTCCGCGGCCAGAGCGGAGCGGGGGTGAAAAGACTGGCCTCGGGCGGCAGGTGCCCTGGGTGGGGCCTGCTCAGCCCGGGATTCCGGGAGATGGCTTCACGCACCTGCCTGCTGGAGCTGGGGCGGGGAGGGCCATGTCAGCTCCAGACAATTTTAAAATATGTTCCCCAAACTATATCATAAATTCACTGCAATAAAATCACACAGATTAATGGAACAGAACAGCGAGCCCAGAAAACCCACACCAGGTGTCCATGGACCAGCAACGCGCCAGGAGCAGAGGGCGCCGGAGGACGCGCTCTTTGGTTACTGGAGGCAGAACTTGGAGGGGTCACGCCCAGGAATGAACCCAGACCCCTGTGTTCCTCCAGGCCCAGTAATGAACCCTAAAATGCCCCCCAGTTTTCCACACTCACCCCTTCCTGAACTGGACCCTGAATGGCCCGCCCGCAGTCAGCCACCCACATGGAGATGCGCTCACCTTCGGCTCACATCGCCTCCTCCTCGCGTGGCCTAAGGAGGCTCCCAGGCCAAAGCACAGATGTTGCCTCCTCACTGGGTCCCGAAGGCACGGGGCTCCGCGTAGGCATCAACCCCACTCCAAGTCCTCGCGAAGCCAGCGCCCCCAGAAAGGAGGGGTCGGAGGGCTGCGCAGGTGCCGCGCCAGGGTTTGGGCGGGCGGGACACACACGATGCGCTCTCGGGGGGCCCTGCCCGCCCAGCCGTCCCCCTGCAGCCCAGGAAATTCAAACTCAATGGAGGCAAATAGCCCACGTCTTCTCCAAAATTAGTGCCAGTGAAAACTCCAGGAAGCCACTAAAATGGCAACAGGGATCTACTTGGATTTAACAACCTGCGCAGGCTGTGTCAGTGACACAGCCGACTCGACAAACCTGGCCTCGCGCGGGGAAGGACCCACGGGGTGTGCCGACCTGTCCTAGCTCCGCGCGCGCTCCCAGCCTGCAGCCCCGACCCCCTCGGCGAGGTCCTTCGGCTCCCCCGCGCCCGCACTCCCTGCTCTCACCACCAGGCGGCGCGCTCTGCGGCCGGTTTCTCTGCTTTGGCCCTCAGGGCCCTTTCCTTCTCTCGGGATCCCCGTCGCTGCTCGGCCCTGCATTCCCGCGGGCCCTTCAACTGCTGGCGCTCATTTACGTATACACTGCAATTTATTTAGCCATTCCCTGAGGTCTTCACTTAAATTGTTTCGAATTATTTGCTACTATAAAGTGCTGATGAACATTTTTACACATGAAGATTTTGTTTGCATTTTTTTCTTTCTTTTTTTTTTTTAAGACTTATTTATTTACGCATGCAAGAGCTGGGGCACAGGCCAGAGATGCGGGGGGGTGAGAGGATTCAGTAGAGACAGAGTGGGGAGCAGAACAGGCAGACTGACCGCAACACACTGCTGAGGGGAGCAATGGGCGAGACAGGAGCGGTCTGCCTTGCCAGGTGCGTTGCTCCCTGGCGGGCCGGGGATCGAACTCGTGCTGCAGAGGCTGCGGATTGCTTCATAGTGCGGTGCTTAACCCCTTGCGCCACTAGGAAGGCCCGATTTTATCTGTATTTCAGGACATTTCCTTAGGTCATTTCCCAGAACTAGAATTACCATCTTCAAACACTATAAATAGTCTAAATTCACAGTACTCTGTAGAAAGATGGTACAAATTTATTCTTTTCTCAAGAATGAGTGGGAGTATGTATTTCACCTCACCTTTGTAACATGTCACTCTTTTGAGGGCTTTTATGCAAACTTCGCGCCAGAAGCAAGTGCACAAAAAGTTTTATTGTGTGTAATGTAAGAAATATTCAACTACTTTAGACCCTCAAACACAAGCTGCATTAGCTCAGTAGTACTAATACATAAAAAAATTCAAACACCCCTGAACTTTAGGAGGCAAGACAGAAGAGTAAAGGAATAAAGCTGGAGCAGAATGACCAGCTGCTCTCCAAACACATGTTCTCTTCAGATGGCACAATGAGGTCAGACTAAATGGTCTCCGTTGCAGCTGGGGGCTTAGTGGAGTTCAAGCCACCTGAACGCGGACCGAAGAGAAGTACGCTGATAAAATCCGCCAGCCTCATCCTGCCTTCTCCGTCCTCCTGCTTCGGCTGCACGCGGATGACTCCGTGCACGCAGGGCCAGTGAAGACCCGCTGGGCGCGGAAAGGGCGGGAGGTGTGTGCAACGCGCAGGGTAAGGCGCGGAAGGCTCTGAGGAGCAAGGGAAAGGAGCAACGTGCAGAATAACGAAAGATCGGGTCGACTGTGTGAATGAAATGCAGAAAAGTGATTGAAGGCAGAGAAGGAATGGAAAGGGCCGTGAGGACTTAAGTGTAAAAAAACACCGACGGAGGGCGCCTCCTGGTGGCAAGTAGGAGCAATGCCGCAAAAGCGCTGAGACGTGACAGGGCCAGGATGGCCCGATCCCAGGGCTGCGGCAGAGGGCTGGCCGGCGATGGGGCGCGCCGCCTGGTGGCGAGAAGGAGTAAGTGGCAAAATCGCAGAAAAAGTGGAAAGGGGCGGGGCCAAGCTGAGAGCAAGGCGTGAAAGGGCAGAGTTTGTGTTAACAGCCTTGAAGAAGCTAGCCAGGCAGCATAAAATACTGGCAAGGAAGGGTTGAAATATGTACTATCATTCATGCCTGAGAAAATAAATTCATACCACCCTTCTGCAGAGAACCTTGACTTTAAAATATTTTTATTTTAAAGAAAAATAGTATTTTAAATACTAAAATAGTATTTTAAAGAAAAATAGCTATTTTTGGGAAATGAACTAAAGAAATAGTCTGAAATAGATACTCTTTTTAAAATAGTAATAAATGGTTGGAAACAATCTCAATGTACACCCCAGGAAACGGTGAAATAAATGACAGTGTGGACATAAAATAAACGTAGCAATCAGATACAATAATTTTGAATAGTTTTTAGTGATGTGGAACATACTTGTTACAATGTTAAGTGATGAAAGTACAATATAAAGTCCCGGAGAGAATGTAATTCCATCACAGAAGGAAAATATTAATGAAATATACTCTCTTTAGCCCTTATATATATGAACAATAGAATGGAAAATTACTTTGATTGGAATATTATGCAGCAATGAAAATAATTACTCTAGCTGCATGCCACAATGTGGATTAATCTTGCCTACATATTGTTGAGTCAAGATATAAAATAAAGATATGATTTATTTAAATTTTAAATAGCAGACAAAATTAAAATCATGCTATTTAGCCAGCTCTTTGCCATTTCATAACAAGAATCATCTTTCCTCCATTGTCCAATAACATGTTCCTCACTTTTGTCTGTGAACTCATCAGAGTGGTCTTACTATCCATATTTCTAAAACATTCTGTTCATGATTGCATGGATATTCTATAGATTTCAGCATGCTCTATATACATCTCTCCTTTTCTTTCTGAGCCCTCATCTGATCATCTTTAACTGTTTGTTCAGGACACTGAATAGGCTTTTTCTACCCTGCACGACCAAACCCTTCTGCTCTTACTCATCATGCAGTTCCAAAGCCACTTGCCCTTTTTTAGGTATTTATTATAGCAGCACCCACTTCTCAGTACTAATTTCTTTCTTGGTTCCTGTAGGTAGCTGTAACCATAACACAGACCATGTAGCTTAAAAAAATGAATAGAAACTCATTTTTCACAGTCTGAAAGCAGAGAAGTCTAAGGTCAAGTGCAAGCAGGTTTGGTGTCTGGTGAGAGCTTGTCTCCTTGTTCATACACAGTCATCTTCTTGCTGCATCATCAAATGGAAGGAAATCTCTCTCTTTCAGAGGAAGACTGGGAGATGGGCATTTTCATCTGCTAACCTCTGCTGGGATAACCAGTTACAAACTATTTGCTACAGTTCCAGTTTTGAACCAGTAAACACAAGCCTGATGGTACCAGAACCAGGCTAGCAGGAGATGTGTTTTTGGGTGGCAGCCACAAAAGTTCAGGCACCAGATGAGTACACAGTTCCTTTCTTAGAGACACCAGCGACTGTGGTGTAGCAAATGGACAGCAGGGTTGGTGGATAGACTGTAAATAATCTCTCTTCTTGATGAGGCCTGAAAGCTAGATCTAAATTATGAAGGTCATATTGTTCATACAGCCTTTACTGTGTCAAGAGTAGGACTGTTAGCAAACCAGCTCCTCTTCCTCCACCCTGATCCCCCTGCGCAGTCCCCAGGTGATGTCTGATCACATTACCCTGCCTTCAGTAAATCAGGAAGCAAATGCTTAAGGCAGTAAACTAGTGACAATGAACAGGGCCATTAGGATACCAGGCAGATTTTCTCCAAAGCAATGTTATTTGACTAATTTACACGAAGCAATATTTCAACTTATCTTGATAACAAGTTCCAAACACCTCAATATGGTTTGAGCAACAAAGGAAGAACCCAGCACTTGCACATTTTTACCCTGAGTGATCTAAAATTTCTAGCCTCATTAGCATACTAAAATCTCCATGTAGGGGAGGAGCTGAACTGCCATTTTCTAAACATGTGAAGTATGTGGAAGCATGTTCTATCCAGTGCTCATGCAGACGACCAGCATCTCATGCACCCAACCATTAAAGACTGCGTTGTCTCACTTCTGCCCTCCTAGTTTAAAGGCCCTTCCAAATCTTTATATGGGCACAGTTTTGGGGAACCCAACCTCTTGCCTCCATTACTTCTGTACAAGTAATAAATTACTTTCTCTGACAAAACTTGGGTCTGGTCTACTGGCTGACATATAGCGATGAACTCCTTGAGTTTCAAAACAATACCAAAAGGAAGCATGGGTGGGTCAGGGGAGTGGTTTATCCCACTCAAAATCTCTATTAGCCCCTTACCCATAGCTGTGCTAAAGCTACAATCAAAGTAAATATAACTTATCTTAAATGTAAGTCCTGTAACTCTCTCCACTTTCTATCCAGGTTGCTATGAAAAGATGCTCAACATCAATATTCAGGGAAATGCAATAAAAACCACTATGAATATTGCCTCATACCTGACAGAATGGCTTTTGTCAGAAAGACAAGAAATAAAATATCTTGGCAAAAGAGTGTGGGCAAAAGAGAACTGTCAGGTTTCAGGCCACACTACCTCAAAATGTGCCAAAGTAGCGTAGTGGAGATATAGCTTAGTGACTGAATTGGTGTTACTTGAGAAAGATGCAGGGATGATACTGACTACTTCCCTGAAAGCAGGAGTTAAGTCTTCAGGTGAAGAGGACCTCCCTGTAGCAGGAAGGAATAAAGTATCTTTATCACCACAGACCAGCATGCAGGCCTATTTAGCCATGTAAGTAAGTTCTGCTTTGCTCACTCAATTAACTTTCAAACCTGAAATGTCTCTGTCCTGTCAGTTCATCATAAATTTGTTGTTTGTCTTAAAAGATAGAAAAGCAACTTATTTTGAACTGCTTTGTGAAGTCCATGGTGTATGATTTTTTTTCTCCTGCCAATCTGTCCATTATTTATAAGGTTGCTTCAGCTAAGAATCTAAAAGGGTAGGGAAAAAATTTTTATCCCCTACAGAACCCTTGTGCACTCTTGGTAGGAATAAAATTGGTGCAGCCTCCATGGAAACAGTATTGAAATGCCATGCGATCCAGCAATTTCATTTCTCCTTATTTTGAAGGAAATGAAAACACTTATAAAATATATGACTGCATCCCCATGGTATATTCAGCATTATTACAATAGTCAAAATATGGAAACAATCTCACTATCCATTAATGTTTGAATGGATAAAGGAAATGCAGTTTGTGTGTGTGGATATTAGAATATTCTGACAATAAAAGAAGGGATCTCTGCAATTTGCATCAACATGGATGGACCTTAACGGTATTTACTAAGGGAAACAGCAAGAGCACACAGCTATTTTTAATGGGTAACAAGTGTATGTAGTAATAAAACCAAAGAGTACAGAGGTTTAACAGAGTAAATCTTATTCACCTGAGAATCAATTTAACCCATTAAAACCTACTCATGTAACCACTGTTAAAGTTCTTCTTATGTATCTTCCAGAAATACCTGTAAATACACCAGAAATGTTAGGCTAGATATCTCTACTCTTTTTTTTTTAAGATTTTTAAAAAATTTATTTATGCATACAAGAACTGGAGTGTAGACCAGAGGTCTGGGGTGGATGAGATGATTCACTGGAGACAGATTGGGGAGCAGAACAGGTGGCTCTACTGAAATATACTGCTGAGAGGAGCAGTGGGCAAGACAGGAGAGGTCTGCTGTGCATGTGGGTTAGTTCCCTGGCAAGGGATCAAACTCATGCAGCAGTGGCTGGCGATAGCTTGATAGCACTGAGACTTGAACCCCTGTGCCACCAGGGAGGCCCAATCTACTCTTTTTACTAAGATATAGTTAACATAGCATTGTATCAGTTTTGGGAGTACTCCATATTGACTGCATATTTCTATGTGTCATGAAATAATTACCATAATTTAGTTACCATCTGTCACTACAGTTGAAGTTTTTTTCTTGTGATGAAAATATTTAAAAGCTACTGTCTTAGCACTTTCAAATAGTCACGCATTGCTTAACAACCAGGATGTGTTCTGAGAAATGTGATATTGGGTGAATTCATGATTGTGCTAATGTCATATAAAGTACTTAGACATTTCTAAACAGCAGAGTGCTGTCCACTCCTGCTCTCTATAGGGACACTTTGTATGTGTGGTCTGTCATTGTCTGAACATGGCTCAGGGGTGCATAGGAGTGAATGATTTGTTGTATTTTCTCCTATTCTGTAAGTTGCCTTTTATACACTTTTTGCACACTCAAAATCTAGAAACTCAAAATCTTTTGGTGCACAAAAATCTAGAAACATTCTCAACTAATTTCTGGAGAGATACTAAACTCATTTTTTAACATCAATGAAAGGAGACAAAAATCTTATCTTAAATAAACACTAGATTTATTTATATGTCAATACATTACCCAAAAATCTTACATTGTACAAAGCCATGTAGACAGTGAATAGTCTAAAATCCAGATGTAATAAATCTACAGATCATCCTCTAAGACCCCAAATACACAAGAATGTATCTTACCCTCTAAGACCCCAAATCAAAACTGATTGGTGAAAACCTGTCTACAAGGGCAACCTCCAGATTTGTTTTCCTTTGGGACAGGCATTCAAACACCAGTATCTGTAATTCCCACTAACGTACAAAGTAGCAGTGGAGGTAACACGTATCCTGCAGTGAAAGGACACAGAATTTCCATCGTCTACAAAGGCAGCATCACTTAACCAAGTTGTAAATGAGCCTTAAACAACCACTGTAACTAGCAGAGGTTGCGGTTCTCGGCATGGGTAAAAGCTGTGATGCTCAACCTCAGCTGCACATGACCTTTACCAGGGGTACTTCTAAGAATATCACTACTCAAGTATGAATTAAAGTAGTCTGGAATGAAGCTTAAGAAAAAATGCTGTTATTCTAACGTCACTGAGGATTAAAAACCGGTGGAGAAAAGACTGATCCCTTGGATAAGGAATGAGAACACATGCTACAATCACTCTCTCCCTTTTTCCTCCTGGAGATTATGGATTCAGGACAGAGTAGTAGAAGCAGAATGTTACTTTGCCCTGCTCGATATGATAAGCACGTCCCATATCACAGGAAGGAGACACTTTGCACCCTGAGAAAACCAGAAGTAACAGGGTATCTAGCTGATTCTGATCTCAAGAACAATAAAATCTGGAGTATTCTCCCTAATGGACTCCCTACCAAGGCAGTTTTATCCCTGCTTCTGCTGTGCTGGTTTCTGAAAACTTGCCATGACCTTTGTGAATACGATAACCACGTGGAACAGTTTCTATTTTCTACCATGAACAGATCAACACAGATTCGGAAGCCATATTTTTATTTGGCATGACAGTTCAGTTCTTTTGTTGCTCTCTTTGCAGCTAAATGGTGTCCTTTTCTAAACGTTTCTGTCACTGAGTCTTTCTTCAACACAGTTAAAGCTTAGCGTGCTTGGACTCAGAACTGGGTGATCTCTAAGGGAAGAAAGTCTCCACAAGTGATAAGGGAGAGGAGTGAGAAAGGAGAAGTGGCTCAGTTGGCCCGTGGGCGCTTCAAGGTGCAACCCAAGACCCTGCTCAGCCATAAATGTGTATGGGCAGCACCGAGCAAATCCCAAGGCAGTGTCAGCTCCTCTCTGTAGCTTTGATAGCTGGTGTCCCCTATGCTGCCCTACTGCGTTGTACTAAGCAATGCTCCCGAATTCTAAACTAAGAATGACCCCAAGGGCCTCCCTGGTGGCTCAGGTGGTTGAGCGCAGCTCTGTGAAGCTGTCCGCAGACTCTGCAGCGCAAGTTCGATCCTGGTCAGCCGGTGAGAATCCCACATGGCGCAGCAGACCTCTCCTGTCTCACCCACTGCTCCCCTCAGCAGTATATTTTGTCAGTCTGCCTGTTCTGCTCTCCGCTCTATCTGTGGTGAATCCTCTCACACTCCCGCACATCTGGCCTGTACCCCAGTTCTTGTATACATAAATCTTTTTTTTTTCTAAAAAAAGAATGACCCCAAAAGCACATATAAAAATACTAGAAATGAAGAGGCATAAACACACACCAAGGAAACAAGAGTTCTGTTACTACTGACTTTTCTGTAACTGGGGAAAACATATTACAATAAGCTTTACTGGCTCTTTAGATAACAGAAAGGTGGTCATAACAAATTTGACATGAAACGGAATGATAAATATGTGGTAAAAGTTTGAAGGATCTCTTTATCTTGTCCTTTGTTATCTTAACAAGACCTAATTACTAAACATAGTATAAATGCTCAGCAAATATCTGTTAAATGAAATTCATGGGTTTGGAAGTCTTTCTGTTCCACAGAAATTAGAGCTATAATATCACTTACAAATTGGGGATCCTTTATATCTCATTTAAGGATCACCCTATCAAAAGTTTTTTGTTGATGGAAATCAAATAGTCTACTAATAATCTCCTCTAATAAATTATTCAAAAAAGGCCTGCCAGTTGCTATGACTTCATTTTTCAATTTGTTTCAATTTGATCAGAACCATTAGTCTCAGGTTCTGAAAATCTGCATCTCAGTAAGGCATCCGCTAGCTAATATTCACCAAAATCAGCACTAATGTTGTTATAGAGCAGATAGAGGAACTTCCCTTTTGGTGGTAATGGCTCCTGACTCGGCAGTGGTGGTTGGTAGGAGTCTGGCGATATCTACTCTCTGGATGTAGGCAGCTGACACTAATCCAAGGTCAGCCATTCATAGGCTGAGACAAAGGGCTCTGCAATCATGACAGTGGTAGTCACTCAAGTCAGATGGGTTCCATCTGGAATGTGGACTACAGATACCAAGGATGGGCAGGAGGAACAGGGGGAAATCTCCCAAGGGCAGAGCTGCTATGACAGAGACAGAGCGCAGCTTGACCCCAGATTGTGCCCAGTTCCTGAGGGCTGCAGGCTCTTTCCAGTTCATGCTTCCCTGAAGACACATCATCTGGTTCCAAGGTAGCTAGAGGGGCTTCTGTGTTTACAAACCAAAGAGCACACAGATCACTTATTTAGCAGAAAAACGGATTCAAAACTCCAAAATACATGATGATACTTGGTACTCCAAGGACAGGCATGGAAGTTCATTAACCCTCAGTATACAGTGCCTAGCACAAAGTAAGTTTTCTAACACTTGCTCAATGATTGAACCAAAGTTGGAAGCAGAGATGAGGAAATGTTGAGGTCAATGCTGGATACAATGTTTAATTTACTCAGTACAAGATGACACTGAGCTGATTCTAGGATGACAAAACCAGTCTAGAGTTTGATGCAACACTAACAAACCTGATTCTCTATCTTCTTTTTTGTAGCTGGTCTCTCTGGGAAAAACTGCATTAGGACAATATCTAAGCCAAAAAAAAAAAAAAAAAGCATCCAAAATAATCCTAAGGGGGGAGGAGGGAGAGGGATCAGAGGGAAGGAAGAGCACAGGTGACTGAGGTGATGGTGCACGGGGGCACTGGTGAAGGAAATTCTATGAGGACTACACCTGGGGCGGAGGGAAGGAAGCAAACATTGTTTAAAATTAATAATGATGTAAAATTAATTAATCTAAAAAAGAATTATCTTTTGATCTAGCAATTTCATTTGTGGGGCGATATCCAAAAGAATTGAAAGCAGAGACTCAAGCAGAATATTTTTACATTAATGTTTATAGCAACTTTATTCACAAATGCCTAAAGGTAGAAGCAAGCCAAGTGTCCATCAATAGATAAATGGATAAACAGACTATACACACAATGGAATACTATTCAGACTTAGAAAGGAAATTCCAACACAGGCTACGCCATGAATGAACTTTCAAGACATTATAAGTGAAATAAACCAGTCACAGAATATAGGGTAGATACTATAGGATTCCCCTTGCATGAGGTACTTCTAACACTCAAATTCAAAGAGACAGAAACAAAACATTGTTGTCAGGGGTTGGGGAAGGAAGAAACAAGGAGTTATTGTTTAATGCATTTCAAGTCTCAGTTTTGCAAGATAAAAATGTCCTTGGAGCGATGGCTTGATGGTTGAACACAATAATGCCAAGGCAATGAATATAATACATGCTCGAAAACATTTAAAATGTTAAATTTTGTCATGCTATTTTATCACCATTAAAAATAACTGTCTTTTTCTTTTAAAAGACCTTATAATCACAACAAGTTGTTCAGATGCTATAAAACGCAACCCCCTTGGATTGCCTTCACAGTATCTTAACTAACATAATCAAATGCATCAAAAGTAAGTTGCAATAAAGAGACCCAAGATTAACAGTCAGAGTGCAAGAATATAAAGGATCTTCTCTGAAAGAATTGAATAAATAGCAAAATAAAGGACAACAGAAAACAGTTAAAATAATCACAGAAAAATGTTGAAAAATAAAGAACAATTCTCACTGTAAAAATTCAGTGAATTCAGTGTTATAAAATTTAAAATCATTAAATATGAAACTACACCTAAATAAAAATCCAACTTAAGTTCAACCCAGCCTTAGTGCCAACTAGCCGAAGTGCAATAAGTGTATTAGATCGTCCTGATTACCAAGGTCACCAGCCTTGGTTTGATGGTTTGGTTTTTTAGTCCCAAGGAAAAACACACTTTATTATATTTATTTTTTTTAAGAAAAGGTGGATTTATTGGAATACACCGCTAAGAGAAGCAACAGGCGACACTAGAGGTCTGCCGCACTCACACTTCCTCTTTTAGATCACCACTGACACCCTGTACCATCATGACCCATTAAAATTAGGTCTTTATCTAGGGCTATAATTTATATTATGTATGAGAGTTGATGAGAAATATGCCACAACATTTCTGACCCTATACTTATTAAATTCTATTACAACAGGAAATAAAAACTTCCTGAAAATACCTTGTGTCCTCCCCGGTGGTGCAGCTGGTAGACCGCCGCGCTGTGCAGCTGTCCGCAGCCTCTGCAGCGCAGGTTCAAGTCCCGGAGAGCCAGGGAGCAACCCACATGGTGCAGCAGACCTCTCCTGCCTCGCCCGCTGCTCCCCTCAGCAGTGTATTTCAGTCAGTCTGCCTGTTCTGTTCCCCACTCTGTCTCTGATGAATCCTCTCACCCTCCCCTGCCTTTGACTGTACCCCAGTTCTTGTATAAATAATCTTTAAAGAAAAAAAAAAAAAGAAAATACCTTGTATGATTATGTGTTAGATACCTTGTATACTTAAACCTCACACTAAGACTACAAATAGGACAGACAATTCTAATGCACATTAAAATATGACAGGCAATCTTTAGTTCTCTAACCTTCCACCTGGAGCTAGAATCCCTCACACTGCAAATTGGAAGAAAACACTATTTAAAACTGGTATCTACCTTATAAAAAAATAAATGAATAAAAATTTCAATTAAAAAAGGGAATATTTTAAACAAACTTTGGCATAACTTAATCTTTTGTATACCCATCCTTAACAGATCTATCCCACCTACAGTATCTAGAAATATCAAATACACATAATATAGGTGGGTACACAAAGACATACACTCTTCTCAAAAAACTATGAACAAAACAAGTGGTACTTAAACACAGATACAGGACATCTCCAAGTATATATCTCATCTATGCCCATTAAAAATGTTATACTCTATTTCAGAAGTAATCTTAAGGGGCAGCATTGGGTAACACAACGCTATTGTAAAGCAAAAGTTCTAGCTATGACAGAACAACCCATATTAGTTAATGAGTTCCTCTGAAAAATGATCATTTTACACGTAATCTGGGTCTCAACAATTTTGAAGATGCGTTGCTGTACTGGTCACCTGCCAACTATGTTTGTTTTATTTAATAAACAAACAAGTCAAATGAAAAACCTATCTACCAACTGTGGTGTTAATAGATTCTAGACATAAACCTCAAGTTGTTTCTGACAATTTATCTCAATTTTTTTTTTTTTTAACCATTAAGATATTTTGTTGATGAGAAATGTAAGGACTTCTCTAGTTTAGATTGTGGGTTATTTGTCCCTTATCCCTAATCTGCCATTACCATTTTATAACGAGGTACATTTATAACAAAAACTAAAATATAATAAAATTTGTTTGGAAAACAACAGTGATTGCAAAATGTGCGCTCAAAGTGTTCTTGGATGCAGGCCTCCCTGGTGGCGCAGCAGGTTGAACACAGCGCTTTGAAGCTGTTTGCAGCCTCTGCAGCGCAGGTTCGATTCCTGGAGAGCCAGGGAGAAGAATCCCACATGGCGTGGCAGACCTCTCCTGTTGCGCCCACTACTACCCTCAGCAGTATATTTCAGATCTTCTGACTGTTCTGCTCCCAGCTCTGTCTCTGGTGAATTCTCTTACCCTCCCGCGCCTTGACCTGTACCCCAGCTCTTGTATAAAAATAAATAAATCTTTAAAAAAAAAATGTTCTGGATGTTACCAAGAAAAGCTGACTTTTACTGATTTAAGCTGAATTTAAGCTGAATCTCCAGTCCCTGGAGATACTGAAGCTTTTCTCCCCCAGCTCAGTCGGTACCTTGCTTCATCTTTTATTTTGCCTCACCCCAGAGTAGTGACGCACAAGATGACCCCCAAAGACTCAAGATGACCCCCAAAGACTCACATTTCTGTACCAGCCTCTCCCCTTGAGTTTGGGCAGAACCTGGGACATACTCTGCCAACAGAAAGTGGTAAAGGTGACAATGGACAACCTTATGTTGTCCAAGGCGCCAGCCAGGCAGACTTGGACAAGAGCCTACAGCTGGCTCTGAAGCAGCAGGCCACCCACCATGAGGGGTCTCGAGAGGAACATGGCCCAGGGCACTAGGGGAGGTGCCACCTGGCAGGCAGCAAGAAGCAGGCCCCTCAGTTGACCATGGCAAGGAAGTGAAGACTGCCTGCCACCATGAGGCCCTGCAAGGGAACTCCAAGCTCCAAAGGGAACACAGCTCTGTCCAGCAGGTGACTGCAGACCTGGGCCACCATGAACAAGGGACCCAGCGACATTGTGCCTACATTTCTGACCCAAGGAAACGGGAAAACACAAACTGTCTGTAGTTTTAAGCTGCTAACTGGTGAGGATTTGTTACTTAGCAAGAGAAAATGCCAGTAGTGGTTGGTTGTGGGTCTCAGACACTTACCTAAGAAATGACTATTAGAATGAGTATTAATTCTTGGAATTGTACCAAATCTCATCCTTCCAATATGGAAATACACTATCAAACATTAAAAGCCTATAATCTCATAGGGCCATGCTCAATATGATTTGTGGAAGTGGACTTTCCAGTATGGACTTTCACATTTCTACCACGTTCTTAAGTCAAGCCATCTCTCCTTGAACTGAATCTTCTACCCCTTCCCTGTGGACACTACAGGAAAATCTCTCTTCTAGTAAGCCTCCTCTTTGCCAATAGGTACCACTCCCAAATTTCAAGAACCTGAAGAAAACCAGCAAGTGGAGGACAAGCAGTCTCCAAGTTCTAGCTAAGAGAGAAGCACAGTGTGTACAGACCAAGAACAGACTTTTTACTCTTACTTCCTCCAGAAACTGTTAGATTAGTAACAAGAAGTAGTGTTGTGGCCAGGGCATAAGGTGAAATGGCAGTGGTCCAGAAAGGCACTGTACTTCACTTAATGACAAACAAAGGCACATTAGTAAGAATTAGGTCAAAGAAAACAAACATACTGTAGCCAGGCAGGAACAGATACCATAAATTCTGGTAAAGAGATGTGAACAACATCTATCATCAATGCTCATCATTTCTCAAAGGCTGGCTCACAACAGCCTAGCCAGACTCCTATGAGGTCCCCCTCTGATCCTGACTCCTGGGCCATCGAGAACCTCTGCATCATTAATTTGGCTTGACAGTTATTTCACATAGAGGAAGGAGCAGCTCTCCATGGTTGATATCAGTCTTCTATCACCAGAAAAGACTGCACCTCGTTGAAAATTAAACTAGCAGTCTGGTCTACAGTGCTTATCATGTGACTTTACCAGTCAGACTCAATGAGAAGCAGCAAATCCAGAACCCCAGGACTCAGACTCAGACTCTGTTTCTGAGGTAGGTTAAGACCACAAGAGACCCTATCCACAGCCCTATTACTTACTAAGAAACTCTGAGACAGATTTTGAAAGCAGAACATTTATCTCCAAATCCCTTTGGAACATAATAGAAAAAAATCAGCATACAAAAATAACTTTAAAACATCTGTATGTTATGCACAATCTGCATAACTGAATGAATCACTGTATTTCGCTGAATATAAGACACTGATTGTTACATGCAACATTATTTTGTATATGGAAAACATTCAATCAAAGTTTGTCACAATGTTATATGTTCATTGATTTGAAAACATACTCTTATTTCAAAGATGTTCAAATGTCAACAAAGGTACACTTAGAATCAATAACAATACTAAATTGTGTCCTTCAGATAATTATTCAAACACAGTAAAAACATTGAATCTCTTTCCACTGATGTGGTCATAATCAGCAGCCCTTTCGTAAAGCTATTACTGTTGTTTCACTTCTCATTTTAATGAAGAATGGGTGGCACTTATATTATTTCCAGCAGACATCTTGCACAAACTTTAAAATCTACTTGAGTATCACTTGTATTTCACTTCTAGAGGCACTGATGAGATGAGATAAATGAGTCCTAAGTGAGTGAAGTGGCTGAATGCATAGCCCAAAAGCTGGTCAGCAGCATCGAGACTTGAACAGAACCTCTAGAGCACTGACTCGTATCCTCTTCATAAAATACTGAACCAGACTTATTAGAATCTGTTGGTGCAATGCTATGGACAGGGAAAAGCAATGAACAAAACTTCTGTTTGCAAAGACACTCTTTTGTGAAATGACGCTGCCTAATTTGCCTGCCAGAATACCTATGACTGACATTGATTACTAAGGGCTTTGCTACTACGATGGTAGCCAAGTGGTCAAAATAAATGCTTGCTTTGCATGCCGAGGGAGAAAACCATAAAATACTGCTCAGCCAGCCCCGTGCAAACACTGGCCTTTACAAGATGCCGCTGTATGGGACAATCGGTTCCTTTATAGAAGGCTCTGGCATACAAAATGTTTCAAAACCTTTAGCAAACCCGAATCTCAGAGCATGCTGAGCTTCTGCTAAAGCTCTGCTCTGACTGGCCTCCTCAGAAGTATAATTTTCAAAAAGTCAGGGTAACTCCCTCTTCTCTCAGCGTCAGTCCCTCCTGTCCTGGTTACCTGGCCTGTCACTGCCAGGAGAGTCGCCGGGGATAAGTGGTGAGGCCCACTCCAGCTCTAGGCCGTTGGAATGAGACAGGCTGAAAAGGTCAGCTGCAGGCTCCATCAAAGTATGTCCAGACGTCTCCATTACAGAATTCCTCATTGTGGCGTTCATTTCAATCACTTCGAAATCCATTTCATTCCATTTTTCTGCGTCCTCGTCCTCAATGTCCTCCTCATAGTCATTGAGCTCAGAGCTAGACAGCAGAGCTCTCTGGTCCTCGCTCTTCCTGTGTTCTTTCCCTTGACCCTCCAGAGGGAAGGTGGCTAGTTTGTACATCACGGGAAATAAAACGGCCGTGGCGACTGCCGCCCCCAAGGAGGTGTACAGGACGATGGGCAAATCTTCGTACCTTCCCTGGAGGGTCCCAATCACCCCGGGAATCGCCATTTCTCCCAAGGCCGCGCCGATGACAAAAAACGCCGCGGATTTCCCGTGGATGGTCGTGTACTGCTCGATCCAGGAAACACCGCTGGGAAACGTGGTTGCCATCGAGGCCCCATACACGGCAGTGGCCGTCCAGAGACAAATGGGGTTCTTGTCGAAAAGCACCAGAAAGAGCGACGAAGCCAGGCTGCCAACGTTGCTCAACACAATCATGGTTCCGGGTTGTAAACAGGCCGCAAAGAAGATGGCCAGACCTCTGCAGGCCGCAAAGCTGCCCCAGAACATGGAGTTTACCCCAGCCGCTGCACTTTCTGTCATGCCAACGTGGGTGGTTGCAAATGAGAAAACGTAGGAGCCATAGGTCACCTCGGCTCCAACATAAAAGAAGAAGAAGAGGAAAAGGAGACAAAGAAGGGCGTGGTGATATTTAGCTTTTCGAAACCTCTGAGCAGTTGCTCTCGCTGTTTCTCTCCTTGAACTTTTCTTTAAAAACAGAGCAAGGAAAAAGATAGAAACTACAAATAAATAAGTACCGATGATAACGTAAGTCCACAGTAAAGTCATGTTGTCAGGCACTCCGAGTAGCACGTCCGAGTCAGCTCCGGAGGACTGGTTCAGGGCAGGTTGCCGAGAGTCGACCTCTGTGTGGTTGTCAGCAGACACCGCCGTCCCCCATGCCAATTTAGCCAGCAGTGGAGCCAAAAAGGCACCCAAGGCAAAACTGAAGTGTAAGGCCTGCATGTGTGGAGCTCCTCTGTCCCCCCAAATAGCCAAGATTAGCACGTTACCACCTACCAACGAAAGAGGGAAGGAGGGTTGAATTGTGGTAGCAGCTCAGTGGTTCAGACAATCAGAGACAGGGCAAGTCCATTTTTCCATGGTGCCAAGACTATAACATACTCAGATAACAAATACGGCCACTCACTCCGTTCTAGGACTGAGGAACTCTCAGCTGCCGCTACCAGAGAACTCAAGGTGTAACCCCACATAACATGGAATTCCACCAGCCAGGAAACCACTACCGTCTAGAGCCAGGCACATCAGCACAAGGCTTTGTATGCTAGAGCTCTAACAACAGGCTTTAGGAGGAAAGATACTGTATTTCCTTATAAAAATACATATAAAGTAAAAGGTAAATTTTTTTCATGACATTGTGGCCAAATTACTGAAAGTTTTTACACCAGTAAGGTAGTCACTTGAGGAAAATTATTCACGTATATGGCAGATGCAAAATACCTTTTCAGGAACCTGAGCTCTATAGGACTCTGCAGTGCCCATTGCAGGAAGCATGGAAACTTCCAGCATCTGCACTTATACATCTATACAGAAGAGCAGGCACTTTTGGGTTTCATTCCTTTCTTGTTTTTAAAACGTATTTGCAGATAAACTCACAATTACACAACCAACCTAAGCCTAAAATATAAAACATTTCCCAATTGAGCAATTAACAGCAGAGCAAGGGAGAAAGGAAGGAAGCTGGTTTTAGGAAAGAATACCTCCTATATTAACAGTAGTTTTTTCAAGCTCTCACAATAGACAGAAAGGGTCTACTCAAAGAGGGCAGGACTTTTGAGAGAAAAGAGAGCGAAATAATAATAGCACAGGCTTCTCTTAATTCAAAAGACTGGTGCATTTAAAACTGATAGCTGCTTTTATGCTTTCTCAGCCAAATGGCTCCAAACTTGGAGCTTGTTAACCCAGCAATCCTTCCTTCCCTTACTAGAATGATAAATTCGAGCCCAAAACGCCAGTCTGCTCACCTGCGCTGAAATGACCCACTCCAGGGCCCTTCGGTGATGTACAATGTAAGTCAACACTATCTCACAGAACAAAACTCTTTCACCTCGCATTAAGGTCAACAGACCCCAACAGGCACCCTGCTTAGCAAGAGGAGGAGCTACCAGAAGGGTGTTCTGAATGGGTGACCTCATGATCACCTCAGTAGGTGTCACTCCACGGGATACTGCAAAAGGCCATGTAATAATAACATGTGCTCTGAATTTTGTAATAGAAATTCCCTATGCCCACATATAACTTCAGAGCTAACTTACCTGTATCCAGAATTCCCATTGAAACACCAAAGACAGATATCATGACAATCAGCAGGACTGCCGACTTACAAAATGGAACAACATAAAGACCGGCGGTGGTGGCCAACAAGGACACCCCTGAGAAAAAAGGTAAAGTCAGCGGTACAATGCAATATTCAAGCAGAGCATCGTGGATCAAGTCAGCATCAGAAACACCCCCCAAAATGCAAAAGAACTCAAATTAAAACTCAGTAATAATGAGCAGATGAGACCGTCAGCTTCTACAAGTGGCTATATCACTGAAAAGCTTTTATAATCTTCATGGATTATAAAGTACAAAGTACTATAAAGTACAAATTATTGTAATAGGAATACAAATCTAGCACTGCTCATAATCAAACTAAAATATATAGCATGGCAAAGTTTACAGCAAAATAGCTCAAAAATTTATTTGTTTCTTAATTAAGAACCCTTTTAGGTTCAAGGTGTTGCCCAGGAAATTTGCCCTCACCCTGACAAGCAGTCCTCTTTGGACATCAGTTCGTGATCCAGGGGTGATGCCTAAATTACATCAAGGTCAGGAAAGCTAAGCGTCTCCAACACACCCCAGGGCTGAGCCAATTTTCCAGCTGGGCCCAGCACTGACAGCCTGTAACTGTCCAGATGAGAGCAGGCACCAGGGAACCCTAACTCGCACTGAGGACACCTGAACACTCTGCATTTTGTCAGCTCTGCGACTAGCTCGTTTCCTGCTTAAAGACACATGGTAAAGTCCTTGAAAGGCACGAAGAAGCTAAAACTGGTGTTTACTTACCCAAAAGCAGAAAGTGATTCATACAGTCGAAAAGAACCCCTCCAATCACAGAGCCACTCAAATATCCAGAGGCTCGGCCCACAAAAATCAAAGAAAGACTGCTGATGTTGCGGTTCACATTTGTTGCCAAATCCTGAAATGTGGGCCCCAAGATGGCAATACTCATTCCCTAAAATTTAAAGACAAGTTTTTCTTTACAATTATTAATATCTATGTGATAGATTTTTTCATTATAAAAACAAGGAGGAGAGCATTTGAACATAACCAAGGGGATTAATTGGTTCCCAAAATCAGGAAAAATCATCATGACTAGTACTATCAGTGTTACAGACTACCCTTTCTGGTGTGCCCCCCAAATCTTACTGTTTTTCTAGGTTTAACAATAAGTTTTTCAAATATTCTTTAATTCTTTTGGCTTTTTCTATAATTATCTTTTCATTTGCTTAATACCATAAAAGACTATTTTATACTAAGAGTGAAATGTAACATTAAAGTAATACTGAAGTAGGTTTGTATATTTTGAAATACATTATTGCACAGAAACACAGATATTAGATGCTTAAATTCCCAAATCATGAAAATATTTCTCTCACTTTCTAAAGTTATTTTAAAAAGTCACACTATTTATGGACATACATGGGATCCTTTCTTTAAATTCATATATAAACACAAAGGGAAGACAAAATTTAAATGTTTCTTAATCTGCATTTCTTCAAAGAAAACTCAAAGCCATTAGGAGTATAATCAATTAAGCCTTGGAGAACGACATTAGAACAAAATTTGATGCAAAGACAATCTAGTATTAGCAAAATTAAGGGTTATAGTTGGTTCATAGAAGATATTCCTTGGAAACTTAAAAAATGTTTCTCATTAATTTAAATTATAATCAATTCTATTTCTAAAACAAGCTCTAAAAGCTTAGGTGTGCTTGTACCCCAAGGTTGAGCTGTCCAGGATTAAGGACAATCCTGGGCACAGCGCAAACCAAGTGGCACAGGAAAAAAAGGCTGAATGCCAGTTGAATCAAAATAGTTTCTTCCTGAAAAGCACATAAGGCAGGGACTTGTCACACAGTGAGAGTTCACGAAGCATCTACAATGATTACTAAATGTTTTCTTCCCCCAAATATTGTCAATTTTACTTGAGAAAGACGTCAGTGACACTCATCAGAGATATCACCCTTCCTACTTTCCAGAATCGAAATGATCAAGAGATGGAGGGTTCCGGAATTAAGGGAATAGCGCGCAGCCCAGGTGTCTGGCAGAGGGCCCTTTTCCTGGGCAGTTTATTCAAGAAAAACACTGAAGATTCTGAGCTTGCTTACAGAGGATTTTGACCTAATAGGAGACACTCCTGGCTGGACCACTTAGCAAGCTGTGGGGTCCGGAAAAGTCACTTTCCTTTTCTTTGCCTATTTCCCACTCTGCAAAAAATAACAGGTCTGTTAAATTTGACCAAAGGAGGAAGAGGAAATCCCAGAGAAAAGCTCTAAAATTCTGGGGATTGTGTCGTGCGGCCACGAGAGCCACTTTTATCTTAACAGAACTGCAAGGCTGCTGAAGCTAGATAATATAGTAGCCTAGTAAATTCTGGACCACCAGAACCCTTAGATTAGACGTGTACCATTCTCCAGAGGACAAAACTGAAGCTGGGGGGGGACTAAGTAAGGCCCCCAAAGTCAGTTTGGAAGCGGTGGAGGCGAGACTCGAACTCGGAACGCCCGTCCTCTCCAGCACGCCTGCCCCGGCCCGGGGGTTCGAGCCCCGCGCTCACCAGCCCCAGGAAGGCGGCGCACAGGATCACCGTGGTGAACCAGCGCAGCCAGCTGCTCCGCCGGGGGCCCGCCACCGCCGCCGGCTGCTTCTCGGCCCGCGCCCCGGGCTGGAGGAGCCGCTGCCCCGCGGCCGGGCCTCCGACCCCATCGAGTTGCAGGTCCGGCTCCAGCTTGGCGGCTCGGGAGAGGCGGTCGGCGGCCGCCCGGCGTGTCCCGCGAGCCCGGAGAAGTGGAGCCCAGAACGGGCCCCGCCCCTGCAGGGCCGGCCGTGCCCGCGGGCGCCACCTCCCCGGCGGCCCCAAGTCCGAGCGAGAAGTCAAAGTTGGGAATAACTGGGCGCAGCAGGCCTCAGCGGCGCGTCGCGCGCCCCTCACGCACGTACGTACGTTGCCGCCGCGGCCAGGTGACGAAAAAGTGGCCTCTCGCCAACCACAACCTTCTCATACCGGAAGTTGATGGCGTTGCCTAGGAGACCGGACCTCGCTCTCCCGCCTCTCGGGCGCTCCTAGCTGAGCCCCCAGTGGCCCGGCGGGCGGGCGCCCCGTAGCGGAGCAAACTGGAGCTGCAGCTGTGGGGCGGCCGCGTAGAGGTCAGCGGCGGCCAAAGGGTTAGGAGGAGAAGCGGGCCCAGATTGCACCCTGGAGCCTGGTGCTGCTGCATGAGGGGGCCCTGGGGATTTAAGGGCGCCCGAAGGTCTGTCCCTTATACAGCTCTGAAAGTCCTGCCCTCGCTCTTGGGAGCCTTGTCCTCTGTTGCTCTGTCGTTCACCTGTCAGTCCACAAGCATTTGTTGAACCTCACATGTAAAGTAAGATTTCGCGTGTATTATCTTGTTTAGTCTTAGTTTTACGACAGAGGGACAGTCTTAGTTTTAAGTCATGGAGTAACAACTGCCCAACGTCCGTGGTGGCTGTGTGCATTAACAGTGTAACTGTAGCTCAAGAAAGACCCTAGAAGCAATTGAAAAATTTGGCCTTAAGAACTTACCGAAATCTTGTTTTCAGGCTGCTTCAAAGAAAGAAATCATTTGCAGTGCAAAGTGTTGACCCAACTCGGGTTAATGAGGAAGCTTGGCAAAGGTCAGCTCATTTATCCATTAGCTTGAGACAGAAATGCTTCCTTTTGGAAAAAGGGGGCATCTTTTCCCCCTTTGCTCCCTACCGCAACTTTCCCCCCTCTGAAAATTTCAATATTGCAATCAGATTTCTATTGTTTGTTTTGGTTCATTCTTGTCAGTGCCTTGTTTTGTGGGGTTATTTTAATATATTCCACATATGAGTGAAATCATCTGGTATTTATCTTCTAATTTTTTCCAGTTCATGCATGTTGTTGCAAATGGCAAGATTTCATGTTTTTTTAATAGCTGAGCAGTATTTTCATACACACTATATTTTCTTAATTCACTGCTCTGGAGTAAGCATTTAGGTTGTTTCCATAACCAGCTATTGTAAGTGGTGCTGCAATGAACATACGAGTGTATATGTCCCTTTGAATTAGTGTTTTATATTCTTCAGGAAGATACCTAGGAGTGGAATGCTGGATCATATGGAAATTCTATTTTTAGTGGGTTTTTTTTTTAAGATTTATTATGCATACAGGAACTGGGGTACAGGCCAGAGGTGTGGGGGTGGGAGGATTCACCAGAGTGGGGAGCAGAACAGGCAGACTTGACTGAAATACACTGCTGAGGGAAGCAAGGGGTGAGACAAGAGAGGTCTGCTGTGCCAGATGGGTAGTTCCCTGGCTGGCGTGGAATCGAACTTGTGCTGCAGAGGCTGCATATTGCTTCACAGTGCTGTACTTACCCCCTTGTGCCACCAGGGAGGCCCTATTTTCAGTGCTTTGAGAAACCTCCATAATATTTTCCTTATAGGCTGGACCAGTAGACATTTCCACCAACAGTGTATGAGGGCTCCTTTTTCTCCAGGCCCGTGCCAACACTTGTTTTTTCTGGTCTTTTTGATGAGTCATTCTCATATATCAGGTGGTACCTCACTGTGGTTTGGGTTTGCATTTCCCTGATAAGTGATGATGCACATTTTATGTGCCTCTTCAGAGTTTGTCTTCTTTGGAGATGTGTATATTTAGCTTTTCTTCCATTTTTAATTGCTATATGTTTTCTTGCTGAGTTGTATGAGATTTTTTGGTAGATCTTGGATACTAGTCCCTTGCACTATGTGTGAAGTGCAAGAATGCTTTTATCTATTCTCTCAGTTAGTAGACCAATTGGGAATCTAGTGAAAGGGAGCTAAAATAGTCAAAATCCATGAGAATGAATCAAACTGAATATTAAGCAAAGGAGCCTAGTGAAGAATAGGAGCTGGAAGTCAAAACAAGAGGTGTGAGAAACCACAAGAATGATGAGTTAATGCAAGAACATGGGTCTAGCATGTCTAAATAGCTTATTCATAAAGCTGAGCACACCTGGCTTATATTGTGTCAGTTACCAGGAAGAGTTTATTATATTATTATGTTCCTAGCAAGTAAGGAACATTAGTTATATATTCTAAAGAATTACTCAATAGTTTATTGATCTCTGATTAGGTTTCCAACTGTTTCCTGGCTTCTTTGACAATAATTTTATTTTCTATTTTTTTTATTTTTTAAAAAAATTTACTTATTTATTTATACAAGCACTGGATACAGTCAGAAGCACGGGAGAGTGAGAGAATTCACCAGAGCCAGAGTGGTGAGCAGAACAGGCAGACTGAGGAAATACACTGCTGAGGGGAGCAGTGGACGTGGCAGGAGAGGTCTGTTCCGCACCAGGCCCGGGTAGGCATTTCGCCACACATTAAAAAAACTGCGGGCAGCCGGCATCCTCCGCCCATGTCATTCTGCATGGAACACGCCTCTCCTCCCGGTTAAGAAACCACACATGGGAGACTATAGACCAGTCCAAGACCTACGAGAGGTTAATGCTAGGGTGGCTGACATTCATCCCACGGTGCCTAATCCATATACTCTGCTGAGCTCCTTGCCTCCTTCCCATCAGTGGTACACTGTGTTAGATCTCAAGGATGCCTTCTTCTGCATTCCACTGGCACCTAAAAGTCAAGAATTGTTTGCTTTTGAGTGGGGAGATCCAGATACTGGCATGTGTGAACAGCTGACCTGGACTAGACTGCCACAGGGTTTCAAAAATTCACCCACCTTGTTTAATGAAGCTTTGGCTTGAGACTTGATGCCCTTTCGTAGCGATCACCCCCACCTACCTCTTATTCAATATGTAGATGATGTCCTTCTAGGTGCCTCCAGCCAGGAGCTATGCATCAGTGGCACAGAAAAACTTCTCACCACCTTGGGGACGCTGGGTTATCGGGCCAGTGCAAAAGGCTTTATTGCTAGCTTAAGCTAGGGTCCGACTCTGCCTGTTGTACTGACACAGCAGTCTCATCAGGTTAAGAGAGGGATCCCCTCCCAGAGCAATCCAGCTGGTTTTGTACTTTGTTCACAGGATGCGGGGAATTTTCACACCTGGGGACCAAGTTCAGCCTGATTGGGTATCTCTCCTTGGCATTAGCTAAGTTTCGTTTACCCTTGTCTTGTGGTTTTTACCCCAGCCTGGTGGTTTTTGCCCTGAAACGAAACTAGGGCATAGCTGTGCCCTTTAAAATGTCTGTTTTCCTTAAAATGGCTGCTGTCTTGCTATGCCTAATTCTTTAATATCTTACACTTAACATTATGAAAGAAATAGGCAGTTTAGAAAGCACATAACTTACATCTCTTTTCTTTAACACAAACTCTTTTCTTCACTTCAGTAATTTTTCCTTCCTCCATCTCCCCTGAGAATTCCATAAATACAGTCACAAAGCCTTATAAAAATTTGCTGAAATGTTTTTCTTTTATTTACTGAGAATATCACATTGTAAATAATCTTATTCTCCAAATGATTACAAAGTTCATTATAAAGGTTTTGGTTATCTATATTAAATTGCACATTATAAAAAAATCAATTATAAATTATATCCTTTAAAAAGAAACATACAATTTTTTAAAAGGCAAGTACTAAAATCCTGCAAACTGATCAAATTCAGCACAATCATTTCACATAATGATCTATATTTAAACAACAATTATGCCAATAATAGCATCCTGTGTAGGTAGAGAAGCAGGGCTACATCGCAGTGTGCAGCAAGCACTTGGAATGATTTGGTTTTGATGTCTAAAATAAATTTTAACTTTGAAGATAAATGCAAAATAATTTAAAAATTATTTTCAAATGAACTTTAAAATAAGTTGACATGAAAAATGTCATATTATACTAGGAGATACTTAAAATATCCAAGCTCTCTCTTAATAATACTGCAGGATTCAATTTGTTGTAGCTTAAATTTCAGGCTAATGATAGGTGAACAAAATAACAACATGCAAATTTATCCAGCATTGTGCATTGTCATTACAATCTTTTATTTCTCAAACCACAATATATTAAGTTGCATCAGAAGTTATTATTAAAAAGATATTTACTCTCACCCTTCTGATTAACAAGCCCTCATTCTCCCTTCCACACATAACTAATATTAACAGTAAAAAGGAATATCATTGGTCAACAGGGCATTCAGTACACTAGAATAGATTCCAAATGTATGGTCTTCCTAATTAGGAAATTTATATTTATAAAATAGAGTTAAAGCAAAGACTACAGAAGGCAGCAGAGTTAAAAATTTGTGGTTCCTACTTCATCTGAATTCTACTTACAGGAACTCAGAGCCACATGGTGATGCTAAGAGCCTTTGATAAATCATAGGTCTGAGATTTGCTGACCCAGATCTAGATATAATCCTTACTAATTTAAGTCTTTATGTCAAATCTGAAAAGATATGCAATGATATTTTAATGAGTTTTTTTTAACATAACTCACTATGTTTTAAGATTGATGACTCCTCAGACTTCGATTTTAGCCCCCCCCAAATAGCTTAACATATCTACTTAAATAAGCTCAATAAAACTATCTTGTAAACATATAAATATAATACAATATATATTTTTTTCACATACTTTCAGTTACAGAATGCTTTGAATAGCTAACTTTGTGCTAGAAAGATTAACAAGGTAGTCTTTCTTATTATTTGAGATATTGTTGACATGTAAAATCATATGGAACTTTTTCCTTAAATTTATTACCTTGGGGCGCTATATTCATTACTATCTTTTTATTTTTTTATTTATTTATTTTCTTAGAGTTTTGTACTTTAATGCCTATGTGTTAACAAAGTAGGAATTTGAACTCAGTTGTTTTATAGGTAAGATTTTTCCTCAGATATATATATACAAAATATGACATTCGTAATACTGCTGGATCTAGATATCTCCTATTGTGTTACATATATTTAAAAAGAAAAATAATTTTGAAATGAAATTTAGCACCAATTTTGACCTAATTTTTCTTTGGTAGGAAAAAAAGGCACCAAATACATAGTCTGCTTGTAGCCTAGGGTCAAAATAGAGCACTTCTAGTAACAAACCCTCAGTCCCTGAATATATATTCCAAAATAGTCTGAATTGTCAAAGGTATTTTGACTCATTACTTTTCAGCACATTAGAACATACTATAGAAGACTAGATTTAGGGAAGATCACAGTTGAAAAGTTTATGTGTTTATACATATTTAAATATTTAAGCAATTGACTCTTCGAATAATGGACAGATACTGAAGAATATTATCTGGTAAAGAATAAAAGTCATACCAGAGATTCAAATAATATCACAGATCTAATTTGATTTCTAAATATTATTTTATATTGACAGTTCTTATCACATGTTTAATAACATTCAATTCCAACTCTTCTTACAACATTCACATTGAAAGCCTAGGATAAGTTAGATTGGGGACTTGTGGGTTAACTCCTACACTATTGTCACACTCTAGGACAATGTTTACAAAACCCTAGTGAGACCAAAATTCATTGCCATGATCCCCATTCCATTAGGAAAGGGGTACCTCTCATGGGAATTAAACACATAAGCTGGAAGTTTAAGGCACAAGCATACAATCTAGTGTCAGTGATCATCCATCTTCCTGCCAAAGAAAACACAAGTGAAAATAAGACCTTATTATTGAGGTGCCAAGGTAATTTGAAAAGCCACTCAGTGAAACATTTTAATAAGTGTTCATTATTATACAAGATGATCTATTTCTTCCATTTTTTTTCCTTTTTCAGATTATCCATAGGCCACAGTAATACTTTTTTTTCTTTTTCTATTTATAAAACAAAGCATTTAAGAAGGTTTACTCATTTTGACCCTTTTCCAATTTGAACCCCCTTTTGTTTTAATCCCAGAATCACCACTAGCTCTGTTCTGATTAAGCTGTGCTTTTAGTTGGACACTGAAAGCTGAGGTAGGCAGATTGTCATGATTAAGTAACATTATCAAGTACGGAGTAAGATTTTATTTCATTTCCAATGTCTCTCCGGTTTACTGATACAAATATTGAAGTCTTCCATTCATAAATGAGGTAGCCTACTATATTATTCTGTATCCGGAAAGTAGTATCATGGGGATTTCCTTGAAAGTATAAGGTCAAGATAATTAATGTTTACTATTTAAAAATTAAAAAATAAATAAAAAAGGACAAGTTAAGCGAACTACTATGTTTCAAATTTCAAGTCAAGGTTTCTCTGAGTGACTCAAAGATGTGGCAATCAGTTGTTTCATGGGCCTTTATTGTCTCAGAAGAGTAATCAAGTCCACTTTTATGGTAGCTTAATAATTGTAGTGCTAAGTTGTAAGTAGTTTTCACATTTAGCTTTGGGCATTTGATCCTTTGTTTTTAAGAACAGTAACCCATCACTCTATTGTGTATTTATAAGACAAAAGATTAGTCTCCGCCACCAAATATAACAGTAAATATGGCTGTGGCTATGAAGCGATAGTGAACTCTTTGCTTTCTACCTTGTATTCTTTGCCTCTGGGACCAGTCTCAAAATCAGCTCTAAAATAAGTTAAGAATGAGCAGAATTAATGATTAAGTCGGTAAAGCTTTCTATGTTGTATTCTTATTCCCCATCACCAGATCACATCATCTATGGCAAATTGCTCTTTCGTTTCAGTAACAAGGCAAAAGGTTTGTAATTTTTTTAACAAAAATACAATTAATTATAGAGTTAGTTGTAACTATTATGGATGATACATTTCTCTATTAGCCAAGATACCATTTGTCTTTCAAACTAAAAAGAATATAGATGTAAAAAGAAAGTAATCAAGTTTCACTTTCTCCTAACACACTGGAAAATGCAACAGTATTTAATGTAAAAATTACTTCTTAATGTTTATGTCAGTAACAATGTGTTGTCAGCCTTACAAACTTCTTGAAGAGTTTTAAGTACCTATATAAATTGTTTACACATTAAAAAATTGGAGCTAATTATGCATTTCCATTTATAGTTCTAACTCTGGAATTTACTCTAACACCATTCACCATGAAGTGTAATCTAGCCAAAGGCAGGCTCACTAGGAAAGTCTCCATGAGGACTACTACATTCCGAGTCATCTCCCATGATGGGCTCTCAGGAATGCAATTTAGCAAGACTTTACTGGAACATGAAAATCAAAGTAGACAATTATGCTCTCCGAAAATACTTATGCTAAGAACTTGGCTATCTTTTCTCTCAAAGCATTTACCTAAACATTTAAATAAAAGTTTTAAATATTGGCATAAAAGATGCCAGTTACACAAAACATCCCTCCCTCTCCCCTGCAATTTTTAATCACATAATTTGAAAAAATTGAGTGTGGATCTTTAGAATTCTTAAGTTGAAGGCTTGAGAGCAAACCATTCTCAAGGTTACACGAACTGGAGGGAGTTCCAGTGTCTGAAATCATAGAGAAAAGAAAGTAGTGTGAAACAACTAATGGAACTAAGCAAGGATGTTAATGGACTCTTAAGCAAGTTTTTGAAGGAATGGTTGGGGGGAATGAAAGAATGATAAAGGAAAAAGATGATATGAAATGAGCAAGGAAAAAGAGGCATATGAAAGTAGATCACTTCTCAGAGCTGTCACTCTATGGGATGTCTACTCCTGAATCGCATACCACATCTTCTGTTGAGTTTTCTACTGATCTAACACTAAGTCACCCAGAAGTGCAACAGTTTACAAATAACAAAGGTACAAATTGAAATATTCTTTAGTACATTTAAAAGAATTAGAATTACCAGAAATAAACATCATTTACAACTAAGTTTACATTTAATTTAAAAGTGCGGGAGGTGGGATGGGGATTGAAGCTAATTAGTATTAAAGATTCCTCCACATTTGGGCACAGCTCATGAGATTGTCTGCAAACACATATAAGCAGATAATATATGTATCTGAAATGTAAGAAGTGTTGTTTCTATGAATAGAATGTGAAGCTTAATTCAAGCTCTATGCAAAATTTGGTGAAAATGACAAGTTTTTGCAGTGAGGCTATGGACTAAACTTTGCAGCTAAAATCAAAGAGATTTGCAAGTTTTGAATAAAGTTATCAATGATCTGGGAGTTTGTTATTGAAATGGTTGGATCGCAACAATATCCACTGCAGAAAAATTGAACCAAAACTTGCTGTAAGATCCTCAGGCATCTGTTTACAATAGTATCTGATCCAGAGTTTCTTTAAAGAGCAATAATCATTTCTCTTATGTTATTGTTTGCCTCAAATGACAGAAAGTTTAGAATTTGAAAATTTGCAGCATCCTGCAACAATTAGAATGATGAGACAGAAAACATGAGTTCTAACTATTCTTTTTCCATTCAGAAAAGTATCTGGATTGAACAACAACAAAAACATTTAGGCCCATTAGGTCACTTTATTGCACAGAAAATTAGAAAGAATTTACTTTGAAAGAGTAAAGTAATATTTTCTGGTCTAAAGCAAATTTTTATGAATGTTAGTGTTTTTCATTTTCTTAGTTTGTATATGCATTTTATGTAATTTAGACTCTTTATACTTTTCTTTTTAACTTTATATTACTATAGCAGAGTTCACTCTATAAGAATCTACAATAGTGTAGCTTTTTTCAGTGTTATAGATACTGTTTGATTCATACCATTAGATTGAAAACTACATGTGTAATAACACAAAACACAACCTCCTGACATCTAAATTTTATCATAAAAACTTAAAGTCACTTTGCTCTTTTAATATGGAAACTAACCCAGTAAGATCAAATCTTCACATTTCAGATTATTATCCCTTTTCCCCAAAGCCGCCAAATTTTGAAAGGAAAAACATTTTAAAGTTCTTTTACAGAGTAAATTTAGAATTATTCTTTCTGTAAAACTGGGGGGGGGGAGGGTGGGGCAGTCTTTAAAAATTTGTACTAAAACTGTAAAAAAAAAAACAAAAACTGGGTATGAATAAATGAAGAACCTGATAATGTATTATATTAAGTTCATGCCCAGTTATATAAAAATTATTTCCTCATTATTTTCAGTACATTTGAGATTATAAAAATATACCACTAAGCCCAATTATCAAACCTGCCCTTATAAAATGTTTTCTTCATAAATACAAAGCCCCCCACCCCTATTTGTGCCTGAAACTGCAACATGATAACATGCTCAATAACAAACGGTTTAAATATCCTAATGCTAACAAATTCAGAAGTTAGACAAATTCTAAGTTAAATGTGCCAGAATAGCATTCATTCTATTTTACTTTAATGTTATAATTTAAAGAATTTATAAATTTGGGGCATTCTGGCTTCTTGAGTAAAAATACACTGCAAACCCAGAGGGAATAAACATGAAGAGATACCTGATTTCTAAACTATTCGGCCCATGCCCCAAATTTATAAACAGGATACTTTTTGTCTCACAAATCAATTCTGAAGACATTGTTAGCATCTGTTCCAAGAAGGTTCCTTGACAATGGAGCAATTCAGAACAACTTAATTTCATAGCTTATTTAACAACAGGAAATCTTTACATAGATTTGAGGCTTAGGTAGATCTGATATTATCTGGAATCCAAGTTTAACTTTCATAAAATGTTTCCAAACAGCTGAAGAAATAGATATCAGAACTAAGAACACCATGTGAGACTACAAACAATATTTCCAGTCCTAACCAAACCACAATTCTTTCAGTATAGCTTGAGGTATATTTAAATATTTGTACAAGCTAAATAGCATTCACAGTTTCCAAAGTTGCTTTTTACTAAGATAGCTTCAAGTTCTCACAATGTTTGACTTTCAGACATATTTTCATATACCAGAGTTTCTGCCCTCTGAAATAAGGAAAAATCAGACAGCTATTCAGTGGCAGAAAATGGTTCTTGTAGCAATAAGAGTTCTATTTCCCAATTATTGTGCTATTCCTAGGATGTGATTAAAAAAATAAGAAATTTGCAATTCATATAAAAGGAAAACTTGCTTAAACGTCTGAAGCAAGTCCAGTCTGGTGGAGGTATATAAGACATTAAATAACAGAGTCAGATTCTTTCTTATAGATTCCAGATGAGTTCAACAGCAGAGAGTTCTGGTTCTCCAACATTTTCTCCATCTTTTCTCCTCCAGTGGTTTGACTGACATTTCTTTGCTTCTTACTATGGATCCATGGGACTAAACAAAGGATAGCACCTCCAACTAGGGGAGGGATTCCAGCGAGGTAGAATGCCACATCATAGTAGCCGAGCTTGTCACGAATTAACCCTGGGAAGGGAAAAAAGCTGTCACCAAGCTAGACACACATACACGCACACTTACTTTATACTTTATAGATCTATATATCCTTCAAAATAACTCTAAAGGTGAAATTCACTTAGTGAAAATAGCCATTTTAGTGGTAATTAGGGCACTCACAATTTGTACAACCACCACATCTATCTTGTTCCAAAATATTATCATCACACCAGGAGGAAACTCCATGCATACTAAGTTGCACTCCCTAATCCTAATCTCCCTTTCCTTCAGCTCCTGGCAACTACCAATCTTCTCCCTATCTCTGTGGATTTACCTACTCTGGATATTTCACATAAGTAGAATCATATAATATGTCAGCTTTGTATTTGGCTTCTTCCACTTAGCATAGTCTTCTCAAGATTCATTTACCTGGAAGCCTGTTTCAATATAGTAACTTCATTCATTTTTATGGCTGAGTATTATTCCATTGTATGAATATACCCCATTTTGTTTATCCACTCATCTACTCACAGACATCTGGGTTGTTTCCACTAAATAATATTTTTTATTAACTATTTCTCAGAGGGATATGATCTCTTACACAACGCATACATATTTAGAAATCTTTTAGAATCTTTGTCTCTTTCTATAAAAAATAAAGAATGTTCCCATTCTTCTAAAACACATACTAAGAGAAATATAGGAACTGTGGAAGCTTAAAGCCCAAAACTTTCTGTCACATATGTTATTGAGTATTTTAGATACCAGTAAAGAGAAGAGGGGACTCTTCAGCAAACTTTTTCAACATGTCACCTATATCTGGTCTTATTAAAAATGTTGTAGATGAAGCACACACGAAATCAAAAGACCAGTAAGCAATAAATCATAATATAGTTTAGATATAAGTGAGACTTAAGTCATGCTATAGAAAATGTTATTAATATAATTATTGGAGAATCGTTACATTTACCTGCAATGGGTGGCCCCACAGTCATGGGTATAGACATGAATCCAAGCAGAAATCCAATTGCTTGGGAGACATCCTGGGCACCAACTAATTCAAAGGCAATGGGGGCCATAATGGAAATGAAGCATCCATCAAAGAGACCCATGATGAGACAAACAGCAATGAGGCCCCCAAAGATTTTACATAGGGGAATCATCATGGACATCAGACCGATGAAGAGAAATGAGAGTACCTAGGACAAATACCACAATGTCAACACTGGACTCAGGAGAAGTGAATGTTATAATTACTGAGCAAAGGTAGTTGAGGGGGATCAATTTCTGAGCAACATGCTTAGAATATGTAAGTGGTTACTGGTTAGTGGACTCTTACTGCCTCCCCAGCACAGTTCAAATAGACTTTATAGACATATTTAACTCCTATAATCATTTCCCCCGAATTTCCCTAGCACTTTCCCAATATTTCCATTAAGGGACAATAAGAAAGTAGCTATTTTTATATACTTGCTTCCCTTTCCAGCCTGTAAGCTCTCTGAGGTCAGAGTCTATACAGAAGTCATCTCTGGACTAGAAATTATAAAGTTTGAGGATCTTGCAAACTTGGTTAGTGCTTAGCAAACATTTGCCTTTGAATATCAGCTCAAATTCATTCAACAAACATTTGGTTTTTAAAATTTCACCTTTGAGATTACATATACTTTATTGGTCATGGACCATAGACTACGTGGAAAGGCGTAAGATGTGTTCTGGGCCCGCCTGCTACTCAGAACTGGCTTCAAGGTGACTGGGCGTGAAGAGAACTGTCCCAGCTCCATGAAGCTGAGCCATTAAAAGCAAAGAGCAGAGAGTGGGTAATTCTGAGAAAACACACCCCCCATGGGAGGAAGAAAAGGAAGGTAAGCAGCTTTAGCATTGCCAACTCTTCGAGGCTGAGCCAAAATGCAGGCAGACAGGAAGGGAGGGAGGAAGAGTGAGCAAACAAGCAGAACTGTAGCTGGTCACAGCAGAGAAGAAAGAGGCAAGGATCAGAAACAGTGAGCTGCTGAGAGCTGGGGCAGAGAGCTGGGCAGCCACTCACCTGTGACTCAGCGCACACTACTGGGCACCACAAACACCATACCATGTTTGAATGGAAATCAGATAAGGTCTAAAAGAAGCCAGGCTGTGGCTACCCTTTCATCCAAAACAAAATTACTGACTTTTAACTCATGGCTGTACAACTATAGACCAAACATGAGACAGGTTAGAAGAAGCTGTACTTTTTTGTAAATTACACGAAAAGTTCACATACTGAAATGTGACCCCCCCCCCCACCCCACCAATGTGGTCAATGACCTCACAGCTCCAGTCATTGGGAGAAAATTTTTCAGAAGTTATTTTGGAGTAAACCGTTAACGTATAACATATACCATGACTTTATCCATTGTAGCACCTTAGTCCAGACCTCCATCATCTCTCAGTTGGATGCCTGTCTATACTGGTCTCCTAACTGGTCTTCCCTTCTCCTAGCACTCTTTTTTTTTTTTTAAGATTTATTTTATTTATATAAGACCTGGGGTACAGGCCATAGTCGCAAGAGGGTGAGAAGATTCACCAGAGATAGAGCGGGGAGCAGAATGGGCAGACGGACGGAAAGCACTGCTGAAGGGAGCAGCAGGCGCCACAGGAGAGGTCTGCCTCGCCATGTGGGATTCTCCCAGGCTGGCCGGGAATCAAACTGGTGCTGCAGAGGCTGCAGACAGCTTCACAGCGCTACGCTCAACCCACTGAGCCACCGGGGAAGCCCCCCCACCCCCAGCACTCTTGCTTCCTTCTAGTAATGCCCTTCCGTACACAGAGTAACCACAGTGACCAACTAATGTAAAATCAGACCTTAGTATTTCCCAACAAAGACTTACTATACCCGAAGTAAAAGCTCTTCATCTAGGATTTCAAGGCCATGGATAATCTGGCCCCTCACAGCTTTCTAGCCTCTTACCATGCCACTCTTCCTTGTCTGTTTAATTTCCCAAACATGCCCAGCTTTGCTGTCTCAAATATTGCACCAGATACATTTGGTGCAAGATTGTACCAGATACATTTATGCCTTGTTTGCATCAACCTGCCAGAGTCTGGGCTGACTAGATTTTTTTAATGAAAGGAAGCTGGATGTCTGTAATGCAGCAAATATCCATTAGAGGGCTCCCTTGAAACTTGAGAAACAAACCAAATCTTTCACTAGATGATCGGCAAGAATATCTGCAGAGAGGGACTAATAAAAGAGTTGTGTGACCAGACTCCTTCCTGTGACTGTCTGCCTGGACCTATGAACACACTGATCTCAGCAAGGCAGCCTCTCTGTTTCTCAGTGTTTGCATTTATAATTGAAAACAGTGACTGTCCTTCTTCAAAGGACTGGGGCGAAGAGTAAAGGAGATGATGCATGTTAGGCTTAGTTCATCATCTGGCCTGTTGACATACCCAAGAAATGGTATTAATTCAAGTCAATTCATGGGAGTTACTTTATCCGAAATATATGTTTTTTCTGATCATTTTTCCTTGCCCCAATTTTAGATCCCTGTGCTCTCCTTCAAGGCACTGCTCAAATAACGCCTCTCACCTACACAGTGGCAGATGGCTCTGAACTCCTATCCCCAAGGCTCCCTGGGCTGTCCTTCACCTTCCTTCCACAGCCAAGCTTTTGGACAAAGTTGTCTATATTTCCATTTACTGATTGGTCACATTCAGTCTTTTGCACTTGCCACTCTACTGAAACTACCTTCTGTCAGGTCAGGAACAGTCTCTCTCTTACTGAATCCAATGAAAACCTTTTTTAGTTTTTAACATGCCTACCTAGCACTAGCTATAAACACTGCTGAGCACTCTTGCCTCGGGGGCACTTTCCCCACCCACCTGGCCACTCCCTCTCAATTTCTCTTGCTTAATGGAGTCTTCCACTCACCCTATTACAGCCCATGAACGCTAAAATAAGATCTCCAATCCAGTCTCTTATGAGTTTCAAACTCAACTTGGTTTTCCTACAAGCACCACAAACGTAGCCTGGCAAAGATGTACCCTGATTTACTGAATGATCTGGATAGAACAGTAAAACTATGTACTTTCTTACACCAGCCACATATTTCAGCCTGGCTCCTTCCAATGACCACCAACCCCTGTATCCCATTTTATTCTCTGTTGGGTCCCAGTATCTCTGCCTTGGTTCTTTATGCCTATACTACTTCAGCTCCAACTAAGCCCTCTGACTCCACTCTTTAAAAAAAAAAAAAAAAAAAAAGAAAGAAAGAAAAAAGAAAAAAACCCCACAACTTTAGGGCCTCCCTGGTGGCGCAGCGGTTGAATGCTGAGCTGCGAAGCTGCCCGCAGCCTCTGCAGTGCCAGTTCGATCCCCAGCCTTCGGCCCTGGCGAGGGTCCCACATGGCGCGCAGATCTCTCCCACTGCCCACTGCTCCCCTCAGCAGTGTATGGTCAGTCTGCCTGTTCTGCTCCCACTCTGGCTCTGGTGAATTCTCTCACCCTCCCGCGCTTCTGACTGTACCCAGTGCTTGTATAAATAAATAAATAAAATCTTTAAAAAAAACAAAACAAAATCCCACAACTTTATTGGGATAAAATCCATACACCATAAAATTTACCCATTTAAAATACACTGCTCAGTAGGTTCAGTTCATTAACAACATTGTATAACCATCATTACTTCTAATTTTAGACTATATCACCCAAAAAGAAACCTCATACTAGTAGCCACTCCACATCCTCTCCCTCCCCCAGCCCCTGGCAACCAGTGATCTACTTTCTGCATATTTTTAGATATTTCATGTAAATGGAACCATACAATATGTGGCTTTTATGACTACCTCAACTCTTGCCTCCTTCCTTTACTCCATCTCATCCTTCACAGTTAACAGCTTCAACACTAGTAAAATACAATTCATGTCATGTCACTCCCTTGCTTAAAATCACAGATTTCAAAATAGAATCCATTCTCTTTTGTGCTCAAACAAGCCCTTAACAACCTGGCCCCTGCCTATCCCCTAACCAATCAATCTACCCATTCTCTCTCTATTCTGTTCAAACATTTAGTTTCCCAGATATAACATACTGTATCCACCTCTTTGTCCAGGTGGTTTCATCTGCTTGGAACACTCTAGTCTCTTATCTAAGTGCCACACACCTCTTAACACCCACCAGCCTAGGAAGCTTGCTCAGCCTCTCACTAGTGATTCAGAAGCTGAGCCCAGTTTCCATGGCACCCCTCTGGTATTCCCATTATTCCACTGTGCTGCAACACTGTTTTGCCTGTCTCCCCATGAGACCATTAGCTAGTAACTGAGGGCATAGGCCACGTTTCAACTGCAGCATTTAACACAATGTCTGGCATGAGGGAGTCCCTTAAATACTTGTCAAATGAGTGAGTATCAATGTGATTCTGGAATTAGCATTTGTTTAGTGCACATCCCATAACACCCTGGAGGCAATTTTTAATAAAGAAGCTCAAAAGACACATATACACACCCCTCTGAATTTCACAAGATATTGCAAAAGGCACATGACTATGAGAACTATGCCAAAAATAAAACATTCTTCTTAGAAAAAGCAAGGGCAAAAAGTATTTTGGTTTGGTGGAGTGCCGTGGCAAAACAAAGAAGATTGTTGTTTGATTGCCAGTTTCTCATGTTGAAAACCCAAAACAGAACTGATTTTGCCCTTGAAAAACTACTGATATAAGTTCTGGAAAACACTATTTTTCCAGAAGAACTGAAACAAAAGCATACCCATAATAAGATCTTAGGTGATAAGGATCATTTTGCTGGGGAGAAAGAAGGCTTAAGAAAATACCTGTAGATAAACTTTCTTCACACCAGGCACATAATCTGCAATCCGGCCAAAGAGCAGCCGTCCAACCCCCGAAGTGATGCCAATGCACATGAGCACCACCTCTTTATTTGTTTCATCTTGAAATCTTTCGTTCACATATTTCATCTGTAGACCAAAGAGACAGAGACACACTAAATATGGTATGAAACTTGACAAGTTGGAAGGCTTTGGACAAATGCCATTGTTTCTCTAGACTGTGATAATTCTCACCCCTTTCCAAATTCAATATGTGCAAAATCTGTGATAACTTTTATGAGAACATATGAAGAAAAGATAACATGATTTTGTTTGCATAAAGTAAGAATTTTTATCAGAGATCTTTTTAAATATTTCATAAAGGATTACCAGCACACACTTTATAAGTTAACATTGAACCATGAGCTAAAGGAAGAGAACCGAATTCTGAACACACAATACAACCTTGTACTCCCAAGGTCACCCGAGGACCAGCCCATCATCTGCAAACCTGAAAGGCAGTTTTAAGGATCAATTCTGGAGTTTCATTTCTTTTAGGAGGAACCTGAACCCCACTTATATCCCTGAAATAAATTATAGTGGAGCGTGTAGGATAAAAGCATAAGGTTTCCTACCTTTGAATTTGCCTATTTGTGTGATATTAGAACATATAAAAATAGTTTAACAGAGAGGTTAAAAGAAAAATCTCTAGAGAGACTACTTGGGTTTAAGTCTTGTTGGTTCCATTTCTTGTCAACCTTGTGACCTTAGGTAAATTTATAGCATCAAGGACTCCAAGATTCCACGTCTATAAAATGGAGACAGCAATAGTACTTCAAGAGGGTGTCTGTGAGGATTAAATACCATATCTGTGTAAAGGACTTAGAACAGTGCCTGACACAGATATTAATTTTAGCCTTTTTTCTATTTAACAGAACCTAGTACTTCAATTCATAGTCTAGAACAGGATTATTAATCAACAACCTGCCCTCGACAATGTTTTAAAAGGCAGTGTGGGGGTCTCCCTGGTGGCGCAGGCAGTTGAGCGCAGCACTGTGAAGCTGTCTGCAGCCTCTGCAGTGCCGGTTTGATCCCCGCTGGCCTTGGAGCAACCCACATGGCGGGGCAGACCTCTCCTGTCTCGCCCGCTGCTCCACTCAGCAGTGTGTTTCGTCAGTCTGGCTGTTCTTTTCCCTGTCTGTGCTCTGTCTCTGGTGAATCCTCTCACCTGCCACACATCTGGCCTGTACCCTGGTTCTTGTATAAATAAATCTTCAAAAAAAAAAAAAAAGGCAGTCTGATGGCAGGTGTTATAATGGGTCACACTAACATAGCTTTGACCCCAAAGCCCCAAAGTTTCACAGATTGCAACCTAGCACTTTCATATTCTCGTGATCTCCTATCTGTACTCACAAGGAGAAAAAGTCTGTATTCCCACTGCTTCTGCTTTCTCTGAAACCACTGAGATATTACAGAAAACACAAACAGTTGTCTCAAACAACTGGATTCACTGTCTACTACACCAAACATTCTAGAAGTCTGTAAGCAAGTCTCCCAGAAAGTCGCTGGCCCAGATGGTTTCTATGTGGCACAAGGAGCCTTCCTCGGTGACATCTCCTTAAGAGAATTCCATTTTATACTTTTAAACCCATTTGGATATGCCAATACCACCTTATCTGTCTTTTCCCTTTCAAACTAATAACTGTTTTCCCTAACTTTTGTATTTTCAAACCAACAGAATAATCCTCTCCAAATAGTCCTGTAATCTTATCAATTCCTTATTCATCATTTTGTCCATGTCTATCTCTATGCGCCTTAGTTTGGTATTAAAAGCCCTCCACAATGTGCCACTAATCTCTTTGTTTCTTTATTATCTACTGACCCCAGTATCAGAAATAGAAAACTCAAATGTCTATAGGACTCAGGCAAATAGCATGAAGGAGTAAAATAGACTTGTTGGAGAGAGGGAGCAAACACTTTAGATAAGTATTACCAAATAGGGCCACAAATCTAACTCCCAGCCTCCTTTTACTTTATTTTTTTTCCCCTTTTATTATATAGAGAAGTCACAAACCTGGAATTTTGTGTAGAAATGCTGGCACCTAATTTGAATTTGAAACACTTCGTGATTCTATCCTATGTATGCCAAACAAAACAAAACATGTCTGCAAACAGCATTAGGCCAGCTTTGATCTCAAATCCCTTCCAAATCCCATCCTAATCCCATCTGGCCCAGCAGTGTAGGTCCAGTCATTATCCTTAAACATACCTGATATGTTCTCACCTCTCTACATTTCTGCTGCCTTTACTACTTCTTATACTTTCTAAGTCTTACCCATTCCTTATGCCTCTGCTGAAACCCACCTTTTCTCACAGCTGTCCTGGTTACCTCAATCTCACTTCTCCTTGTTACTGCCTGGTTTTCATTTGGTGCCTGAAGTACTGAATGTTCCTACAACAGGGCCTTTTTAGCTTCTAACTCGACACATTCTCTTGAGTAAACTCTTCCATGTCAAAGTAAACACATCTGCCTGCCTATTCCAAAGGCACCACAAAGTAAACATGCCCCATGCTGAATTCATCTCCCACTCCAGGCCTGCTCTCCCTCCACTTCACTGAACAGTCTAAGACAGGCCTACACCGCCCCCGCGCACCCCCACCCCAACCCTGAGGTAAGAACCTGACTGACAACCATTCTGGATTACTCTCTCTCCCTCCCTTCAAATCCAATATCCCTATATGTCTCTCAGACACACCACCTTTGGTCCACGTTTCTCACAGTGTCTTAGTTTGGGTTCTTCTCACTCCTCACCTAGACCATGACAATAGCTGTCTAGCATGCTTCTTGCTACGGTTCCCACTCTTAAATCTCTACTCTGTACTCTCTGAGGCCACCAGATTAATAAATTCAAAATTAAAAAATGGCACTTCTCTGCTTAAAACCCAAACTCAAACTCCTCTTTTGCTACTGCAACCCCCCTCTAGCTCCCTCCTCATGCACACCACATTAACACTGCAGGACAACAGAGCTGCTACTAGTCACAGATGGGCTGCTGAGATGTAATCGAGATGCTCAAAGTATAAAACACACAGCAAATTTAGAAGACTTAATGATAAAAAGCATGTAAAATGTCTCATTAATAATTTAACATATAGGGACTCCCTGGTGGCGCAAGGGGTTAAGACACAACCTATGAAGCTGTCCGCAACCACTGCAGCAGTTCGATCCCTGGCCTTCCAAGGAGCAACCCACAAGGTGCAGCAGACCTCTTTCCTGCTGCTCCCCTCAGCAGTGTACTTCAGTCTGCCTGTTCTGTTCCCTACTCTATCTCTGGTGAGTCCTCTCACCCCCCACGCCTCTGGTGTGTACCCCAGTTCTTGTATACATAATCTTTAAAAAATAATTTAAAATATAGATTCCACTGAAATAATACAATAATACTTTATGATTACATAAACTATTAAATTATTTTTCCTTTCTAAAATATGGCTACTAGAAATTTTTAAGCTACATGTATGTAGCTTTTTTTTTAGAGTCAAGCATCAGGGATACTTTTCTTTCTTTTTTTTTTTTTTAAAGATTTATTTATTTATTTATTTAAGGATACAAGCACTGGATACAGTCAGAGGCGCGGGAGGGTGACAGAATTCACCAGAGCCAGAGGGGAGAGCAGAGCAGGCAGACTGACGAAGTACACTGCTGAGAGGAGCAGCAGGTGGCAGGAGAGGTCTGCGTGCCATGTGGGACCCTCACCCGGTGGCTGGGGATCGAACCGGCGCTGCAGAGGCTGCGGGGCAGCTTCACAACCCAGCACTCAACCACTGCGCCACCAGGGAGGCCCGGTTCCATTAATTTTTACTGAACATTACTGACTTAAGAAATGTACTTGTGTCTACAAAGACAATTATTGATAAAGATGACCTCAAACTGGCTTATTCCTCTAAATCATTGTCACTCCCCATTAAGTGAGATTAAACAAAGCAGAAAGAGATAAAATATGGCTCAATTCTAAGAAAATGAATAACCTGACTTAAGGCAGGTGGGATATAAATATGTGTATTGGTCAGTATTATTTGGAATTTGAATCCAGACTCTAGTGTATTAATCCATTTCAGAAAAGCACCTGAGAGAGCCATTATAACTTTTTAAGAGACATCTTTTGTTTTCAAAAAAGACTGGATTTGCCAGTCATTCTTTTAATGAGACTAAGAACACCCCTGCCTGCAAAATTGCTATTGTCCTTTATTGGTTACTTACCTTCCCCTGTTCTATTTGTAATCCTTAAAAGAAATAATACGGCAAAAAGTTGTGGGTCTTTTGAAAGAGGGTACATTGGTAAATTCATATTATGCTTAGGTAGAAATTTGGTTCTTCAACTATAAGAAGTATTATTTCATTGAACTAATTTCTCTCATTGTTATTTAAATAAAGCCACTTCAAACTTCTAATTCCCTTCCCCAACCTTCAGTCAAAATCTGCAAACAATAGAAGTTTCTTTGTTCACTAAGTAGGGGGATCTGATTTTGGAAAACAGAATATGGGAATGCTGGATCTCTGGGTTCTAGGCAGTCCTCTGCTTTGTGAAGTGGCCAGGACGGGTGTGTCTTGTTTGCAGCCCCAGACTCCCACGACGGCTGCCAGCTATTTCACAAATCCCTGCTCATCTCTCTCAACTTCAGGAGACTGGCATGCACTTTAGTTTAGCAGAAGGCATGAATATTGGGCAAATCTGATATTTCTAATAAGGAGCTGAGTAAAAACATGGAAATGTTGAAGGAATGTTTCCATAGTTAACCTAATGTATTTAATACATAAAAAGTGTGCACTAAAGGCTACTTGTCCACAGCGTCATTTTGTAGAGCAGTTATTTATTTATTTATTATATTTTGTTCCCCTTTTTTCTAGTTCTTTTTTTTTTTAATATTTATTTATTTATTTATACAAGAACTGGGTAAAGTCAGAAGCACGGGAGGGTGAGAGAATTCACCAGAGCCAGAGCTGGGAGCAGAACAGGCAGAAGGACCGAAGTACACTGCTGAGGGGCGCAGCGGGTGGCAGTGGAGGTCTGTGCGCCATGCGGGACCCTCCTCCGGTGGCCGGGGAGCAGCTGGGGAACGAACCAGCGCTGCAGAGGTTGCGGGCAGCTCCGCAACCCAGCGCTCAACCGCTGCGCCACCGGGGAGGCCCTAGAGCAGTTATCCAAAAATATAAGTATCTTTAGGGTAGGAATCAGCCTTTTATTTATTTTCAAACATTTGTTTATTCCAGGGCTGCACACCTCTAGGAGGTAACCTGAGCCTTGCAGACTGCTTAAATGCTGCCTGCTCCTGAAACATTTTTTCATCGTTCCACTAACAACTTCCACTAATCACAGAAGTCATTTTTGGATTATGTGAAATCCTGCTTACTGTTTTGCTATCCAAAGATAACCAAGACCTCATATCTCAAAATACTTGCTTATTCAAAATCCATGGGTGAAAGAAGGAAAAAAGACAAACCAATTTCCTCTTCCACCTAACCATCCCCACTTCATATAAATGGTGATAGTGTCTCTATGGATGACACAGAGGGAGAGTTCCTTTTCTTTCAATAGAGCCCAGAGGTAGATCCCATTTTCAAGAGGTCAGGGCAGCAGCCTAAGAAAACAACCATCTTGGACAAAATCAACACGCAAAAGTCAGTAGCCTTCCTATACACAAACAATAAATCTGAAGAAGAAGAAATCAAAAAAACCATCCCTTTTAGTATCAAAACAAAAAAAATCAAATATTTGGGAATAAATCTAACAAAAGAGGTAAAGGACCTATAAAACACTGTTAAAAGAAATAGAAGAAGGCACAAAGAAATGGAAAGACATCCCCTGCTCATGCATTGGAAGAATAAACATTATTAAAATGGCCATCCTACCAAAAGCAATATACAGATTCAATGCTATTCCAATAAAAATTTCAATGTCATTCTTCAAAGAAATAGAACAATTATTGATGAAATTCATATGGAATCACCAAAAACCCCGAATAGCCAAAGCTCTCCTGAAAAAAAAAAAAAAAAAGTGAATGGAGGCATCACACTCCCAGACTTCAAACTATACTACAAAGCCATAATCATCAAAACTGCATGGTATTGGAACAAAAACAGATATACAGACCAATGGAATCGAATAGAAAATCCAGAAATAAACCCACAGATTTATGGTCAACTAATCTTTGACAAAGGAGCAAAGACTATGCATTGGAGCAAAGAAAGTTTGTTCAATAAATGGTGCTGGGAAAACTGGGTCGCTACATGCAAAAGAATGAAGCTTGACTACTACCTAACACCATGCACAAAAACCAACTCAAAATGGATTAAAGAACTAGACATAAGACCTGAAACCATAAAATACATAGAAGGAAATATAGGCGAAACACTACGTGATATTCACATCAAAGACATCTTTACAGACACATCACCCAAAGCAGTGACAGTGAAGGCAAAGATAAACAGCTGGGACTACATCAAATTAAAGAGCTTCTGCACAGCAAAAGAGACAATAACAAAAACAAAGAGAAACCCCACCAACTGGGAGAACATTTTTGCACACAACACTAATGATAAAGGACTGATCACAAAAATCTGCAAAGAGCTGATGAGACTCAACAACAACAAAGAAAATAATCCAGTCAAAAAATGGGCAGAAGAGCTAAAAAGAAACTTCTCTGAAGAGGAAATGCAAATGGCCAACAGGCATATGAAAAAATGTTCAACATCACTTGCAATCAGGGAAATGCAAATCAAAACTACCATGAGATACCATCTTACACCAGGAGAATGGCACATATTAAAAAAACTAGCAACAACAAATGTTGGCGAGGATGTGGAGAAAAAGGAACTCTCCTGCACTGCTGGTGGGAGTGCAAACTGGTCCAACCACTATGGAGAGCTGTGTGGAGATTTCTGGACCTACTAAACATTGAGCTTCCATATGATCCAGCAATTCCAGTCCTAGGTATTTACCCAAAGGACACAGAAACATCAATTCCAAAGAGCACCTGCACACCTATGTTTATAATAGCAGCACTATTTACAATAGCTAAGCTTTGGAAACAGCACAAATGCCCAAAAATAGATGACTGGATCAAGAAGATGTGGTACATATACACCATGGAATATTACTCAGCATTCAAAAAAGATAAACTCATGCAATTTGCAGCAACATGGATGGCGCTGGAAGGGATCATGCTCAGCGAAATAAGCCAGAAAGAAAAAGAAAAATACCGGATGGTCTCACTCATAGCAGGAATCTAGAAAACTTAAATAAGGGACCAGGAAAATGAATAACTATAAGAAAGTGAAAATCAAAATCAACAAAAAACTATGAACCAGAGACACTCTATGGGGGCTAGGGGGCGGGAGGGGAGGGATTGGGGTCAAAATAAGGGGGTTGCAATTGTATGGGGAATACAAAAATAAAATTTATTATTAAAAAATAATAATAAGAAGAAAAATAAGAAAACAACCATCTTGGGGGACTGGCTTTGGCATGGCTTCTCTCCTCTCCAGATCTTCCCAACAGGGAGCCTCAGTGCCAGATACCAGGAGACAGCACTTTGTGTTGCTCCACTGAGAATGAATCCAAGCTGAGTCTTCTGGCTCTAGATCAGCCATGATGAAAGTTAAATGGTTGCCCATAATATAAAGCCAACTCCAGTAAAGCATGAGAAACTACAACTTCTTGTCAACAAATGATTTCATAAGAGAAGAGTGTCCAATAGAAGGGAACCCCAAATCACTTTTTTTTACAGAAGCACTTCAAAACCTGTAGTGGTACACACCAGTTAAACAAGGTGGTCACTAGTCAAAAAGGCCCACAAGCTACTGTCTTATTTTCTAACACTGTGTCACTTGGCCATGTCATTCTGACCACTGGTCTCTTTATCCCCTGCCCCTTTTTTAAGGGATAGGTAGTTTTTGGTTAATGTCTTTATGTAACGTTTACATAACTCATTACAGGGCCTCTCCTGGCGGCGCAGGCGGTTGAGCACAGTGCTGTGAAGCTGTCCGCAGCCTCTGAAGTGTGGGTTTGATCCCGGCCAGCAGGGGTGAATCCCACATGGTGCAGCGGACCCGTCCTGTCTCGCCCACTGCTCCCCTCAGCAGTGTATTTCATCACTCTGCCTGTTCTGCTCCCCCGTCTGTCTCTGGTGAATCCTCTCACCCTCCCGCGCTTCTGGCCTGTACTCCAGTTCTTGTATGCATGGGTAAATAAATCCAAAAAAATAATACATAACTCATTACATTAAGAGTATGATAAAACTTCGTTGCACACAAGTTAAACTACATACCTTTGGGGAATGGTAAAGAAATGAAACTACAGAAGAACCTTAAAGATACCTTTATTTCTGACTAGTGGATTTGAAGCAACAGCTGATTAGATCAAGTACCAACTGCTACCAAAGGCAGTGTTTTAAGGGAGGAAAGTAGGGCACAAACAGGCCCAACAGACCCTGGAGGCTATAGGACTAATAGAACACAGTGCCTTTGCAGAACTGAGGGGAAAAAATATCAACAATATTTATCATCCACTGTTGTTGCAGTTACTATGCCCTTTGGGAGACAGATTCCAGGCACGCAGTCATCTGTCCTTGCCTGTGATGGTGGATTCTCTAATCCTCTGCCCTTCCTCTTGATACACAACATCAAACTGGGAAGAGGGTAGACAACAGGAAGGCAAGTGCACCCATTTTGTCTCTAATGGAATAAACACTTTTGGCCAAGGTGGGGTTGGGAGTGGAAAACCTGTGTCTCTCAAGTTTACATGGTACATCCAAAATTGGGGAATCAATGCTACACGATATTTCTGTGGTTTTGGAATTTAGAATGATTTCTACAACTTCCAATTTCCCAGTAGGGATACTGAGTTCAGAGCACTTTTACTAACTTGCTATTCACTCAAGATAAGCAGCTTAGGCTTGCTGCCCCTTGCCAGCATGCAGTTAATACAGTAATTTCAAGAATATATCCAACATTAGAAAATTTATTCCATAACATAAAAAAAAATTCTGCTTTAATAAGACTTTTCAAATGGTAAACTAAAAAATAATAATAATAAAAAGGAGCCTGGCTCCTTTAAAAATTAGATGTACATTTGAAAGGGAGTAGAGCGCCTGCTAGAGTGGTTAATGGATAATCTCAGAATTTGATGCAAATCAAAACTTTACACTACCCTTTGACTTCAAAGTAAGATGAACAAAAATCTTCTGAATGGAAGAGGATTCCATCTCCCCGGCACCCCCCCATCCCTTTTTCAAACAACTATGTTTATCTGTTTTTGCTGAGAAAAGTAAATTAAAACATGTGGGCATTTCCTTAGGAAGTTTTGCATAAGCACTGTAGCCAGCGAGCCCAGTGAGATGATTAACGGTGGTAGAAAACTATCAGTTTGGATGCATAAAATTAAGCCCTTTACAGCATATAATGCTGAAATAGCACTTTTTGACCATTAATACAGATACTTCTTGGTTAAGTGAGTGTGAAAGTGTCATTTTACTCTGTTAAATTTGATCAACTGTGCTCTGACAATAACACAGCTCTAAAGGAAAGGGAAAGAAAAACACAAATACTTCTTTGCCTGCCATCATTTTTAAGACCTACCACCTTTCAGCAATCTAGTGTCTATTTCTAATGAGATAATTCCATACTGGCTAAACTCGCTGCGCAGGTACCTACTGCTCCTCAGCAGCTGTGTGGGAGAGCCGACCTTTGGCCCAACAAGCTCTAGGAGACATGGGTAGTTGGTTCTGTTTGTTTTTTTACCCGGCCAGTCTTTTCCATTTCATTAAGATGGGTTTCCATGGTGTCAGTAATCACACATGGCACTCTACAGACACGGAAAAGTCAGGAATGAGAAATAAAAAAGCAAGAGTTTCCAGAGTGAATGTTATTTACAGCCAGCAGGAAGAGTTCAGAAGAAAGAAAAATGGTTAATGGTTGGAAAAACTTTGGCTTCATTTTGAAAATATTTTCTAACTCTCAAAACTCTCTAGAGTCTTTGCTGTTTTTCCCTTTCTGCTTTTCAAAGAATAAATTTCTTTAGGTTTTGCCAAAAGAAGGAAAAAAAAAGTCCCGCCCTGGACATAGAATTATTCAGATTGGGCAAAAATATTTCTAGAGGAATTATCAATAAAAACTTATTTGGATTTAGCCACCAGTTCAAATAATCCTGAATTTTAAATGCTTAAGATGGACTTCATCTTAAAATAGAAAATAAATGACCAGGATTTTCAGATAACTTGAGATTATTTGGTGACCTTGACAATTTCTGTGATAGATATCTCACAAATTATAAAAAATTGTTCTAGTCCTTCCTGAAATGAACAATGAGAAGTGTTCAATCTGTTGGTTTACTAAATGTCTATTCATTCCACTAAAGACCAAATTTGATTCTGAGCAATTTCCTTCTTGGAGTCTCATTCCTGGCACACACTCTGATACTAGGTTCCTGGTTAGTTTGGACGAATATGGACTGTGAGTTATGTCAGTGTCTGTCTGTGAAGAAGTCAGCTAGCCCCTACTCTGCTCATCAACATCACTGAGGCTCAGCCACAGTCCCTTTCCCCTGCCCGCTCCCCCAACTCCAAAGCTTCAGTAGAGCACTTTGAAGACATACAGCCTTCACCGACGTGGTCTCCTGTTTGTGATTAATTTAATCATGAATTTTGATAAGTAGTCCAAAATGAACAAATGTACCCAACTAAAGGCTAGTTGAATTAAGCTTAAATTTTAGAAGTTTAAGGCAGACTTCATTTTAAAGTAGAAAGGATAATTTCAGACAGTATTACTCAAACACTAGGATTTGGGGTAACTTGCTAACTTATTACTGGCAATAAAGTTGTAAGCCAGATATATTATAAATTAGCAAAATTAGTTCCATTTCTTCTTGAACAATAAGAAACATACAGACCATTGGTACACTGAAATTTTAATTTAGTGTAAGGTTTATCTATTTTTGAGAGCAGAGAAATGGAAGTATTAGTTCTTATTCAGCTTCTTAAATTCACCCTAATTCTGAAGTGATGAAAGCTTGAGACTTCCATGAAAATTCTATCTTCTTCTAACCTTTCCTCACTAAGATTCCATCAAACTAGTGATGTTGGCTAGAGAACTACTTTCCCAAAGCCTCCTATTTTCCTCTCTCCTCCAGTCTTTGTAAGGCACAGTGTTGAATTTTCCTATTAATTCTCAGAGTTATCTAGTTGCTCTCCCTAGCATCATATGAAAGTCAAGATTTTTTTTATCTGAATGAAGATAAAAAATTGTTAGGATTGGTCCTAGATTAGTTTTCCTTCCCCTGTGGTAATTTCCACAAACTTCTGAGAATTTCTATTTCAATTTCCCCCCCTTTCTTAAGAATAAGCCTATTTGAGTGGGAGGCTGAGTGAGTGGTATGTGACTATTTTAAACCTGTTCAGTTGTTTAAAGTGTCCAGGAAGCAAAGGAGCACACCCCTGTATGATAGATACAAATGGCCTCTATGATCTGGATTAAGGCGGTTGGCACAGCAGAGAAAAAACCTATGTGGGCTGCGAGTTGGAAGGTGTAGGCATAGTAGAAGAAGACATGGTTTTGCAGTCAAATTATGCCCTGCTCCTTACTGATTCTAAGATCTTGGACATTTGTTCCCCAATCACATACAAATACAGCATGTAGCTTCACACTTTGAGAGGACCACTGCCTTGGAATTATTCTGGAAATTTATGGAGGTTATTTACATATCTGATACAGTTGTGTCCAAGCATTACCTTTTTTTACTTAAGTTTTTATTATGATAAAATTTACATCACATAACATTTACCATTTTAGCCATTTTTAAGCATACAGTTCAGTGGCATTAAGTACATTCATTGTCTCACACAACTATCACTACCATCCATCCCCAGAACTTTATTTTCCCAAACTGAAACCCTATCCCCATTTATTAAGTGATATCCCCTCATTATCTTCCTACCCCATCCCCTAGAAACACCCATAATACTTTGTTTCTATGAATTTACTCCTCTAGTGCAATCATTAGACACCTCATCTAAGTGGAACTGGACAATATTTGACCTTTTGTGACTGTCATAATGTTTTTGGGTTCACCCATGTTGCATGTGTCCTAAGCATTAATATTATTTTATTCAAAATGTCTTCTTTTACTTCTCCTTGTTAGAAGAGGGTCACTATTACTCTTTTAAAAAATGTGTACATGTAAATTTTGTGATTAATGAATTTTATTTCAGTAGAGAAGAGGTAGCACAAATCTGACACACTGTGTAGAGACACAGCTGGGCTGCTGTGAAGCTTAAGGTGATGCAGAGCTTAGAAAGCATCTGGCATGGAAAAGGTAGACAGGGACACCAGGAATGGGTATTTTGGTGCAAATACCCATAAGAGCTGAAGAGCAGGAGCAAGGAAACCCCTGCAGAGAAGAGCAATTATTGCTGAGGCACCAACAGGTCAATAAGAACTTTCTTCAAAACAAGAATTAATGAGAAAGGTCAGGAACTGTGAGAAGTCTCTGAGGCAACTGAGGAGTCAGAGACATGTACAACGAAAGTGTGTATACACAGGAGCATAAGTACAATTAAGTGACAGGGATACATGGTTTATACATCACAAATTCCTCAATATATGGCAGCATTTTAAATTCCTTGCTGGACTGTGGTCACCCTCAGGCATACCATTCTTCTGGAAACAGTTGGGAAAAGGTAAAAGGCATAGGGGGCATTATTTTATATACCTCCATCAGGCTGATGATGGGCCTCTTGCCACTCCTTTTCATATTCTTAAGTTATTTCACATTGAAACTAATCTAGATAAGCACAAAATCACTATCACTATACGTATGTGACCAGAAGGAAGTCTCTAGACCAGATTATTCCTTTCTCTGTAAGATGGAGACAAAACTGTTCTCATCTTACAGGGTTAGATGTTGAAGATTAAAGAACAAACTTGAAGAACATAAAGTGCTACCAGAATGAAGAATTACGGTAGGAAAACTGGTAGACCTGGGACTTCACCAAGTCAACCAACCTACTAAGCTCAGCCTGAAATTGGCCAAAAAACATTTGCGGGACAGGCGTGTGCTAGGTGCTGAGGGTGGGACAATGAAGAGGGGCCTCTGTCTCTACTTGAGAAGTGTCCAGTTACCTTACCTGTTTCTTCTTTATCATTTCCTCAGGAGTCAGGACAATTCCCACAAAAATCTAATGTATTTCATAGGTAAATCCACAGTTTTCACCAGACTTTCCCATATTTACATGGAATAGATTATAAATATTATATGGCCTCACAAAAATACACTACTGCTACTTTCAATTTAAGTTAAAATTAGTTATTTTTAAATGTTTGTGTATTTCTTTCTCCCCAAGAGTTTTACATCATTTAGTGGCTTTGGGGCTTACATTCTAGAGATAATTTCCATGCCTAGAAAACCATGTATCTTTTCTAAAAACTACTGTTGATTATCTATAAATACTTATTTTTTGCTAACTAAATATATTTTGGAACACATGACAAACTTACTCTGCTTTACTAAAAGCAGCAGCTTCAGTTTTAATTATTTGTGTTTTCTAGATTTCATATGTATTAATAACATCCCAATGTATAGAGAAAAAAATTATTTAAAAAAAAAAACAACTCGACTAACTTGTTTTGATGGAAGTGTTCTGTAGATATTTAACTTCACCATTAATAAGTCACAAGTGGCCAGAGAAGTTGAGATCCTTATGAGAATGCTGGTGAATACTGCCTAAGGCACAAGACTGAAAAAGGGGCAAATTTTCACTAACCTGAGTAGTCAAATTGCAGCAGATGTTGAGTTCTGCAGGGAAATAAATGCAAGGTTAGAAAAGCAAGAAAAGCAAAGACACTGTTGAAAAAAGTAGTTATAAAGTGAAGGAAAGAAGATGTCTCATCATTCATGTAATAACCACACGAGAACTGAGGAAAATAGTGTAGTCGGATATAAAAGCAGTGAATAAAGTTTCTGAAGAAAAAGGAATGTGTGGGTCCTATGCAATAATTTTTCTTTTTAATATTATACATCAGAAAAAAATTTTGACTAAAATTTCATCAACTGCCGGCTTGCTTCAAGATAGATACTAAAGAAATTCTGTCATAAGTTTCCCAAGGACAAGAAGCTTTCTTATTTTTTGTATCTTCCAGTTATCTAATGTTGCCCTTCACCAGGCACTTTGTCACTTTCTCAGTGAAGTTCCTGACTGCCCAAACTGAAATCCCCTCTCAACATCACTTTCCATCTCATTCTATTTTCATTATTTAAACACCGCCTTATTTATGTGTTTACATAGTGAGCTCTGTGAGAACAGAGACTAGGTCTTTTCTCACCACTGCATCTCCACACCTCAAGTGCGAGTGGCACCCAGCAGGTGCTCAGTGAGAATTTGTCAAATGAATGAATGCTTGCAACTTTCAACTGATTTGTAATTTGAGGATGATACACATATGCAAGAAGACAAAAACCAGTGAAAAATGGAATAACACACCCAAAATCAATTCTAATAAAGCCTTTACCATTTAGTTGAACAAAATAAAACCTCTCTGAACCTCAAAAACTCTTATCTATTAGTGGGAGAAATGATATCAGAGCTGCTTTCTTCATAAGGGATGGCTATGAGAGATGATTCAGAAAATGTATATGTGAAATAAATACCTTCACATCCATTTGGAAATTCACTGGGAAAAGAATGGATTAAATGAAGTGATTAAAAATGAATGAAGTACTTACAGATCACATAACAAAAATATACAAGAATCACAAGTAGGGGTGATTGTATGTGTGTATACATAATCAGCACAAAGTGAATCTCAATGGATAAACTCTTTTAAATTAACAGGCTATACAAAGAAAAAGCCTGTCAAAGAAATTTTATAAACCTATTTTTGAATGAGAACTAGAAAAGTGAAAATTACTTTGATTAGAAAATCTTGGTGAAAAAGTCATGTGATTACTTTTTATTCGGTAAAGAACTAAAGCATTCTGCAGAACTGACACCAAAGTAACAATCAACATAAAGATAATTGGAATAATAAACCAAAACCAAGAATAAAAAGGAGAGAAAAGTGGAAGGAAAATGAAACTTTTAGCTCCTAATATTTAGCCCCCAAACAAAAACAATATTAATGTTAATTCTATCTTTTCAATTTAGTTGTAGTGCTAAGCAGACTGAGATTATACAACTCTTCAGATTATACAACTGCATTGGAAATCAATTTTAAAATGTTCCCAAAACTCTCCAAGTCTTTGCTCCTGTTAGAATCTTGCAGTCAACAGAGATATACACAATGGACAGGAGGGATAGCATAGCAGCCCAGTCCTGGCTGATACACAATAACCTTTGGTTTTCAAGGGTCCTACCATGATCCCTGTATTCTCAGGTTTCTGACACATAACCTTGATCCCTGAGGTCCAAACTTACCCATGAAAATAGACAACAGAGCCAGTTCAACTTCTACTGGCAACTGTGAAGAACTGTAGAAGGTCAAGATGACAAAATGACCTCCTGATTGGGAAATGAACCCCATGTGTTAACTAGGGTTATGTTAAAAATAGTTAAAAATGGTGACAGTTATTTCATTCTTCTAATAATTATATTTCTGCTACATACACATTTATATTTTACATTGTGATAAGCCTGTATTTATTTTCCTTGGATATTCTTGGATGTTACAACTAGTTCTGCCACTTTTACAACTATGTGGCGTTTGGCAAGCAACTTAACCTTTCTGTGTCTTAGTTCTTTTACCATTAAAGAAAAATAAAAGAATAAAATTAAATGACCTATATGATCCCCCTGAACTCTTAATTACTGTTATACTTTTTGCAGGCATTTAAATATTTTATTTAAGCCACACTCTTCAGAAGACCCAGTGGCACCAGGCTCAAACCCCAGTTACAATGTGCACCATGAGCAACTTGTCTAACTGCCCCAGATCCGGTTTCTCTCATGCTAAAAGGAACTCTGATCACGCCTATCTCAAAGAACGGCCTTGAGGCTCAAATGAAAGATGTTTGTGGAAGCTTCTTACAAACTAAATTCAATACAAATGGGAAATCAATAAGTATTCTGTTTAAAAGAAGTGTGTGGGTTAAAACCAATGCTTGCATGGCTGTGAGACCCAGGCGTGCAGAATCTTCCAACTGTGCTCTGAAGCCTGGATGCTGCAGCTGTTGTTCCCATGTCACTTCAATTTGACATGGATGCTGACACGGCTGCTTGCATAACTGCATGCCAGTTGTCCATGTTAGCAATTCTGCCTCCAAATAGTAAGTATTGCCCTTTAAATGAGTTTTTCTCCAAATTTTTATGAGGGAATAGAAAGTTCCTGATTATAAGTGAGCTTCCTGATTCCAGTGGTGGTGGTGGTGGTGGTGGGGAAGCTTGATAGAGATAATTGGGGTAGGAAAGGGGAAAGCCAGGGTGGAAAACGGACAGCAGTATAGACATCTAAGGGCTAATCATTAAGAGATGTGTGGCCTTTGAGCTTTCTTTGGGTTAAGATTGTTCCCTACAGCATGAATACATAAGTATTATGCTCTGTAATTCTTAGACTTAATGTCTGCAAGGGCCTCCAAAGGGATGCCCCAGAACTTGGAGATGAGGTTAAAATAGCAGAAATGTACTCTCCATGGATAAGATAACTCTCTCCACCTACCAGAGCCATCTGGTAAATGTGGGATAAAAGCCAATGTCCAAATATAGCCTCAAAGGGAAGATTCTTCAAATTAAGATTACTATTATCCTCTAACATAACACTTTATTTTCTAATTGATACAAGAATCATCATAGAGCCCTTATCAGTTAATTTTGTTCCTCAAACTTGAACAAATTTCAATTTGATACTAATCCAAAGATGGATCAGCAAATGCTCACATGACAGTTAAAATTTGACAGTTAAAATTCAGGTTTTCAGTTAAAACCTGAAACACATCAGAACAAAACAAAATGCCTGGTAAAACACATTAGCAAGAAAGAAGGAGCAGTTTTCCAGCAGACTAAGCCTTCAGGGTCTTTTCAGGACACTAATGATCCATCAGTGGCCTGACAGAATCTGTAACCCTAAAATTCAAGCAATTTACTTTTTTCCATTTCCCTATAATAGTACTTAGGTTAATCAACTATAAGACAGACCTTGCTATAAATGTATGTTTTGTTCATCTGCTATACTTCATGTTTATTGTGGAAAACAAATTTGCACTTACAACTATGTATATGCCATGCTTTGCTTGTCACAGGTTGTGAAAAGCAATTCCATTTTCTCAAATCCACAATGACTAGAGATTAAAAGAGGAGCGGCAGGAGTTGGAAGTAAGTTACATGATGTCCCCTCACTCACATTACATCAGCACAAAAGTCCATTTCCTCCAGGGTCAACCTCCACAGCTATGTAGCCTGCTCTGAGCACTCACATGGTTCAACACTTCCTCTTTTTAGTTTTGAGAGAAGAGATGGGAACTTATAAGGCAAAGAAAACTCTAGTCTAAGCCCTGTATGGCTGATAAAAGGCAGTGCCCACCTCTGGAGGGATTCCATGAAGGAACAGCAGCCTTTCATAAAAAGAACATAAAGCCTAGAGTCTGAGACCTGTGTTCAAACTGCAGCTCTGAACATAAGTCAGTGAGTGACCTTGAAAGGCAGAGCTTAGCAGAGCCGTTTCCTTAACCTCTGAGTAAGTGCTTATTTATTACATTCATCCTTGTGATCTTTAGATGAGATTTTGTGAAAATGACTGACATATGGTAGATTCTTAGCAAAAATTACCTAAGTCTCCCTCTGAAGAAACCCCAAAAAGTAAGAACCTGTATGCTGTTCCTATGTATCTGTGTGGTTCAGCAGCCCAAGCCCTGACTTGGAGCAAAGTTCTTGTTCTGATAATGACATGAACAGAGGTGCCCTGACTAGTGAGGTCATTCTATTGCTGACAGCCACAGTCTTGTACTGACTCATCTGGGCCATTTGAGCATCATTTGGCTTTGCTCTAAGCTATACAATCTGTCTTGAGGTACATGCCCCATTTTATTGACTTGTTGGCCTCAAAGGTTCATTTTTAGTTTAAAAATACAACTTGTTTGTTCCCAATTATAGTTGGACTTAGTGTCCACTTAATTGCCTTGTCAGGAGTTGCTGTACATCACAGCATTAGATAAGTGGGATCTTTCTACCAGGTCAAAGGTAGATAGCACAGTGAATTACTAGCTGCCACAAAACTAACATATATCTTATCACAGAGTTTCCTGAAAACAGGCTCGTAAGCACATATATTGCAGAATTCAGATTGAGTCACTGGCAGGAGTAATAAGAGACTAAAATTTAAAAACTAAAAATTCACCTATCACAAAGAATACAGGTAACTAAATAGCTATTTTTCTGGGTGAGTAGTGGTAGAGAGATGTGAAATCAATTAAAACTAAAGCATCATTCTTATAGTGAGAATGGAGCATTTCATGAAAAATGTTACATCATCATTGTCATTCTTAGGTCTCTATCAGTGATCTCTGGTCAGTGCAACACTATCAAAGCTATAGGGACTTGTGTTTGGTGTACGGCTCCTACATCCTCAGTCTATTCTTACACAGACCACCCAAAGCTCTTTGAGATTTTCAATTGCTACACAATAGGGCAAACACCAATTGCCTAGCTTTCCCTGTTAATGGGGATGGCCAACAAAAGTTCCTATTTCCTCCATCCATTTATTTAAAATAGAAAGACACAGAAATTTCATCTGCATATCAAGTTAATATTTCAACACATATGTGTAAAGCTGCAGATTAGTGTGAAACACATCAATGCTGTCCTCCATCAACACATGGCATTAGTGTTATTCAATTATTCTGAGGTTTGCAAAGTTTGAATTTTATTTGTTAAGTATTTAATGAATATAAATACCATCTTGTCCAATAAGTACAGAATGTGAAAAATCATGGCAACAAAGTAGAAAATTTTTAAGATTAAAATGGTGAGATGAATAGTGCTTATATATGGACAAATATAGACTTGTCCATACTATATTCAGTCATTCACCAAATATTTGAGTACCCACTGTTTATTAGGCACTGTGTTAAGTGCTTGGAATCCATCATTGAACAAAATAGAGACAGATCCTTAGTGTCAAAGGGCTTACATTCTTGCAGAGGTACACATAGAGTACAAACATAATAAAATTATATGTTAGAAGGTATAAAGTGCTATGGAGAGAGAAAAAGAACAGTGCTACTAAGAGTGGTTTTTGAGAAAATTAGGTCTCACATTTATCTATGAATTTGTATTCTTACCATGGAGATTTTAAGTGGGTAGGCCGAAAATAGACATCATTTCACAGCTTCCCAGAGGCAATATGAGTCTTCACTTTTAAAAGTCAGCTACTAAAAACTAAAACTCCCAACCTTGTTTTGAGAGCAAAATAGTAAAAAGTCATATATATTCACTCTTAAATCATTGTGTACAGTCTAAATAACAAGTAAAGATTTTGGAATTTTTAACATCCATGAGAATATTTCACTGTACTTCTGAATCTTTAAAGAGTACCTACATAAATAAATTAACTGCCTAGTTGATGAAGAATCCAGATGTAACACCAAATTTCAGGCTAATGAGGTCCAACTCCAATCCTACAAAGCTTTTACTAACTATCTTCAAATGAATATAATCTTTCTCCTTGACTCTTCAATAACCAAATAGTTCAATCAGCAAATGCAGTTTTAAGTTAAAATAACTCATTTTTATGCTAGAACTGGGAGAGATGCTTTACATACATTTACTTTAACCTTCACAACACCTCTGCAAAATTGGGTTTACCCCTACTTTACAGATGAAGAAACTAATGCCTAGAGAGTTTACTCAAGGTTATGCAACTAGTAAGGGCCAAAACTAGGATTTAAACCCACATTTGTCTCATTCCAGCCTACCTTTACTGGCCATACAATACCGCTGGCGTAAAAGTACTGCACTAATAATTATCAGTCACTATCACTGTGCTCTTACATCATTTTTTTTTAATATCCAAAAGGGCAGGTTTATTATAAAAGGGAGAGAAGAGTAAAGAACGCTTGCACAGACACAAGTGGGTAAAAAGAGCTGCCCCAAAGGGACAGGTTTGCTGAAAGAGAGGCTTGCATAGTTACAGGTGGGCAGAAGAACCACTGCAAGGGAAAATGATGGCAAAGATAAGCACCTGCATAGGCACAGGTGGGGCAAGAGAGCTGCTGCCTTATGCCAAGGTTTTTAATCTCTCTGTGTTCACTCTTCTTATGGATGAAATGAAGATGATACACCTCAGGCACTACATTGTTGTGAGGATTAAATAAGATAATGCATGTAAAAGTTCTTCATAAAGGATTAGGACTTTTATTATTATATTTACTAGATTTTATGCTTTCACCACAAGACTTCTGCCTTACGTGTATATCCTGTCAACACCCAATAAAGAGTTTAAAATGAATTGAACATCTTCTAGTGTTTAGAAAGATTTAAAACATCATTTCCCCCTTTAAGAGGAAAAGTGGTTCCTACCATTCCATGAAGCCTAGATTAAGTAACCATAATCCAAAACTTAAATTACAACACACTCAGTGCTCCCATCAAAAATGAGATGTTAGCAGCCTGCCTGGCATTTGACAGTCTGGTGTTTCCTCTTCAAGGTGGCTTTCAGTGCCATAACAATTTGACAGAGAGAATCCCAAATAAAAACAAAACACAATTTGTAACGAATCACGCCTAGGGTGGAGAGCAAAAAAAAAAGATCTGGTTTGTTATCAGAGTGAATGGAAACTTTATTGTTCTGTGTCCTACCTGAATTACCACCTCTCCATGACAACATTATCTACAAACACTAACTCATCACTCACTCTGAAATTTGATTTACTTAAAGAAAAAGATCACTAACATATTTATTAAATTCCTTAGACATACTCATTTGCCCCCAATTACTTGACTCTCTTTGGTGGGATATCCAAGGAAGTGGCCCAATATACTCTGAAGTAAGACTGTACCGGGCCTGCTCCCAGGTAAGCACAGTGACAAGGAACCAAATCCTGCTCTGCTATTACGTGACCTCAGGGAAGTCACTGATCCATTGCTTTGTTAAGGATCCATCTATTTTCCACTTTGTAAACTAATATTTATTTTGCCTGCTTCACAGTTTATTATGAAGATCAAAGGAAATATATGTGAAATTAATTTAACAAATTATACACAGCAGACATAGCTAAAGAATCACCTACCACTTGTCCTTTGGAAAGTAGTAGCATAGCTGACATATGATTTCTGTGCATATGTTCACTGCATAATACCAAAGAGAATTTAAAAAAATTAAAGCTACCCTACTCATCTTTGAGAAGGACACAACAAATGTTTACTTAACTACAGAAACTATGGAAGAGGTAGTTGGTAAAGCTGGTCCTTCCATAATTGATCTGTATTCCAACACAAAATAGCTTCAGATGGTTTACATATGTCTCTGAAATTGTGAAAACTGACTAACAGATCAAGATGTAGCCACATACTCCATGTGTGACAGGTCACATGCTAGGTCATTATACCTAGTATATTAAGTCCCCAATGTCACCTATTGGTTTTTGGAAATGATTTTAAGTGCAATGACATATAACAAAACCAGGTCCTGCTTCATTCAACATATACCAGGATTTTTTTCTCATCAATGTTATAACTAAAAGATGCTGAGAGAAAATGTCATTTGAGGACCTACTGTACTTCAGTCTCTTAGAACACCAACTAGCTCAGGGTACTAAAAACTAGTCCTGTGATTATCTCATTAGTCACCCAGGTTGCTTTCTCAATACCTCTAACAAAAAGAGGAGAATTAAGAAATCACAATTATTCTTAGGTCCAAGACATCCCATTTCTCTTCATGTTTCCTTGGCCTAATCTTTTCTGAACTAAGCACAGAAACCCACAAAGAGTTATGGTATAGTTTACTAACTGACCCCCAATCCCAGGAATTCTTTGACCTATGTTATCAAATTTCACCAAAACTAAACAAAAACTGCACCAACAGATAAAAGCAGACAGTAAGCTGCAAAAGATCCAAGCTCATGCGTACAGCATACACACAGAAGAAAAATGTACCGTAGTATCATTTCTGTTTATTACTTATGAACTATGTTGGCTTGCAAGTACACTTTTAGCTACAACAATAAGAAAAAGAGAACAAAATAAGTAAGCATTTCTGGGCAAATTTTGCCAGGAGCAAATACTCTAAACATTGCTTATTCTCGTTTCAGTATAAATAGGCTAAAATTGGTCTTTGACATAAAAATAAAAAATATAGGGCCTCCCTGGTGGCACAAGGGGTTAAGCACCGCACTATGAAGCAATCCACAGCCTCTGCAGCACAGGTTCGATCCCCTGGCCAGGCAGGGAGCAACCCACATGGCGCAGTAGACCTCTCCTGTCTTGCCTGCTGCTCCCCTCAGCAGTGTATTTCAGTCAGTCTGCCTGTTCTGCTCGCCACTGTCTCTGGTGAATCCTCTCACCCCCCGCATCTCTGGCCTGTACCCCAGCTCTTGTATGCACAAATAAATCTTTAAAAAATAAATAAACAATATAAATTGCTTAAGCACTTGATATCCTAATTTCCCATGAAACCCTCTCTCTTTCCCCTCATTTGGAGCTTGCTAACATTTCTCAAATATTCCCTAAACAGATTTCTCATTTTCCCAGAAGTGTCCCACAGGTAGATGTGATGCTTCTTTTTTGTGTGTCAAAGCCACCAGTTTTTGCTATTTACCTAATTTCTGCACCCTTCTGTCAAAAACCAATTTATTGATGTTGGCAAAATCACTGTACCATGTTTGTGCCTGATTAAGATTTGTAAGCCATTTGAAGAAAAAGTGACCTGTAAGTTTTCTGTAATGATGATGTTTGTTTCAACATTTTAGCTTTCCTTTTTTTTTTTTTAGAAAAAAAATGTTGTTTTTATTTGCTTAGGTTTGGTAATTTTTTAAACAGCAAAGGAGACCATGAAACATATTCTTTTGTTAATGATCTTGATGGATGTGCTGACCTTATCTTAAGAGACCATGAATGTTAAGAGTAGTTGAAGTCCAACCAGGGTGATGTTTAGGGCTTATAGCAATTTGATTTTGTTTTCTGGAGTCTTCCTGTATGAAATAATACCCACTACCAGTAAAGCCAAAGAAGCATACTCACCAAGTGAACATAAGGCACAAAGTATCCAAAAAGTGCAACTGGTATTCCAACTGCCCACACCGCATAAGCTGTCACCTTGAAGATGGCAAAATTGAAAACTTTTTTTGGAGGACTGAATTTCCTCCTGGAAAAGAGGGAAAATCTGTTGCCTCCTTTGGGTCCACTCTCCTTATCTTTGGCACTGGGAGAAAGAGGTCGGTAAGTAAAGCCCGCCAGAAAGAGAACAAACATAAAGATGCAGAGGACCCTCAGTGTGTAAAAGAGGCCCACGCTTTCAGTCAGAACTCTTAAAAGGAAAGGCAGCAAAATTGTGAAGATGCTGCTGCCAGCAGTGACAATGCCATTCACTAATCCAAGGCGCTTCTTGAAATAGTGTCCCAAAATGACCAGTGAAGGCTGGTATGCAAAGGAGCAGCCGCAGGCAAATATGATTCCATAGGTAAGGTAGAGAGGCTCGATGGAACTGTGGAAAGATGAAAAAGAAGGAAAGCAGCTCTCATTATTTTTATCATGTGCTTGATAAAGCCTTATAGTAAAAGTGGGTTCTAGCCCATCAACATATTTTCTACAAATAACATTCACCGAAAATAGAGGTCAAAATTTAATAAATCAACAATGTAGCACTAAAAGCATTTTTATTTAAGTGGATAATGAAAATGCTTCAAGTATGTGAAAAATGGCTGGTAAGGTCATCAGCGATCTAGTTCCACCTCCTTCCACGGATTTCAGGTGAAGCTTACAGCCCTCATTGCTGTCATGCTTTCCACAACTCAGAAATAAAGGATGGGGCCAAGAAGGGTAAAACTGACAGTGATTAAACTAACAAACTAAAACCCAGACTCAATTGAAGTTTAAATAAACACATAATTTAACTATGGAAACTATTTATGGAGTTTCCCCCAGACATTTACTAAGTACTCTCTTCAAACAAAAAACTGCATTTGATATTTTCTCCCCAGGGTTATGTCAGGAACATTTGCACAGAGAAACAGTTTTGTCTCATTTTTGCTGGCCTAAGGGCTGCTGATCAACCTTCGCCCTGATTGCACTGTTCTGTGTTGTGCAAGATAACAAGAAATCATATTCTGACTGCAGAAAGACTAAGTGTGTTCATTAGTGATCTCTGTAAGCCATGTATGTCTCAAAAGAATAATAAAGGTTCAAAAATTTTATAGTTTAACCAAATAACATATTTCTGATGAAGGTAAAGGATCAAATCATTACATTTTTTTTGAACAATTAAAAAATCATTTTTCACTCCTTTTGAAAAGTCCAATTCAAAAGGCTATTATTTATCAGTAGTAAAGGCCAAGAATTTATTAGAAACTGAGATAGATAAGTTGGTTAATAATTAAATTTTGGACAACAATGCTAGTCTAGCAAAATGCTGAGGTAGTCACAAGGAACTCTAGAATCTGATAAAATTAAACCATGTTAGCAATTGTCTCTCTGAGATGCCCTTCTACCTCTATTAATTTTAGCACAGCTAATACCATCTTCAAATCAGACTCAAGAGTCACTCCCAGGCTTTCCCAGATCAACCTCACTCACTTTGATCACCTTTTACTGAATCTCTAGTCTTTATTCAATAAACACATCTATTTAGCAGCTATACTGATGCAGTACTTTATGAAAAAAACATTAAAAATGTAATTGTGTCCTTACTCATAGTCTGCTTAATGAAATAAGATACCTACCCCAAATGATAAGAATACAGAATAAAATACAAATAATAGTTCATTCATTTCTGTATTAGTTTTCCAGATACTTGCAACTTCTTTCTTTTTTATTATTTAACTCTTCCATTTGTTAAAAGATTTACAGCAATTTCTTTCTTTCTTTTTTTTTTTTAAGAGTTATTTATTTAGGGCCTCCCCGGTGGCGCAGCGGTTGAGCGCTGGGTTGCGAAGCTGCCGGCGACCTCTGTGGCGCAGCGGTTCGATCCCCAGCTGCTCCCCGGCCACCGGAGGAGGGTCCCACATGGCATGCAGACCTCTCCTGCCGCCCGCTGCTCCCCTCAGCAGTGTACTTCGGTCCTTCTGCCTGCTCTGCTCCCCGCTCTGGCTCTGGTGAATTCTCTCGCCCTCCCGCGCTTCTGACTGTACCCAGTGCATGTATAAACAAAACAAACAAATAAATAAATAAAAAAAAAACATGCCTCTATAAATAAAAAAAAAAATGTGTTTAAAAAAAAAAAAGTTATTTATTTATTTATTTATACAAGCACTGGGTACAGTCAGAAGCGCGGGAGGGTGAGAGAATTCACCAGAGCCAGAGCGGGGAGCAGAACAGACAGAGTGACAAAGTACACTGCTGAGGGGAGCAGCGTGCGGCAGGAGAGGTCTTCATGCCATATGAGACCCTTGCCAGTGGCCGGGGATCAAACCGGCACTGCAGAGGCTGTGGGCAGCTTTGCAGCCCAGCGCTCAACCGCTGCGCCACCAGGTGAGGCCCAGCAATTTATTTCTTAAAGTGTTAATTAATTTAACAATTTTAAGGAAAAATCTAAATCTATCATACATTTCTTTGCCTACTTCAAAGAATAAATTATGCTATTGACAATACAGTGTCATCACGACTGTCAATTTCTATACAATTGTATCACAGTATTGTAAAGCTGTAATTCGGAAAACCAGAGAACATTATATATAAATCAGAAATATTCTTTCACATATGATTTTAAATACCAAGTATGGGTGAGACTAATTTCATATCTCTCCTACAAAGTAAAGTACATGTGCTTTGTGATGGCATTTTTACTGCTGATACACCTTTTTCACTTTTTTTTTTAAAGATTTATTTATTTATACAAGCACTGGGTACAGTCAGAAGCCTAGGAGGGTGAGAGAATTCACCAGAGCCAGAAGCGTAGGAGGGTGAGAGAATTCACCAGAGCCAGAGTGGGGAACAGAACAGGCAGACTGACGAAACACACTGCTGAGGGGAGCAGCGGGCGTAGCAAGAGAGGTCTACGTGCCATGTGGGACCCTCGCCAGCGGCCTGGGATCAAACAGGCGCTGCAGAGGCTGTGGGCAGCTTTGCAACCCAGCACTCAACCGCTGTGCCACCAGGGAGGCCCACACCTTTTTCACTTCTAACATTTCAACTCAGTAACTGCTAAAATGACAATGAGTGCTATGTAAATTAGTAAGATATTAGTCATGGGTGCAAAAGCATTCAGAGAAGGGACACTAATGTCACCTGGAGCTGCTGAAGAAGTCTTCCTAGGAAGGCAGAATTTGAACTAGAGGAAGAGTGGGTCCACTACTGGAATTTATACATTTCTCCTTGTTCCTCTGAAATTTTGGTATCTTTTGGTTAATGGGTTAAATAGTGAAACTGAATAGAAGGTAATGAGAACATGACTTGTAGTAAGGAAGGGGGAGGGGAAAGGAAAAAGGGAGAGAACTGGGTCATATAAAATAAATTTCATTTCTCAATGGTAGAAGAAGTTGGAAAACACAGCTTGCTCTAAGGAGATGTGTATAGACACATTTTGTCTTCCAAATAAAATTACACCACCATAGTCTCTCTCCACCAAAGCCTGAGTGCTAATATTAAGCAGGTGGTAGAGCCAGAGGATCTGATAATGAGTACCTGGAGGCTTCCAGACCAAGTAATACAATATGTATTACTGCCAATAAAAAAGAACTAAAAGTAGATGATCTCACAGAATTACCTAAGCAGAACATTATTCCAAACAAAAATTTTCTTTAAAAAAAAATTAAAAAGAAAAAATCATAAAAGCACTTTAAAGATTGAGTATTTTTGACGATGAAAAAATATTATTTAGAATCCAAATAAAAATTCTAAGTTAGATGAAAGAAAGAGGTTTTACTTTAGAGTTAAGAGAGGAGGTGGGAGGACAGTATGTAAAATTAGTAAAAACAAGGATTCTGTTGATTAAATCCCAAATATTTAAAAATAAACAATACAAGAAATGTAAGTTTGATATTTTTTTAATGACCACAATAATATTTTCCAACCAGATCATGAATGTAACGAGGGAAGGGAAAGAGGCAGGAAATGAAGATAAACTCCTAGAGACAAAGGATGGAAATCATCTTAAGAGGTTTTCTTATTAATCACCTCTGTTAGCCAGAGCTACATATTAAACCATGTTTCTCTAACTCAGGATTATTCTGACAATACAAGGGGATTTACTAGTATAATTGGAGCTAGAGGGAGAAGTATTTCCCAGTGTAATGTGCCATGGACTCTTTGTAGTGTTCTTTTCCAGTGGAAACCTTTGAACAAAACCAGGGAAAGTGTATTTTCATTAAGTTTTATTTTAAGCTACCTACATTTGGACACTTCATTTTGCCATCATAATTTTTAAATTTTAGCATTTTCTTTCTTTCTTTCTCAGTGCAGATAGATATTCTTACCTGAGATGAAACAAATAGCAACATTTTAATTTCATTAATAAAAGTATCAAGACTATGAACAGCTACTCAAAGAACCACTTACACCCTTTACGCCTCAGATTGAGCTGACCTGAAGATAAGGCTACTGCTACAACTTTAGTTCTTTTATGATTTTTATGTGAATGAAAACAAAACAAGAAATGTTTCTTTGGCTTCAGGGAATATGCATTTCCTGACTGATGACTGACTCTTAAGCATTACAAGCAAAAACATCCAGTTTCAAGCCTGATTTGCTGCTATGGGTCCGCCTGTTTAGTTTTCTTCAATGAAAGGGAGGACTTTTCTTTGTATAAAACAAGACTTTTAAAAGGAAGATATTAAGGTATCTGCTTAACAGTTCTTGAAAAAGCAACAGGAAGAAGCCAAGTGCTTACCTTACAAAAGAACTGGACATGAGTCCAATGAGTCCAACGGCAGCACCCACAACAGCTGTTTTCCGGCAACCAAATATATCCGTGAAGACGCTGACTATTGGGCAGCAAAAGAAAATCATCCCCATGGAGAGAGAACTTACCCATGCTGTAAAAGAAAAAAAAAAAGTGGAGAAATTATGGCATGGTAAATAACATTTGTACCTAACCCATAGGAGGATACAGAACATATTTGGAAAAATATTAACAGAAAAGGCATTACCCAGACTGATGAATGGGGGTGGGGAGGAAGAGTTGGAATTGGTAACATAACTGAATTTACTAACAGATCAGTAACAAATCTGAATCATAGCTCAAAGTGTTGGTCAATACTAATTATAACTAGCATAGTAATTATTTGTATTTAATTGAATTCTTGACAAGTATATATTAAGTAAATCAAATATTCTCCTATGACCCAAATACTATTAATTTCTATCCTAATATTTGTGGCATTAATTAATTCTGATATTTGTGGCATTAATCTATGGAAAGAAATTCATTTAAAAAATTTAAAAAGGGCCTCCCTGGTGGCGCAAGGGGTTAAGCACTGCACTATGAAGCAATCTGCAACCTCTGCAGCATGAGTTCGATCCCCCTGGCCAGGGAGCAATCCACATGGCACAGGAGACCTCTCCTGGCTCGCCCGCTGCTTTCCTCAGCAGTGTATTTCAGTCAGTCTGCCTGTTCTGTTCCCCCCTCCGTCTCTGGTGAATCCTCTCACCCCCCGCATGTTTGGCCTGTACCCCAGCTCTTATATGCATAAATAAATAAATCTTAAAAGAAATTAAAAAGACAATACTATAAACCAGCATTACCTCAATTAAAAAAATGTTTAGAAATGCATGCCTAGGTAGTTAAACTGCAAAGAAATGATGACCAATGAAATCAGGATAGTCATTAATTCTTGGGGAGGAAGAATTTTAATCACTGTAATTCAGTAGCTAAGAATTGGTCATTTATTTGCATAGAGTCTGGCTTCAGTCCATTTGCTGAGGGAATCAAGTGATACACTGGTAGAATACTTGTTGACCTGGATACTAGTTAATGTGTATTCACTTATTTATAAAACCACAAAAATGTTTTATCTTCTTTTCCAAATGATATCTTTTACAATTAAAAAAAATAAGAATCAGAACTCAAAATTTCCTGTTGTGATTCTACAAAAACTTACAGAAGGAAACCAAAAGAGAAAGACAAATATGAATATGAATTATCATAATTTTATGTCAAAGAAATGAATAATCTCATAGGGTATCAAGTCCATAAATTCCTCTTAAAAAGTATAACTTAATGGGTCTTATGTGAACAAGGGCAATTAAACATGTTTGGATTCAAATCCTCCAGCTCTGTAACTATATTATCCTTGGACAAGTTACTTCCCCAAAGGAGGATCAAATATACCCCTTTCAAGAATTATTAAAGATTATATAAAATATATCTAAACCTCAGTATCTAGCACAGAAGCACTTAGTAATTTCAACTTTAACAATACAAACAACAAATTCTGCCTTACAAAATGAAGTAGATGATTTATAGCTCTGGCAATATTTCTTCATCAAGGGAAGTAAATACAAACCCTATACAAATGATCTTTTATTAAGATTGATCTTTTATTAAGTTTTTATTAATAAAATGATCTTGTATTAAGTTTTACCAGACTATTTCATTTAATCCCTTGCCTTCTTATACTTAAGACTTTTTTAAATTATGTGTATTTCAGGGGCCTCCCTGGTGGCACAAAGGGTTAAGTCTCAGCACTAAGAAGCTATCAGCAGCCACTGCAGATGAGTTCGATCCACAGCCAGGGAGCTAGCCCATGTATAGTACACAGCAGACCTCTCCAGTCTCACCCACTGCTCCCCTCAGTAGTGTATTTCAGTCAATCCACCTGTTTTGCTTCCCAATTTGACTCTGGTGAATCCTCTCCCCCTCACCCCCTCACCTCGGGCCTACACCCCAGCTCTTGTATGCATAAATAAATAAATATTTTTTAAAAATTATGTATATTTCAGTCAGTCATACTTATATTTCTTTTCTTCCCTTAATAGAAAGGAGATAATAACATCAAAACACAATAAAAAGACTGTAAATAATGAAATCTTCGCTTAAGTGTTGGGGGGAAGAGGATTCAGGAGTAAACAATAGAGTTATCTGGATCTCAAATTCCATAAATAAAAACCTATATTTCATTTTGGCTAAAAAAGAAGAAGAAAAGAAATAGACAATAGAGAGAGGTGACTGATCTAATGAGTTAGCACAACTCCAACCCCAGATGCACAGAGCTATTCATATGATTCTGCTTAAGGAGAATTTTTTAGTCTTAGTCTACTATCTTCTATAAAAATGTAACCGATTTAAAATAATTTAATTTCACTCAAAATTGTTTAGTCATGTATCATGTTTAAAAAACAATCTAGGCAGACCCAAAGAGTAACATTCCAACATATATATTTGCATAAATGTACTTTTTACAATTAAATAAAATATAAACACCAAACAGGAGATCACATTAAGAAATCCAAGAGCATATACTTACATTGCCTGCAGTGTTCATATAAGTCAAAGCAGTTTCAAGAATAAAAACAAACCTCTATGTATTTCTGTAGGATTTGATCTAATACTAAACCAAATATGAAAAATCTTACAGATTTGCAGATTTACCTTGAACAAACACTAGCTGCAGGTTATAATCAAATACAGCTTAACTTTGGCCTTGACTATCCTCTTAAAATTTTCACAGTATGGAAAATGTTCCCCTGCCAGTCACTGAATGACCACTTCAGCAGCCACACACTATTTTTCTAGCCAGTGTTAAATAACAGAAAGGTCTGTACTCACTTTAGATAACAATCTTCACTTGGTAATTAAATCTTTTTTCCCCCCAGCCCCACCTGGGAAAAAAGTGAGATCAGTTTTATCTCTTTTCCATGACCTCTTCTCCCCCTCCCTAGTTATTGGTTCTCTCCAAAGAAGGCCTGGGAGCGAGGCAGGTTGGGGGAAGGAAGGCAAAGAGATTCCAGCTTAAGTGGTCTGCCAAAAGACCTGCCTGGATGATAACTGATGCGAGATTCTGTTTTCTCAGTTTTACTAGTGTAGATTCTTCAGAGTCTCACCTCAGAGCTCCTTCTGGCTACAGCTCCACCAATATGGAGAATGAGTATTCTCCTCCTGGCTTTCTGGCTGTCGCTCAAAAGACTCCAACTCCCAGTTGTGCCTCATTGCCTCTCTAGACAGTTTACTTGGACAAAAGTCAAAACCACCCCCAGACTGCCCCTCTGCTTCACTAGGCCTGCATGTGATCAGCAGGAAACTCATATTTCCTTCACCCTGACAGACTGGAGTGTAGGCAAACTCCAAGTCAACTCCCCTTAGATAGCTCTGACTGGAGCTGTCAGCCAGTTACACTGTTCTCTCTTCATTGGCTTTCTCAGGAGGTTCAGATTCTAGCTCTCTGTGCCCTCTAACTGGGGAGATTTCTGTAAATCTCTAAGTGATGGCTCTAAAGCTCCCCTCATTTGGTATTAAGTGAAAGAGCATGCATTCCTCTCCCCCACTTCTGTTACAGGGTAGGGGGAAGCCACATAATTTTCTCAAAACACCCTCACAAAATTCTCCTTAATCTTTCTTACAGGTTTTAGTGTCTCTAACTGGTTTGTGAACATAAACTATCTCAATTTTGAATGTCATACCATGATATATTGGTGCCCTGGCTAAATCCCAATATCATATTCTGTTACAATAATAATTAGCAACAAATGACGTTAGGTCTATCTTCTTATCAAATTCGAGAAGAAATTAATTCTTTTTTTTATTTAAAAAATATTTTATTTTATTTTATATAATTCCTACATTTTTTCATTTTCGCACAGTGTATGCATTTTCATTTTGGTTATATTCACCATATAATTCCCAACCCCTTATTTTGGCCCTCATGCTTCTTTTCCCCCCCCGCCCCTCTCGTTAGTGTGTCTCTGGTTTACAGTTGCTCGTTGATTTTGATTTTTCTTTATAGAATTAGTCTTTTTCCTGGTCCCTCATTTAGGTTTTCGAAATTCCTGCTATGAGTGAGATCATCCGATATTTTTCTTTTTTTTTCTGGCTTATTTCGCTGAGCATGATCCTTTCTAGCTCCATCCATGTTGCTGCAAATTGTATGAGTTTATCTTTTTTGACAAGAAGAAATTAATTCTTAAAAAGTAATTATTTGCCATTATAAACTCACAAAATTTCTAGTTTTTGTAAAATTTTAACAGGGCATCCTTAAGAATTCAGGGTCTATGGCTTATGATACACACCATAAAAATAAAATGGGCTGTTTTCTCTTCATACTTTCCAAGTCAGACTGTTATTATTTGTAATAAAAACTCAACAGTTAGTTAGCTGTTGATATGACATATTTGCTCTGCTCAGAGATGATCTCATTTAATCCTCAATACTCTTATTATTAAGTACATTTAATGACTTAGAAACTGAAATATATAGTCACTATATCCAACATGGCAAAATTTTTATGTAAAAAATGCAAGCTAGCCCAGTCCCTCTATGTAATTCAATGTTACACCCCCACAGTTTCCTAATATTAGTAAAGAAGCAAATCTTTTTCAAAGTAAGAGGTGTTATTTAATTATAGAATAATAATATTCTCTCCCTTCCTATTAAAAGTGCCTACTACTATGTTCTAGAAGTACCTACTATGTCTAGTCTACTGTCTTACATGTTGAGAATATAAAAACAAACTGTTTCTCTACCTTCTAATAGTTTTCATTCTAGCAACATAAATATAAAAAGAGGTTCGACCAGAATACCACATAGAATGTGCCAGATTTCTTAAGAGACAATTATCAAAAAATATCTAAGAAAGGTATTAAAATGTGCTGGTATATCCTTATTTGAACATGTATTTGTTTCACTTAACAAGAAACACATTCAAGAAAGTCATGCTGGGAAATCTTTTTCAAGAAGTACTAGGAAGTTTTCCAATTTCCCCAAAAAGATAGATTTTTGTTTTCTACTGTATACTGAAAACAAATCCTCTGCTCTCAGTGTATGGCTAAAGGAGAAGGCAAGTCACTGAGTAAGTGGTTAGGTTTAACACTGAAGGATATATCCACCTATTAGTAAAACAAAGATGTTGTAATCTCACAGATGTAAATAATTACAATGGTAAATTGTTTAGAATTGAAAACTCCCAAAGGGAAGATTTACAATAAACAATGATAAATATTTTTTGGTCCTTTTTTGGTGGTTCCAACCCCTATTTCTACTTGATCTTAGTCTCTTTCAAGACATTTTTGCTCTGTAATATTTCAACACTAGTCTAGCTTTAAATGAAATGAAACAATACTGTATACAAAACTGAGATTAAAATACAACATATTATTTAACAAAGTTCCAGTAATTCTTAGGGCATAGAGCTGTTTAGTAATGACATAAAATTCAGGAAATGACTAGACTACACTTACCTTGACCATTTTATTGCCACCCAGAGGTTATTTGGTAATTATATTTCACTTAGGAGTAGCTTCAAAATTTTTTGCTATTAACTTTTCATAACAGAATTGCTTTGGTCAAGCAAACCCTCCTGCAGATAATAATTATTAAAACTGGAGTGGGGGGGCATTTAAACACGTTGGAAAATGTCTAAAAATAGAACTCAGAGGAGAGTTCACTCTTGAAAAGCTGAAACTGGAAGAAATTAGAATTTTACATTTGTTGGCTTTCCTGAAGATCCACAGACTGTGCAGGTCCTGGGTAGTCAAGTAATGGGGAGACGAAAGAAAAGCAGCAGCTGGAAATTTTAAGAACTGCTGCATACCATACATAGAGCTTGCAGTTTGAGTCCAGGCAAGCTAGCTGCTTGCTAGGAAGAAATAAGTTGAAAGTAAAAAGGTGGAAAAGATGTGCCACGCAAATAATAATCCTAAGGTTGGAGCAGTTATAATGATATTAGGCAAATCAGACTTCAAGATGAGAATCATTAGTATTGAATAGAAAGAAAGAGGGATGCCTCATAATGACAACGATGTCAATGTATCAGGAAGACATAACAATTATAAATTCATATTGTACCTAATAACAGCTTCTGAAGTATAGCAAGCAATAAAATTTGATCTCTAACTTACACCAGATTAAAAAATTACCTCAAAATGGATCATAAAACTTACAAAACTGAAAACCACAAAACTTCTAGAAGAAAACATTGGAGAGAATCTATGTGACTTTGGGTTATATAAAGAAAATACAACATCAAAAAACAATTGTACAAGAAAAAAAATTGGTAAAATAAATCTCATCAAAATTAAGAACTTCTTGAAAGATCCTGTTAAGAATATGAAAACAAAGGCTACAAACTGGGAGTGAGGATTTGCAAATCACATATCTAATAAAGAACTTGTACCCAGATTATAAGAGAATTTTCAAAACTCACTAAAAACCAAGCAACCTGATTAAAGAGCAGGCAAAAGATCTGAATAGTCACTTCACAAAAAAAGATACACGGGCCTCCCTGGTGGCACAAGGGGTTAAGTCTCAGCACAGTGAAGCTATCTGCAGCCACTGCAGCAAGAGTTTGATCCCCGGCCAGGGAGCTAACCTACATGGCACAGCAGACCTCTCCTGTCTCGCTGCTGCTCCCCTCAGCAGTGTATTTCAGTAGATCTGCCTGTTCTGCTCCCCAGTCTGTCTCTGGTGAATTCTCTCATCCCTCACCCCCTTGCTCTGCACCTCTAGCCTATATTCCAGTTCTTGGATGCATAAATAAAATAAATCTTATTTCAAATAAGACATGACTTTGTAGAAAGTGAGACTCACTATCTTTAGAAAATGTGAAGTAATCAAGTTGCTTGCTTGAGGATAGTTTTCTATTGTATATTAGAACCAAAATATAACAACTTTGGCAACAGGGAGTTGCCTAGACTTAATTTTCAGAGGTCCTGTTGTAATGGTAGTAATTATATTGCTAATCATGTTAAACACTTGACATGGAAGTCAGTCGTAAAAAAAATCTTTAAAATACATACATGAGGGCCTCCCCGGTGGCGCAGCGGTTGAGCATTGGGTTGCGAAGCTGCCTGCAGCCTCTGCGGCGCCGGTTCGATCCTCGGCTGCTCCCCGGCCACCAGAGGAGGGTCCCACATGGCGCGCAGACCTCTCCTGCCGCCTGCTGCTCCCCTCAGCAGTGTACTTCGGTCCTTCTGCCTGCTCTGCTCCCTGCTCTGGCTCTGGTGAATTCTCTCACCCTCCCGCGCTTCTGACTGTACCCAGTGCATGTATAAACAAAACAAACAAATAAATAAATAAATAAAACATGCCTCTATTTAAAAAAAAATAAATAAATAAAATACATACATGATATTGATTGGCAGAAATACTAGTGATGTTTCACAGAAGAATTCAGACTGTAAAATTTTGTTTTAATAACTTCCATGAATGATGATTTTTTTAAGTACAACTTTAAAGTTTTGATTTTCTTTTTTTTTTTTAAAGGTTTATTTATTTTTATACAAGAACCAGGGTAGAGGCCAGATGTGCGGAAGGGTGAGAGGATTCACCAGAGAACAGGGAACAGAACAGGCAGACTGATAAAATACACTGCTGAGGACTATTTACAATAGCTAAGCTATGGAAACAACCCAAATGCCCAAAAATAGATGACTGGATCAAGAAGATGTGGTACATATACACAATGGAATATTACTCAGCAATCAAAATACATGAACACATGCAGTTTGCAACAACATGGATGGAGCTGGAAGGGATCATGCTCAGCAAAATAAGTCAGAAAGAAAAAGAAAAATACCAGTGGTCTCACTCACAGCAGGAATTTAGAAAACCTAAATAAGGGACCAGGAAAAAGACTAATTAATACAAAGTAAAAATCAAAATCAATAAGCAACTATAAATCAGAGATACACTATGGGGGGTTGTGGGGAGAGGAAGAATTAGGGTCAAAATAAGGGGGGAGGTGCAATTGTATGGGGACTATAACCAAAATGAAAATGTATACATTGTGCAAAAATGAAAATTGATGTGAGAATTATATAAAATAAAATATTAAAAAAAATACACTGCTGAGGGGAGCAGTGGGCCAGACAGGAGAGGTCTGCTTCACCATGTGGGATTCTCGCCAGCCAGCTGGCTGAGGTCAAACCCACGCTGCAGAGGCTGTGGACAGCTTCACAGTGCAGGCGCTGAACCGCCTGCACCACCAGGGAAGCCCAAGTTTTGATTTTCTATTTAAATAAAAAGCTGTTGATGTGTTTTAGCATGTCCTTTAAAATAAAATAAAATAGATCTTTTAAAAAAAGATACACAATAAAATATGCAAATGAAATTACTCACAGGGGAAATGTAAACTAAAAGTAGGATGAAAAACCACACACACCTTATTAGAACAAGCCACTTTGAAATGCAGCAATTTTTTAGAAGTTTAACATACTCCTGCCTTATGACCCAGTCATTCCACTCAAAGATATTAACCTAAGCGAAACAAGAGCAGATGTCCAATGAGTACCTAAAGTGGGATGCCATTTACACAAAATCCTAAAATATAAGTTAATCTATACTGACAGGAAGCATTTTAGTATTTATCTGGTAATGGGGAAGGAGGTGTTGGATGATGGGGTGATGGATGTGTTCATTCATAATAATTTCACTGAATAAAATGACAAAACTCACCAAAGCATATACTTTAAATATGCAATTTATTATATATCAATTATACCTCAATAGTGCTGATAAAAATCTATATGGATGACTTCAACAACTAAAATTAGATGCCATAAAAAACACACAAAATAAAACTGGTAGAAATATAGGGAAAAATAGACAAATCCATAATCATAGTTACATATTTTAGCACATCTCTCTTAGTAACTAATAGAATAGACAGAACAAAAAATTCAGTAATATGTAGATGCCTGCATGACACTATAAGCTGAACTGACATTTATAGAATATTATGCCCAACAAGAACTACAGAAAATTGTTGGCTCTGCCAGGGAAACTATTAACCACCAGTGAGGTTGGGACAGGGACAGATGGAGGAGAGAACTAACATTTCTGAAGTGCCTCTTCATCCATGGAAAGACCTGGCACAAATTGTCACTAGATCCTCAGGCAAGGCTCTAAGGCATTATCTTCATTTTTAAACATGGAAAAAACAGATTAGCAGAGTTAAGCAACTTGCCAAGTTTACACAACCTCAGTGAGACTCAAATGAAACATTCCAGGTGTACACATGAATAAAAAGACATGCACAAGAGTCATTAAAAACAAAAAATCCCAAGGCACCATACTTGATGTTAAAAAACTACCTAGTCCCCATGCAAAAGAATGAAGCTTGACCACTACCTCACACCATACACAAAAATCAACTCAAAATGGATTAAAGAACTAGACATAAGACCTGAAACCATAAAATACATAGAAGGAAATATAGGCGAAACACTATGTGATATACACATCAAAGACATCTTTACAGACACATCACCCAAAGCAGTGATAGTGAAGGCAAAGATAAATAGCTGGGACTACATCAAATTAAAGAGCTTCTGCACAGCAAAAGAGACAATAACAAAAACAAAGAGAAACCCCACCAACTGGGAGAACATTTTTGCACACAACACTAATGATAAAGGACTGATCACAAAAATCTGCAAAGAGCTGATGAGACTCAGCAACAACAAAGAAAATAATTCTGTCAAAAAATGGGCAGAAGAGCTAAAAAGAAACTTCTCTGAAGAGGAAATGCAAATGGCCAACAGGCATATGAAAAAATGTTCAACATCACTTGTAATCAGGGAAATGCAAATCAAAACTACCATGAGATACCATCTTACACCAGGAGAACGGCACATATTAAAAAAACTAGCAACAACAAATGTTGGCGAGGATGTGGAGAAAAAGGAACTCTCCTGCACTGTTGGTGGGAGTGCAAACTGGTCCAACCACTATGGAGAGCTGTGTGGAGATTTCTGGACCTACTAAACATAGAGCTTCCATATGATCCAGCAATTCCAGTCCTAGGTATTTACCCAAAGGACACAGAAACATCAATTCCAAAGAGCACCTGCACACCTATGTTTATAGCAGCACTGTTTACAATAGCTAAGCTTTGGAAACAACCCAAATGCCCAAAAATAGATGACTGGATCAAGAAGATGTGGTACATATACACCATGGAATATTACTCAGCATTCAAAAAAGATAAACTCATGCAATTTGCAGCAACATGGATGGAGCTAGAAGGGATCATGCTCAGCGAAATAAGCCAGAAAGAAAAAGAAAAATACCGGATGGTCTCACTCATAGCAGGAATTTAGAAAACTTAAATAAGTGACCAGGAAAATGAATAACTATAAGAAAGTGAAAATCAAAATCAATAAAAAACTATGAACCATAGACACTCTATGAGGGGTGAGGGGCGGGAAGGGGAGGGATTGAGGTCAAAATAAGGGGATTGCAATTGTATGGGGAATATAAAAATAAAATTTATTTAAAAAAAAAGAAAAATAAAGAATTTAGGTCACAGTCACAACTCATTAAAAAAAAAAAAAAAAACGCTATCTAGTCCCTAGCTAAAGACAAAATCCAGACCTCAAACAAGATGACACCGTTTATTCATACATCACCTGTTCTAAACACAGAGTAAGAATACACAGACTATAAAAAAAAGAAAGAAAGAAAAAGGGGACCTTCCTGGGGGCACTAAGGGTTAAGTCTCAACACTCTGAAGCTATTGACAGAGTTGGATCCCCCACCAGGGAGCTAACCCACATGACGCAGCAGACCTCTCCTGTCTTGCCCTCTGCTCCCCTCAGTAGTGTATTTCAGTAGATCTGCCTGTTCTGCTCCCCACTCTGTCTCTGGTGAATCCTCTCACACTCACACACATACACACACACACACTCACACACACTCCCCACACACCTCTGGCCTACACCCCAGCTCTTGTATGCATAAATAAATCTTTAAAAAGGGGGGGGGATATGAACAGAGTTTACCATGATTTACAGAGGAGCTGCAAAAAGAGATGGGTGAGGCTGTGCCTGCCTTCTGGCATCTGCATCTGGAAGAAGGCACTGGCTATTGTAAAGAGAACTGAAAGTGCCCCCTCTGAGACAGAACAGGAAAGTCAACTTCATTAATTGAAGTCAGAGCTAGAACTCCCCTTAGTGTGTAAATAAAGACTGCAACAAGAGTTGAGTTTGATGGGAACCATGTAATTTCTATATAGATTAAAGATTTAGAAAGCTACAAGCCTCTAAGTGAAGGAGGATACAGTCTCATGACCAGGCCTGAAACTAGGACCCCAACTTGAAAGACCTGGTTCTAAACTGGGAATTCAAGGCACCATGTGGAAGATAAATTACAAATTGTTGTGAGTAGGGAGGATGAGAAAGGAGACAATCAACAAACAAAACAACAAAAGTCCCATTCAGAAGATTCTGTAGCACATATTAAAAAAACTAGCAACAATAAATGTTGGCAAGGATGTGGAGAAAAAGGAACTCTCCTGCACTGCTGGTGGGAGTGCAAAATGGTCCAACCACTATGGAAAGCTGTGTGGAGATTTCTTAATCTACTAAAGATAGAGCTTCCATATGATCCAGCAATTCCACTCCTAGGTATTTACCCAAAGGACACAGAAACATTAATTCAAAAGGGCACAGGCACCCCTATGTTTATAGCAGCACTATTTACAATAGCTAAGCTATGGAAACAACCCAAATGCCCAAAAATAGATGACTGGATCAAGAAGATGTGGTATATATACACACAATGGAATATTACGCAGCAATCAAAAAAGATAAACTCATGCAATTTGCAGCAACATGGATGGAGCTGGAAGGGATCATGCTCAGCGAAATAAGCCAGAAAGAAAAAGAAAATACCAGATGGTCTCACTCACAGCAGGAATTTAGAAAACCTAAATAAGGGACCAGGAAAAAGACTAATTGCAATAAAGTAAAAATCAAAATCAACAAGCAACTAAATGACCAGAGACACACTATAGCGGGGGGAGGAGAAGAGGGATTAGGGTCAGAAAAATGGGGTGGGAATTGTATGGGGAATATAACCAAAATGAAAATGCATACATTATGCAAAAATGAAAAATGATGTAAGAATTATATAAAATAAAATAATTCATTAAAAAAAGATTCTGTAAACTCAAATTCCAGAAAATGGAAAATCACCAATATGCAAATAAATCATTCCAGTGAAAGTTACGTCTATAGCCCAGTTATGACTACTACTTCAAAATCAGTAGGCTCAAAACCTTCCAAAAATTAAAGATAATTTTCATTTTAAAAATCAAGAAATTACGGAACAAATGAACAAAAATGAAACAAGGGCATGCATATAAGAGTATTAATTAGAAATCCTGGAAATAAAAAATTTAGATGCAGAAAACTCCTTATTTCAGATACAAAGCTAGATAGGAAGGAAAAAAGTAAGGCTATTACAATACAGGAGAATATCTTGACCTCATAAAAGTATTTCAAGACATAAGCACAAAGCATGCAGGAAAATAAAGAGAAAATATGACCTCATTAAAATTTACAATTCTATACAACAAAAGACACTAGAAGTAAAGCAAAAATAAATAAGACACAGAAAAAAAGATCACTGAAGTGCATGTAACTAGAAAATTCTTATTTTAGATTTATAGTCTATGAATCAGTAAGACAATCCAACAGAAAAAAATGGGAACAAGTTGGGAGGAAACATACAGTGAAGAAAATCCAATGGCCAATTGACATTTGTAAAGATGCTCACCATTAATCAGAAAAATGCAAATTCAATGAATAATAAATCACCATAATTTGGGAAAATTTAAAGTCTGCCCATACCAAATTTTAATTTTATGAGGCTGTGGGAGATGAGAACTCTCTTATACAAAACATAAATTGGAATAAGCATTGCAAACAGCAACTTGGTAACATCTAGAAAAGTTGAGGATGTGTATTCCCCATATTCCAACAATTTTACTCCCAGATATGTACCCCAGAGAAACTTTACACGTGTTCGCAAAAAGACATGCATAAGAATGTTCACTAAAGCACTGTTTGTAATAGTAAAAAATCTACAAACAACTTAAATAACCATCAGCATTAGAACAAATAAACAAATGTTGGTGTTAATATACAATAGAATGTGGATTCACACATGTGGTAATAGTATAAAACTCAAGGGAATAAAAAAGCAAATTGTGGATAGTGATCTAGGAAGGCAAAGTGGAGATGGGTTACATGGGACTACAGTTGAGTCTGTAAATGTTTTACATCTTTTACATCTTTTTTACAAAAAGTAAAAAAAAAAAATTAGAATCTGAGTACTGAAAGGTAGATATACAGAACATTCATCTATTATTCTCTACATTTTTCTTTTTGAAAATACTAAGAAACATACAGTTAGTTTTCAGATCCTAAAAAGGTTATTCTAAGGAGGGTAGAATAGTTTTAGTAAAAAGAGCTAACTAGGGTAAATAATTTGAAACTCTGTCCATTATAAAGCTCATCTTAAAAATGAAAGACTATATTGGCAAAAGTTGAGATCCTCAAACCCCACCTATTTCGCTGCTCTGGAATTAGAGCTTCTCCTCGCATTACATTATGAATAATTCTTCTTAAACATAAGATAAAGATACAACAGAAGTGCTCTCTATTACCCTCCACCACCATTATTTCTGATCATTGATGTTTTTCTCATGATGGTTACAGATGAGAAAAGCATCATTTTTGGCTACAAGTTCACATGTGCTGCAGTTGGGATCATAGTTCTGACACTGCTGTGACATAGATCTACCTCAAAACTATAGGTAATTTGAGATTTTGTCCTATGGATTCATTGATGCTGATTGCTTGACTAACTTGTATCTATTAATTTTTAGAAACCTCAATATCAGGGGGAAAAAACCAAGTCTTATTTCAATAAAAAGATTAAAACATGAAATTTCCCTACTTTGAAAAAAAACTTTTCATCTTTATTCTAGATTTTATTTAGATTTACAGAAAAACTGAAAATAGTAGAGTGCCCATACGCCACATCTAGATTCCTTTATCATTAACATCTTACCATTAGTATAATACATATGTCACAACTTATCAATATTGATACCTTATTCTAAGTTATTAAAGTCCACACTTTATATAGATTTCATTAGTTTTTACCTATGATTTTTTTCCTGCTCTAGGTTCCCATCCAGGATACCATTTTATATGTTAGTCATCATGTCTCCTAGGTTGCTCTTCCCTATGACATTCTGTCAGACTTTCTTTGGTTTTGATCACCTTGACAGTATTGAAAAATATTGATTAAATATTTTGTAGAATGTCCCTCAACTGGGATCTGTCTGATGTTCTTCTCATGAGAGATTTAAGCACAGCCCATGCTTAATGAGTAGGAAAAATGATGCTCCATTTCCTTACATATATATATATATATATATATATATATATACACACTTATATAAACTATTTGGAATTCTTCTCCATGGGAATCTGTTCTCTCACATTCATTTATTCAAACATTGGTATCAGTATGGAATAATGGATATTTATTTAATACTTTCACTTATAATTCAGTACTAATGTATATATTTTGTTGGCCAATGGGAGTTCTTTCAATTGGGTCCTATGACTCTTTCCATATATTAATTACTGTAGAGAAGAGTTTTTTATGGGTGTTTTTTTGGTGAGTTTTTTCCCCCCAGGATTTCCTGGCTTTCTGGTGCTATAACATGCTCCAGGCTCATCTTGTTTATTTTCTGTCCCAGTCCTTTAAAGAATCAGTCATCTCTCAAGAGCCCTGGGTGCTCTTATCAGAGAATGATAGTAGATACCAAGTCCTGGATGCTAGGTGTGCTACTCACTAGAGAGATGTCATTCATTGTTTCTAGGTCCTCCCAGCCCACAGACCTGGAAAATACATACGTCTACGCTAACCATTGTATATCATATTTATAAATATCATCTATATCTATATTAAACTACAAACAAATTCATACCTCCAACTCTAATCCATTATCACATACGTCATTCTAGCCTTCTCCTTTGCTTGTCCTTTGTAACCTATCTCTAAAGTAAAAAATCTGGGAATCTCCTACTTTTCACCTTAGAACATTATACAAATAAAAGGAGAAATGAACTTATGCTTTTTTTTTTTAAAGATTTATTTATACAAGCACTGGGTACAGTCAGAAGCACTGGGGGGATGAGAGAATTCACCAGAGCCAGAGCGGGGAGCAGAGCAGGCAGAAGGACTGAAGTACACTGCTGAGGGGAGCAGCGGGCGGCAGGAGAGGTCTGCGTGCCTCGTGGGACCCTCACCGGTGGCGGTCGGGGAAAGAACCCGCGCTGCAGTGGCTGCCGGCATCTTCGCAGCCCAGTGCTCAACCACTTCACCACCGGGGAGGCCCCTGAACTTATGCTTTGAGGAGAAATTACTTCTCCAATATAATGATTTTTAGTCTGTTTTATTCATAACATCAAGACTCTACAAATGAACAACTTTAAAGCAATACTAAGTTCACACAAATCTAAAGTAAACCAAAGCTGTTTTCCAATATTTTCTAGGTCTTGGCATACATAGAAAATAGTAACAATTGTGGAGCCCACAGAGGTAAAACGAACAAGGTTGCTCATCCCTGGAGGTGATGACTCAGGAACTTGGGACTCCAAAGCCCTGGAGGGATCAACACCTATGCTAAGATGCAACCAACCTTTCACCTCACTTGGGAAGCTCTGAACCACGATTCTAACTACAGAGATTTCTGGAATATCATATACTACTCTAAAAATATAAAAAATAACAGAGATTGGGGCTTCAAAAAAATCACAATACATCATACTCCATCAATTGTACAGTCTCCAGAGTTCACCTATATTATGACTCTCAGAGTATAGTATAAATATCTAGTCTTGAGTTTAGGGGATTTTTTTTTTCTCACTCTTAATCTAGACTCACAGTTTTGGCCTCTAATGCAAAGCTTCTCACTCTTCATTTATTAATACTTACACTAAGAGTAATGATTTTTAACCTTACCACTGTTCAAAATAGAAGAAAAATTCCCAGCCCACATCCTTAAGGCAATGAGCTAGTCACATAACTAAAAGTGAGTCTTAATTAGGCCTTCTAGTTTCCAGGAAAGGATGGCAACCTGACAGTATGGTAGTTTAATCTCTCAAAGGAGATGAATCCAGTGTAATTCGACAATAAAAGACCCACAATACAGGCCCTAAAACTACTTCAACAGCTCTTTTCAAAAGCCCCGTAGAAAGCAATAAAGAAGCCAGGACAATCATGCACTGCATTATGCATATTGCCCTTAGTTAGGCTACACCTAGAACTTTGAACCCGGTTGAGATCACAATGACCCCCTGTAGAACTGTTCTCAGAGTTGTCTCTTGATATTACAGTGTTTCACTGACACACTTAGAAAAACTGTCTGATGAGATCCATTATTACATCTACCATAAGGGTAATGCCACAGTTGTTTACCACTCAGCACTTCCTAGAAGGAGCAAGGGGCCAGGAAACACTGCCTCCTTAAGTAATAGGTAGTTTTGTTTCTTCTTTGATCACCTCCACAAAGCTTTCCTTTTCATTTTGGCTGCCAGGAAATCTAACAGTTCTATTTGCTATTACATTATAACAATATAGGCTCCCCTATGGTTTATGTATGAAGTACTATTTCCCCTGATCTTAACCACATACTATATATTTTCAGTGGTTCCTGATTTCTTATTTTCTGTTCATTTTTTACTATTTTATATGTGTAGTATTATATGCTTCTAAAATACATCTCAAATCCTTTGCAGAATGAGGTACTATAAATTAACACATATATAATCCCATTATTACTATAGCTATTTAAACTTTGCAGTAATAACAGGATTAATGACCTATAGTGGAAAACCTTAGTTAAGAGGAAAATGTTTTACTAAATTCTTGTATAGGTTATCAAAAGATATTCTCCAAAATAGTGAGAAAACTGCTATTCACCTTAAAATCATTCTCATAAGACTCTATGACAGAGCCTCCCCTGGTGGCGCAGCGGTTGAGCGCTGGGTTGCGAAGCTGCCCGCAGCCTCTCCAGCGCCGGTTCGTTCCCCGGCTGCTCCCCGGCCACCAGAGGAGGGTCCCACATGGCGCACAGACCTCTCCTGCCGCCCGCTGCTCCCCTCAGCAGTGTACTTCGGTCCTTCTGCCTGCTCTGTTCCCCGCCCTGGCTCTGGCGAATTCTCTCACCCTCCAGCGCTTCTGACTGTACCCAGTGCTTGTAAAAATAAATAAATAAATCTTAAAAAAAAAATAATAAAATAAAAATTAAAAAAAGTATCTAAAAAAAATTATTCTTATGGTCTCACTCATAGCAGGAATCTAGAAAACTTAAATAAGGGACCAGGAAAATGAATATAAGAAAGTGAAAATCAAAATCAACAAAAAACTATGAACCAGAGAAACTTTTTGGGGGGTGGGGGGCGGGAGGGGAAGGATTGGGGTCAGAATGGGGCGTTTGCAATTGTATGGGGGAATATAAAAATAAAATTTATTATAAAAAAATAAAATAAAATAAAATATGCATTAAAATCCCAGTGGGAATATTTAATGCTAATTAGAATCTTAAAAAAAAAAAAAAGACTCTATGACATAAAAATATTCTCAGAGCAAGCATCATGTCTTTGCAAGGAAAAAGGAAAACTAACATTTACTGAACACCTACCATATAATAGCAAACAATATGTGGGACACTGTACATATACCACTTCATTCAATCTGTGAAGCAACCACTAAGACAGACAATATCCCTAAATGACATTATTTAAAGCAGCCAACATTCAGAAATTAAAGTGATTTGCTTAAGATTGCCCAGCAATTTAGGTGAAAGCCTCCAGATTTATACCCCAGTTTGTCTAGTCCAACTCCTGTGAACAATCATATTGCTTTTATAACCTCTTGTCAGTGCACCTAAACTGAGAAAACTTTTAAAGCTAAGAGATCAAGTTAGTAAACCATTCAACAGAATGGTACTAACCCAAGAAAGCTATTTAAAAAGCTATTTAAAATGCCTTTCTATGGAGGAATAAATCAGAACAAAACTCTTTCAAAACTATTTCACTTTATTGGCCCTCCGTACTCTATCCCTCTTCTAGTGTTTTCAGTTCTTAGCACTGGTGCCACTTATTGTCACTAACCCAAAGTTCTTTGCCCTGTGAGTTTTTTTTTTTAACATGCACACGCACACACACACACACACACACACCCTCATCTCACCACATCTAAGTTTCTAAAACACTACCACCATGCCTTATGTATGCTTTCCCCCTTCTATTGTTCCATCATGGTAGAAATTCAAAGAGCATCAAATAAATGAATAAGAATATTCAATCCTGAAAGCAATGTTACTGTTGGATAAAGGATAACAGATCCGACCTTTCTCAAAGAGGGCTAGATCCAACTCTACCTCTTTTGTCTATAGTAAGACACCCCTTACTTCAGTACTATGCTCCCTAAGAAGTCAGAAAAAGGAGTTCTTGCACATACACTAAAACTTACAGTATTGGTGTCAACCACTTCTATACTACTTTATTTCTCCCGTAATGAAACAGGCTGAGTCATTAAGATTTTCCTTCATATATTATGTATTCAACTTTCTTTCACATAGCCTTTTCCTAAAATTCATAGAACGAATATAAGCATAGAACTAACTTAACAAAGAAAAATTCCTTACAGTTATCTCTAATAAGCTGTTGAACAGAATGTAGCTAAAGTAAGGAACAAAACTTGAAAGGAAACATAAGTTCTATTTATCAAATTTTTACATAACACATTCATTCACTCAGTACACACTGAATACCTATAAAGTATATGGCCGTATAGTGATACATCACTTAACAGGGATATGTTCTGGGAAATGCATGGTGATTTTGTCACTGTATGAACATCATGGAGTGTTAATTACACAAACCTACTGTGCACCAAGGTTCTATACTGGGACTGCCAGTACATATACAGTCACTGTAAACAGAAACGCTGAGGGGATGGCAGTGAACAAAAGACACAAATCCTGACCCTATGGAGCTACCATTCTGCTGGGGGACAAAAATACAGGAAAAATGATTGATATGCTAGTTGGCAAAATAAGGGTGTGAAATCCCTATAAAAAAAAGAGAGACTGAAGGCAACAAAATCAAATTGAATGGGGCAAATAATAGCATTTTACACAGAGTCCAGGAAATTATGATTGGGAAGGGTCTAGGTAGTTCTGCTCATTCAATAAACATGTTTTAGTCATAGACTTCACTGTACAGGGGATCTGAAGTACCTAAACTCAAGAAGATCACATTCTTGAGCTTTACAATTTTAATATATTTGAAATATGTATTAAAGATGATGTTTTGGGGTTTAGGGCTATCACACGACAGATGCCTTATAAAAAGCCTCCCTCTTTGTAGACTGGAGGAAAAGTTAAAAAAAAAAAAGTTCACATTTAAGAGACAAAGGAAAGGATAAAGAGTATATAATATGAATAGTGCATACCATGTACTATAATGGAACCACTTAGGAGGGATGCCCACCCAAGATGTGTGATAGAAAATCTGAAAGATACTCTCCTCAGAGTAACATCCAAACTGTATTAAATAATGAATTAATTAATGAACATCAATCAGGCAAGGATGTAGGTAGGAAAGAGGAGGCAGGAACATTCCATGTAGAGGGAATAGTATATACAAAATTAGTGTCTGTAAGTGGTTATCTAAGGATGCAGCCAGAATCACAGCACAGAAATACAGAGATCATCCTTTAGATTCTTAAGGAGTCAACATTAGGTTTAAATTGGGAATTACATGATCAGGTGTTATTTTAGGAACACTAAACAGACAAAAGCAGACTATTCACGGAGGGAACTGAGAGGGAGGCAATTAGAAGGTTGCTTCAAGTGACAAACGACAATGGTCAGAACTCAGAAGTAGCAAAGTATCCAAAGGGACAGACTGAAGAGATATGAGTGGTGGAACTTATGATTCCACAGAAGTTATGATTCATTAGATATAAACAAATGAAGGATGTGTAATAAGGTTGACTTAAATGATCTAGCTAGGTGAGAAAATGGAAGAGGGGCAGAGGCAGAATTTAAGATAAAGTGAGTAGGTCTGCAGAGTGAGGGAGAAGGATAAGTCTGTTTGAAATGCCAGTAATTTACCAAAAATGCCTGGTTGCAAGGCAAGTTTCTTTTACCAAAATTATTCCTTCAGAGAAGTAACTGGTTTCTAAAATTCTCTTTCAACAGTTTCCATATCATGGGGGCACTTTTCCAGTTTCTCTATTTTGAACAAATTGTTGTTGGGAAAGACAAAAAGACCAGAAACTTCCTCAGTTATTGCTGATTTGAGTTGTTTAGAGGTCACCTGATAAATCTGGTTAAGGAGGAACAAAGAAATATAACACAGATTTATGATTTCCCTGGGGAGCACACCCACACTTGAATGTTTGGATGCTGTGAATGTCAAGAAGCAGCACAGTAAGTAAGGAGTTATGTTGTGGAGCTGCAGCCACAGGACAAAAACATCTGTCCACTTCTGTGCCTATAGAGACTCGCCACAGGGAACCTTCCTCATTCCCTGGCCTCTTGTTTCTATTTATGGACTTCCCAGTGGAGTCAACTCAAGACCTATCTCTACTTTCTCAGCAACTGTTCCTGGAGAAGAGGACTATCTGAGGATGCGTTTGGGATAAGGAACTGAGCATGCTCACTCAGCCAATTCTGGGCTCCTCTCTGGGCTCCTCTGACCCACCTCTCAGGATGTCCAAAATCTCTGATCATCCATCAAATAGCTTATGAGTCCAAACATGCTGGAGAATTTTATAGCTGAACAACTCGCTTGTAATGGCAACACTAACCCCAACTGTTAAATGCAGAGGGAGGTATCAGATGGCCACAATCATAATGATATGATAGTTAGAATTTATTTAAAATTCACTATGTGCCAGACACTGTAGATCTTCATATCCATGGACTCAATATTCACAACAATCCTTAGGTAGGTTATTCTTAAAACAAAAACTGAGACACCAAAATTTAAAAACTTGCTCAAAATAACATAAATCTACAGGGTCGTGAGGCTGGAATTCAAGCACAGAGCCCTCACTCTTAGTTACTATGCCTTTGACGTGATTTAACAAAACAAAACAAAACAAAAAAAGGGGTACTATAAAAGAGCTATATATTTTCATCATCCATAGAAGGAAGTCTATAGATAAATTTGAAAATTCAAAATATAGCCATACAAACATTTAATTTAGAAATAGAAAGGCAACCATAAGAAACAGCTAAGAGTTGAAAGCAGAATAGGAGTTGTTTTCAGAGCAGAATTCCCATAGTAAAAAGTAGTGGATAAGGAATGCAAATTTTCATCACAAGCCTGATAGAAATCTGACATTTTATATATACATATAATGTTGATTGTCATAAAAATTAATTTTAAGAAGAAAATTGATACCAACTTTGCTAAATGAATCAGTCATATCATCCAAGTCCCTGCTTTTAATAAATCATATAACTCCTTTATGATGAAATACCTTTTTAAATTAATATTTTATTTTATATAATTCTTACATCATTTTTTATTTCTGCACAATGTATGCATTATCATTTTGGTTATATTCCCCAAACAATTGTAACCCCTTCTTATTTTGACCCTAGTCGTTCCTCTCCCCTTCCCTCCCCCCTGCCCCCATAGTGTGTCTCGATTGTTGATTTTGATTTTTACTTCATATTAATTAGTCTTTTTCCTGGTCCCTTATTTAGGCTTTCTAAATTGTTGCTATGAGTGAGACCATCGGTATTTTTCTTTTTCTTTCTGACTTATTTCGCTGAGCATGATCCCTTCTAGCTCCATCCATGTTGCTGCAAACTGCATGTGTTTATCTTTTTGATTGCTGAGTAATATTCCATTGTGTATATGTACCACATCTTCTTGATCCAGTCACTTTATGATGAAATACCTTAATAAAAGTACCCAGCAAACAACCTAAGCAGAAAGCCTCACTGAGAATAGGAAAGTTGTGCTGGTGGTGTAGACTTGCTCAAGATTTGAGAACTCTGAAGCAAACTCCAAGGAATAGATTGAATGTATGGTTCATACTGGGAGGTTCTCTAAGCCGAGTCAGAACACAGCTCCTCCTGAATAGGGAGGCAAGTGGGGTAACAAAAAAGTCTAGTTTGGTCTGAGTTAGAATCCTCGCTCAATTACTAACTTGCCAGAACATCTAGCCCTTGAAAGCTGAAAGACTCTTCCTTTGACATTGAAAATATCTGCAATGTAAAGGTGAAATTGAGGGCTAAAGTACTAGCTCAGGGCAAACTAGAGGAGTAGGCTACTTTGTCAAGCAGGACGGTTAAATGTCAAGCCAGCATAACTAGAGGAATATAATTATTTCCCAAAAAAAGTCCTTTGCAAGACTTTGGAGAAATTGCCCAAGATCATGATTTAAGATCATAAAGTTTTGTCTTACTAATTAAGACTTAATAAGGGCCTCCCCTGGTGGCGCAGCGGTTGAGCGCTGGGCTGTGAAGCTGCCCGCAGCCTCTGCAGTGTCGGTTCGATCCCCGGCCACCGACGAGGGTCCCACATGGAGCGACTGACCTCTCCTGCCGCGCCTGCTGCTCCCCTCAGCAGTGTATTTCGTTGGTCTGCCTGTTCTGTTCCCTGCTCTGGCTCTGGTGAATTCTCTCACCCTCCCGTGCTTCTGACTGTACCCAGTGCTTATATAAATGAATGAATGAATGAATGAATGAATGAATAAATGAATAAATAAATAAATAGACTTAATAAAAGCACATGTTGGGCCTCCATTGGTGGCGCAGGCAGTTGAGCGCCGTGCTGCGAAGCTGTCCGCAGCCTGTGCAGCACTGGTTTGATCCCGGCAGGACGGCGAGTGTCCCACATGGCGCGGCAGACCTCTCCTGTCTCGCCTGCTGCTCCCCTCAGCAGTATATTTCGTCAGTCTGCCTGTTCTGTTCCCAACTCTGTCTCTGGTGGGTCCTCTCACCCTCCTATGCATCTGGTCTGTACCCTGATTTTTGTATAAAATAAATAAATTAAATCTTTTTTAAAAAAAAGCATGGGTTTTTTTTAAAATAAGGTATATTTTAATAGTTTACAGTTCAGAATAACAAAAGCTATTTTAGACAGCTATAGTATTCCCAATCCCTTCAAGAGAGTACAAAGAACTGTTCGTTTCATGCAAAGGGGTTTATCTGGGCACAAGTAATTTAGGGAAGTCTAGGACAGCCTCCAAGGTAAAATTTCCAATTAACCTCAAACTATCATCCTGTCCAAAACTGTACTTTGTACACATCTCCTATAAAATTTTGTGGTAACATTTATTAGATACATACTATGAGGCAGGCACTATTTATGTACTTTATGTACACTACTCATTCAAACAACCCTAATTGAAGTACTTTTACCTTTGTACAGATGAGGAAACTGAGGCAATGAATAGTTAAACAACTTGCCCAGGGTCACAAAGATAAAGAGTGGAGGAAGGGAGCCCAGTCAATCTGGATACTGTTTTACCCACTACAGACTATCTACCAGTCATAGCCCAACTTCTGTAAAGAGCCAGGCAAATCTGTGGAAACACATTGGAGCACCTCCTCCTAAAACTGTCACGTACAAACAAGTCTTGATATTCTAAGAAAGCATCAACCCACACAGGTAAGTTTCTACCTAGCCAGCGGATTTCTATCTTGATAAATCAATTGACTCCTTGCCCTGTCCTCAGTGCCAACTAAACAAAGATGCTCTGATTATAGCATTCTGGACGACATGTAATTCTGCCAGGGAGCTACTTACTATTGAATAGCAGGAAATTACAGATAACATTTAAACTGCCACGATAAATCATAAGTTGCATGTAGAGGCTGGTTGTAAGCCAAGCTCTTACTCATATTCCTCCTTGTCAGTGGATATTGGACTTAGATGTCTTAAAAAATTCTTTTATATAAAAAATGAGTTGAAAAATAACTGAAAAAAAAAAGCTTAAAAGAAAAATAGAGGATGCCAAAAACCATTCATCTTATAGCTGTCATTTGCTTTATTCTCTTATGTTCCATAAATCTTCATCTTGCCATAGGTGAGAGTAAAGGAAGATTTGTCTTAGCCAAATCAAAATGATCTGTCACTCTGTTTGATCTCAAAAACCACAGGCATCTATTGCAGATACAACAGTATAAAGGTAGAGTGATTATCAAGCAAGGCCTAAGATGACCAGCAGCACCCCTTAGGGTCCCACCAGAGAGGCTCCTGCCCAGAACCCCTGCAGACCCCAGATACACACTCTCATGCAGATCCTACTGAAGAACACATGAATGCTCAGAATGGACACGAGACTCATCACACTTGCTCTGGCTTAGGCTTCAGAGAAGCACATCTCCTCCACGGGAGTCGTTCTGTGTCCACAAAACAAAAGGGGATCTCATCTGAATGCCATAAAGTTGTGACTGTGCCACTGCTAAGCTTAGAGACTGGCATTGCAGAGGGCATGAGTAGCTGTTATTATATTTTTCTAAGTATTAAAAATTAATTTGAGGGCCTCCCCAGTGGCGCAGCAGGTTGAGCACAGTGCTGTGAAGCTGTCTGCAGCCTCTGCAGCGCAGGTTCGATCCCCGGCCGGCCAAGGAGATACCCATATGGTGCAGCAGCAGACCTCTCCTATCTCGCCTGCTGCTCCCCTCAGCAGTATATTTCAGTCAGTCTGCCTGTTCTGTTCCCTGCTCTGTCTCTGGTGAATCCTCTCACCCTCCCATGCCTCTAGCCTGTACCCCAGCTCTTGTACAAATAAATCTTTAAAAAAAATTAAGATGAAAAAGCAACTCAAGATAATTCAGAGGGGGAAGGAATAATGTTTTCAACTAATGTTGCTGAAATAACTGAATAGCCACATGGAGAAGAACAAATTGGACCCTTATCTTACTTCATTAAAAAAATAAAGAGATATAGTATCACAGAAGGTCACTATATGTGACACTATAAATTTTCCCACAACCGTGGTGTAAAGTATAGGAAAGTAGAGTCATTGTGCTCACTTTGTTTACATACAAATCCAACTTTTGGAGCATTTGAGTAACTCTCCAGGAACCTTGCTCCCTGAGGCAACTAGGGACCTTTTTATACACATACATTCCAATACTATCAAGAAGAGCTGGTAAAGAATATTCAAACAGTGTCACTTCAGGTACAAATGCTTTCCATATACATATTGTTGGTGTGAGACCAAGGGGCACTCAGGGACCCCAAACAGTGTGCATGCTCTAAAATGGGGTCCTGCCATGCACTGCATAAACACTATTAGTGTGACAGATCTTAAATAGCATTAGTGTACATAGTGAGAGAGAGGAGAAAGGATACTCCTAATAATACTTTCCCAATAAAACACCCAAAGTTACTCATCCCCTCGTGGGCAAATGCCCAGCCAAACAGGGTCGGCCAAAAGTGGGACTGCTGAGGCCTGAAAGCTTGACATAAGCCCTTCTGGTGGAGAACAGCAAGAAAGGGGTAAAAGTGGTAAGGCAGGTCTGGAACAAAAGGAGCAAAACAAAAATACAAATCAAGATAAGAGCTGCCATTGTCTGCCAAGAACAGCCTCCTCACCTGTCTTTTTCAAGTATCTCTGTATGTGTCTCCTCCACACATCTCCTCTCCAAGTTCCCCCAATTCCCTGGGTACAAGTCAAAGCCAGAGAAGTAGAATCCCTTTCTCAGCGACCGCCTGCTTCTGTGTTATATAGCTTCATCTGGCCACTCAGCTCTGCCCTTACTTCCTGGCAGCTAATCCAAGACAGCTGCAGCTAAGAAGGGATGGGGACATGGTACCTCCGCTCACAATATGACATTTAATTCTTGCAAAGCTCCACAAGACAGGGAATGCTAGCTCTATTTCACTGGTAGGGAAGCTGAGGCTCATAAAGATTAAGTAATTCTCCAAAAGCCACAAAGCTAGTTAGTAGAGGGCCGGCCTCACTTTTTAGGCCAGTTAGCTAAGTATTCATTCATCAAATGTACCAAATATATTGATGTATCAAAAATGTGGGAAAGAGCTAGGGATTGAGTAAACAAGTGAATTATCATGATTAATAAGACAACCAGGTTCAAAGATGAAATTCCAGTCTCAGCCCCTTGACTTCATATACCTCCCTGCCTGAAATACATTCCTGACATACATTACCCCATTTATTTATTCATTCCAACTCTTACTAAGCAGTATGACTTTTCTGAATTCATCAAGTTTTCCACAATGTCATTGTTACTTTAATGATTAGAAATAAGTATTTATTTTATGCTTATAAAGTATTTGCCACATGGCAGACACAGTTTTAAGTGTTTTTATAAACATAACTTTATTCTTATAACAACTTTATGAGGGATATATTAACCATATCCCCCTTTTACCTAGGGAAACCAAAGCATAAAAGAGTAAGTAACTTACCCAAGATTACTTAGCTGGCAAGTAATCTACCTAGCTGACTATCTATATACTGCTGACTGCCTATTTAAAAAAACAGATTATCAGGCCTCCCCGGTGGCACAGCAGTTGAGCACTGGGTTGCAAAGCTGCCCACAGCTTCTGCAGCACCAGTTCGACCCCCGGCCGCCAGGCGAGGGTCCCACATGGCGCTCAGACCTCTTCTGCCGCCCACTGCTCCCCTCAGCAGGGTACTTCGTCAGTCTGCCTGCTCTGTTCCCCGCTCTGGCTCTGGTGAATTCTCTCACCCTCCCGTGCTTTTGACTGTACCCAGTGCTTGTATAAATAAATAAATAAATCTTTAAAATAAATAAATAAATAATAAAAATAAAAAAAAGATTATCATGGTGGGAAAATACCCTAATTATGCTCATAGATTCAATCAGACCGGAGATGGGCAGGTGGGAGATGGATGGTGCTAATGGAACCCAAGTCTGGGCCCCAGAGAGGAGAGGAGTGTGCATCCACAGAATCAGAGGTATTGGTAAACAGCAGCAGCCACAGGAATGGCCTTTCTGCCTGAGAAAGGATGCAGCTATAATGCCCACCAGGCCACAGGCAGCTCCACACACAAAACAAGTTGTCCAGAACACTCCCCAAAACTAGAGGCTAGCAAAGAACAGCATGGAGAACAGCGTTTTTTTTGTTTTTTTTGTTTTTTTTTTTTAAAGAGGCATGTTTTATTTATTTGTTTGTTTGTTTTGTTTATACATGCACTGGGTACAGTCAGAAGCGCGGGAGGGTGAGAGAATTCACCAGAGCCAGAGCGGGGAGCAGAGCAGGCAGAAGGACTGAAGTACACTGCTGAGGGGAGCAGCGGGCGGCAGGAGAGGTCTGCGCGCCATGTGGGACCCTCCTCCGGTGGCCGGGGAGCAGCCGGGGATCGAACTGGCGCTGCAGAGGCCGTGGGCAGCTTCACAGAGAACAGCGTTTTTTAAGCATTGTCTATACAGAAACACAAAGGAAATGGCCACAAGTCAATGGACAGGTTCACAGAAGACTATCACATAGGTTTCGTTAGTAGAGAAGCCTTTATGTGAATTTACAGGAAGATCAGCTCCCCAGGAAATCTCCATGTGCTGGCTCTACTGTAGCAGCATTCCATTTAGAAAACATCCCTGGTGTCTCTCTCTCTCTCTCTCTCTCTCTCTCTCTCTCTCTCTTTCTCTCTGCACCATTGCTTCTCGGCCTTTTGGCTAAGATCAAGTGTTTATATATATGCACTAGGTATCTGCCTCACATTTTTGTTGTGGCAAAAATGGGGAGGGTAGGGAGTGTGAGAGCATACAAAGAAGTGGTTTAAAGCAAACTACATATTCCATATTCCGCTATAACGACATCTTGTAATTAAATATTCCAATTCATGACTCAAATGTAGACTTCCTTAATTTAAAGTGTGATGGCCTAAGTTGAACATGAAACCTGATTTTGGAATCCTACTTTGTAAAAATTATTTTCCACGGATTTTTGCTTTGTAAGAAGACCTTAGATCAAATCCAATGTGTCAAAGCCAAAAAAAATTTTTTACTTGGTATTTTACTTAATTTATGAGAGAGAATACAGGAAACAAGTGTCTCTATCAATTCTCTCAGACCTTCTCCAAACAGGTTTAACAGGATTTCTACTTGGTCCTCTTGCCTTTCACTCCAATTACATCTCATCACACATCACATTCAGAGATCCAAGGGAAAAAGCGCACTTTGTGAGCTATCAGTAAAGACTCTGAATGTGGGATTCCATCCTCAGAGTTAGGACTCTGAATGTGCCTGAGGCTTATCTATAGTTACAGAAATTGGAAATCTAAGAACCACTTTTAATTAACTGAAGTTGAATACAGAGTAACAGCTTTATCACTGAAACAGTATTTGTCAAGTACTTTGTTCTTCCACTCTGACAAAACTGGCTTTATAGCCAATAAGTAACCATTACAAAGTCACCAAAAAGAGTAAAATATTGAGAAACTATGATGCACTGCCTATGAGCAGCACTAAAACTTTGCCTATTCAGTTAAAGTACCGTATCAGGTAGGGATTGTTTTTCTTCTTTTCTAACACTGAACTCAGCCAACATGTTATTTTCACATAGGTTCCAAATCACTGTGTTTTTCCATTTCCCCCTGACTTTCTTGGAAGACTAACAGACTGCATGGAAAGATGAAGACTTTCCAAGGTCCAAACACACAGCTGCTCCTTCCAAGGCCAGTTCTAAAACTGATGTGGCTGCCTTGTACGCACCACCCCAATCAATTATTAATGCATTGTGGCATGTTCACATTCCAATCTTTTCAGTGCAGAGACTTCTTGCTTAATTTTAAAATATATTATTATAATGAAAATATAATATTCTGTAACTATGAACAAACAATATACAAAACACAAGAAATGGAAGTGGGAAAAAATTTGTTAGGGCAAGGATTTTTCTTGATTTATAAATTACAATGTTTGTTCAATTAAAAAAACATTAAAGAGGCAATGATCACAATCTGTCATTGGTAAGTCCCCTCACATAAAGGAAAACACATCCTCTTTTGAAGAAACAGAGTTATTAGTTCTTTCCTCAATAAATAGCCTTCCTTAATGCATTTCATTCATGTGGCAAACAGGTGGAGCTCTTCAAAACAGCTCTTATGGTATGGTGCTATAGAATTAATGTCTATATTTCCTCTTAAAACCAAGCTAGCCTACTTTCCAATAGAAGTGTGCAACTATTATTACTATTACTAATATTATTATTACTATCCTCATTATCACTATCCTCATAGCTGAAAGAATTATTCAAAGAAAAAAATGTCTAAGAGATTGGAATCCTGAGAAGAAAACACAAGTATATCACTGTCCTTTTTAGCTCAGAGGAGACAAGAAAAGTGCAGAGATAAGAACAGTTTCAAGACTACAGAGCTAAAGCAGCACCATCAGGGGTTGCCAAGACCTGGATTCCTGGTGAACTTGGGGGACACAAGGCCAGACCACGCCAGATCATCTACTTCACCTCAAGGAGGTACAGTTTAAACAGCATCCCTCATCTCTATCTATGTACAACAGAATCTTGCTTTTACCCTTTGCTCCTCTGCTTCCTAATCTCTATTTGGCATCCAGTGTTCAGAATTATCCTCTTTACCATTTTCCCCAACTCTGTCTCCACCCTTTATGTTCTGTTAGACTGTTGGAAAAACAGAACAAGTGCCACTTGAGAGATGACTGCTGTGAGAATATGGGACAAACAGCATCCATTTTCAGATCAGGAGTACCCCAGCAGGAACACTGTGCAGCGCTCTGGCTGCTAGTCTGCAAACCACTCATTTTATGACGCAGAAGACTAAATTACAGGAAGAAACATTCCTTCGATACTTTGCTTTCACCACAGTACCTGACCTGTGCTTGCCCAAAATAGGACACCTCCCTCCCCAGCACACTTGGAAGAGACTAAAAGCTCTTCAGGCTGGCCTACAAGCCTGTCAAAGGTGGCCCCTGCACCTCCCCACCCTGAACAACATCTTTCTGTTCTGTTAGATTCATGGTAAGCAGTCCATGTCTCACAGCCGTGGTGCTTGTCTTTTCTCCTCCTGGAAGGCTATCCGCTCAGATCTTTCACTTTCTCCAACAGGACTTCCCAAAGAAGAATGCTAGTCTCAAACATTCCTGTCTTACTTTCCTCAAAGTCTTTGTCACTCCATGAAACATACCATTTCTACCACTGAAATATAAATTCCTTTAGGGTAAGGAGCCTCTCTATCACCATCATGACCCCAGGTCTTAGCACACAGAAGGGGCTCTCCATTTTTGTTAAGCTAAATAAATGAGTCAATGCATGTTTTACCTATTGATCCTTCAGTTGCAAATGCCTAAGTATGGAAGTCTGAGAAGAAGCTGAACAAAGGATTAGCATAAAATAGAGATCCGATAAATGCCATTTTGTTGAACTAAATAAATGAGTAAAATCTCTAAAATGCTACCTAAACTTTACGGATTACCTACTATTGGCCCCCACTGTTCTAAACACATTCTACTTAGCATCTCATTTAAATTTTCCAACAATCTTACAAGCTCCCCCATTTTAGAGATCAGAATGCTTAAAGAGATTAAGCTTCTATAAGAATCCTCAGGTAGTAACTGGCAGAACCAGAATTCTGGTATGATTCACATAAGACTATACAAACTTATATTCTTAACCACAATGCTATACTATTTCCAAGTCAGTTTTCTTTATGTGTAATATGGTAATAGTCATGTCATCTTACTTGATGAAACAGGTTTATTGTGAGGAGCAAACAAATAAAAACAAATTGGAAAGTATAAAGTGCTACACAGATGGATTACAACATCCTAAAAAGTCACAGACTGCCTACATGAATCTAACTAGGTCAAAAAGAAACACAGTAAGCAATAAGACTCTTCAATCTCATGCTTCATCTCTCACACACAGTTGTCAGTCATAAATCTGACACTCCTAGATATATTTCAACATGAGTCAATGCATGTTCTACCTATCTATCCTTCAGCTGTAACTGCCAAGTATGAAAGTATGAGAAGAAGCTAAAGAAAGGATTAGCATTAAAAAGAGAACATATAAATGCCAACAAAATACTCCTGATGAAGTCAGCTACCAAACACCATTCCGCTGCCTCTTCGTTCATCACATGGAAAGAAATGAGAAAATACCCAATCTGGAACACTGTTTTGAACAGTCTTCAAAATCTTAGAATCTCTTATTCTAGGACTTTAAGGTGATTTTCACTAAAATAGCAAGTGGTTCTCAACCATAAATGTAAAAATAAGGCATAATAATTCATATAATTCTAACATTTACGACAAATAAGTGCCATAAATACATACACATAAACATGTGTTATAAAATATGCCTGTGCCTGTGTCTGAACAAGCCATTACTGATTAAAGTTACTAATTACCAAATCTGTCTTTGTTAAAACAGATTATAGTATAATCAGTAGACAATACTATTCAGCACAGAGCAGTAGGCTTATGGAATTCGGTGTCCAAAAAAATCTGTTTGCATATTGGGTTTTCCTGGTAACTCCTGTATGATCTAGTTAATCTCACCTCAGTTTCCCCATCTGTACAGTAATAATAATAATAACAACAACAACAATACCATACTACATGTTGGTAAAGTTAGGATTAAGGTTGCTGTATTTATGTAAAAATATACCAGGAAGTAGGCCTCCCTGGTGGCATAAGGGGTTAAGCACTGCACTATGAAGCAATCCGCAGCCCCTGCAGCACGAGTTCGATCCCCGGCCGGCCAGAGAGAAACCCACATGGCGAAAAAGACCTCTCTTGTCTCTCCCACTGCTCCCCTCAGCAGCGTATTTCAGTCAGTCTGCCTGTTCTGCTCCCCACTCTGTCTCTGGTGAATCCTCTCACCCCCTCCATCTCTCACCTGTACCAGAGCTCTTGTATGAATAAATAATCTTTAAAAAAAAACCAGGAAGTATAAAACAGTAAACAAACTACATTTTTAAATAGCAACTGACAGCAATTTTTTTTTAAGATTTATTTATTTATTTATACAAGAACTACGGTACAGGTCAGATGTGTGGGAGAGTAAGAGGATTCACCAGAGATAGAGCGGAAAGCAGAACAGACAGACTGACAAAATACACTGCTGAGGGGAGCAGCGGGCGAGACAGGAGAGGTCTGCAGTGCCATGTGGGACCCTTGCTGGCCGGCCGGGATTCAACTGGTGCTGCAGAGGCTGTGGGCAGCTTCACAGCGCGGCGCTCAGTGGCCAACGCCACCAGGGGAGGCCCAATGACAGCAATTCTAACATCAAATAAACAGTATAAATATAAAAAAATTTATTGATATACAGGGATAAAGATGGCTATAAAGAAAGACTCATTTAACCACAGAAATATCCAAGAAATTATACTACCTTAGTCAAACTGCTTAGAAAAACCTAACAAAAGGACTTCAAGGGTAGTTGATGAGATAAGGAAAGAATCAGTTTTTGGTAAACTTAAGTCAGAGAGTTTTTCAATGAGCTATAATCATACCATCTTACCAAAAATGTCCTGGTTTTCTAAAACACATCCTTCAAGAAATTTCACAGGAGGTAAGTGACAATAATTCCAGATCCACATACATTTATTTATAAAGACTACTACCGTTTCCATCAAAGTCCACCCCAAACTACTTCCATTAGCTCTGGAGATGAAGTAATAAAGTATCTGTTATTTAACTGGTAACAATTTTTAAGAATGATAATCTAAGTGTAGTATGATTAGTTATAGAGCCAGAAAGAGTTTGGGATTAAAATAAATCTCTCTGCAGATTTCACAATCTATTTAGATCTAAAGGAGGAATTTAGAAACAAACAAACAAACAAAAAACACACTAATTTAGAAACAAAAAAATCTAATTACTGTTTAGTAGTAAAATTTATTTTAATAAAATACTTTTCTAATTCTACCTCATTTTCCAATATAGCAAAGCTAACATTAAACTATGACTATCTTTTAATAAATTGTGCCATTTAGATATAAGCAGTTATGATTCAAAATCTTACTAATTAACAGTAAGGAAAGTTTCCTGGTACTGTGCAATGAACTGAACTTGAACTATACCAGTTATTAATGGGTAAAATTGCAGTGCCAGGAAAAATAAACAGTTGATAAGCTGTTAATAAACATTTGTTTTTCCTATAGAAAGTCTGTAAAGAACATTTTCTACTTCATGCTTTCAGAAATTTATTTTTATATCACACTAAAGATCACATTCCCTTTCAATAACTTAAGCCAGATGCGATTTTTGGGATTCAACAAAAGAAAAAAAAAAAACTCTACTGGGGAGAATAAAAAAGTTTTGTTTTTTTTTAACTATAACTACAAAAGTCTGTTTCTCAGCCACCAGCCCATCCTGAATAATATGCTTCAGAATAAGCAGATAAAAGACCCTAAAATTTAAAGAGTTGAAATCACAGAGTCTTTCATATATCTTTTTGTAACCATCCCATTGCCCAAAGTTTGCTACATGCAACTAAAATCCCACTGCTGATCGTCCTTGCTTTGAGCAATTGTCTCTCAGGACCTCGGAACACTTGGTGTACTCTTAAAATGACCCTACATTGGGGTACAGCACTAGCACCCATGGCGCTTTCCCACTGCTAACTGAAGACCTTCCTGCTGCTTCTGATCCAGCAGTGACCCCCAAATCTAGAACTTCTTGAAAATTTTGAAAGGAAAAAAAAAAAAAAAACAGGTGGAGGAGGGATTTAAACCAATATCACCCTGATAATACAACACAAACACCAATGCTTTTTTGAAGATGAATACTGGCCCCTCCTTAAGGAGAACATTTAGGTTAGAAAAGACCCTTTGCACCAAGGGTCATAGAATTTAGCATGAAGGAGAGGAGCAAGGACTCAAATCCTGCACCAGCACCAAGGAAACCACCTCTGCCCCCCATTAGACCTACCTCAAAATATTTAGGAACTTTAACTGGCATTGGAATAGAACAAAATCAAAGATTACTGTCACCTTTTGACTCTCAGGCTCAAACAATGAACCCAATAACTGAGGGTACAGTAAGTCTCAGCCAGTAGCTCTATCCTGATTCAGTCCTCACTAAATTACACAATGAAGAAGGCAAACAGCAGACACAGATACTTCCCCAGAGGGAGCTACAGTCTCTGAGCTACATGAGCATATACTTGAGCACAGACGTGAATGACACAAGTAAATAAATAATTGATCCAGTAAGCAATGAGAAGCTGAAAGGAAAAGGATTCTTTTACACTGTGGTAATCTGAAGAGACTTCCTTGTGAACATTAAAATGCCCTGGGCTACAGTCTTGACATTGGGACCATCAGGCGCAGGTGCTCAGGAGAGAATTATATATGACAGCAGAGGCAAAGGTAGGTAAGGAGAAGAATTAAAAATCCTAAAGCAAAATTATTGAGAAACCACACAGAGATCAGCCTGATAGGATGATGACAGGTGGGAGAAATGGGCTAGAGTCCAAAGAAGCGCCTGATGACAAAAACGTACATGGGAGTGTAATATGATCTCGATCACAGCAGGCTCCAAGATCATGCTGCTCTTTTCAGAAGGAAAGTTAATATGCAACTTGTGAGTGAAAGGCAAGTGTAAAAAATATTATGCCTTGAACAGGTGAGGCAATGTTTATTTTCCAAATGGAATGAGACTCAATAATGATGGACTGGGTAATAAATAAAATTGCAGTATCTAGTAATTATGCTCAGCACCCCTCTCCCAGGAGATGAGTGGCAGCAACTGAAGGTGAACTCCAACCACGCAGAACAATCTAAAACAAACTCACCATTCTCTCAGGGGAAGCAGGAAGCAGGAGCTATGTTGTGTGTGATAAGAACTTGATAAGAACCTGGTAACAACAGACCTTACCTAAACCTGGTGCTAAGTCTGCATGGAAAAGCTTGCACCTGAAGGATCTCACTTGTGTCCTGGAACCTTTAAAGAGCACAGTGAGATAAAAGGTCAGGGTTCCTTCTCAGTCAGCCCACTGTGGAGGAAGGAATTCTCACAGGTGGGAAGTCCAACAAGCATTAAAGTTTCTCTAACCTAGAAAATCAGTGATCCAACCCAGCCAGAATCTGAGTTCCTCTCTGCTAGTCAGCATATTGGGCTCCATCTTTAAAATGCCAATGCAATTCCTTTGTCTATGCAGTTAAGGTAAGTTTCTAAGGAATGCTGAGATGGGGATTAGACTAAAGCCAAGGAGCAAAATCATGTCCAGGTTCAGGACACACAAGAGAAAGAAAAAGAGGCCACCAATGAAGGGAATGAATGCATGAAGGCCCTTATCTATCAAGGTTGAGGGAATTATAAGCAACAATAAGGGCAAGTCATGGTCAGGAAGTCCATGGATCCAAAAGTCAGAAACCTTGGGGCCTCCCTGGTGACGCAAGGGGTTAAAACACAGCACTATGAAGCTATCCGCAGCCACTGCAGCACGAGTTCAATCCCCAGCCAGGGAGGTGACCCACATGGCACAGCAGACCTCACCTGATTCACCTGCTGATCCCCTCAGCAGTGTATTTCAGTCAATCAGCCTGTTCTGCTCCCAACTCTGTCTCTGGTGAATCCTCTCACCCCCCCCCCCAATTATTTTTCCAAGGTGGGGTATGCACCTCTGGCCTGTACCGCAGTTCTTATATGCATAAATAAATAAATCTTAAAGGAAAAAAAAGTCATCTGGACCAGTGCATGGACTCGTTCATGTTTGTGTGCAAGTCTGAGCTATTTATTAGTAACAACAAGATAACTAAAGAAAATGGAAGTGTTTAGAAATGCTTATAGCCCAATTTGTTTTTTTTTAAGATTTGATTTATTTATGCATATATAAGAACTGCAGTGCAGGCCAAAGGTGTGGATGGTGAGAGGGTTCACCAGAGACAGAGCTGGGAACAGAACAGGCAGATTGACCAAAATATACTGCTGAGGGGAGCAGTGGACAAGTCAGGAGAGGTCTGCTGCGCCATGTGGGTTGCTCCCTGTCTGGCCGGGGGATTGAACTCGTGCTGCAGTGGCTATGGATTGCTTCATAGGTAGCATCGTAACCCACTGCACCACCAGGGAGGCCCTGCTTATAGCAATTTGAATGGATAGTTTTACATCTGATAAATCTAGTCATTTAAAATACAAACCCAAAACCATTATTTTTTTTCTTTTTTGGTAATTCTTCACTGGAGATATGCATGCAAAAACATTCCAACTGGCATTTTATTCTACATTTAGGATATAAAATTTACATTGTATAGAGACCCAACTATAGAAAAGCATATTTTGAAAATGCAAAGGCTGCCATAATTATCTAGATCTAAACTAAATTATCTAGACCTAAATATCTAGCCCTAAATTAAATCTCTAAAACAATGGCAGGCTGAAAAACTACCACCCTTCAACTATTACCTCTGATTTTTGTGCCTATGTATATTTTCACACTATTTATAGGCCTATATTTATCAGTAGACACAGAGGGAAATGTTGCAATTATTTTTCCAAGATTTTGGGAAAGTATTACACAGAGAAAAAGGAGAAATGGGAAAAAATGCTTCACGAAACCCAAATAAGGATGTTGGAAGAACAATTGCAGCATGTGAGATTCTGCAATGTGAAGACATGTGCAAACTGATTTTTACAGAAGCAGATACTAGCATTACAGTTACAAGCACATTTTTCATACTTTCAAATATTTTTTTTTTTTGGTTTTTTTTTTTTTCTGTAATGAACCAGATAGCAAACATATTTGGATTTGTAGGTCACATGGTCTGTATTACAACTACTTAACTCTTTTTTTTTTTTTTTAAAGAGGCATGTATTATTTATTTGTTTGTTTGTTTGTTTATTTATTTGTTTATACATGCATTGGGTACAGTCAGAAGCATGGGAGGGTGAGAGAATTCACCAGAGCCAGAGCGGGGAGCAGAGCAGGCAGAAGGACCGAAGTACACTGCTGAGGGGAGCAGCGGGCGGCAGGAGAGGTCTGCGCGCCATGTGGGACCCTCCTCCGGTGGCCTGGGAGCAGCCAGGGATCGAACTGGCGCCGCAGAGGCCGCGGGCAGCTTCGCAACCCAGCGTTCAACTGCTGCGCCACCGGGGAGGCCCCATACTTCCAAATATTTTAAGTTAATTCTATGATGGATGTCCCCATTAATACCACATGATGATTTAAACCAAGTGCATATTTAAAAACTGCACCTCATCAGTTTAAAAGAAATTTCTTTTTCTTTTTTTTTTTAAATTAATATACTTTTTTTTTATAGAGGCATGTTTTTATTTATTTATTTGTTTGTTCATTTATACATGCACTGGGTACAGTCAGAAGTGCGGGAGGGTGAGAGAATTCACCAGAGCCAGAGCGGGGAGCAGAGCAGGCAGAAGGACCAAAGTACACTGCTGAGGGGAGCAGCGGGCGGCAGGAGAGGTCTGCGCACCATGTGGGACCCTCCTCTGGTGGCCGGGGAGCAGCCGGGGATCGAACCGGCACCCAGAGGCCGCGGGCAGCTTCGCAACCCAGCGTTCAACCTCTGCGCCACCGGGGAGGCCCTAAAAGAAATTTCTTTATCATAGAAGTTATGAGTATGGATACATAAAATACTTGAAGGAAGACATCCAAATTAATGAAAAGAAAGACCAAAAGTCCCACCAGTAGCATAGTTTCCAAACGAGTAATCACAGTGTCTTCTGCAGGGTTGTTTAGTTTCCCAAATTCCAAGTCCCTGGTAGGGCCTAGATATGGTCAAGTTTTAAACTGTGTTTGGTTTTTGTTGTTGTTGTTTCTTTTTTTTTAAGATTTATTTATGCATACAAGGCCAGAGGTGGTGGTGGTGGTGGTGGTGAGAGGATTCACCAGAGACAAAGTGGGGCGCAGAACAGGTGAAGTGACTGAAATACACTGAGGGGAGCAGAGGGCAAGTCAGGAGAGGTTTGCTGTGCCATGTGGGTCACCTCCCTGGCTGGGGATTGAACTCTTGTTGCAGTGGCTGCCTATAGCTTCATAGGGCTGAGACTTAACCCCATGAGCCACCAGGGAGGCCCTGGTCAAATTTTAGACATTAGATATATTCACCATAATGGTTCTTTTTCTTTTCTTTTTTTAAATGAGACTGAACAGCTCATGGCACAGTGGGGTTAGTGGCGATTATTTATGTCCAAAATAATTGTGCCCCATTTTATTTCGTTTACTCATCCCTTTAAACCAAGAGGAGAAAGTTGCCATTCCTTTTATATTTCTCAACTGATAATCTAAGCACATTCATGGACTTGATTATGAAATCTAAATATAATATGAAATATTCACAATTCACCCTGCCAACACAACAACATGGCTTCAAAATGTTCCAAATTCAAACAAATAGCAACAAAAACAAATGTAATAACAAGGACAAAAAGCAAACAAGAAACTGGTAAAAATAATCTCAACCCATAATAAATTAGGAATTCCTACACATTAGTAAAAAAAAAAAAAAGTCAATATCCCAGTAAAAAAACTGCAAATACAAGGAATCTAGAAAACTTAAATAAGGGACCAGGAAAATGAATAACTATAAGAAAGTGAAAATCAAAATCAACAAAAAACTATGAACCAGAGACACTTTTTGGGGGGGGGGGGCAGGAGGGGAGGGATTGGGGTCAGAATGGGGGGGTTGCAATTGTATGGGGAATATAAAAATGAAATTTATTATTAAAAAAAAAACAACTGCAAATACGAAAGTTCATAAAAAGAAACTATAAGTGAATTTTCATAAAGATCCTCAACCTTACCCATAAGAAAAGGACAAGGTATAATTAAGTAACATTCTTCTTTTAACAGATTATCCAGCAGTGTTTTTGATATTGTGTTGGTGAAGCTGAGGGTAAATCACATTCTCATGTACCACTTCTGGCACTGCATCTATGGAGACAATATGGTAATTTTTGTTAAAACTGAAATTAGACATATAGACCAAAAAGGAATATTGGGTCAAATGACAAGACTAGAATATGACAGTACACATTAGAGAAATGTATTATATTCATGTTCTTTTATTTAAATTGATAACGAATTGTGATTATATAAGAGAATATCCTCACTTTTAGGAAATACACACTTAAATATTTAGGGGGGAGGGTCATATTATATTCAAGTTAGCCTTAAGTGGTTCAACGAAAGTCTCACATACATAGGAGGATCCATAAATGATAAAACAGATGAAGTAAAATGTTAACAAGATGTGGTTTAAGAATTTACAGGTTTTTTTTTATACTATTCTTATTCTTGCAACTGTATTTCTAAACAAAAAATTAGGAATGGTGAAAAATGCACAGGCCCTTTGACCCAGAACTTTCACTTTTAGGACCTAGGTATCTATAAATTTACCAACATATGTTAATAATTTGTATGTATTATATATTCATTATAACATTATTCATAAAAGCAAAGGATTAGAAACCACCTATGCATGGTCCATCAACAAAAATCAATTAACTTTTGGACAGCCAGCCACACAACAGAACACTGCAGCGCTGCACTGGACTATATAATAGACACCAGCCATCTGAGTACTTGAAAACTAGATTTAAACCTGATAGTCAATTCTATTATTAGAAAACTCTTTACATATGTCTGGGATTAACTTTTGTATGTGGATCTACTTTTCCCAAATGTACATTTTAATATTTCTAAATAAAAGATTTGTATCACATTTCCAAATTGAAATGAGCTATACATGTAAAACACCATAAAAATTTCAGAGTTAATATGAAAAAAAAGTCTGCAAATTATCTCACTAGAAGTTTTTTCCATAGATTATATATTGAAATTATAGTGCTGAGATATAGTGGGTTAAATAATAGTATTAAAATTAATTTTAGGGCCTCCCCAGTGGTACAGCAGGTTAAGCACCACGCTCTGAAGCGTCTGCAGCCTCTGCACCACAGGTTTGAGTCCCTCCGGCCGCGCGGCAGAACACTCCTGCTTCCCCCGCTGCTCCCCTCAGCAGTGTCTTTGGTCAGTCTGCCTGTTCTGCTCCCAGCTCTGTCTCTGATGAAGTCTCTCACCTTCCCGCGCCTCTGGCCTGTACCCCAGCTCTTGTATAAATAAATAAATCTTTAAAAAATAAATTAATTTTACCTTACTATGTCTACTTGTTTTTACTATGGTTACTAGATCTTGATTTACATGTGGCCTGTGTCTTATTTCTATTGATGATGCTGCTATAAAGCAACAATCAAGAAACATTCACCTGCAGGACAAACCTGGCCCTCTGCCTGTATAGCCCACGAGCTAAAAATGGTTTTTACAATCCTAAATGGGTGAAAAATATCCAAAGAGGAAAATGTCATAGCAGATAAAATTATATTGAATTCAAATGTCAGTGGCTGACAAAAGTTTTACTGAATTTTAGTTACACCTCCTCAGTTACAAGTTGTGTTGACTACTTTGACACTATAACAGCAAAACTGAGTAGCTGCATAAGAGATCCTTTGATCTATATTAATTCACTATATGCCCCTCAGAGAGACTATTTGACAGCTCTTGTAGAGAATTTAAATGAATGAGGCAACTCCATGGGATCTTATTGAGGCCACCTCTAAATTATGTAATTAAGTTTTAAAAGTAACATTGACTGTTATTTTTACTCTGTTCACTTCCAAATGAGACTTGAAGGGACCTATTTTTGTGTATTATTAAGTTCAGTTTTTTTATCAAAACTCCTGAGCTGGTTCAGCCCAGGTGATAAGGTTTGTTCAGAAGATGCGGCCCATGGTTGCCATGGTCAGATAACCTTGGCCTCCGTAATCTTGGCTTCGCTGAACCACACTTGGCAACATCCAGAGTCATAGCAAAGTCCCACCTTTGCCTTCTTCAGCATGATACTTTCCAGTAATTGTGCTAGCGTTTGGTCTTGTTCCTGTTTTGAATATCCTTATTCCTTGGTTTTGTCTTCCTGGGACCCTGTAGTATCTTCTGAACAAGCAGGAGGATATTTCCTTTGTCAGATCTGAACCAGCTTCTCTGGTTATATGGAATGGTAGAGGGAACTGAAATTAGGAGCTGATACCTAGACTCAGCAGTTTTGAGTTCTTCACAGCTTCCTTCCAAATCCCTTAAGATAATTCATCTGTGGGTGCCAGATAGGAGAGTGAATGAATAAAAAGAAGTTTAAAGCTACCACAACTTTCTTGGAGTTTATTAAGCAGGCTGTACTTCATCTTTTACTATTTGCATCAGCTTTTTCCATTATACAACATTTCCTAAAATCACACTGTCAATGAGAAGACCTGTAAAGCCAATGATCTGATAATAGTTCCTATGTAAGGCTTCACTTTAGGTTGCACCACACATTTTTTTTATTCTTCTTCTTCAATTATACTGCATACTTTTTGTGTTTATTATATCTCTTCTATGGTGAATTTTCTGTTCATATCTTTTATATTTGTTTGTTTTGGAGTGGCAGTCTTTGTAAAAAACTGTAATTTAAGATGCTAATAGCATCAAGTCCAATGTTCGGTCTCTCCTGAAAAAGTAACCCCTAAAATATCAATAATTTGGTTCTATCACTTTTTCCTTCTTCTCTCTTGTGGTACAACAGAAATGGCACTATATTTGGAGCCCTAAGACACAGGTTCGCAGCTAAATCCCTGTGGCTTATTTACTACCTATAAGTCAAAGGGTTGGATTAATTGGGCAACAAAAGCACTACAGAGGGCCTCCCCTGGTGGCGCAGCGGTTGAGCGCTGGGCTGCGAAGCTGCCCACAGCCTCTGCAGCACCGGTTCAATCCCCAGCCGCTGGTGAGGGTCCCACATGGCGCGGCAGACCTCCCCTGCCGCGCCTGCTGCTCCCCTCAGCAGTGTATTTTGTCAGTATGCCTGTTCTGTTCCCCACTCTGGTGAATCCTCTCACCCTCCTGCACTTCTGACTGTACCCCAGTTCTTGTATAAATAAATAAATAAATAAATAAATAAATAAATCTTAAAAAAAAAAAAAAAAGCACTGGAGAATCAAAATTCTTTCAGTCCATTAGTTTTTTTTCCTATTCTTCCTGCAATCATCACAGTCCCTAATCTATCTGTGATGGAGAGATGATACAACCGTGAGTCAATTATGGGCCCTTATTTTTTGGTAGACAAAGCCAATGGTGATGTAAAAATCAAAAACAAGACGTATAAAGAAAAGAAATGGTCCTTTGTGTCCTCAAAAGTTTCAGTTTCTGGGCCTCCCTTGGTGGCGCAGTGGTTGAGCGCTGGGCTGCGAGGCTGCCTGCAGCCTCTGCAGCGCCGGTTCGTTCCCCCGCTGCCGGCGAGGGTCCCACACACACAAAAAAAGTTCCAGTTTCTATATAAATGACACAATTTGTTGAGATTGTACCATCTCAGAGTCAGACTTTGGCTCTGCTGAAGATGTTAATGGCATTATTACAAACAAATAGCTTCAAAGCAAATAACCAAATATTGACTAATGTAGACATAGTCCAAAATTTTGGTTTATTTGATAATGCAAGAGAATAAGCCAATCACATCAACTTTGATCCTCCCACTTCTTTTACCAATCCTCTTCAATATTCTGATTTCCACACAATTGTGCTAGGCCAACTTTCTTCTAAAAGACAAAATTTAAAAATCAATATGTGTACTGATAAAGCAATCCTAGTCTAGAATGTTTTAGCTGTATATTCAAAAGGGGCCGCTAATCTTAATTTTCTAGTATACCCCATGCTATCATCTGACATTTTCTTAAAGAGAAACTCAAATTTTTCAAGAAATCTTTTAGGAAAGATTCTGCATATCCCCTAAAAATACTACAAATTTTTAAATAAATGCTGAGGGAAGAAATACATGCAAAATTCTGCATTGTAATCATCTACTTTTGTTTGTTTATCCATATTCCTTTCATTTTTTGTTCACATGCATGACATTTTAAGTGTCAAGGTCACTAGTAGAGCCTGCTCTTTTCAGCATCAAACATTTGCTATGTTGTCACATAGCAATCACTATCATTTACAGTTACAACATAATCCAGAACATAGATTGTCATCATTTAATCATCTCTGTATTTGGGGGTATTTAAGTTGACTCCAAGGTTTTAGTATTACATACTGATGCAGTGAAGGTCTTCATGGATACAGGTTTCTCTTGTCACTAAGCCAAGATTCTCGGTCAAGCGGTGTGGCTGTATTTGGCATGTTTAAATAAATATTTTGCCAAAGTATTTTTTAATCTAACCAAAATACCATCAAATACATATATGTGATACTAAAATGACATTATCAGATCTTAAAAAAAGTCCTTTTTCATGGTTGTAGGCAGTAAAGGGTCCCTAAAAGTCAGTGATAAAACAAATATGCCTTTTAGCCCCTTGATTCATCACTGCTTGGTACACAATAAGCAAACATCCTACTACAGCCCTTTTATCTAGTGATAGGAGGGCAGAACTGAAAGCCTCTTGTTAAGCATCTGTTAAAGGGAAGGCTCAGGACCCTATTTTCAATGGGTGTCTTTATCAGATTTCTAGGCATTATCATACTTAATTTTATACAATAATTTTTCCAATAACTAGGCATGACAGTACTTTATTTTGTACAATAACTTTTTCTTACTACCTGAAACCTCTCTAAGTACCACACAACTCAGAAAAATAAGGGAACAACCAGAAAAATGACTTCAAAGAAGCAAGTAACATTTTCTTACTACTTATTAGCAGCAAGAAATAATGCCAGCAAATCCCACAATCCCATTTATTCCATGACATCTCTATCATGAAAAACTTTTCCCTTTTTATCATTACCAAGACAGTACATGACATCTCTCTTAATTCACACAAAACTAGAAATGTGGAATGCCCCTGCCCACTTTCAGCAACAACAAGAAAACCACTGCTATGGTCTGGTGGTCCCAGGAAAAAGTCTGAAAGAACACAAAATACTACTAGAAAATAAAATAGAATCTACTTTGTACAGACCTTTGTAACTTGCTTTTAATTTAGCTTTTAAAGATATACTTTTCCTTATGAAATATTTACAGGAAATTCCAGGAAATAGTCAATAAGCCTTGTTTAATGTTATTTGCAGTATTTTAGATTTTTCTAAAAATAAATTCTAAGATTGAAGCCTGTTGGCCCCACACTCTATTCCCATCGCTCTCTTCATAGAAATAAACCACATACTGTATTGGCTTAAATATCATTTCTATATGTGTTTTTATATTTTTATTGCATAACTGTGTTTCAATAAAAGATGTTTCCTAATTTCCTCAATTCTAAGATGCATCTTATTTTCACATTATAGCACCATTCAAATCAGGATACATCTTATATAGATCCATAATAAAGCATCACACCATTGTACAATTTGCAGTGTTTCCCCTTCCTAGGTGAATATAACACAGTGGTACATCTTAGCACTGACAGTGTTTTAGAATTTGTAAAAAGTGATAGCATTGTTTTACTTTTTTTTTAAAATGAAGTGTAGATGGCATCATATTAGACATTCGACAAGTTCAAATTTTTACTCAGTATTATGATCTTGAGATTCACCAATGTTGTTAAATGTATGTAACATCCTTAAACATCTTAATTCACCAATACACACCACAGGATTAGAAGACATTTAGGTAAGGAGGAAGTCCTATGCTTGTTTCTTAAGAACAAACATGATAGAAATAAGAAAAAAAAAAAGAAAGTAGACAGAAGAAACCACTGCTTGATGTGTAAACTGCTGGGAGACAGCAGACATCTGAATAACTAAATAAGATGACAAAGGGGGAAAAAAGTGACAGGAGGATCCGTTTCCTGGAACTCCGTGGTACTGCCACTACATAGAGATATGACTACTCACACCAGGCAAGCAGACATTACAACCCAGATCCTGCTTTTGCACAGCTGACTCTTCTCAATCAAAGTGGACTGAACACCAACATCACCATCGGACAGGCCACAGTGGTAGAGAGACAAAAAAGTGGCATTTACACAACTAACTTTGCAGACTCAGTATCCTGCTTCTGCTCCTCCCTGCCCCTCCACTTCAGCTCATCGCTCCACTCCCCTCTTTCCCTGCTCACCTATACTTCTTTTTCTATTACTTTAGTTGACAAAGTTCATTTCAAAGACCTATGTACACTGGCTGCTCTCTGATACACGCAAACACACACATACACACACATATATACACGAATGCACACACATATATCTCATAATGAAAAGCAGAGTAATCACTCAGTACTAGATTTTGCTAGAAATAAAAATAAAAATTTCCATTCTTGGATGCTAAAACCAAACTCCAGTTTCAGATAAAAGTTAAAAAGGGCAAGAAAATCATAGAACTAGCACTCCTGATAGCTTTTTCTATTCTCTTTCCATATATCCCCAAAATACCTCATGTGAAGACAGATTTATTTTATTCTCTAATGAGGTCCTCTGTGGGTTTTTCTATAAACACACACAGAGAGCTCTTCCCTTTCAGAATCAGAAAACATATTGTGATTATGTATTATATTGCTAATGAATTTTTATGTGTGTATTTTGTCCCTTTACCTCCATTGAACTATAAACTGGTTGGGGGGAAAAAAGTGATTCTACTTTACCGAATACCATTTAGCAGAGAAATGTATATTTAAATATATTTCTTAAATAAATGAAAATATTACTGAATTTATTAATAAGCTGTAAAATTAGAATTCCTAATTTATTAATAAACTATATTTTAATTTTTATCTTGAATAAAAGTGGTTTTTTTTAAGATTTTATTTATTTATTTATACAAGAATCAGGGTACAGGCCTGATGCACGGGAGGGTAAGAGGATTCACTAGAGACAGAACCAGGAACAGAACAGGCAGACTGACGAAATACACTGCTGAGGGGAGCAGCGGGCGCAACAGGAGCGGTCTACCAAGCCATGTGGGACCCTTGCTGGCCAGTCAGGATCGAACTGGCGCTGCAGAAGCTGTGGGCAGCTTCCCAGTGCAGTGCTCAACCGCCTGCGACACCAGGGGAGGCCCAAAAGTGTTATTTTTAAATGCTAGTGTATTTTAATATAAGGTAACAGAACCAAACAGCCCAAACCATTCAATTAGTTTTCTTTTTTCAAAATGATTACTTAAGCCATAAAAACTACTCCTGCTCAGGTGTTTTGGAGCATTCCAAAACTACAGTTCCTGTTACCTGCTGATAAATCTGAAGTATGTTTGAACATAAATTATTGGGACATTCTTTCAATTCTCATTTGATTAACTCACTTTTTGTCAAGTTATCCTAATTAACCTACAGTCTTCAAGCTTTGGGATTACGGCTGCCAATTCCCTATAACCAATTGTTTAATGTACAGTCTGCTCTAATACTCTCCAATGTGAAATTGTGAATATAAGCCCTTTTTCATTTCTACTAATTAACTAGACATTGGAATGTGCCATGCCCTATAATCTGTATTTATGTGTGCCCACTTTATATAAAGCATTCTGAAATAACTTATTAAATTAAATCTCTCAGTGAAAGACTTTGATTTGTTCAAAAACTTCACTGAATGCCTACTATGTGCCAAGAACGCTGCTGGGCAATACAGATATAATTGTACACAAGACAGCCATAGATAGTTCCTGCCTTCATGAATCTTACATGTCTACTCAGAAAGAGATATTAAGAATTTTAATATTAATTACAAGTAAATGCCACAATTTGTGTCTTGTCAAAGTTAAACTTAATGTTATTAATACCTAAGTGTAATGTTACTAATGTTATTAAGCTTAATATGTTATTAATACCTCAATTTTAAAAATACTGTATCCAGTAAAGGACTATCAAGTTTATAGGTCGCAAGTGATACAAAGGGTGGAGAAAATATGATGAATCAAAACTGTAGGATCATGGTGATAGATGTATAATATTATAAATGTACTTAATGCTACTGACTTGGGCACTTAAAAGTGGTTAAAACAGAAAATTTAATTTAATATATATTTTACCATCATAAAAAATAATGTAAAAATTGAATTAGGTTGTTTACTGCAATGCTTAATCAACTTCACCAAAAACACACTCATACTTCCAAGCCTCAGATGGCATATAAAAAGGTGGAGAAAAGAGGAAGCCACACACCACAAAGCTGAAAACAGAAGAAAACATGGCATTACTTGTTCCAAGTCTCTATAAAACCTTACATCAATTGTTCAGATCACTTCCTCTGCTCTGCTGCTCACTTGTCAGGCTGTAGAGGACAGCTGGGCGGGGGGGGGTTGGTAAGAGAGAAAGGAGCCACAATCTTAGAAACTGGTTCTACTGAAATTCATGTTTTCCAATCGTGGCTGAGTTCTCAGAATTTTTATCAATCTTTTCCATAGCACTAATGGCTCCCAAATGTTGCCACTCTCTTCAAATCTGCTACTCAACCCCACACACCACACTTAACAACTTCTCAGAGAACTCCTCAGCTTCCAGATCCTCACCAACCCCTCCTCCATTGCCCCCCATTCTTATTTCTTCTCTCTCCAAGTCCTGGATAAGGGTTACCTCTGGGAAACCCACCACCACTAGCTATGGTCTGCAATTCTTACCTGCTGATTAACCTTACTCCATCAATTTACCATTGAATAAATTCACCCATCTATAGGCTCCCTCTCCTCAAGCTACTTACATATCTTAAAAAGTTATTACTGCCTTTGACTTTAATCCTTCTTAGCTACTATCCTATTTCTCCTTTTGATGTCACTTCCTCACTTCTTAGCTTGTATTCCTTTCTATACCTTCCAGTCACCATACCAGACTTATCAGGTCCGTCTCCCTCTACAGCCAGGCCAGAGAGTATACTCTGGCTGAAGTCATCTGTGATTTCTCATTTCAACGGACTCTCCAGTCTATTTTAAAAATAGAAAATCTCTCATATCTGACCCTTGACTGGCAGTGCCACCAGTCACCCCAGTGGAAAATCTCTTTCCAGAGTCCTCCTATTCCCACTGTTTCACTTCCTCATTCAGTAACAACTTTGTTTTTAATTTTAAGAAAAATGTATTATCCTTCTGTGAAATTTTCAAATACAGGTAAACATATAAAATAAAATAAAAATGTAGATAAGAAAATGAAAACATATCACCACAAATGTTCATAGCAACATAGTAGTGGTGGTTACTTGACTGTACACATTCGTCAGAACTCATTAAGCTATAGACTTTTAAAAAAATAATGAATTTTATCATAAGTAAATAATTTCTTGATCAAGCTGACTTTTAAAAAATTAAAATGAGCCATCTAAAATCTGTGCTAGTGAAGATTTCTATGTCTGCATTTGTTTTCTAAAGTCCTAATTTATATTTTGGTTCTAAGGTAAGTCCATCCCATATGTAGTACTGTGTTTCTCAAAATGACACAAGTTCTCTTCTACTATGTGGAAAAAATATTCAGCAGAATTCTGTTCTATTTCCAACAACCTTATCAAGACAACAATTTGCAATGTAAACAAGTGAATTCTGTACTGTCAAAATAGCATTGTTTTGATTACACTAAAGAAGCATGTCTCTGATTCCATATGTATAGTAACCTTACCTTCTCTCAAATGCTAAGATTCTTTGGGAGCCTCTTGAATGAAGATCTCAAACTTTAAAAGGTGAACAGTCTTTGAGCAAGTATACCCTTGCAAGGCAAGGACTCCCTTTTTTAAAAACCCCTTAAGTACTGAAATGTTTATTTTTTTTATTCCTGTTCCTACCATTAGCATCTAATAAATACAATACTTAAACCAAGTACTTAACCCCTTCAAGATACGTATTTAATGCATAGTAAATGAAATTGCTGTCACTGAAAGACTCACTTCCTGAACAATCTATATTCAAGCCAAAATTATAATTTATTATCTAGCCTGATTCTAGTAACTAAAAATACACAGATTGCAAACCTTTACCTGTTAAGGCAGCTCTGTTAATGCACAGCTGGGTGACACTTTGATGCCTCCCTGAAAACCACAAGTTGCACTTACAAGTATTTCCCCTGTTGTCCCATATACAGTTTCCAGAGTTATAGAATAATCATGTTACAAAGCAAAGGAGAAAAGGTTGAAGGCAACTAGTTTCCACTCACTTATTATTACACTTAGAAAAACTGATTAATTTTGACAGTTCTACTAACTCACTGACTTTCAAAAAAAAAATGAGAGTATTTCAAGCTAATAGAGTAATTACCCAAAGATTAGTGAACAATGATTAATTTATCCTCTTAAGTGACCCTAAATAATGGGGATTACACTGCCTTGACATTTTTCCATAACCCATTTTCAGTTGCCACCAGACACCCAAAGTCATCATGATGAATCAGAGGAAGAAGACAAGTTAATTGGATTAAGCATTACTTTTACCAGATTTTTCCAGTCTGCCTTTTTATTTAAATAACTCAATGTTAGTTTCCTAAAGGTAACAAGAAATAACTATCACATATATAAAACTATGTGTTGTGAAGTCAATACCAAAAACTTATATTGTTCTTCTGTTATTCCTGACCTTTGTTATTAGCAAGTCCTTTTCTTGTCTGTTAGTATGATTTTTTTTTTCAAGATTTATTTATGCAAAAACCGGGGTACAGTCCAGATGCACAGGAGGGTAAGAGGATTCACCAGAGACAGAGCGAGGAACAGAACAGGCAGACTGACGAAATACACTGCTGACGGGAGCAGCAGCGGGTGAGACAGGAGAGGTCTGCTGCACCACGTGGGACCCCCGCTGGTAGGCGGGGATCAAACCGGCACTGCAGAGGCTGCGGACAGCTTCACAGCGTGGTGCTCAACCACCTGGGCCACCAGGAGTTAGTATGATATTTAAAAGACTATATATGGCTTCTGTTTCTAAAACTATGAAGGAAAAAAAAAAACTTTTTGGAATTCCCTTTTTCTCCTCTCCCCATAATCATTAGATGTATTTGTCATCAAACCATAACTGCAGTTCATTTCAACAAACAGAAAAGTACACAGCATGGTCAAAATCCTGCTTCCAAGCTGACATTTGTCTTAATACAGACCTTGTAAATGAAGCCAAATTATATTAAAAGATGAAACAGTTACTGGAACCGTAAGGGTATCTTGGCTTACAAAAAAAGGCAGATACCCTCCTCTTGCACAACTGTCAATTCCCTTTCATCCACCCCCTGCTTTCACTGGTTCTTCCTCCAGGGTCACTGCACTTCCAGCACCTTCAGCTGGCTTCAATCACAAGAGAGCAATTCAGGACCTGAGTTCTGAGAGATTAGAGCATAGCACGTGAGTCAACACACACTGCTGCACACGGGGAACTGTGCCAACTTGCCCGATAACAATAATGCTTGACATATCTGTGGTGCTTTATACATCTAAAAGTACTTTGACATTATATGATCTTACTTGAGTCTAACAACTATGCTCTGCGATAGGAAACTAAAGTAAAATATACTGTGTGCAGCCACGTGGCAAGTTACTATCTGAATCAGGGCTGACTTCATTCCTGGCCAGCTAGCAAAATACACCTCTTCCTCTCCCTGTCAAGGTCCAGATGTCTAGTGTGAGTGTGCAAAAAGGCAAGTCATGGTCCTTAACAAACGACACAATATTCCTCTCTAGTTCTAGAACACAGAACTTAATTTCATTCATTCTTGTTTTCTAGTAGACAAATTTTTAAGAGTAAGCCTACACTAGCTGTTTTCATTATGAATTGTCTATGAAACAGCTGACTCAGTTAGTTAAACTCTGTGAAGGCTGATCTACAAGATAACATCATCCTCCTGTTGAACAGGTTTTCCACTACTGTCAATACTTTTCATTTAAATTAGAAATGTATAAATTAATTGAAGCAGTTCTAAGCTATCATCAGCCTCTTAGAACATCTTGAGAAATAAAATGTTACAGACTTATTTTATTTGAATGAAAGAAAGTAAATGCTGATGTGAGAGGTCGTGTTAAATTAAAGGGGAAAACTATGTTTTAGAAATACTAAGCCAATGATATTAAACATAAAATGTGATTTTGGAAACCAGCTGAAAATCTGAATTAGAGAAATCTAACTTCTACAAAGATGTTTTTAAGAAGTGAGTTATTACTTTTAAATATAATGATTTCAATTTAGTTTATAACTAAACTACCCAGGAGCAGCCCCTAGGGGGCTACTTGACACAGCATTTCTGAGTTTGTATTATTACATCGCTTTCCTCCTAGAGATCTATGCTCTTTCCCAAGCTCTGCCTCTAGTCTCAGCTTCACTCTGAGGCTCCAAATTTATATTTCCATTTATCTGCTTGCATCATCCCCTGGAGTCCTACTGACATTTAACATGCTAAGTGTCTAACATGTGTCTGTCTTTCCCTGTCAACTCCTCCTCCTCATGCTCCTGGTCCTGTCAAAGGTACCATCCAGAACTGTCTATACAATTTGTATGGCCCAGTACAAAATATAAGCAGACTCTCAGTTCAAAAATCATTAGGTCAGGGGGCCTCCCTGGTGGTGCAAGGGGTTAAGTCTCAGCACTATCAAGCTATCGCCAGCCAGCCAGGAAGCTAACCCACATGACACAGCAGACCTCTCCTATCTCGCCTGCTGCTCCCCTCAGCAGTGTATTTCAGTAGATCCTTCTGTTCTGCTCCCCACTCTGTCTCTGGTGAATCCTCTCACCTCCACACACACACCTCTGGCCTACACCCCAGCTCTTACATGCATAAATAAATAAATCTTAAAAAAAAAAATTAAGTCAGAGGGTCCAGACACAGGCATTTGTCCTGTTTCCAAGCCATTTTTCACACCCATAATTTGCCAGAATTTCATTTTTACCCTTTGAAATGTCTCACCTATTCCTTTTCTTCATTTCCACTACTGTGCCTCAAATCTCACCCCACTCATCGCCGTGGACTTTTGTAAGTAGTATTTCTCTCTGTAACCCAGTCACATCTTTTACAGCATCACCTTCAGATACCATCAAAATCTCCTTACTGTTTACCTATTAAATAATATCCAAACTTCTTAAGTCAACCTTGAGACCCTCTGTTCTTCAGCTGCACCATTCTTCCAGTCTTGTCGTCTGTGACTTTCCTCTACATAACCAATCAAACCAAATTCCTTACCTTCTCATTTAATAAGGACCTGGGTCAAATCCAGACCTGCTACTTATTAGCCTCATTTGCCCTTTTAAAACATGGGGATCATCACGGTTACATTATAGGATTATTGAAAAGATAAAATAAGAAAAAACATATTAAAGTAGAAAGAAATAGTCATTAATTAGAACTTCCTCCAACCTCCTTGACCAGGTTTTTTTACCCTCACCTGGATCCTTTTTCTCCTAAATCTGCTAAGGAAAGCCTCCCAATCCTTTAAAGCCTGTGTCAAAAACTATCTCTATAAAGATTTCCCCTGAGCTGCTCAGTCAGGAGTCAATCTGCCTTCCTCTTAAATCCTTTCTCTTATTTACAATGCATTTAGCATGTGTAGCATCTTGCCTTAGAGTTACTTTTGTACCTATCATTTTGTAACCCCTCACAACCTCTCAAGAGAATAGTGACTCAAATTCATCTGTTTCTTGCATAGCCTTAGTAAATAGTTCATAATCAACAAATTATATGACTTCTATATCATCTTTTGAATATAAATAAGTGCAAAAAAAAATTAAATACACATATATCCCAAGTAACTGCTGCTATTTTCAACAGAATTAGCAATGTTTTAAGAAGGTTGAGGCACAGACAGAATAAGAGCTGACTGAGCCTTGCAAACCTGGGCCTCTGAAGGATGAGAGGCCACCTGGAAGGGCCTGGCAGTACTCACGGACAGGTCACCTCCAAAAGGGCCTTGATCAACACACAAACTAAAAAAAAAAAAAACAAAGAAAAGGGAACAAGGCATGTCCTACCTGCCAAACTGAGAATTTAAGGGTTAGGAGATTCTCAGGCTTCCTAAGTCTTCCCACCTGTGAGAACAAATTTTTACTCTAATATATTTACCGGTACATGCATTTTTTATTTCCAGATATATTTATTACATTTTATAAAGTTGCCAAGTCATCTGCTGCTTCTAAAAAGCTCAAAACCTGAGAAAACATACAGCCACTGGCATTTATCAAATAGTGACAGGGCTTTCAGGAAACCAATATACTGCTGGTACACAGTAAACCGGATCAAGTATTCTAAAGCACAACCAGGGGCCTCCCTGATGGCGCAGGGGTTAAAGACAGAGCTATCAAGCTATCGCCAGCCACTGCAGCACACTTCAAGTTCTATGGGATCCCTCTGGGCAGGCCAGGGAGCAACCCACATGGCACAGAGGAAGCTCTCCTGTCTCCTGTTCACTGCTTCCCTCAGTAGTGTGTTTCAGTAGATCTGCCTGTTCTGCTCCCCACTCTCTCTGGTGAATCCTCTCACTTCCCCGCACCTCTGGCTTACACCCCAGTTCTTATATGCATAAATAAATAAATCTCAAAAAAAAAAAAAAAAAGAACAACCTGGCAATGTGTAACCAGTGCTATAAAGTTGTTCATACCCTTTGAACCAGTAATCTCACTTTTAGACATATACTCCAAGGAAGCAATCCAAAGGGGAAAAAAACAATTTGTTCAAAGATGTATATAGACATGCTACTTACATTGCTTAATATTGCCTGCTATTCAAACACCCAGCAAAGGAGGCCTGGTTGAGTAACCAGGATGGTAGAATGCCATAATTACTCAAAACATTAAGTAGGTATAATATGTGATATAGACATATGTACCTTAAAAAGAATGTCCACTGAAAATCAGAAAACAAAGGTAAATATTTACATATAAATCTATGATTCCTTATCTGCAATTCCAAAATCCCAAACTCACAATTTTTATAAGATGGTAGTCAACTCTCACTTGATGCAAAACATGACCAGAGCTGACAGGCTATTAATGTTCTATATTTGTCATAGTTACCCTGACTATTCCTATATTTTGCTGCACAAATATCAGTATATTTGATTATAAAGTGTTGCCTCAGACTCCCCTCGCTGTATAAAAAAATGTATAGGTGCTTATTAGCTTTGATTTCATGCTACAAAATTCAAATGGCAACATCTCAAGGGATTCACATTGTTTAAACAATGACATTCCACAAAGCTAATTGATGTCTAAGTACAAATGAGGGCAGAAGTTGCCATTGTTGTGGTTACTTTTTAAAATCCAAAATACCTGAACCTCAAAACACACATGGCTCCAAGATTTTCAGATGAGAGATTGTGGATTTTTACTGATGACATCTAAAATTATGGAACATAATTATACATCATTTACATTACAAAGTACTTGAAAGTGTATTATTTCAGAAAGTCTCTTTATAATGCTGCAATAGTGTGGAAAAAAAAAAGCAATAAACTAGATAAACCAAAAACCAAATCCATTTGCAAATTATAAATCCCAAACCAATAAAACTAAACTTATTATCATTTCTTTTTACTTAGATTCAAGTAAGTTTCTATAATTTCACAGCATTTCTGGAAAAAAGATCAGTTTTCAGTCCTACAGGTTTACGGAAAGAAACAATAAATTCTTAGGCTTCCCTACTCTGTCTCTGGTGAATCCTCTCACCTCACTGCACCTCTGGATTGTACCCCAGTTCTTGTATGCATAAATAAATCTGTAAAAAAAAAAAAAACAAAACCTAAAATGCAATTATTTTTTATACAAAAAAAAATCCCTTGCAATTTTATTTTCTAGTGCTCATGTATAGGGAAAATAGTCTATTTGCTTTGCCCCGCCCCCAAATAAGTAATCTGTGTACCAGAAACACAACAGAACCATCAAAATAAAGTTTTCTATTAGGAATTATTAACTCTGGATTTAATACTTCCTGTATAATTATGCATACAAACACAAATATGTCTATTATCTCTTTTGATCCTTCTCCCACCCCCAATATTTCTTCCCCCAAGAAAGAAAGGGGCTCAGATGATTAATATCACATGATCTAACTCTTAATGATTGTGCATCTGATACTAAATATCTCCATTTTGGTGCAAAAGAAAAATGTTTCAAGTAATCTAATCTTATTTAAAAATCAAGTCCCTTTATCAGTTCCATAAATCCCTTTATTAGTTGCAGCCTATTCCATAATCAATATTTTTTCTGAGTAGAGACAAAACATAATAACTACAACTAAAACTCCATTTATCTATCATTTACTCCTATAAAGCAGCTTATTCTTAGTCAAGTTTACTATTCTAGACATTAAGATAATAATTCTAATGTTAATGATGAATCGCTTTTAATAATAATTTTTTTACTATTATAAAAACAGCACTAATTCAACATAGAAAAGCTAAAAGCTGCAAATACACCAACAGAAAGTAAAAAATTAAAAAACCTGTCACTAAGGGATAACCACAGAGTCGGAGGCATTGCTGCCAAAGTTCAAGTGTTATACAGGACAACAAAGGCAAATTTCTGCCCCTTTTGCACTAAAATATCAATTAACTTTGTGGAATGTCAGTTGTTTAAACAACCATTGAAAATGTGAATCCTCTGAGAGGCTGCCATTTGAAATTGTAACATGAAGTCAAAACTAATAAAAAGAAGGGTTAATCAAGATGAAAGGTTTTTACTATAAAAATATGGCTACCAGACTAAGGTGGGCATCAATATCTCTCTATCCAGCAAAGTCAATAAATATTTCCATTTTCTCAGTAATAGTTTTCTAATTTCATAATACATTTCTCACGATTGATTTTAAGATTCAGTCTATTCAAGTCTGTCACAAGAACAAATCGTGAATTTCCAAACATGTACAACACACGGTTGATGTAATTTACTCTTCAACAAAAAATGGGTGACCCTCCCATTTTTTATGATAAATGATAAATAAATGATAAATTTTTATCATTTTTAATGATAAAAATCATTTTATCCACTAGTTTAACCACTGACCATACATTTAGACTTAACTAATGATTTTTTTAAATGCACACCTTGAATTAAATTTAAAATCCTTTAGTTGGTTCCAGTAGGGATGTCGGATGGCATGTCAAAAGCTCCAGAGTGGCACATTCAGTTTAATATCCAATATTATAATTTTTAAGTTAGAAAACAAAAAATGAACCCTACTAATACCATAATACACTATAGTGACAAAATCTTAGCTGGTGAATAACATGCAGAAGAACAGTTTTATTTTCTGAATATTATGTTTTCCCACTAAAAATGTAAGCTACCATTGGAGGCATGTATCAAAATTTTCATGGACTATGAGATTTTTGTTTATCAAGAGGGTTTATCAAGAGGAGGGTAGAAACTGCTTTGATCCAATACATTATTTCAAAATCTGTATTTCATTTGTAGCCCCATAATTTAAAATGAAAGAAATTAAAGACTCCCACCTTTGGAATAAGGCAAGTCATTTTCTCAGCTTAGTTCAGATTCCTAAATGCAAGGTATGGGAAATACTTTTGCCATTAATGAAGATACTTTAGCAAAGAAGGTATGAGTGTGCACATTTGATGCAGTATATCTAAAAGCATGGCCTTCCTCCAACACTTCAGTCTCAGATGGGCTGCGTCTTGTGCGGTGGGTGTGAAATGCTGGAGTTGCTCCTTCTGATTACCTGCCAGAAAAAACACCCATGGTTCTTGTGTGGGTGGCACCAGGCTAAGCAGGTGCTCACAGCTAATAGTGAGCTGACTGATGGAGCAGTGTTTGGGGTTTAGTTTGTGTTAGGGTTTGTTTTATTTGAATATGAGATCAAGCTGCTAGTTAAGCTGGATAACTCTAAATGAAATTCTAATCCAAAACAACTTCATAGGATTTCTGACAACTTGGATAGGAGACACTATTCAGTGTCGAGAGAACATATAGATAAATATCCAAAAAATTATTTCAAAGGGGTATCAAAAAACACAGAGTTCTATATTCCAGGACAATTTTGCCAAAAGTACAAATATTTACCCAGCTAAAAAAAGATGCTCCTAAACTCAATTTAGTAGAAGGAAACATTGCTATCATGTGGCCCAACCCTAAACTGTGCAAGCAGAGGTGATAATGCCTCCAGAAGGCTAATGTATATGAAAGCCCTTTCTTTATAGTAAAGAACTTTGAAAATTACCACTTAAACAAATACAAATTATCTTAGAAATGCCATTCTCAGAATACTAGATTAGAATAGGTTGAAATTAGGTTCCCTATCTTCCACTTCAAACTTAATTCACAACTTGCTTGAATTCACACTGCACCCAAAATATTCCAAGTGCATCAAAAATGGAACAAGAATGACATGAAATTATTGTTACATAAGAGAATGGTTGTGACATAAGGAATAAAGAAATGGCCAACCATTTCATCTAAATCTTATCAAGAGTAACCACACACTAAACAGAGGAGTGGTATAGTATACACAAGGGCAAAGAAGCAAAAGAGCAGGAGGAATTTGGGAAAGTGCAAGAATTTCAGATTGGCCAGAGCATGAGCAAGAAGGGATGAACATGAGAAGCAACGCTGCAGGGTCAGACAAGGACCAGAGCTTGAAGTCCTTTGGTACATGGAGTTCAACGCTTTCCTAAAAACAACGGGCATCAACTGATGGGTTTTGAAAAGAAAAATGACATGATCCAACGTTTTAGAAAAATCACTCAAATATATGACTGAGAATAGGTAGACCAGATAAAGAACTGAAGGCCAAAAGTAATGAAGGCATAAATTAAAATACAGCAGTGAAGATACAGAAGGAGTGGATTTATGCGTCAATAAGGACATAAACATAAAAGGATTCTGACTTAACAAAATATAACAGAGAGGAATAAAGAAAGGGAGAAAATAAGAGAGTAAGATGAATCCCAGACATCCTGATTTAAGCAACCAAAGGGTATGTCTATTTAGAGGTGGGCTGTTGTTATCCAGATTAATAATAAACACAGAGATTTGGAAATAACTACAAGATAGTGAATGGGACCACAGGGTTTATGAGATGCTCAAGAATGGTAGGAAAATGAGGCAAGTACACCACTGGGGATTCAAGTCTCAAGGAACTGCAACACGGGTTTGACAAGGATCCATAAAAACATGCAACAAATCTCTTCAAGAGCACAGCATACAGTTTACTCTAAAAGACACCTTAAAACCTCTCTGGAAATAATAGTTATGTTTTATTTTTGGCTGATTTGGTTCTTTTGGCAGTTAATGAATAGGAATCCCATAAGTAAACACCATAGGCTATTCCTATTATTATATTTAATTCAGAATCAATATACACTATTCACACAATTCAGTCATTCTTAATTCAGAAACATTCTGGAAATGGAGTACAAAACGCTCACAGTATACTCATTTCTTTATGATTCCAAAATCCTGGAACCATTTTTGTGGTACACTACCTTACTTTTGTAGGTAATTTAGGTGAATTCAAATGTAATATATACTTGGATGTTTTAAGATGGAGAAGAGTGAAGGAAATGAAGTATAATAGCTGCCATAATTGAGTCCCCTTAGCTTTTCAACCTCTCTTCCAGTGCAAGTAACATTTAGGTATTTTTCTTATGATGAAAGATGTATTTAACAGTGAATCAAATCATTTGTTCACTGCAAGCAGCTTAACAAACTGAAAACTGAAAACTTTTCTATAATATAGAAATGGTTAGTTATACAAGCAGCTTTCTCCCGCCCCACACACACAAAAACACAACAAAACAAAAAACTTAGCATAAAGGCCAAATACAGCAGTAGTTTAAGTGTAGCACAAAACTGCATTATGCAGATATCAGCCAAACTGTAAACATAAAAAGAGAACAAAATGCTTCAAGAAGCACCTTGACGTTTCAGGCATGCTAGTAAGACTACAGAGAGAGGAGTATTAGAGGACACATTCATCTCAAAATGCTATTGAAAATCCTACTTTGTGAATATAACTATCTAAGTGCAATCTACCACCATACAAGGAAAGTAGAGGTGTGCTAAATATTGTAGCCCAGGCCTCCCCAGTGGCGCAGCGGTTGAGCACTGGGCTGCGAAGCTGCCTCCAAAGCGCAGGTTCGATCCCCGGCCACCTGCGAGGGTCCCACATGGCGCGCAGACCTCTCCTGCTGTGCCCGCTGCTCCCCTCAGCAGTGTGCTTCGTCAGTCTGCCTATTCTGCTCCCCGCTCTGGCTCTGGTGAATTCTCTCACCTTCCCGTGCTTCCAACTGTACCCAGTGCTTGTATAAATAAATAAAATCTTTAGAAAAAAAATATTGTAGCCCAAAAGCCTCCCTTTTGAGATCTTCTTGATAATCCTTCTTTTTCTTTAAATTATTAGATTTTTGATACCGTGATTTGTACCTTAAATAGATAAGGAGTAAAATGGGCAGTGCTTCCCAAACTTACTTAGTCACACATCTTTATTGTCAAGAAAAGTTATTAAAGAGCACACTTTGGGAATTACAAAAAGAGGTAGTGGTCTTTTGGACCAAGCTTCTAGACCAGAGACATAATTTCTTCAAAAAGCATATCACTGCCCTAAATATTGACCTTGGAAATATCCTTGTTTTATATTTTTTTAAGATTTATTTTATTTATGCATGCATGCAGGAACTGGAGTCTAGGCCAGAGGTGTGGGGAGGTGGGGAGGTGTGAGGAGACACCAGAGACAGAGTGGGGAGCAGAACAGGCTGATTGACTGAAATACACTGCTGAGGGGAGCAGCAGGCGAGGCAGGAGAGGTCTGCTGTGCCACCTGGGTTAGCTCCCTGGCCAGGGATTGAACTCATGCATGCCACAGTGGCTGGTGATAGCTTGATAGCGCTGAGACTTGAAACCCTGCCACCACCAGGGAGGTCAGGAAACATACTTATTTTAAGTGGATATTTTTTAAAAGTCAATATGCCATTTAACATTTTTTCTTTTTCCAGGAAGTAAGCAGATAACTAAACTAGGTAAATACCCAGTAAGATCCCAAGGGTGTCCATAGCACTGCATCAAGAAGATAAAAGAACTTTATCAGTTCCATGAAGGAACTAAAAATAGGTTTTCTAATATCTAGCAAAGTTAAAGTAAATTTGCAATTTCTAAGGGAAAACAAAGATGCAATAATTGTTGCATTTGTCTTCATTTTCCGAAAAATGTCTTATTCTCCTCCACCCAGGCAAGAAGCATGCACATGTGAACAGATAAAAAGTTAACTGAAAAGAGCAGCACAGCACAGAGCTTGCTCCCTCTGAATGGCATCACCATGGCAGCAGTGTGTGTGCAAGTCTTATCTCTCAGTGCCATGTCACTGGCAGCTGGGTGACATAATGTGGCAGTGACATACTCAACATTTTCCATTGGTTCTGCTGCCTAACTTGGAGTTCAGCTTGCCTCCCCTTTTCAAAGTCTTAAAAACTATTATCTATTATCATATAGAAAGAGGTCATTAAGTGCCTTTCCCAGTCTCTACCATTGCTGGAATTTTCTTGGAATTTCAATATTTCAGAATAAGACTGAGTTCTGGTATACTGCAAACGCCTCAAGAAAGTAGTCCATGTCTTCCACAACAGATCTAAATCTGGTTTCTTCCTGGTCTCTTTATAGACTAGCTGGTGTCTTTCTGCTACATACATCTCCAGTGCCCAGGACAGGGAGCTAAACACTTGGTAAACATTTGTAGAATGAATAAGGAGTATTAAAATGTGTAAATTCAGTTACATCTTAGTGTGAATTAATTTCTTCAGTCCCCACCCTGAGAAATTGTGGGTTGGTCATCAGTTGCATAAGAAGAGAGCCCTGGGCCTCCCAGGTGGCGCAGCAGTTGAGCACTGGGCTGTGAAGCTGCCTGCAGCCTCTGCAGCACCGATTGGATCCCCCGCAGCAGGCGAGGGTCCCACAGACCTCTCCTGCCGCCCGCTGCTCCCCTCAGCAGTGTGCTTCGTCAGTCTGCCTGCTCTGCTCTCCGCTCTGACTCTGGTGAATTCTCTCACCCTCCCGAGCTTCTGACTGCACCCAGTGCTTGTATAAATAAATAAATCTTAAAAAAGAAGAAGAAGAAGAGAACCCTGAAGAGGAAAAGTAAGCCTAAGAGTTCTTCCTGGAAACACTACATTGCTATGGTTCTATTCTAAAGGAGTATATTCTTCAAAAGAAACCCAAGCCTTTTGCTGGAATGCCATATGAAACTATCTTGTTTCTCCATGGAATTCACTCTACACTTAAAAAATCTATTTCAAAGATACACTAATAAGTGGCAATTGTTTACAGACAGCAAAGTAAGATCAAGAAACAAGGACACTAATCTTTCAGACTACTAACTCCAGAATTCCTGATACATAACTCAATAGCTAATGCTTGAATTAATCAACACCATAAAGAAAGCTGGATTAGCAGGATGCTATCTAAACGATGATATATGATTAATCATTAAAAACCCTGTTTCTGATATTAAATCCTAGCTCCACCGCTTACTTAACTTCTTCAAGCCTTAGTGTCCACATCTGAAAAAGAAAGATACTAAGGCCTATCTCGTGGAGGTGCAATGAGATTTAAATAGGAATGCATGTAAAGTGCTTAGTACTGGGCCTGGAACATGGAAAATACTCAAGAAATGTGAACCATAATTCAATGCACCTCCCTGTGCATCCTTGGGCTAATCACTGAAAAGAAGCAAGGAAAGCATGAAGACAGTTAATGGCTCCCAGGGTTTCAATCAGGAAGGAATAAAAGAATAGAAAATGGACCAAAATTTCAAAAAATAAAGGCCTTAAGCAAACTCAGATTTTTTTGGCATAGACTTCAAGTTTATTTATATTTGCTCATAGATGATTCAGCATAAGAATACCAAAATGAAAATAAAAAGGCCTCAAGAGTTAAACATCAAAGCAGGTACATCAGTGCCTACTGCAAAGGATGGACTTTATGAAGTGAGAGAGAGAGAGAGAGAGAGAGAAGGAGGAATGGGGAGAAAGAGAGAGTGCTCAATAATAACACTAACTGGCTAAAAGACTATCCTGTCACCATCTTTTTTCACAATTGACATTAAATGTTTTCTTCCTCAGTTCTTATATCTGTCTGTTGTATACATATCACCTAGCATCCAAGTAAAAGCCATTATACAATGTAGTTGCCATGTTATACACATGTAATTACATAAAGGGTACCCAGAGCACAGGCTGGTTTTCAGTCTCCACATACTCTAATTTGGGCACCTTTATGCAAGAGCACAACAAAGCATGATAAACACGGGATGTCACTGGTATACCTGTTCAACTGTTTATATGATACACATGCATACAAATACAAACATAACTAGAAGTTATCAAGGGTTTAACTTGAGTATATGAAGATATTCATCAAAATGAAAATACAGAGTTTCAAAAGGTCAAGAGAACAGGGTCCTTCGTACCACCTCCCCATCTTCAGTTACCCAGTGTTAGGATTTTGTAGCCACTGGTAACTTTGACAATGCAAAATGCTGGCCCCTGTCAAAGCTACAGTGTGTCTCTCTTTCTCCTTCTCTCTAGCAGTTACTCTCTCAAAAAAAAAAAAAAAAAGGAAGGAAGGAAGGAAGGAAGGAAGGAAGGAGGAAAAAAATAAACCCACAGACACCAATGAATCTACTCACCTGAGTTTGCAAAAATCATAGCAAACAAAAGACTGCTGCCTGCTTGTTTTGACTTCACTAAAGAGCTGTTAAAACCAGGCAAGGCTATACTTGATCCTAAAGGAACTAGTCAAAAATGTTGACACTCTCAATTCTGTCACCTTGAACTTTTCCCTCCCAGATACCCACAATTCATATAAAAAAGATATAAAATATTTTTGTTTACTATTGCATATGTTTATCTATATAGCTATGGTATTACATTTTTAACACTTTTGTACCTAGCCCTGTGACCTGTATAACACAGCAGCTTCAAGAACTATTTAGGGCCTCACTGGTGGCGCAAGAGATTAAGACAAGACCTATGAAGCTACCAGCAGCCACTACAGCACGTGTTTGATCCCCAGCCTGGGAGCTACCCACAGGGCACAGCAGACCTCTCCTGACTCGCCCCCTGCTCCCTTCAGCGGTGTATTTCAATCAATCTGCCTGTTCTGTTCCCTGCTCTGTCTCTGGTGAATCCTCTCACTCCCCACATCTCTGGCCTGTACCCCAGCTCTTATATGCATAAATAAATAAATCTTTAAAAAAAATTACCTCTGCCTTAGAATTTATTATAACAGTTAGACATATCCTTGTATGTGTACTAAAGATCTAAGGAATACCCACTCTAAAAAATAGGAAAAAAATAGAAAATTAAAGATTTAAAAAAAAAGACTAATAATTACATAAAGTTTCCCAAATGGCAGAGAGGGCACCTGATTTAGTACAAATGGAATTCACTTAGCCCTTTAAATCATAAGATAGATACTCTCTAGCTCTATTCTGCCATCATCAAGACAGTCCCCTCACCTAAATGGGGCTGACAATGCCTGCCTTGCAGGATGAAATGAAACGGAGTACGCAAAAGAGTTACACGGGTCTTGGACTTGTTTTTTGCCTAATCAGTCAAGAAATCGTGTAAAAGCTCTACAAGGAAAGGAATGTTGAGACTGCACCTTTTTCATCACCACCTTCCTCTTCTTAGACCATGGTGAGGCTGCCTCTTATGCTTTCTATATTTAGCACAGTTCCTCTCCCCAATACCACCCCCCCCCAAAAAAAAACCGAAACCGTGGCTCTGGCGGGACTTCCAGTCAGAGCTCCCCATGACCTTGGAATAAATCTCTTTCATGTCTCCAACCCTGCCTCTCTCCCAACGCACAAACACATACACACACACACATCTGCAGCTCCGGAGGCAGATGAACAAAACCCAACCGTCATGGTCCCCCAAATGACAGTGTGCTGGTGTTGGGTTTGGAACAAAAAGTGTGTTTGTTTTCAAAAATTAAGTGAAAAGTCTACGGCACACTCTCAGCTTGACTTTGCAGGAATGAAAACTTGTCTAAGCAAATAAGTTCTACGACTTTCCAAACACAGAACCTGCATCTGGATTCAGTACAAAGACCGGCACACCGAGGCCCCGGAGCGACAGGCGGCTTTTGCTGTGGGTCAGATCCAGCTCTCACACCCTGGCACTGGAGCGCGGCGACCGCCCGGCGCGCACCCCCAGGCTGGGTGGCTGTGCCCTGCGCGCCCGCGGGGCCGGCCCGGCTCCCGCCGCGCCTCACCTGTCTTGAAGACCATCTTGTCATCGTCGGTGGACCCAAAGGTCTTCAGCATGGACACGAAGAGCACCCCGCAGGCGTTCTGGATGCCAAACACCGACCCGTTGCACCACATGGCCGCCAGCATCACTACCCAGCCCCAGCCGCCCTCTGGGGGCTGCGGGGGTTCGGCTCCCGCCGGCCCGGTCAGCTCCACTTCCACCTTCTCGGCGGCCGCCTCGGGGCCATCTGGGGGTCCCGGGTCAGACAGCGGGGCGGCCCCCACAGGCGTGGGGTCAGGAGGCTGCGCCTCGCCCGTTCCCTGCGCGGCCGCGGGCTCCTCCTGGGAGGGCACCATGGCCCGAGGCGGCCCCGTCGGGCGCCCGGGGAGCGTGAGGGGCGCAAAGTTCCCGGAGGGCACACGAAGGACCTGCGGAGCGCGAGGTTGCGGGCTGGGAAGGCCGAGAAGAGGGCGGTGGAGCCCGCGGTGGGCGGGCGGCGCACGGCGCAAAGGCGGCCGCTAGGACAACAGCCGCGCGCCAGAGCCTCGGGGCTCAGCACACGGGCCTCGCAGTCCACAGCCCGGCACCCCCCCACGGAGCCGCGGCCCCGCGGCCCGCTCTTAAAGAGCCCCCTGCCCGTGTGGCTGGGGGCGTGGCACTACCAGGGTGTCCGATGATTGGATTCCAGAGAGTGGGAGGCGGGCGCTCAGGCCCTTCCCAGCTCTCGTACCCAGGTGCTGCGATTGACTGTGCGCGCGCGCGCCGGCTGCGGGGGCGCTTCCTACACGGGTGGGGGGGGGTCATGGTTGTGTCACCCCCTCGAAGGGTTAATGGAAGGGGCGCGCCTTCTAGATGCAGGCTGGGTGGCTCTTCTTTAGCCTCAGCCTTAGTCACACCCAGCTAACCTTGTCTCTTTTTGTTTTGTTTTTTTGGCACTCACCTCTTATTACTTAGCAAGGGGTTATGCTGAAGTTTACCAGTAAAAACTGAAGTTCCAGGGGTCTCCCTATTGGCGCAAGGGGTTAAGTCTCAGCACTATCAAGCATGAGTTTGATCCCCGGCTAGGGAACTAACCCACATGGCGCGGCAGACCTCTCCTGTCTTGCCCGCTGCTCCCCTCAACAGTGTGTTTCAGTCAGTCTGCCTGTTCTGCTCCCCACTCTGTCTCTGGTGAATCCTCTCACCTAGCCCCACCTCTGGCCTACACCCCAGTTCTTGTATGAGTAAATAAAAATAGAGGCGCATCTAGACAGCTGCGCCGGGGAACTGCTCAGCCCCTTCGTGGTCCGCCGTTAGTGGAGCATGTCCTCCACATTCTCTCCTTCTGGACACTTATTATTTATTCGTTTTCCCAAAGATGCCACTAGGGATCCAAGTTTAAAACTATCTCCTCCCTAATAATGTAAGACGGGGCCAGATTCCATCCAACACAGTTTAATTTTCATGGGGTTGTGGGATCAAAAGAACAGAAACAGCAACAACAAAAGCCCAGCCGCTGTCTGATTTAAAACTGGCAAAGTGGGGAAAATAAAGTGTTGAGTAAACAGAAGGAATTGGATATGGGGAGTTTCAAAGGTCATGCCCTACCTGGGACCTTCTTCTTTATCATGGGTATTTGGTGGAGCACAAAGAGCATTCTGAAATATGCCTGCAAAAAGTACAAGCAGACTTTCTACACCTTGGTTCCAAAGCATTACTCCAGCTAATAGAAATTTTGGAGGGAATCGTAGAAACGGTCATGGCTGTAACTGGCATGCTTGGAGAACAGTTTATTTCTGGAGGGCCTCATCTAACCTTATATGACTACAAAGAGAGCCAGTGGGTTCAATTCCTGGGCTGGCATCATTTCCCCATGTATTTCTTCTTTTGGCTGCTGGGTGTGTCAAACATCTTATATTTCACCATCAGTGTACTTCCTAGCTCCTTAGTTAACATTGTCAAATGCCTTATTTGTGGAGGCCTTTATTTTCTACTGCCACACTCATGGCTGGGAAATTCTGGACATGTTTGTGCACCAGCTGCTGGTCTTTGTCATCTTTTTGACAGGACTAGTTGCTTTCATGGAGTTCTTGATAGGGAACAATGTGATTCAGGAGCTTCTGCTGTCAACCTTTATTCTGCTTCAGGGGAACTAGTTCTGGCAGATTGGTTTTGCCCTTTATCCCCCCAATGGAGGTCATGCACGGGATCCAACAGATCATGATAGCATTATGTTTCTCACCATATGCATTATCCCTTATCATCGTAGGAGTGAATTATGCCTTTGTCACCTGGTTGGTTAAAACTCGACTTAAGAGGTTCTGCCTCTTGGAAGTTGGACTCTTGAAAAATGTAGAAAGAGAACGAGAATCAGAAGAAAAGATGAGATTCTGATGCGCATCTAGGCTTTCTAAGTGAACTGTTTCTTTTTTGCATTGTTTTTGTTTATGATTTTCTTCTTGACCTTTTGTTTGAAGAACAAGTGGCTGAGGATATTCTTGGTGTCCTATCTGTATTCCCAATTTTGTTAAAGTATTTGTACTTAAATGTTTTATTTTTAGGTTTGAAAATACTTGATAAGTTGATTTTGCACATCAGTCCTGGTATTTGGGGTCTGGAGTGACTTTACTCAGATCATCTAAAGTCTGATGTTTACACTATGAAAAGTATTTGTTTTATTTGCCTTATCATATGTTCAGGGTTCCTGGGCTTACTACCATCTGTAAGTCTTTTAACATGGAAATATGCCTATTGATCTTGTTGCTGCAATGAGAAATAAATGAATGCATGGACCTCGAAAATAAATAAATAAAAATAAAAATAAATCCTAAAAAAAACCTGAAGTTCCAGTTCAATTACTTTAAGAATTGACGTTGCTTTCATCTCCATTGCTTCTCTTGCTTTTCTCAAATTTCTAAGTTGATGAAAGCATCCATGATGTGAAATGAAATAATAAAATGCAAGCACTTTGTAAAGTATAAAGTGCCTTAGAACATTAAAATTAAAGTATTACTTTAGGTTTCTATGTTTCATGAAAAAGATATTCTGGATTGAATTTCTAGGTTTATACATTATTAAGTCAGGCAAGTTTGTATTTGGAAATTTTCTTTTGCTAATATCAAAGGGAAAACTTGTTTGAATGTTTTATAAAAGCAAGTATTTACTCTTAATTTAAAAAGCTACTGACCAAAGCAAAGTTTTGAATGTCAAAAGACATTATTCTGTGTCTTTATCTTTACCAACTACTAACTTACACTATGCTCTTGAATGAATCTCTTACCGCCTCTTTCCCATCTAAAACTATGAAACAGATCACTCCAGTTAGAGACTGAAAAGCACTCTGCTGACTGTAAAAACTATCTCATAGTGATGGAATGCTCCTTAATGAGTTCCTATTTACTAAACACTTTGAAATCATGAGATTAAAGGATTTATAAAATATAAAAAGATGTAATTGTTCTTAAGTCTAAATGCCAACAGTAACTTTACATTTATATAGGCCCTTTCATCTGTAGTTTATACTAAACTTATTATTTATTAAATAAAATATCCTTACTTGACTCCTTGCTCTATTGGAAAATGCCAGAGTTTCCTAATTAGTCTCGCTTTTTTAGCTAAATGTTAACTCTTTTCTACTCTATGAGATTTTTTCTCTATTCCATATAAATGCTCATTAAACATTTGAGTTCAACTGAACACACTAAATACTAAAGTGCTAAAATATGTGATCACGAATTTCCAGATGCTCTCTATAATCCAGAGCATGATACCTCGTTTGTTATCATTTTGATTCATGTTTTAAATGGAGTGACAGTAGCTTTGTATTGCCTTTGTAGCTATAGGACAAATTCTAAAACATAATCTTTCTGTGACTTTATTCTCCAAATCTAAAAAAGGAATAATATGTTAACTGATTATTTAGTAATAAGTTGGAGTACTACTAAACAGCTATGGCAAAATAAAATGCAAGCAAACACACATACAACCTTGTTGTGAATGCTTTGGTTAAAAAACACACACTGTTTCTTCAGTGTCGACCTGTATAAATGATACATTAGGAATTTGATCCAAAAATCTACACTTTGGAAATGAGACTGAATTAACTCTCTGACTACCTTTATGCCTGTTTCAGAAATCCCATCAAGCTGCCCTTCCCTGGAACTGTCTCTAACCTCCCAAGTTGCAGCTAATAAGCTGGGTCTCCACCCTGGAGCTCTTTTCCCTACCTCCCTATAAAACAATTCTGCCAACTCTAGTTCCAAATCTTACTACCACCAATTTCCATCTAGCTGCTCACATCCTAAAGATTCCTTATCATTGCTCAGGAACCATGGTGAAGATCTCCTCCCTAGTCTCACTACCAACAAACATTACCTCCAGCAGTTTATCTTCCATCCCACCCTTAACCAAATCCCTCTTCCCTAAGGGCTGCTCCTGTTTCAGGAATGGGTGTAGACACTTCCTCGCCTCCCTGAAGACCCACCTTTGAAATTTCATGCTGTTTCCTTCTCTGAATGGTGAAATCTTACTCTATCTTCAGGACTCAACTTTGAAAGAAAGTCACCTCTGTGAAGTCTTTTATCAGTTTTTCTCTAAGCCTCCATATTTTATTTATAGTAGTTTTCACAGTCAACAGAGGTTTTGTTAGGCAGAAATGATGTCCTGAGCTAATCCCATACAGGCTTTGTGGACTCCACCCCCACTCCAGACTAAAGCCATCAAGACATTGGGAAAGACAAATCCCATCACCACCAAAGGGAAGGTGCCTGGGACCTGAGGGTGGAGTTAAGCAGCCAGGTTGGGTATAAAAACCAAACACGTGGGCCTTGGGGGGCTCGCTGTCGCTCGCCTCCTGGCTTCAGGGCTCCTGCCTCGCGGCCAGCTCTCAGAGCACCTTTTGGGATTCCTGATGGGCGGATTGGGTAGGACTTATTTAAAATTTTGTCTCCCACTTTTCTCCCTGAGCTGTACATTTCCTCATTTCCCCTTCCCTTGTAAATAAACCTTTTATTAACCTTTCGCGTGTGCCTGCGGTAGAGCATTGATAAGTCCTTTTAAGCACACAGGTGAGGACCCACAGTCAGGCACCCCATTTTGTATCGGAGTTGCTCTACAACAGTTTCAGTTGCCTTAACTAGAGTGAAAATTTTCAGACAAGTCAGATGGTCTTGAGTGAAGTTTTGGAGCACAGCACCTAGCACAGTGTAGGTGCTCAACAAATAATGTGTTCAATCAAATGGAACAGAATTCACAAATAATTTAAAGACTCACAAAATGGGCCTCCCCAGTGGTGCAGCAGTTGAGCACTGTGTTGCAAAGCTGCCCACAGCCTCTGCAGCACAGGTTCAATCCCCGGCCGCCAGGAGAGGGTCCACATGGCGCGCAGACCTCTCCTGTGCCACCAGAGAGGCCTTTTCTGTGCATTTTAAAACAATAGCAGAATCGTAGTCCTATGGACTGAATTGTGTCTTCCAAGCACCCCCCCAACCCCCAATCATATGCTGAAGTCCTAATCCCTAGCACCTTAAAAGGCAACTGCATTTGAAGATAGGACCTAGTAAGCAGTAATTAAGAATAGCCATTAGAGTGGACCCTAATTTAATCTAACCGGTATATTTATAAAAAGAGATTAGGATGGGCCTCCCCGGTGGCGCAGTGGTTGAGCGCTGGGTTGCGAAGCTGCCCACAGCCTCTGCGGTGCCGGTTTGATCCCCGGCTGCTCCCCCCCGCCACCGGAGGAGGGTCCCACATGGCGCGCAGACCTCTCCTGCCGCCCGCTGCTCCCCTCAGCAGTGTACTTCGGTCCTTCTGCCTGCTCTCTGCTCTGGCTCTGGTGAATTCTCTCACCCTCCCGCGCTTCTGACTGTACCCAGTGCTTGTATAAACAAAAAACAAACAAACAAATAAATAATAAATAAATAAAAACATGCCTCTATAAAAAAAAAAATTAAAAAAAAAAAAGAGATTAGGATGCACTGAGAGAGGACAGTCCAAGATATGTATTCAGAAGAAACCTGCCAACACCTTGATTTTACACTTCTAGCCTCTAGAACATCAAGAAAATTAATTTCTGTTGTTTTTACCATTCAGTCTGTGATATTTTTTGTATGGCAGTCCTAGAAAACTAATATACATAGTAAAGCACAATTTTGTATCTTGCATTTTTGTCACTTAACTCATCATATTGTTATAGGACAGGGAGAGGGGCAGCCCAAGCCCTGCAAACCTGCCTATTCTAAATGGGTTCTGCCATCCGCCGCATCAACACAAAACATAGGAGACTTTAATGGGAAGGAACTTTAATTAAACTAGGAAACAATACAGGTAAGGCAAAGAGTCTAGTTTCTAAATGAAGCACCCAAAGTTACCCGTCCCCTCGTGGGTAAAAGTCCATCCATATGGGAATGGCCCAGAACAAGGCCCCAAAGTCTACCACAAGTCTAAAGCATCTTCCAGTGGGGACCCACAGAAAAGGGTCAGAAACAACCAGACAAGCCCGGAAGGAAAAGAGCAAAATCAACATCAAGATAAAAGCTGCCATTGTCACCTCCCCACGGGTCTCACCCACATCTGTGTCACCCAGTCCACAACCAAAAGACAAGCACAGTTTCTTCACGTGTCTCTAGGCTCCATGCGCCTCCTCCAGGTCTCCTGGCTCCATCCTGAGTTAATCCCATACAGGCTTTGTGGACTCCACCCCCACTCCAGACTAAAGCCATCAAGACTCTGGGAAAGACAAATCCCATCACCACCAAGGGAGGGTGGCTGGGACCTGAGGGTGGAGTTGGGCAGCCAGGTTGGATATAAAAAACCAAACACATGGGCCTTGGGCTCTCTGGCTCGCGATCGCTCGCCTCCTGGCTTCACCGCTCCTGGCTGGCGGCCAGCTCTCAGAGCACCATTTTGGGATTCCTAATCGGCGGATCGGGTAGGACTCATTTAAAACTTTGTCTCCCACTTTTCTCCCAGAGCTGTACATTTCCTCATTTCCCCTTCCCTTGTAAATAAACCTTTTATTAACCTTTCACGTGTGCCTGCAGTAGAGCATTGATAAGTCCTTTTAAGCGCGCGGGTGAGGACCCACAGTCAGGCACCCCGTTTTGTATCAGGGTTGCTCTACAACAATATCATAAATAATTTTCTATGCTATTAAAATATATATTTAATATGATAATTTGGACCTATGATGTTTAGTGGCTATAAGGAATTCTAATTTTTTAAAACTATGAAAAATATTGCATCTACTGGGCCTCCCCGGTGGTGCAAGGGGTTAAGACACAACCTATGGGGCCTCCCCGGTGGCTCAGCAGTTAAGCGCTGGGTTGCAAAGCTACCCACAGCCTCTGCAGCGCCAGTTTGATCCCCGGCCACCGGGCAAGGGTCCCACATGGCACGCAGACCTCTCCTGCAGTGTGCTTCGTCATTCGTCAGTCTGACTATTCTGTTCCGCGCTCTGGCTCTGGTGAATTCTCTCACCCTCCTGTGCTTCTGACTGTACCCAGTGCTTGTATAAATAAATAAATAAATAGATAGATAAATAAATAAATAAATAAATCTTAAAAAAAAAAAAAGACAAGAATATGATTCTTCTCACACCATTTAAAAAAAAAAAAGACACAACCTATGAAGCTATTCCGCAGCCACTGAAGCATGAGTTTGATTCCTGGCCAGGGAACTAACCCACATGGCGCAGCAGACCTCTCCTGGCTCACCCACTGCTCCCCTCAGCAGTGTATTTCAGTAGATCTGCCTGTTCTGTTCCCCACTCTGTCTCTAGTGAATCCTCTTACCCTCCACCCTCTAGTCAGTATCACAGTTCTTGTATGCATAAATAAATAAATCTTAAAAAATATTGCATCTACTAAAATAAAAAAAGTAATAATAAAGCATTCAACGGTAAGGAAGGGCCATAATTCATTTAATCATCTTGTTATCATTGCATTTATAAGTATTTCAGGTTTTCCACCATCATTTTTATTTGCCAGAAAGGAAAAAATTATGACACATCTCTAAGCAAAATAAAAAGTTGTGTGACTGTTTTTAAATCCTGCCAATTTAGAATTAAAATGAAATCTCATTAATTTTTCAAATCTTTGTTTATGTGAGAAAGATCATATTTATTGAGCATCTGTACTTCCTTTCTTACAAATTGACTCCTTTTTATTAGATGGTTTTTATTGTGATATAATTGATGTATATATGTGGGTGTATTTTTTTTTTTTAGGATTTATTTATTTATGCATACAAGAGCTGGGGTGTAGGCCAGAGGTGCAGAGGAGGCTGGTGAAAGGATTCACCAGAGACAGAGAGGGAAGCAGAACAGGGGAATCTACTGAGATACACTGCTGAGGGAAGGAGCAGGCAAGGCAGGAGAGGTCTGCTGCACCCTGTGGGTCAGCTCCCTGGCCAGGATTGAAATTCATGCTGCGGTGGCTGCCAATAGCGTCATGCTAAGACTCAGTCACTTGCGCCACCAGGGAGGTCCAGATATATTATTATTGACAATAATTTGTTTATAGTATATTTGTTCTAGGTGTACAATATGATTCAATATTATATTTTGTAAAATCTATGTCTAATTGACATCCATCACCATATATAATTACATAATTTTTCTTCATGAGAACTTCTTGTTATGAACTTTTAAGATTTGCTCTCTTAGCAACTTTCAAATATGCAGTATAGTATTACTGCTTATAGTTCCATGCTCTATGTCACATCCCTATGGCTTATTTTATAATTAGAAATGCGTAAATTTTGGCCACTTTATCCATTTTGGGCCACTGCCCCCATAAATTTTCTCTTAGAAGCCACCCTCCACATTTTTGCAGAATGAAATTGGTTTTTTTCTTGTTGATGTTTAATAATACCTCCCCATATAAGACTCATACTTTTCTTACTAGGATGGTTTCTCAGACATTTCATTTTCATGTTGTTGCCGCTATTGTTTTGTGGATGAATTTCTTTTTCAATGAGAACATCTAACTTGTATTGATTACATGGTAAAAAAAAAAAGCAATTAAGTTTTTATATAGTTATTTGATTCCACCTTTATATTCTATTTTTTAAAAGATTTATTTTTATTTATTTATGCATATAAGAACTGGGGTATACGCCAGAGATGAAGGGGATGAGAGGGAGTAGGGAGAAGAACAAGCAGATATACTGAAATACACTGCTGTGGGGAGCAGCCCAGGAGACAGGAGAGGTCTGCAGCACCATGTGGGTCATATTTTTGGCTGGGATGGAACTTATGCTGCAGTGGTTGGCGATTGCTTGATAGCTCTGAGATTTTTAACCCCTGTACCACCAGGGGGGCCATATATTGTATTTTTTTAGAAATCTGGAGCAGCTTAAATCTAGTACTCCAATTATAATTAGTTTTACTTTGGTCTAACTTTAGGAGTAAAGTATGCTCTACTTCATTAAGATAATTAACGCAAGCCTAATAAAAAACTAATTTAACAGCTTCTGTTAGATCTTAGTTCTACTTGTTAAATGAACAAGTTTAAATTGTGTGTACATATTTACCTATTTTACATTTGAGTTGAAAATAACTTCAACATTTCTTTTTTGTAATGCAACAATTTATAACGCAATTACTTGCCTGCAAATATTTTGTTTTTATTAAAGTGTTTGAGAAGCCAAACATTGTGCACGAATTTTTATACTGTTGATAGGTCCATCAGTCTTCTTGAACCCTGGCCTGTGATCTTCCTGTAGGACAGCATGGCCTGAACACTGCTCAGGCTCGACTCTGGGCATCTGTACCCTGTTGGTTGTGACGTGGATCCAGAATCTGATCTTCAGCTCTTTGTGTTCCAAAATCCAATTATTTCCCCTCACCAGGGCCATTAGGCCTCTAGGGAGTGATTCAGTCAAAGAAAATCCACCATAAAACTAATGAGAACCTGGAATATAGTTTTTTAATGTAATTTCATATAATTTCAGACCAACTTGAACATTATTACGGGTTGCACAGTACCTTATTTTCCCAGAGGGAAAGTGTGTGTGGCAAAACCTATTACTATCAAAAGGCTATTAGGTCGCCTAAACTACGTTAAGGAAGATTGAATAATCTTCAGACAAAATGTCTCTGGAAACTTGTTCTCCTAGATTACCATGGAGGTTAAGGCTTGAGGAAGACCTTCTGCAGAATCATGGAAATCTGAAACACCAGGCAAAAGAAGCCTCAGGAATTATAAATTTTTGTGCTTTAAAAACATTTTTTACTGTGATCCACAGTTAGAAAGACAATTTAATATCATAACCCAATACACTCTCACATACACATGCATGCGCACGCGCACACACACACACACACAGAGTAACAAAAGTTTAACAAAACAAGTTTTACTGTTACTAAGTACAAGGGCACATTCTGATCTATTTTATTTCATTTTTAAAAAAACTCTGGGCTAAAACTCTAAATTGATTTCATAACCTACTAATGAACCTTGATTTGATATTTGAAAAACACTGATCTTGTCCAGTGCTCCCATATTACAAAAGAAGAAAACAAGGCTAGGAAAAAGGAAATGACTCTTTTGACTAATCCCAGTACATACCTACATTTTTGGTAAAACAGTAACAAGACACCTGCCCTCCTTATGCTCACTATTGCCTTCCTTCAGAATCTCCTATTACTTCTATCATCATGTGTAGAAACGTGGTATTTCCTATTTCTATCATTCAATCAGAACAGGGGTTAGATGGGCCTTCTCTTCCTCCCATCTGCCCTGGACTGCCCCCACTGCAGTGGCCCCAGTTTGTGGCCCCTGAGAGTTCTTTTCCTAAAGGTCTAATATACCAGTGGCCCCCTTAGTGTGCACCAAATTGGGGGGGATCTAGATGTCTTTTTTCCCCTCTCAGATTTGTGGGAATTTTTCCTTGGATTAGCCAGCCAACCCTTGAGAAGAGCACCCAATATGAGTGGCCTCAGGAAATTAAGACAAAGGATCATTCCTTTCCATGAGAAGAGATGGACTGCATGCAGAATTTTGCAGAGAAATGGTCCATAACTACCACTAGTTGATCAAGGGCTGGTTGGGTCAATTCAGCAGCTATTTGGAAATAGCTGGAGCCAAGGTTGTAAGAACCCATTCCCCAGAACTAGGTATGATGGACTTCAGATAAACAAAGCAGCACCTATTGGCCCTCAGGCAAATAGCTCTGGCCTCTTGCCACAGCAGGATCCGGTCTCATTGTTCTACTCCCCTTTGCCTAGTCTAAATGAGTCCCTTTAATGGGTGTGTATTTTTCTATCAGTAAACTCCCAATGATATGGGCATTATCTTATAAACAGAATAAAATAAAAGGAATCATTGCCTGTCCCTAATTTTTCCAAGGAGTCAGGACAACAAATACAGACACAAAATCAAGTATCTTGTTGTGAACACGAGGTAGAAAGCTGTGGCAATATAAAGGATAAGGAAATGATTAGAGAAGACAGCCAAGTTAACAACTGGCCATGAAAAATGCTTGATTGGGAGGCTATTATTACTCCCTTATTAGAATAAGAATGTGCAAATTCTGAGGAGTTTGATCTGTTTTTCCCCAGAGTTGCATGGTATTTCTCGAACCACTTTTTCCTTCCCACCAACCTCCCCACTCAACCTCAAGCAATAAGACTTAAAAGCAAGATATAGACCTTGAGATACTGAGTCAAGAACAGAAATAAAAGCCCTCAAAATGTCAGATTAGAGCATGATACCAGTTAATGCTGGAGAAGTTATTGTGTTCTTACAGATTTCTTTCTGTCAAAACACAACACAACTCCTGCCTGGCACTTGGTAGGTGTTTCCACATATACTTAGAGAACCAAACCAATGACATATATGATGTGAACACACAGAAGACCTATGGAAAATCAGTTCAGACTCCAAATAGAATTCCAGGAATCCAGTCAGGAAACAAGGAAGCACCATCAGGAGAGAGGACTGAGCTCTCAGGATGCTTAGTCATAAGACAGAATCAAGAATGGCAAAGAATATGATTTACCTGGTTACCACAAAGTGGATTTCTCCCAAAATATGGCAGGTGTACTTATGTGAATTCTATATTTCTGTGATGGGGAATTGATGACTCAGCTCTCTTAGTCTACACTTCCTTCCTTATGATAAAGGCCATAAATCTTTCCTAAAATTTAACAGTTCATTCACTGTCATTACAAAGCAAATTTTTCTCTTGGTAGCCAAATGGTTCAGGCTTCCAGACAAACCTTTGGGCATATTATGAAGCATGTCACCTAGTCTCTGTACTTCTATAAACCTTCACTTCAGCATGTAAATCAAGTCTTCTAAGAAGTCAAGTGTACTGCAATGGAATACTACTCATTGATCAAAAAAGATAAACACCTGCCATTTGCAGCAACATGGATGGAGCAGGAAAGGGATTATGCTCAGTGAAATAAATCAAGAGGGCCTCCCTGGTAGCACAGCGGTTAAAGGCTCAGCGCTATCAAGCTACTGCCAGCCACTGTGGCATGAGTTCATCTGCAGCCAGGGAGCTGACCCACATGGTGCAGCAGACCTCTCCTGTCTCTGGGCTGCTCCCCTCAGCAGTGTATTTCAGTAGATTCGCCTGTTCTGCTCCCCAGTCTGTCTCTAGTGAATCCTCTCATCCCACCACTTCTAGCCTACTTCCCAGTTCTTGTATGCATAAATAAATAAAAATAATCTTAAAAAAAATAAAAGAAAAGTCAGAGGAAAAAGGAAAATATCAGATGGTTTCACTTATAGGAAGAATATAGAGAAACTGAACAAAGGGTCAGGAAAAAGACAAAACTTGCAGGCAAACTACAGATCTGAAGCATACAATAGGGGAGGGAGAGTAAAAGGAATTAAAACAGGGATGGGGAGAGCACAGGGACTATAGTGACGGTTCAGGGGTGATGTGGTGATGGGAGAGTTATAGGGACTATACCGGAGAAATTAAATATTGTACAAAAATGAACAATGTAAGAAAAAATTAAAGGAGAAAAATATAGAAAAAAAAGAAGACTGTTCTGAAGTTTAAGATAAGATCTATGCATTCAGTGTGAGTACAATATTCTAGACTAGCCTTCTCAAATATTTCAAGCTATGATTTAAATACATATATTCACTTAGTCAACAAACATTCACTGAGTACCTACTAGGAACAAAACATAGTGCCAGGCTGATTCCTAGCAAGCTTCGTTCTTGAGTATAATAAAGACTACTATACCTAATAGATTAAGTGGAACACTCCAACATTATCTGTCAGCAAATAATTCAATAAACATTGATAAAGACCAAGCACAGGAAATAAGGAACTCAAGCTCTCTGACCTCAAGTAATACCATACAAAACATAATATATAACATACTATGAGGAAAGATATGAAGATCAAGGCTCAAGAACAGGGCTTTTCCCCCAAAATTTTCATTTTCCTTTGTATTTTTTATACACCCAATACTATAATTCTAAAGACACATATTCCAAATTAAACCATTACTTATGTTTTTTTGAAGATTTTATTTTTGCATAGGAGAACTGGAGTGTAGGCCAGAGATGCGGGGGTTGAGAGGATTCACCAGAGACAGAGTGGGGAGCAGAACAGGTGAATCTACTGAAACACACTGCTAAGGGGAATAGCGGGTGAGACTGGAGAGGTCTGCTGCTCTATATGTGGGTTAGCTCCCTGGACAGTGATAGAACTCAGGCAACTCTGGCCAGCACAGTGGGCCATTTCTGTGACAGTGCTGAGACTTAACCCGTAGGCCACCAGGAGGCCCCCCATTACTTTTTTTTAATTAAACTTTTTATTTTCTGGCTCTTCCTGGTGGCGGAAAGGGTTAAGTCTCAGCAGTATCAAGCTATAGTCAGCCACTGCTGCATGAGTCCAATCCCAGGCCAGGGAGCTAACCCACATGGTGCAGCAGACCTCTCCTGTCTCGGCTACTGCTCCCCTCAGCAGTGTATTTCAGTCCATCTGCCTGTTCTGCTCCCTATTCTGTCTCTGGTGAATCCTCTCACCTCCCCCCCACACCTCTACCCTACACTCCAGTTCTTGTATGCATAAATAAACAAAAAAATAAATAAAACCTTTTTATTTTCTTACATTGTTGTTCATTTTTGTGCAGTATTTGATTTCTCCCCTCAGATATAGTCCCGCATATCTGCCACCACCACATCACCAATCACCACAGTTCCTTGTGCTCTTCCCTCCCCTGTTTTGGTTCCATTCACTCCCCCTCCCCTGCTATATGCCTCAGAGCTATAATTTGCCTGCAAGTTTTGTCTTATTTTTTTGACAGTTTGTTTGGTTTCCCTGTATTCCTCCTACAAGTGAAACCATCCAATGTTTTTCTTTCCCTTCTGACTTTTTTCAGTGAGCATAATCCCTTCCAGTTCCATACTTGCTGTGCATTTTCCTAGTGCAGGGAGTAAATTTGTATTTATAATGTATGAAATGAATGTCAGACTCCCCTGCCACTCTTCTAGATGCAGTGCTTCCTCTAGTAGAGGATTATGAAAGCAAAGGTTTTGATCTTAGCTTCTGAACATTTTTCCTGCTATAAACAGCACAATTTTGAAATTTGGATTTTTGAATGTGTTTTCCTCTTTTTGTTTACCAACATTTTCGAGTTTTTCAAAAATAAACATTTATTTGTCATAATGAAATATATCAAAATATTTTAATGGGAAGTAGATCTCTACCACTAATGATGAATTTGCTCTCAAAGTAATCTCCAAGGGGAAACTTAGCCATGCTTATTCAATTTCCAGAATAATAGTGCATGTCTACACCACCTGATATAGAGAAATAATTGTGCCATAAAGTACATATGATTTTAAAATTAAATTTTGACTCCTTTCTGACTTGTTCTGGATTTTTGGAAATATTGGACTTCTCTGTACTACAGTTTCTGGCCAGATTTCACTCTGGGATTTCTTCCCTGACCTGGCACAAAGTAAGAGTGATGTGGGATTTAAAGTTCTTCCTATTTATTATATTTATATCTACTAATGATCACTTTATGAAGTAAAAAATTGAGGAGTAAATTTGGCACAATTATTGTAATTCTCTCAAAACTAGTAAGTCTCAAAACTTGACAAGCCAGCTAACTTCCAAATTAGATACTAAATCAGCATTGTACTTTCCTGAAGGTCAACAGGAGAAACAGAAGCTGACGTAAGCACCAGCGTAAGGTTATAATTTAACCAGTGGTTCCCATTTGAGATGAGCACATTCTTACCCAGAAAAGAAAATGTTTGCTCAATTTTTTTTTTCTGCTTTCATCTATGGGATTGAAGGAATTTACAACCAAGAAACCCTGATGTGTAATTCTAATTCCAGCTATTTTCTTTAACAACTTCAGAATAGAGTCCAATTCACAAATAAGCTGATGAAAGTTCTGATGGTATCGTTGTGCTCCTTTACTCAACCCCAGAGATATCAAATCACCTCAGGTCACGTGGTTACAAGAAAAGGAAGGTTAAAAACATGAAATTCCCAGTCTCTAGAATAGTCAAGAAGCACCGTTAGGTAATTTTTTCTCCCTAAGATTTATTTATTTATGCATACAAGAACTGGGGTGTAAGCCAAAGGTGCAGAAGGTGAGAGGATTCACCAGAGACAGAGTGGGGAGCACAACAGACAGATGTACTGAAATACATTGCTGCTCCCTGACCTATGGGGGATTGAACTCATGCTGTAGTGGCTGGCAGTAGCTTGATAGTGCTGTCTTTAACCCCTGCACCACCAGGGAGGCCCTAGGTGCTTTTTTGTATCACATAAATCCTCTTTCTACTTTTCATTCCCAACAATATCTGAGACTGTAGGGGAAAGAAAAATGAAGTTACTTGTGAATATAAGTAAAATAGAGGGAGAACAGTTGTCCAGGTCCTTGAAGCTGTACAGGTTAATTTTCTTGATGGAGGATTGCTCAGGTGACACTTATGGAGGAGAGAGGTGAAGCTTTGCAAGAGTCATTGAAGACTATTGAATTGGCAGGGAGACACCTGGCTGTGGTTGGAGGCAGATTTCAAAGCAGCCCTCATGGGTATGTGGTTTCTTTAGCAAGTGACAGAAGCCTGAATATTCATATGCAGGGAGGTAGACTATAGAATGAGCAACAGAAAGTCAGGGAAGAGGCAATATGGCTCAGGTCATCGGCTGTGTTATCAAGGCTGGATAGAAAAGCAAGAGGTCAACAGAAGACTGACACTAGAACAAAATATGGATACAGCGAGATTGGAGGCTCCCATTAGGGGAGAGGATATATGGGAGGACTGAGATTCTGATAGCTGGAAAAATTGGGTACTGGATTGAATAGTGTCTTTCCGGAACCTCAAAATGTGATTATTTGGGACTTGGGTCTTCACAGATGTAATTTGTTGCTACATAAGCATTTATTATGACATGAAGTCATTCTGCATTAGGATGGTGTAGGGTAAGTTAAAAATGTCAGTCTTTTCTGCCCTCCCGCCATCAGGATAGATTATGGATCCTTGCGGTCCTGAATGCATGCCTGATGGTGGGCACCGGGGTGTGGGCATAGGTAGATGGGATTCACCTGGGCTGAGACTGGGCTTTTAAGGGCGGCGTCATGAGAACTCCAGTAGAAGCCGAGAGAGAAGCCAAGAAAGAAGCAGCAGAAGCCGAGAGAGAGAGAGAAGGCCGGAGAGCCCAGATAGAGTGAAGGCTTGCTGGGGGCTGGGAGGCCTGCCAGCCTCCCGGCACCCCCTGCACCTCTGCCTGCTGTGTACCTGGTAAACCCCAATAAAAGACCTGCAAAAAGCCACTGAGGGCTCTGACTCTTCCTTTACCTGGTGTGCTGGATCATAGAAAACCTGCCCTGCGTCATTCCTGACCCTACAGATGGGCTCCCAACCCAATGGCTGGTGTCCTTATAAGAAAACAGAGACACAGAAACACACAGAAGAGAATGCCTTGTGAAGAGACTGGAGTTAGGCATTTATGAGGCAGATATGCCAAGGATTGCTGGCAAGGCTCAGAGCTAGGAGAGCAGTACAGAATAGACATTCCTTAAGGGCCTCTAGCAGGAACTTATCCTGCCAACACCTTGATTTTAGAATTCTAGCTGCCAGAACTGTGGAAGAATACATTTATGTTGTTTTAAAACAGTTGGATTGTGGTATTTGTTAGGGCAACAATAGGAAACTAATACAGACAGGAAGGAGGGCATGGTCAGAGAGTTGATGCTGGCAATGGCAGTGCACCCACGGCCACTTTTGTGCTCTATCATAACAGTGAGGATGAAGGTGGGTCAGTGTTAGAAAGCTGCTGTCAGGTGGCGTCAGTGAGTATTGACTCTCAGTAAATGATGGACTGGTGAAGGGGAGGGGATATGCACTAAAGGATTGAAGGTGATCAAATCAGTACATCCCAAAATTCTCAGAGTTGGTCTCTCAAGACACCCTATTGAGGCATGCAGATTATTTTGAGCTGAGAATCAGGAAGACCCTGGAGGCTAAGGAGAAGCTCTTGGCTTTCTTCTAATCCCTTTGCTCTACTCCTAATCAAAGAAGCAATCACTGCTCCCTCTAATGACCTAGAAGAATGTAGTTGGGGGAGGGGGGCGGATATCGTGTAGGGACAGGTTTATCAGTGAATATGCCCTTTCTATCTGAGAAACACATCTTACCTTGCCAAGTGCAGATGAAGTCAACTTCCCTGTCCTATGAAACACCCTGGGTTCCCTCACCTCATCTCTTTTTTTTTTTTTTGGACCTGCATAATCATTGGTGCACCCCTGTGTGCATGTTGTTACGTTGATATTTCCTTTGATTACTTGAGCAGCCTGAGAAGAACCCAGAGGGGTGGTGAATTTCCACCCATGACCCAAGAGGTACAAAGATGACTCCAGGGCCTCCATGGTGGTGCAGGTGTTAAAGACAGTGTTATCAATCTATCAGCAGCCACTACAACACAATATCGATCCCGAGCCTGCCAGGGAGCAACCCACTTGGCACAGAAGACTTCTCATGTCTTTCCTGCTGCTCCCCTCAGCAGTGTATTTCAGTAGAGCTGCCTGTTCTGTTTTCTACTCTCTCTAGTGAATCCTCTCACCTCCCGCACCTCTGGTCTACACCCCAGTTCTTGTATGCACAAATAAAGAAATCTTTTTTAAAAAAATGACTCCAAAGTTTCATGGCCAGTGAGAGATCACCCAGTCACTTTGTTCTATGAATGGCAGAGAAGAGGGCACAGACTAAAAAAAGTGGATTTTCTCAGGAAAGAAAAGGAGGAGGGATCCACACTGCAAAGGTAGGAGTGAGTTTGGGGTGAGGAAATGGAGGATGCTCAAAGAGATGAAGTCCTCAGAAGTTGGGGATGGATGAGAGTAAGCTTAAGGGGCACCAGTCTTCCTTGGGTAAGAGGAGTGGTGTCCTGGGGGCATCAGTGTGGTTTGTCTGCTTGAAGGGTTATGTTGCGTAAGAAAAATTAATATTATACTCGTGTTGTTTCCCTCTCCCTTCCTTCCTACCTCTGCCGCCATATCTACCTGTATAAAGCCAGACCACATTTCTGCAGCATAATATCTACAACCTTCTACCTGAGTTGTCCACAAAACATGAAATAGAATTGGAAGGAGGCTTAAAGGAAAGAGTGCAAGGTGTGACTATGTAGGTATGTGTATGTGTGTGGGGAAGAAGGGGAAGGTGGGCAGTGCTTATGTTACAGGGCAGCCCCGATACAAAACGGGGTGCCTGATTGTGGGTCCTCACCCGTGCTTAAAAAGACTTATGAATACTCCACTGCAGGCACACACAAAAGGTTAATAAAAGGTTTATTTACAAGGGAAGGGCAAATGAGGAAATGTACAACTCAGGGAGAAAAGTGGGAGATAAAGTCTTAAATGCGTCCTACCCGCTCCGCCGACCTGGAAACCCAACTGGCACTCTGAGAGCTGGCCGCAAGCCAATAGCCGTGAAGCAAGGAGGCGAGCGAGAGCGAGAGCCCCCCAAGGCCCACATGTCTGCTTTTTATACCAAACCTGGCTGCTTAACTCCACCCTCAGGTCCCAGCCACCTTCCCTTTGGTGGTGATGGGATTTGTCTTTCCCAATGTCCTGATGGCTTTGGTCTGGAGTGGGGGTGGAGTCCACAAAGCCTGCATGGAATTAGCTCAGGACATGCTTTGCCCCTAACACTTAGAAACTGCACATCTCATCCCAACAATGCCCCATGGAGCACAGGCGGTGTTGATTTCTCTGACGGTGGCTCCCACCCCCACTTGTCCACACTCCTCCCACATCATGATCTCTCCCCCTGGAAGTAGGGTGACAGCGGCTGCCTTCAGGAAGTCTTGGCCTGGGTCTCCCCTGGTCAGAAGTGGCTGCAGCTCCAGGGGAAGTTGGTTAACTGCGGTCAGGGATTATCTCTGCCCCTATATTTCTAGAGTTACAGCCAAGTTTGCTCCTACTTCTTATCTGCAATGTTATGTTATGGCTGACACTGACAGCAATTTTTTGTTGCTATTCTTTTTTGATTCTAAGTATGGCTGCTTAGTCTACATTCCTGGCATAGAAACAAAGAGCAGGTCAAACTAATACTCGGCTGGAATGAACTCCTGGAGAACAAAGCCCGAGGAACAGGGTAGACAACTCTCTTTCAAGGGTCTGAAAGGCATTTTCCTTCCAGCGAAATTTTGTTGCTTCCTTTTCAGATGATTCTTATGCTGATTCTCAGCAATAATATAGTCTTCTTGCTCCATTTGCTGCCTGCTGCCAAGAGAAAATTCATGCTTCCTTATTAAACCTTTATAAAGACAATCAAATCGAAGGCTTAGGTGTTTTATTACGCATACCACTGCCTACACAGCCCAGGTCAGCTGAAAGATAAGGGGGAGAGGGCTAGAGAAGAACTAGGGAAAGTGGTGATGAAAGGAAATTTTTCTTTGCTAAAGGGTCCTCTAGTCCACAGATCTGAGCCATCAGTAATCTGACATTTGAGGGACAGTATAACATAGTAGAAATACAGAAGAAATGCAAGCCTTTCATGAATTCATTCAATGTTTAAAGCACCTACTCTGTATTGCACATTGTGCAAAGGGAGTTCTGGGAATATAAAAAAATAATATGCAATTCATATTCTTGTACAGTAACAAAGATTAAGAATGAAGACATGTACAAAGCACACAGAGGAGGAGTTGCATATATACTCGGGGTAGTTGGGAAGGTGATAATTCAGATAATTCAAGGCGTTCTGCTTGTGGGAGTCCCTAGCTCATCAGACATGCCTATTTAGCATTGGATCTTACTATAGCTTCAGCGAGGATTCCCATCACTAATATGCTATGTTTCTTGGAGGAAGAAGAACTCTCATTATAATGAGTGTGACTGGAGGTGCAAGATTAGCTTTGATGCTGATAACATCACTGCACTGCAGTTCCAAGAATAGAGATAGTAGTGCCTCATGCCCAGTAAACAGAGCTTTCAGATCTTTACTGAACTTTCTAACCTAACATGAAGCAGCTGCATAGATATATCCTTGAAATATCCCCTAGTTAGCATAGTTTGAAGATATTTTAGCAATTTCCCAGAAATGTCTACATTTTCATAGATAAATATTGCTTTGAGATGCCAAATAGAGTGCTGTGAAGTCACCAAACTGAAAAGCAGATCTGGGAACCAAAGCTTTCTTTGCATGACATCCAATTATGTGGGTAATGCATTTATGGATCACAATTTGTCCCATAACACTAAGAACCTATCAGCATATAATAAAAGTTAAAAAAAAAACCCCTACATTTAATTATGTGAGATAAAGTGAGTGGTTGCTGAGAATAAAGCAGTTGAGTATTTGTAACAGAATATTTTATGGGACACTTATATTTATATTGCTAGTGCACTATTAATAAACCATTGTGTACTGTATCAAGTTAACTTAAATGATTTTGTCATTCTTGTGAGATAAAACTTCACTAAAAAAGGGCCTCCCCGGTGGCGCAGCGGTTGAGTGCTGGGTTGCGAAGCTGCCCGCAGCCTCTGCAGCGCCAATTTGATCCCCAGCTGCTCCCCGGCCACAGAGGAGGGTCCCACATGGTGCGCAGACCTCTCCTGCCGCCCGCTGCTCCCCTCAGCAGTGTATTTCGTCAGTCTGCCTGCTCTGCTCTCCCCTCTGGCTCTGGTGAATTCTCTCACCCTCCCGCACTTCTGACTGTACCCAGTGCTTGTATAAATAAATAAAATAAATAAATAAATCTTTAAAAAAAAAAAAACTTCACTAAAAAATGCTATAGGAATCTTACAGGTAAAATACATGTAAAGCTGCCGCCACCACTGTACCTGTATTAAAATGAGTTCTACCTTTCATCTCTGACTTTTATGGAAGATTTTATATTGTACCTATTTGAGAATCCTGCAAGGTCTATGGTTTCATTAAGCTATTGCTGATCATATGATTCCAATGTTTATTTTGAGGCCGAATGACACCCAGAGACTATAAACAACCAAGGGGCATCCAGTTATGTTTTTAAATAAAGGAAGATTTAAGGGGCAAGTATATCCAGCCAGGAGCACCTGCCCTCCACCCTGAGCAAACATTTGTGGTGAAGCTGAAAAAAATCCCAGAGGTGGAAGACAGCGGGAATTCTTCCTGTCTTTTCTTTGTTGACTCTGCCCACTGCCTCAAGACCTCATCTCAACTCCAGGCCTAATCCTTGGAGCCAAGACCACGGGGAGGGCGTGGTTCTCTCCTGGACAACTCAGTTGCAACAACCAAAGGAGAAAAAGCAATTTATTTTATTTGCTATAAAGTTTATTTTTCACTATGATGAAATAAAAAGAAAATTGGAAATAATGGGAAAAGGAGTGCATACCTGTGTTTTCAGAAACCACCATTAACTTTTGGTGGCTCTCCTTCCAGTTCTTTTCCTACATACAGAGGGATGTATTGTTTGTTTTAGACATGCACCCAATGGTTCGTTTAAAATGATATTATAAGCTATGGTATTATATGTGTTTTACAAAAATCACTTCTAGGGGCTGCATAAATTGCTTTGATTGGAAATAACTAATTTGAATAGTCTATAACAACCAAAAAGACAAACTGGTGTAACACAACAAAAATAATTTTTTTTTAAAGATTTATTTATTTATTTATACAAGCACTGGATATAGTCAGAAGTGTGGGAGGGTGAGAGAATTCACCAGAGCCAGAGCGGGGAGCAGAACAGGCAGACTGATGAAACACAGTGCTGAGGGGAGCAGCGGGCAAGACAGGAGAGGTCTGTCGTGCCATGTGGGACCCTCGCCATGTGGGACCCACCCAGTGGCCGGGGATCGAACAGGTGCTGCAGAGGGTGCAGGCAGCTTCACAGCCCAGCGCTCAATGCTGCGCCACCAGGGGAGGCCCAACAAAAATAATTCTTAGACGCTAGGAAAACCATGGTGGCTAGCAGGGGGGTTAGGGACAGGGAAGAGGGGTGAGAGGGAGTTGGGTGAGAGTGCCTGGGCCCCAGAGTATTGCTGGAGAGCAAGTGAAGCTTGTGCACGTGTTGAGGTGTGAGATATTCCACATATATGCAAAAAAATTTACAAATAAATATTCTTTCTTCTTCTCTCCTAATAGTAACATGTTATACACACTGTCTGCACCTTTTTTCTTTTCACTTATCTTGGAGTCTTTTTGCAGATCCTTAAATTGAAGCTACCTTGTTCTTTTTGTTGAAAAAGCAATTTTTTAGCAGGTAACAACTGGCCTTCCCAGGACCAGCTGGACCCTCCCTTGAGCCAAAGTGATGGGGAGCATGTGCCTGCCAGGCAGATCTGACCCAACTAACAAGGTCAAGTGTGAGATTTCCTGCCTACAGGATGGAGGCACTCAGAAGGCAGGGAGGCAGGATTATCTCTTGTTAAGTGGGTGCAGCAAGTACAGAGAAAATAAAACTGGAAAAATGAACTCTGCTCCAGAAATTAGTTGGTTATCTGTCTGGAGATCACTGACTTGTAAAGTCCACATGAGCCAGGAAACCTCCTCAAACCTCCCCAGGCTTTAGTCTTTAGTCTCCCCAGTGCCTCAAATGCAGATGGGCTGCTCCAAGAATAGATAGTGTGAGATGCCCTTTCCCATAAACACCTCCCCATCTCCTTGCCACGGCTTTTTCTTTTTCTTTTTTTTAATTTCCCAATTAGAGAAATAACTTTTGACCCTAGCTCTATCCTGCTAGTATTTTAGGGTTGTGTTATGTCATCCACCAGATGAAACAGTCCGTGCATTGAATACTCAGAAAGATACCCCAAATCCAAGATTTGATATCATAATAAAATTAAAAGTCGCAAGAAGAGGGAGATTTTTTTCCAGCTATGTATCAAGTTACATAAAATAAAATGTTTATTGAAGTCATAAAATAAAATGTTTATTGAAGCTAAATATGCCAGCAACCAAAAAAAGCAAGTTGGGCTCAATGACCCTGAACAAGTAAGCGGATTTTTTGGGTATCTATGGGAGAGCTGCTCAGGCAGTTATCTTGTTCCTGGAATCTGTCCTCTTTGCTCTTCTTTTTTTTTTTTTCCAAAGATTCATTTTATTTTATTTATTTATTTATTTATTTTTAAAGATTTATTTATTTATTTATACAAGCACTGGGTACAGTCAGAAGCGCAGGAGGGTGAGAGAATTCACCAGAGCCAGAGCGGGGAGCAGAGCAGGCAGAAGGACCGAAGTACACTGCTGAGGGGAGCAGCGGGCGGCAGGAGAGGTCTGCGGGCCACGTGGGACCCTCCCTCCTCCGGTAGCTGGGGAGCAGCAGTGGATTGAACCAGCGCTGCAGAGGCTGTGGGCAGCTTCGCAGCCCCAGCGCTCAACTGCTGCTCCATCGGGGAGGCCCCAAAGGTTCATTTTATTTATTTATGCATGTAAGAGCTGGGATGTAGACCAGAGGTGTGGCAGAGGGGTGAAAGGATTCATCAGAGACAGAGTGGGGAGCAGAACAGGTGGATCTACTGAAATACACTGCTGAGGGGAGCAGCGGGCGAGTCAGGAGAGGTCTGCTGCACCATGTGGGTCAGCATCCTGGCCTGGGATCAAACTCATGCTGCAGTGGCTGCCAATAGTTTGATAGTGCTGAGACTTAACCCCTTGCACCACCAAGGAGGCCCCTCTTTGCTCCTCTAACTCTGCTCCAAACTCTGCCTAGATTATTAATTGAAGACATACAAATGTTTTCAAACCCTTGTGTGCTCTCTTTGCAACAATGCAATTAGAAAAAATCCAAGCTATTTTAAAAGTTTTGAGAGAGGAAGATTATTTCAGCCATCGCATGTCACAAAGACTGAACAGTTCAACAAAGGACTACCAAGAGAAATGGGTCCTGCTCCAAGGCTATGACACTGAGCCAGGAGTAAAAAGAGCCTGTTACAGTCTCTACATCTAATGTGAAACCTCAAGCTTCAGAGCACTGATTGCCCTGCATCAGCTGGCCATGAATATCTCATTGTCTGAAAAATCACACCTGCCAGGTTGTTAAAACAATGCAATATTATTTTAAAACATCTAAGTTTATGTAAAGGCAAAGAGACAATCTAATAAAGGAGGATATAGTGAAAGTTACTGGAGTTCTGTTGATAAAATCTACTTCAAAAAGAATTTGCAGTGTCTGTTCCAAAGGTGTCTGGGGCTCTGAACACGCATAAGGTGGGCAAAAATATTATGATTGCATGCTTTTGCTAAATAAATTAAATATGGAAAGAGTTAGCTAATTGTCTTGGTAGTTAGATCATGGTTTTACATCTAAAAGAAATCCAAATATTAATTTTCCCATTTTATAAGCATAGTTGTGCCTTATTTTAGAAGACCACGGTGTTCCTGGAAAGTTATGTATAAATAATATTTTTGGAGTGGAAATCATCTAATGTCTAAAGGTGCCAAATATTTTAGGGATCCTTATACTGAATTTTGTTTAGAATACTAATAAATATGTTTGTAACAATAATACTCATCTTATAATACTTCCATTTTCCTAAGAGCAGATTTTAATAGTTCAGGTTTGCCTTGTAGAGTGTAAAAAGGACTATATACCATGAGCAAGTAAGATTTATCCCAGGGGTGCAAGATTGGCTTAACATCTAAAAGTCAATTAATGTAAAACATTTCATTAATAGAATAAAGGTCAAATTCCACAGGATCCTCTCAATAGAGGGAGAAAAAGGCATTTGACAAAATTTAAGACCACTTCATGATAAAGACATTCAACAAACTAGGAATAGAAAAGAATTTCCTCAACCAGATGAGGGTATCTACAAAAATCCCTCAGTTAATATTATACTTAATGGTAAAAGACTGGATGCTTTCCTTAAGATGAAGAACAAGACAAAGTTTTCTGTTCTCCCAATTTTTACTCACTAATGTACAGGACATCCTGGCCAGGGCAATTAGGTAAGAATAATATAAAGAAGGCATTCAAATTATAAATGAAAAAGTAAAACTTATTATTACCTGATGATATAATCTTGACTATAGAAAAATATGATATAATATATAACTATGATATAATATATAATATAATATTAAATTATAATATATAATATCATAAAATAAAATATGATATAATATATAATATATAACTATGATATAATCTTGACTATAGAAAAATACTAAAGAATCTACCAAAAACAATTACCAAAAATCTACCACATTTGTAGAATGTAAGATCAATATGCAAATATACAATATAACTTGTATTTCTATATAGCAGCTACAATGAATAACCAAAAATGAAGCAAAGAAGAAAATTTCATTTACAATAGCATCAAAAAAATTAAACGCTTAGGGCTAAATTTAACAAAGGAAGTCCAAGATACATACACTGATAACTACAAAACACTTTTCACAGAAATTAAAGAAGACCTACATAAATGGAAAAATAGTCCATGAATTGGAAAACTTCAAATTGTTAAAATGGAAATACTCCTCAAATTCACCTACAAATTCAAAACAGTACATACAAAATCACAGTTGATATTTGCAGAAATAAGAAAATGGATTCTATGTGGAAATTAAAAAGATTCAGAAAAACAAAAATAATATTGAAAAAGAACAAAGTGGGAGATTCGTATTTCTCGACTTCTAAACTCACCACCAAGCTCTATTGATCAAGACAGTGCGGTACTACCATAAGGACAGGCATGTTGTCAATGAGATAGAATTGAGAATCCAGAAATAGAAATAAGCTTTCATAATACTGTCAACAGACTTTTTTTTTTTTTTTTTTTTTGTGGGACCCTCACCCGTGGCCGGGGATCGAACTGGCGCTGCAGAGGCTGCAGGCAGCCTCACAACCCAGTGCTCAATTGCTGCGCCACCAGGGGAGGGAGGCCCTGTCAACTGATTTTTAACTAGGTTATAAGACTGCTCAATTGGATATCCACATGCAAAAGAATGAAACTAGACTACTCTCTCATATCATGCACAAAAGTTAATTCGAAATGGATCAAAGACTTGGGTGTGAGCCCTGAAATCATAAAATATATAGAAGAAAACAAAGGCAAAACATACCAAAAATTAGCTTCTGTGATCTCTGAGGACTCAACAATGGCTAGGAAAAAAAGTATATATTAACAAGAGGACTACATCAAACTAAAAGGCTTCTGCAAAAACTAAAAGGCATAGCCAAATAACTATCAGTAAAACAAGAAGACATCCTGGGGGCTTCCCTGGTGGTGCAAGGGGTTATGTCTCAGCACTATCAAGTGATCTGCAGCCACTGCAGCTGAGTTCAATCTCCTGGACAGGAGCCCACATGGTGCAGGAGACCTGTTCTGTCTTGACACTGCTCCCCCCAGCAGTGTATTTCATTTGATCCACCTGTTCTGCTCCCCATTCTGTCTCCGGTGAATCGTCTCATACACACACCCACACACACACACCTCTGGCCTACACCCCAGCTCTTATATTTGTAAATAAATAAAATAAAATCTTTTTAAAAATTTATAAAAAAACAAGAAGACATCCTACTTAATATGAGAAATAAGTTCTCAAATTATATATTTGAAAATGAGCTACTATTCAAGTCCTACGAAGAACTCATAAAACTCAACAAGAAAACAGATAACCCAATCAAAAAAAAAAAAAAATGGGCAGAAGATCTGAATAGAGACTTCTCCAAACAACACATACAGAAAAGCCCAACAGGCATCAGGAAAATGCAAATCAAAACCACAATGAGATATCATCTCATACCTGTGAAAATGGCCTATATCTAAAATACCAGAAACAACAAGTTTTGGTAACAGTATTGATGGGAATGTAGACTAAAGCATCCTCTATGGAAAATATTATGGAAGTTTCTCAAAATGTTAAAAATAGATGTGCCTTTTGGTCCAGCAATTCTACTCCCAGGCATCTATCCAAAGATTAAAAAAAAAAAAAACCTGATTTGTAAAGATATATACACCCCTGTATTCATTGCAGCACTATATACAATAGCCCTGGGATGGAAACAGCCTACATTCCAAATGATGGGTGAGTAGGTTTCCTGGTGAGGAGATCCAATATCTGAAAGATCTGCTGCAAGAGGTCCTCGGGCAAGAGAAAGGAAAGGGGACCCATAATTAAGGATTCCAGGAGTGTGTGAGCTTGTACATGGAAGGCTCACCCTGAAGCTTTGTTGCAATAATTTAGTTTATAGTGAAAGTAAAAAAAAAAAAAAAAAGATTGGTCAGAGGACTGAAGAATAGCAGTAATTTCTTCTCAAGGTGATAGATAAAAGTATTCTGGAATTAAATAACGGTGATGATTGCATGACTCTGTGAATACGCTGAAATCATTGAACTGTACACAGTGATGGGTGAATAATACTATGTGAATTATATCTCAATTTTTAAAAAAGACTATTCTCCATGACAAGTTCATGGGAAACTGTTCTCTCTTCTTGGTAAATGAGCTGAGTTCTTGTGCCAATTAAGGATCCTGAGGGTGACAAGGGCTGGAGACGTCAGCCTTACCACATTCCCCGGAGACCACTGGGACCACAGCTTGAGGAGTCCTGCTTGGGGAGTTGAATCTTAGTCCATTCCTTTATGCAGCATTATTTATGGTGTATTAACGATCTGTTTCTTACATGAAACAGCAGAATACTTAGGGTCATTGGCAGGAGGGAAAAACTTATTGGCAGCTTCTTTGCTATAGAAAGGAAAAATCCTTTTTGTTCTCCTTCTTCTCCTTCTTCTCCTTCTGTTCCTTCATTGTTCTTAAGCTTGCACAATAATTATAAGTAATTATATAATTTAATCTCTTAATACATTTTCCATTTGTGTAATAGCATCTTTATCTGGGTTAATACCTTGGTAGGTATGATTTAATTTCAAACCACTATTATCATTTTAAAATGACATTTTTGTTGTTGTTCTTACACTTCCTGTACACTAACTATAGAAGATGTCATTTAGGGCCTCCCTGGTGGCACAGCGGTTGAGCGCTGGGTTGCGAAGCTGCCCGCAGCCTCTGCAGCACCAGTTCGATCCCCTGCTGCCAGGCGAGGGTCACACATGGCCCGCAGACCTCTCCTGCCGCCTGCTGCTCCCCTCAGCAGTGTACTTCGTCATTCTGCCTGCTCTGCTATCCCCTCTGGCTCTTGTAATTCTCTCACCCTCCCGCGCTTCTGATTGTACCCAGTGCTTGTATAAATAAAAAAATAAATCTTTAAAAAAAAAAAAAAGGAAGATGTCATTTAACAAAAGATCAGGCAGCCTTCCTTTAACAGTCTTTCAAGGAATACACACATATGTTTTCTAAATACCTATTGTTAAACCAGTTTTAGAAAGAAAAGAAAATATTTTTTCCCACTAATTGTCATACAAATTAGTGCAAACGAGATCAAACAAGCTTGGTTCCAGGTCCATCTATTTGTACTTTTTATTCATATTAGTAGGAAATGTCTCAAAAATAAGTAAAAGGAAAAAGAAAACATCTCAACAACAAAAAATTCAAACTGATCATTTTTCTATCCCCAAATGTCCCACTACTAAAAGATCAGTCTAAACCAAAATTTTGTTCCATCTTATCTCCACTCACTGGTTATGTTCATGCCTCTATAATTTTACATAAGAACTGCAATTCCTTTTCTTTCTGATTGTTTTTCAAATACCTGGAGGTAACTATTTCTTTTTTTTTTTTTTTAAGATTTATTTATTTATGCATACAAGAACTGGGGTATAGGCCAGAGATGTGGGGGGTGAGAGGTTTCACCAGAGACAGAGTGGGGAGCAGAACAGGCAGATCTACTGAACTACACTGCTGAGGGGAGCAGCAGGTGAGACAGGAGAAGTCTGCTGCGACATGTGGGTTCCTGTCCCGGAGATTGATCTCGTGCTGCGGTGGCTGCGATAGCTTCATAGTGCTGAGACAACTTCTTGTGCCACCAGGGAGGCCCCCTGGAGGTAACTATTTCATCCTTCTTAAGATAAACTTTCCTTTCAAGGACTTCACTGACAATTCCCTGTTCCTGGAATGTGTTTCTCCAGTTTTATACAGTTCTCTTCAGCATTCAGAACTCAACTTATGTTACCTTTAGAGAGATCTTCACTTTCACTCAAAAGTGGACTTTTCTTAGGTACTCTCTGTTACTGTTTAGTCTTTATATCATTTACCACTTTCTAAACTTACCCTATTTGTATGTTTGACTATATCTGCCCTCCACTGGAATGTGAGGCTCCTGGAGACCAGCCACCCATGTCCAGTTCACTCAGTTCCTCGTTAACTAAGTGTTCAATAGGATCCAAGCATTCCACTGCTAGGTATCTATCCAAGATAAATGACATTTATCCTTTCAAAGACTTGTAGCACAACTGTTCACAGCAGCTTTTTTTTTTTTTTTAAGTAATAGCCAAAATCTGGAAACAACCCAAATGTCCATAAACAAATAAATAAACAAAACGTGCTGCATCTATTTGAGGGAACGAACTACCTATGAGGCAATAAACTACTGAGAGATGTAGCAAGAACCTAAAATCTTCAGACACTGTCTCTACCGCAATCTGAGAGGTTGGGGGCCTGAGGTGCCACTAACTTTGGAAAAAATGTCTAGTACTATATTTCAGACCTCTGGTGAGTTTCTCTGTGGGGAAATGGGATGGTGGGCTTAGGAGGGTGGCAATCCACAGAGGACCCTGCAACAGTCCAAATGTGTTAGATGCTGGCACTTTCTGTTGCTTTTTAAGCCACATACTATGATGATGAATAAACTGATTTATTTTCTACCATTATTGAATACTGGGACAAAAACACAACACACAGACAAGTACCTCAATACCTTCATGCTGTGTGAAAGAAGCCAGTCACAAGCGTTCTATTCTTCCCTTCCATTTAGAAAAAATTCTAGAAAAATCGTTTAATCTATAGTAACAGATCAGTGGTTGCCTAGGACTTGTGGTGGAGGGAGAAAGGATTACAAAGAGCATGAAAAAATGCTTGGAAGTAATGAAAACGTTCCCATCTTTATTGTGCCAGTGTTTTCACTGGTATATACATATATGTCAAAAACCACCACATCATATACTTTAGATGGATGTCTTTTACTGTGCATAAATTATATTCTATTTAAGCTGCTGAAATTTTGTTCAATGAATGCCCTTTTCCCCTGATAAATCATTTCCCCTCATTTGGCAAGGTATGAAAAATTTCCATCACCACCTTCTGAACATGCTCTAGGTGGCTCAGTTTCCTTCAATCCTGCAGATGTGGTTTGGGCAGATTAGAGCATACTAGGTCTCTGTTACCTCCACTTTTTTAGTTTTATATATTCAGTCACACTTTGCTGTTTTCATACTTTCTTGCCTAACTCACATGTACTATTTCATTCAGTAGAACTTAATGTTCTACTTCTGTCAGCGCAGCTTAAATTTCTGTAGACTTTTCTGGAAGTCTGTTCATCTTGTTAACTGACATTGCATTTGTCTCCTGGGTCAGTTCCCAACATTAATCTTATGTTTATTCGCCCCCACCCCTTGCGGTATTGAACTTTTAGTTTATCTTACTAAATATCTCCTTTGGGCTTCTACTTTGCCAGCTAGCCAAGACATTTTATATCCCCAAATATTTTACATTCAAGTCATTCAAGTCCTTTTGCTACTTTGTGTCATCCACAAATTTAATGAGTATCTTGTCTTCATTTAAGTAGAAGATAAAATTGTTTAAGGTGACAGAGGTCAAGGACAGAGCCCTGAGACTTGCCAATAAAGATTTCCTTCACAAAAATTAAAAATAGAACCACCACATGATCCAGTAACTCCAATTCTGGGAATATAACTGTTATAGGACAGGGAGAGGGGCAGCCCAAACCCTGCAAACCTGCCTATTCTAAATGGGTTCTGCCATCCGCCGCATCAACACAAAACATATGAGACTTTAATAGGAAGGAACTTTAATAAAACTAGGAAACAATACAGGTAAGGTAAAGAGTCTAGTTTCTAAATCAAGAACCCAAAGTTACCCATCCCCTCGTGGGTAAAACTCCATCCAAATGGGACTGGCCCAGAGCAAGGCCCCAAAGCCTGCCACAAGTCTAAAGCACCTTCCAGTGGGGACCCACAGAAAAGGGTCAGAAACAACCAGACAAGCCCAGAAGGAAAAGAGCAAAATCAACATCAAGGTAAAAGTTGCCATTGTCACCTCCCCACGGGTCTCACCCACGTCTGTGTCACCCAGTCCACGACCAAAAGACAAGTGCAGTTTCTTCACGTGTCTAGGTTCCATGCGCCTCCTCCAGGTCTCCTTCTGGCTCCATCCTGCTTCCTTCCTCAGTCTCTTCTGCAGCTTCTCCTCTTCCTGCTCAGCTCCACCCTCCCTTGTGTGGGGCAGGGAACCTCCCCCTTTCCTGGGGACCACCCTGTTACATAACCAGAAGAAGAAAACACTAACTCAAAAAGATATCTTATCCTCATATTCACAGCAGCATTATTTGCAATAGCCAAGACATGGAAACAACTAAAGTGTGTATTGATGTATGAATGGATAAAGAAGTTGTGATGTGTGGGCTGTATGTGGAACCAACTTTCTGATACCCAAGTGAGTGTGAAGCTTCTGGGGGTGTGCAGGGGTGAGAATGGATTGGAGAAGGGGGAGGTTGTTTAAGCAGACAAGAATAGAATTTTTTCTTTTTTTTTTTTTTTTTAAAGATTTATTTATTTATTTATACAAGCACTGGGCAGTCAGAAGCGCGGGAGGGTGAAAGAATTCACCAGAGTCATAGGGGAGAGGAGAGCAGGCAGACTGACGAAGTACACTGCTGAGGGGAGCAGCGGGCGGCAGAAAGGACTGCGCGCCATGTGGGACCCTCACCCTGTGGCTGGGATCAAACTGGCGCTGCAGAGGCTGCGGGCAGCTTCACAACCCAGCGCTCAACTGCTGCGCCACCAGGGGAGGCCCACAAGAATAGAATTTGAATTCATGTTGGTTATCTAAAAAGAAAGGCAGGGCCTCCCTGGTGACACAAGGGGTTAAGATGCAGCACTATGAGGCTATCCAGCCACTGTAGCACGAATTCCATCACTGGCCAGGGAGGTGACCCACAAGGTGCAGCAGACCTTTCCAGTCTCACCCGCTGCTCCCCTCAGCAGAGTATTTCAGTCAATCCACCTATTCTGCTCCCCTCTCTGTTTCTGGTGAGTCCTCTCACCCCCGGCACCTCTGGCCTGTACCCCAGTTCTTGCATGCATAAATAAATAAATCTTTTTTAAAAAAATAACTGTTCAAAAAGGTTTTGAAGTGGAAAGTGCAGAAAGGTTATTTAACAAGGCGGTTAAAACTCCTAATATTACCTAACATGGCCCACTCTGGGTGGTACAGGAAATACACATGATGTCTTTGCTGTTTTTAAACTTGAACAAGTAGTGTTGTTGCTATGAGGAAACAACATACACTTACAGACAAACCGACCTTACAGTTAGCACAAACCACAAGCCAACAAGTCTATTTTATCTCCTTGTTCATGCCAGTATATTTCAATGTGTGAATAATATTCTATACAATTTCATAATGTATCCCAGGATATATTTGCCTTTTATCCAATTTGGGGATATTCTATTTCTATGACCTTTGAATGAAAGTACATTAAGAATAAGTAAGACCCTGTATTAGTCTCTTAATTTTATAACAAATAACTGATAACTGAAAATTATAGAACAAAAATCCTTTCCTTGTTGATCAAATTCTAGTAGTGGTTTTATTTTTTTCTATTTTAAAGCTTCTTTCAATCCTTTCCTGCCTCCCTCCACCCCACACCAGGAATGGGTAGCAAGATGGCAAAAAAATATAAAAAGGAGATCAGAAGTTGCCAGATAATTGAAAACAGGCTTGGGTTGTTACCTAACCTCCCTTCCTTTCTGGACTTGGTAATAACATTCTACTTTGGATTATGTTCAACACCAAAAAAACAAATATTAACATTTAAGTTATAAAAAGGAAACAAATTTCATAAAATCATTGTTTGGCATAAAACAGACAAAACAAGCAACCTGCTTTCCTCATCTACCAAAATCCAAAGTAAATCTTAAGACAGGCAATTTAGCACCTCTAGTGGGTGGGTTTTATTTTTTTTAAGATTTATTTTATTTTTTTATGCATACAAAAACCGGGGCCCAGGCCAGTGGTGCGGGGGTGAGAGGATACACCAGAAACAGAGTCAGGTGCAGAACAGGCAGATTGACTGAAATACACTGCTGAGGGGAGCAGCAAGTGAGTCAGGAGAGGTCTGCTGCGCCATTTGGTTTAACTGCTGGCCAGGGATCGAACTCATGCTGCAGCGGCTGGCAAATAGCACTTAGACTTTAACCATTGCGCCACCAGGGAGACTCTGTAATGATTGTTATTCAATTTACATATGCTGTGTTCTAAAGTTCAAGAACTGGAAATTAGAATGTACTTCCCACAAAAAGCAATAGAAACAATGGATCAAGGGCTCCAAATGGTTCTGACAACTGCAAGATTTTTCAACAAGTCTTTGAATTATATTTCCATTATACTATATAATACTTCTATTAGTGAAGTGGATGCAAATAGTTATTATCAGAGGTAAAACTTACACAGGGAGCAGAAGGATATATTACCAAATCTCAAATAAGAGGGCTATTGATTAAAACAAAAACCACCCTTATGACAAAATCCCACATATAGAAATGGAATCATCTTTATGGTAAAGTTGGTAGAAGCTGCCATGTAGTAATTGCTAATGTGGATCGTTCTGCTGAAGAGGGGCCAAGCAGTGGCAGGGTCCTTCCTGTAAGTGGCTGGTGTGTAAGACCCATTGCTTTGCATCCTGAATCATAAAGGGGTACAGTAAGGGTCAGACATTGGAGAAGGAGTTTGCATTCATCACATCTGATTTCCCTAATGGCTATTCAACTAGTGTCCATCTACTTGAAAATGGCAGGATATGAATCATTAGTCCTTTCTTTCCATTTACACAAAAAATACAAATGCCTTCTCTGGAGGCTGAGTGGGGGAAGCCATAATACAATACAGGAGACTTCTAAGTATTTTAGTACCCAGAAAATCATGAACTTATTCCCAAATTACTCCATGAACATACAGCCTGAAGATGTGTGAAGATACGTGTATTACTCAATCTCAATTTGGGCAATGGCTGCATTACTTGTCCTGGGATTTTTCTTCCTTTAGAATCCTTTATCTCTACCTGGGTATACTGTTCTCAACGTGCCTATTGACTTAACTGGGAGGGATGACTGGAGTCTAATCAGGTTTCCATAGCCATGGCTCTTCTGGGCATGATAAAAGACATCTCTGCTATACATAGGTAGATATAATATTTGTTTGAGGATCTTTAGGATCTAGAATCTAATTTCAAGAATAGGAAGTAAAAGCCCAAGATGTGATGAAAAATTATTCTATTTTCTTGGATTGGGAGGCTTTACTTGATTAAGCCACAATGGATGTTTTGTTGATTACCTCTTCCCCATTTGCTGTTTTATAGGACCCTTAATTGTTCATTACACTAATATTTTTAGAAAGTTTTGTATTTTGCTGTATCATGACAATAGTAATACCAGTCTCGCTGGCTGGTCTATAAGTTTAAATACAAATAAAGGAAATGTTCATTTTACCAAAAAAAAATATTTTAAAATTAAAAAACCACTACCAATGGCTGTTCTGAAAATCCTTTCTCACTTAACCACAGAATGAGATAAGGGACTTGCAGGGAGTAGGTAGAAGGAAATTTAGAGAAAAAATGCACACCAAGATGTACTTGTACTATTTCAAGTAGGAGACTTACTTTCAACCTGGTATTAGTACATTACTGTTCATAATACATAACTTAGGTAAATTATCATGTTACAAAAATATCCAATAACATTTAAGAAACTCTGAAATGATGTTTGATAATTCTCTTATACAAACAGATAAGGTAGTTATTTGCTAAGTTCCATCAATTTTTTTTAACTCTCTTTGATTTTTTCTCCTGGTCTTCTATTATCCTTTCTGCAGGTCGTTTCTTCAATCCCTTCATTTTCCTGGTTTGTAGTTTGCTTAGGTCTTGCTTCTGCATATGAATTCTTCCATAAGTTGTACCAAAAGTATCATGGGAGATATTTTTCTTCTTCTTTGGCTATGAAACAAGAATACATATATTTAATGGTCTTTCAATAGCATGAACTAGTAAAAATCCAGTATGTAACAAAAATAACCTTACTAACAATTTGTGAGTGGTCTCCCTTAAAATGTTAGTTTGTATCCCTACACTTTCCTTCTCAAACATAAAAATGCATACAAAACACTAGGAGGTCTTTCTAAATTCTTGTTTAGTAGGTCTAAGGTGAGATCTGAGATTAAGCATTTGTTTTTTGCTCATGTCTTCAGATGGAAATCAGACTAATGTTTAAGTAGGAAGAAACAAGGTATGGTCAGGGCACTGAAAATGTCTGTTGCAACGACTTATTACAACCATATAGAAAACTTTAGGGCCCATAAATTAAAACATGAATATGCTATCAAATTCATAAAAGCAAAACATTCTAATAGGCCAGATTAATTATTATCTATTAGAGCATTATCTATTTCTCAGATGATATAAAAAAAATACCAACAATACTACTGAATTCTTCATGGGCTATCAGGCCCCTGTGGTTTTCTTTGGTTTTAGAATAAAGACCATTCGGCACTGGCTATAGTGAGTGACCATCTCAAAGAACCACAGAAGACATGTAAGTCAAGAGAAGTAGGTGTTATTATAGTAACAATTTCCAGAACATTTTCAGAGTATAGTCTGAGAAGCAACACACAGACTACCATACACAGAAAAACTTTTCTGTGTTTAGCTTAAGGAAATTATGACAATCACTTCAATTTTTATTGATAGTCTAAATATGCCATTTCTATGTGTTTTTAAAAATCATTCAAAAGTCAAAACACATTTTATTAAAGTATGGGTTACTCATTCTGTACTCTAATAAATCTCCGGTCTTCACAATGCTCAGTTTGGGCTACCAGAAAGCTCTCAACCACACTTAAAACCCCACCTCATTTCTTCAACTCATTTATTATATTTTTGGTTGGCTCATTTGCTTTTTTCTCTCTTATTCCCTTCTTTGCCTCCATTTTATTGATCTCTTTATGTATAAGTCTTTTAATGCAATATCCTGCAAATCCATTTTAGAAAGAAGAGTGGAAGAAAGAAGTAAATGTGACACTAATCTGCAAGTTACGTACCTTGAGGGCTTTTGGCATTTTCATAGATAACTTATAAAGGTCATCTGATGCCAGATGTGTTCTCCTCATAACCAGATCTAACGAGGGACCCATCTCTTCCAATTCAATCCGCGGTGTTCTGCAACCGGATTTCTTCAACAGCAACCTTTAAGAAGTAGGGAAAAAAAAATGCTGCTTTGACAGTAATACAAGTCCTATCCCTCCCCAAACATCGTTCATAATGTATGTCATGCCAAAAGGTTTAGAAATTCTAAACTTTACACATTGAGGCCAAGTATATACTTTGACTCCCTTATTTTTAAAAATAAGGGAAATGGAATCCTTTGACTTTATCTATTTACAAATCTACACAAGTATAAAAATTTTAACTATCTTTGAAACATTGTTTTATATAATTAAGAAATTCTTATTCCTCTAAGACCTATTCAGTATCAACTTTCCCCGACAGCTCAGAAATAAACTCATCTCTATGGATCAGAATAAATGAAAAAATCCTAATATAACAAAACTATGACTTTCTGGATACCATATGTCCAAGGAGCTCTGGATCTGGAAACCTATGAAATATAGAGTGGGAAGATTTGCAAATTCTTTTTGTGAGAGATGCCACAAAGACAACTGGAAGCTGGAAGAGCTGAAGATTATTTGAGTTGAGAGACCCAATTTGTTAAAGTGGCCAAAATTCTACATGGGAAAAAAAAAGAATTATTAACAATGTTTATAAAAGATCAGTCTTTCACAACAAAGCTGGAGCATGAGAGAGACAATAGGTGACATGAAAAAAGAGAAAGAACTGAAAAGGAAAGGATAGTAAGAGGACTCGCAAGAGCAGCAAACACTAGGAAGCAGAAATGAGTCTGCAAAAGCTCATTAACGGCCGGTAAGGTCCTAAATATGTCACAGGCAGCTAACCAACCAATGAAGCCTATTCGTGGGAGGTACACTTACTATTTGCAGGAAGAGTCACAGTGATAGATATGCTAGATTAGGCACAGTAATTTTTGCCTTGAAGAAAGCAAAAACAAAAACAAAAGCCAAGGATATGTATAAAGCAGATTGTTAAAAAACAAAAAAAGCTATACTTTTCGTTAACATTAAAATATAAAACAGATATGAGGATGAGACTAAAAGAGAGCAAGCAGAGGGAAAGAGTCTCAACAAGAGTCTTTAGTGTCCCAGAGAGACCTGACAGAACACCCGTCTCAAGCCCACTACGGGAGAAAATATTTTTAGAAGTTCAAAATTGGCTCATATCTGAGCATCTTCCTTATAAGCTAATTCAAAGCAAATGGTGGAAGTGAACATTTGACTCTGTCATACACTTACATAGTTGCTTCCACTACTTTCAGTACTTCCAAATATATCCTATTTATAATACAGACCTCCTACCAAGATTATTGATAAACATTATCAAAAAAAAGATGTGTTCAGTAGATTATTTTAAATACTAGGAAAATTATATATCAATTTTCATTTTTTCTACCATTTAAAGTGGTAATTTTCAAAGAAACAGAAAACATCAATATGGAACATACAGTTCAAAGCATGCCTGGTGGATTCAAATCACCAAAGTACCACTTTATGTAGCAAAACACCTCAATAGTGTCTTTTCATTTATGCAAGTACCCTCTAATAACATAACTTTTTTTTTAACCAAAAACGCAGCATTTATTTTTGTTAAGACAGAATGCAAAATATTGCTTCACAGTCAGCAATATGTCTTTGAATATTAACTTTTTTTTTAAGTAATAAATTTTATTTTTATATTCCCCATACATTTGCAACTCCCCCATTCTGACCCCAGTCCCTCCCCTCCTGCCCCCCACCCCCGAAAAAAGTGTCTCTGGTTCATAGTTTTTTGTTGATTTTGATTTTCACTTTCTTATAGTTATTCATTTTCCTGGTCCCTTATTTAAGTTCTCTAGATTCCTGCTATCAGTGAGACCATCCGGTATTTTTCTTTTTCTTTCTGGCTTGTTTTGCTGAGCATGATCCCTTCCAGCGCCACCCATGTTGCTGCAAATTGCATAATAACATAACTTTTTGAGTGGTATATAAAATTATTTCCAAAGAACTACATGTGTTGCTATTATGGAAGAAAAAATTACAGTGCCATACTGTCTATATAGATGAACTTATATCCTTTCTCTTTTAGAAACTTTTAACGGTGAAATCTAGAATCTTAAATTATCAATTATCAATCCTTCACTCTCTCTCAGAGAGGAAATGTATTAATAGAAAATTTATAAATGATTTGAGGGATCATGCTAAGGTATATGAAGAATATGTAAGACACTGAATCATTACGAAATATACATGTATGTTGTCAAAAATCATTTGGTTTACCTTCATCCCATTTACACACACTGCACTTTCCCCCATAAAGACAGACACGTCAATTCATCTATCTCAGTTAAATGTCTACTATCCAGAAATTTTATATCATATGGCTAATCTCCATCTCAGATCCCAACTTCTCTTTCTTTTCTCACCCCTATAAGTTTTAAGTCAAAACTGCTACCAGTTCTGCAGGGTCATATGGTACAATATAGAGAGACAAATAAACAGAATACAGTTCCTTATCTCTCAAATTAACTTATGCTATTAGATCTTAATTGGTAATTTTGGTGTATATATATATATTTTTAAAGATTTATTTTATTTATACAAGAGCTGGGGTACAGGCCAGATGCACGGGAGGGTGAGAGGACTCACCAGAGACAAAGCAGGGAACAGAACAGGCAGATTGATGAAACACACTGCTGAGAGGAGCAGCGGGCGAGACAGGAGAGGTCCGCCGTGCCATGTGGGATTCTCGCCGGCTGGCCAGCGGGAATCAAACCTGCGCTGCAGAGGCTGTGAACAGCTTCATAGTGCGGCGCTCAACCGCCTGTGCCACCATGGAGGCCCTTTGGTACATCTTTAAATATTTGCCTATTTCTTGAAAAAAATGACATTACTACTCTTGTTCAAATTGTAATTTGAATTTGTATTATTATCACGTATGCCTTTGCTATGACACTGATTAGGTTTTACGGGGAGATATATGCAAAACAGGAAGTATTAGCATATGTTAGAAAGGTCTCAGGCAAGGAGTTTAAGTAATAAAACAAAAGCTTGTATAAACTGCAAAATGATTACCAGAATGAGTCTAGTTAATTATGTTACCATATATAGTTATGAAATTTTTTTTTCTTGTGATAAGAACTTTTAAGATCTACTGGTTGCAGTGAGATATATACACATACAGAGGTACAAGGGTGTTTCCCCAAAACTTTTATACTACTGTATACCAGGGGCGAATCATTTAAATATTTATAAATCTATTCCCTTAGCAATTTTCAGATATGCAATGAAGCATTAACTATAGTGACCAGGGCCTCCCTGGTGGCACAAGGGGTTAAGAACCACACTATGAAGCAATCTGCAATCCACAGGAGTTCCATCCCCAGCAGGCCAGGGAGCAACCCACATGGTGCAGCAGACCTCTCCTGTCTTGCCTGCTGCTCCCCTCAGGAGTGTGTTTCAGTCAGTCTGCCTGTTCTGTTTCCTACTCTGTCTCTGGTGAATCCTCTCACCCCCTGCATCTCTGGCCTATACCCCAAATCTTATATGCATAAATAAATAAATCTTAAAAAAAAAAAAAAAAACCAACTATAGTGACCAGGCTGTACATTTTATTTGCATGACTTATTTATTTTATAGCTGGAAGTTTGTACCTTTTGACTCTTTTCACCTATTGTGCCCACTTCTCATCCTTTATTACTTGTTCTCTACATAGGAGTCACCTAGATCATAATACATTCTTTTTTTTTTTTAAAAGATTTATTTATGCATACATGAACTAGGGTACAGGCCAGAGATGCAGGGGGTGAGAGGATTCACCAGAGACAGAGTGGGGAACAGAACAGGCAGACTGACCAAAATACACTGCTAAGGGGAGCAGCAGGTGAGACAGGAGAGGTCTTCCTCACCATGTGGTTGCTCCCTGGCCGGCCAAGGATCGAACTCGTGCTGCAGAGGCTGTGGATTGCTTCATAGTGCAGTGCTTAACACCTTGCACCAACAGGGAGGCCCCAATATAATACATTCTTAAAGACACCAATGTCAAGTTTGAAAGTCAAACAACAGACTAACAGGGTTCAACTACCTAAAATGACTATTAAAATTACATCTTGCAGTCATGTAGATATTGTATTTTGCTTAAGATTGCTTAAACAAGAGGAAAACAAATTCTGGTTCTAATCACATGGTGAAAGAACTGATTATTTCTGACTTAATATAGTTGAGACAGAGACGGAAATTATTGACCAGAGAGGTGAATATTTAGTTTTATTTAACTGTTCACTGGACAAAAGCTGGTCAACCATGTATTTCATTGTGAAGAAAAAAAACAAAATTAAAAACCATGGATGTAATGCTGAAGTCCACAATGGTTGCACAAACAGCACTACTGCCCAGAAGACACTGGGCTGTTGGCTCTTGGGCTGCACTGTCGCATCAAAAGCTCAGCATGGCTAACAGTCTGAATTCAGTATATAAAGAGAGGTAGTTTGTGGGAGTTAATGAATTCTCCAGTAAAGTGTGGGCTCCGATCAGCTATCATCAACACTTTATAAAGAAAAAAATTCACACTTACCTCAAAAAGCACACTTCTAGAAGGATGTCATCAAGTTTTTTAATGAAAACAAAATCAGCTTGTAAGGATTAATATATATATATATATATATATATATATATATATATATATATATATATTGTGGTAGAGGCAGAAGTAGAGACTGACGTGACAGGAGAGTAAAAGTAATCTAGTGATTGAATCTTCTTATTCCTTTCAGACTCCATTTTTCAGACTGGGTTTTGAGATTTGCTTTGGTTGGTCTAGCAAAACTGTGATTGGTGCTCTAAAATCAGTCAAGAAAAATAAGGAACTACTGTATAAAACTAGGAAGGGTCAAGACTGATTAGTGTTCTAAGCTCAGAAAGTGTGGAGCATTAGATGCTCTGGTGACCTGGAAAAGCAGGGTTCAGAAGTTACTATGAGGAATAACAGGGTTGGGGGAGCAGCACAAAGCTGCTGCCACTACTATTCTGCACATTCTCCAAAACAAACTTCTGGCCAGACACCAACTCTATAAAACAGTCACACTAAAATGCTAACCCTGAAGATTAACAAAAAACATGCTAAGAAATGCACTTACTTATAGCTTCGAAAGTAAATCTTCCCATTCAGCGCAGTGAAGTGCAGAACATACTCTAAACCAGCCAAGCGGATATTTGATACTGTGGGGCCTCTGAAGAAATCTAAAGAAAAAGACTAACACACTTTAAAATTCAGTTACAAATAGCCGGATTCTAAAAAGCCGCTCCGTTTTGTATAGATGCTCATCTAAAAAGATGGGTAACACAAAACTGATCCCTGAATAATATCAGAAGGGCCACCCTGCTTCCGTTTTACCTCAATATTATTTGTGTTTAGTTTCCTGAGTCATGGGATTTTTCAGTTGTTGTTTTTTTTTAAACATATTTATTTATGCATACAAGAACTGGGGTACAGGGCCAGAGGTGCAGGGGGTGAGAGGATTCACCAGAGACAGAATGAGAAACAGAACAGGTGGAATGACTGAAATACACTGCTGAGGGGAGAAGTGGGCAAGACAGGAGAGGTCTGCTGCACTGTGTGGGTTAACTCCCTAGCCAGGGATCTGCAGATAGCTTCAAAGTGCTCTGACTTAACCTGCTGGGCCACCAGAGAGGTCCAGATTTTTCAGTTTTGAAGTTCTCTCTCTAAACCAATGCTTAGCATAGGCGCACATCATATTTATCACAGATATTAATTTTCTAAATGTAAATTAAGGAATAAAATTTAAATCAAGAAGATTGGAAAATTACTAAAACATCCATAAAATGTCTACAAATTACAACTATCAACTATAAAACCAAAATAGTCTTTGTTTTATTGTGGGCAGGGAAGCAATAAGCATGAAAATTCTAACAAGAAATCTCAATTATATGAGCAAAGAGAAAAACAAAACAATAAATTATTAAAGCCAGAACACAACCACTGAGGTCAATGAGTAGGCTGTTTTCCTGTGGTGTAGTTATCATGTTATGGTGACACATGAGATGACTTTGAACGATATACAAGCAGATATAAATCATGTATTATTTATTTAATCATATATCATTTTTCATTTTTGGCAGGGACATAAAGTTTCCTTTTCAAAACAGCAGTCAACTAGAAGAAAAATCTCCACTGAACAACACTATGGACATTAGAATCTAACTTGGCTAATGTTGTGAGGGTAGCTCATAAATGAAAGACCAACAACGAATTTGATCCCCTCATTTTATAACTATGGAAACTGAACCCAAAGAAGGTTAAATGGGTATACATGAAAAAGATTTAACTAAGAAAATATTATACAATTATACATAAAAGTTCATCTCACTTAATTACTTAGAAAGAACTGCCCAAAGGCTGGAGATATAATAAACAGGAAACATCATTCTGAGATTTCTTCCCCTTCCATTAGCTTATACGATGGGAATTATCTTCAGATAGATATATGAACATATGTGCATTTTGTTCGCTTTTCCTTTCATGTCATTAACTGAAATAAAATCAGGGCACTAATGTGTATAAAACAAAGACAAGTGTGCATGTACATGTATATAGCCCCCTCCCCTACACCTTATGTCCACAAACAAAAACCCTCAAGGCCATTTTTATAAACCAAACCATATCAACTTTTTCAAGGTATATGATCTAAATTTTGATAATTAATGAAGAGCTTTCCCATGATTCTGCCAAAACCTAACTTCTCTTCAGTGAAGTTATAAAATAACTTCAAGTTATAAAATAAAGTTATAAAATAAAGCCCCCTCATTGTTGCAGTAGCATTATTGCAGTCAAGAATAATTCTGGGGGCCTCCCTGGTGGCCTAAGGGTTAAGTCTCAGCATTATCACTGCTATGGCCTAAATTCGATCCTGGCCAGGGTGCTAACCCACATATGGCGGAGCAGACCTTTCCTGTCTTGCCTGCTGCGCCCCTCAGCAGTGTATTTCAGTAAATCCACCTGTTCTGCTCCCCACTCTGTCTCTGGTGAATCCTCTCACATCCTGCATCTCTGGTATATACCCCAGTTCTTCTACACAAAAATGAATAAACAAATCTTTAAAAAAAATTCTGGGGTATGAGAAACATTTCAGTCTCTCCTGAATTGGCTTTTTTTTTTTTTTTTTTTTTTAAAGATTTCTTTATTTATTTATACAAGCACTGGGTACAGTCAGAAGCGCAGGAGGGTGAGAGAATTCACCAGAGCCAGAGCGGGGAGCAGAGGAGGCAGAAGGACCGAAGTACACTGCTGAGGGGAGCAGCGGGCAGCAGGAGAGGTCTGCGCGCCATGCGGGACCCTCCTCTGGTGGCCGGGGAGCAGCCGGGGATCGAGCTGGTGCTGCAGAGACTGCGGGCAGCTTCGCAACCCAGCGCTCAACCGCTGTGCCACGGGGGAGGCCCTGAATTGGCTTTTATAATGCAGAATTTTCTAAGGAAATGTGCTTGTCCCATAAGTTTTCTTTATTATTATTTTTTAAAATTGATTTATTTTGTAGAAGAACTGGGGTATAGGCCAGAGGTGCAGGGGGTGAGAGGATTTACCAGAGACAGAGTGGGGAGCTGAACAGACAGATCCACTGAAATACATTGCCAAGGGGGTTAGCAGGAGAGACAGGAGAGGTCGCCGATCCATATGTGGGTTAGCTCCCTGTCCAGGAATTGAACTCAGGCCACAGCAGTGACAGCATGGAGACTTAACCACTAGGCCACCAGGGAAGCCACGCTTTTCCCATAAGTTTTTAAGAATGAAATGAGAGGAGACAGTTTTGAAAGCAGTGACCCTTATCTCACACCTTACCCAAATATTAACTTTTTTTAATAAATCTTTTTTTTTTAAGATTTATTTATTTATTTATTTATTTATACAAGCACCGGGTACAGTCAGAAGCGCGGGAGGGTGAGAGAATTCACCAGAGCAGAGCAGGGAACAGAACAGGCAGAATGACAAAGTACACTGCTAAGGGGAGCAGCAGGCACGGCAGTAGAGGTCTGTGCGCCATGTGGGACCCTTGCCAGAGGCTGGGGATCGAACTGGTGCTGCAGAGGCTGCGGGCAGCTTCGCAGCCTAGCGTTCAACTGCTGCACCACCAGGGGAGACCCCCAAATATTAACTTAAAATAGATCATAAGCCAAAATGAATAATCAAAACTGTGATACTTCAAGAAAACATGAGAGAAATAGTCTTTGTAACCTTGGAATAGGCAGAAGTATCTTAAACAAAACACAGTAATAATATACCATTAAGGGGGAAAAAAGGACATAATAGACTTCACAAAAATTAAAAATGTCTGCGCCTTAAGACAGCAACAATACCACTCCTTTATTTTGTATATATGACTTTGGATATACATTACCATTAGTATACAACACCCCTTACAATAACTATAATTATAAAGAATGGTCTACCAAAAGAGATGCGGCAACCATTGGTGGGAATGTAAAATGGTAATTTTACCACATTGCAGAACACTTTGACAGTTTCTTAAAATGTTACAGACACATTATTTAAATGCGCCAACCATTTCAGTCCATTCCATATGCTTTCAGTTCTGTTTACCCAAAAGAAATGAAAACATGTCTCCAGGAAAATTTATATATAATGTTCATAGCAGATCTACTGATAATAGTCAAGAGCTGTAATCAACCTAAATATCCATCAACAACTGAAGAGCTAAATAAATTGTGAAATAGTTGCTATAAATGGAATACTACGTGGCAACAAAAAGGAATAACTACTGATACACACAACATGAATGACTTTTAAATTGAATGAAAGAAGCCAGGCCAAGAAATTATATACTGCATGATTGCATTTATCTAAAAGTCGAAGAAGTGCAAACTAATCTACAATGACAGGAAGCAGATCAAAGTTTGCTTACAATACAGAAAAAAGGACAGATTACAAAAGGACACGGGGACATTTTGAGGGGATGGTGAAAACGTTCTGTATCTTGATTGTAATAATGTTTTCACAGGTGTATACATATATCAAAAAGCATCAAATTTTAAAACCTCAAATATGTGCAAGTGATTGTATGCAAAGTTTATCTCAACATTTTAAATAATTAAAAGTCAAAAAAATTAAAGTAATCCCTAAAAATTGAAAATAAAATGAAACTGTGAAGTAAGTAGGAGGCATAATTATACAGAAAAAAAAAAACTATTTCAAGTGACTTCAAAACACAGCAATTCAATTATATGCACCTAACAGGATATATCTTATAGACAAACAAAAATATAAAACAAAGAAAAAACCCAAAAGCATTAATTGCAATCAATATCACATTAACAGTAATAATACTGGTATTTTATTGTACACTTGCATGTATAATACAGTGTAAAGTAAATGCATAATTACTCTGGGAATCAGAGAATACAGATTTTTGTCATGGAAGAAAGAAGATATAGATATGAGGTCAATAAAGTGAAATTTCTTTTGTCTTAAATATGAATTAAAAATTCAATATAAAAACAAAGGATATATTTTATCTTAAACAAATTTCATAGTTCATAAAACAGCCTAGAAACAATAAATCCCTAGTACCCAGAATGTGATTTCCAAAACAATTCCCCACTTAAAACAACAACCCTAAGGGTCCTGATTCCAGGATTAGGGCAATGAAAATACAAGAAGAGCCTGCAATATCAAAGGGGTGATGGACTAAAATGTGTTGATACTCAGAACACTGCCAAAAAGACTGACTCTAAAGTGAACAGGAACGATGGCTGAGGTAAAAAGGGAAATTTTGAGGCCGTATAGTCACCAAAACGGTGAGAAAATAAATTTCTGTTGTTAAGGATTTTGTTATGGCAACCTGAGCAGACTAACATAATTACTTTTGTAGAGCTGTAGAAAGGATTAAATTTAACTACATGACTTAACCTATGGCAGTTATTTTCATTCCACACTGCTCGAATAGAATAAGAATTAGGAAGTAAAAAAGATTAAAACAATGACCACTTATACAAATATAAACATTTATGTAGATAAAAGCAATGGAGAAAAATTACTCAGGTTGTTAAAATTTTAGGTAGGCCTTAAAGGAATATTCAATAAAATTAACCTATTACGTTATCAGTTTTATTGTTATCTTAATAAACAAGGAGTAGTCATATAAAAATGTAACCATAAAAATTAGGATTGGCTAAATCTAAAAGCAGATACTTATGGTTTTTTAGAAAGAAAAGCAGGACCCACTAAGATTAACTACAATTTTATAGAATATTTAAGAAAACACAAAAAGCAAAATTAAAAAAAAAAAACAACACAAAATAGATATCTAGCATGAAAATACTGGCGTTAAGGAAGTTAATTTTTCTTTATGGATAATGAAAAAAAAACTTTCTGCAAGAGAGGATTCCCTTGATAAAATTCTCTCTCCCTACTATTCTCTACTTTATTACATTTGAACACACAACATAAACCAAGAAGCCTACAGCTGTCTAACTTTATATTTACAATATATATCAAAGACAACTTCCCTTAGTGCCCTATTATCTCATTCTATTCCTTTCTCTCCTCTGTCCCCATATTCCTTTTTGGGTTTCACTCTTCTCACATCACTGCATTATGTGGTCATTCCTGCCATCTAGTGGAAGCATGACATAAAAAGAAAGTTTTAATACAAACCACTTAGACAAAAACAAACAAAAAGCTCACTCTGTTACAACAAATTCTAAGTGCCTCTCTCACTAACAATAATCATACAGAAAAACCAGGGGTGAGAAGTTAAAAATATGGGTCAGTGGAATACAAGTAATAGAAAACTTGGCTGGAAAAACACCCTTTATGTTTTGGGGTGTGTAATATTGAAAGGAAATATTATTAGTCATTGTGTTTCATATGTGATTTTTTTTTAATTCATAAAAATACAAATTGGAAGGTACAGCAAAGACTTTGCAAGGGAATTGTTCACCATAGCCAAGACAGACAGCACTGGCAGAAAGTTCAGGCTTTGGATTCTGATTCTAGTTCACCTACTTTACAGCTCTTAACCTCTCTAAGCCACCATTTTCCTATCTGTAGAATGGAATATCACCAAACGCAAGACCTTTAGTAGGAATTAAACAGCTACTACTGGTACTCTTTTTTTTTAATAGCCATTTAGTAAGAGAAAAGAGAGGTTGTAAATATTGTAATCCCAACAGTAAGATGATAAATTAGCCCAATATGGAAAAATGAATAAACCTTTTTTGCTCAGTTCAGATTTATAAAGAACATATATACAATTTATTTATTATATACACCCCACCAAGTTTTTGAAAGTCAGTAGGGCAAAGGATGGTGGTGGAGGATTATGGGTACTTTGGTGGTGGGTGTAGTGTAGTAACATAGTCTGAAGTGGTGCAACCCTTCTGAGTCATATGCAGTGTGGTAACTTATGTGACCTCAATAAAAAAGAAGTGGTTGGAAAAAAAATACATCTAGGGCAAAGGATATAAAAAGTCAAAAGAAGAGAAAAAAAAAAAAAAGCATGTGGCATAACTTATAAAAATGGTGCAAGTGAAAAAGCTCAAGTGGAATAAATTACATAAATTTGAGAAAATGCTACTCAGTATCAGAAGAATTCAGACATTTAAGGACAAAATAAATCTTTCAAGAGCTAAAAAAGATGTGACAACAGAATATTAAGTAATAGTAACCTTTTAAAAAATCATAGAGATGAATAATGCCAATTTCCAAAAAGAGAAAGTGTTTTAAGATTGTTAAACATAATGTCAATCTCTGACAATAGTAATAACTGTATAATGGATTTTAAGGGAAAGTGTGAACACAAAGGAAAAGGTGGAATCATTACATAAATCATTAGTAAATAGCATAGTTCACTAAGAATGCGTCACCTATAAGACAAATTGACAAGGTTATCGTGAGAATGGAACAATCAGTATGACGAACCTAGCATATGCTTGGAACCTAGGATGACAATGATAATAAAACAAAAAGAGCCCGAGTCATCACCGTGGATTTCCTGGGGGGAAAAAAAAAACTTAACCTGATATTTGCAAGAATGAAAGAAACAGAGAATGAATGAAATCAGTAAAACAACAGGAATGTGCATAATATTTTTTCAATAAACTACTTATTTAAGGAAATAAGAGGAAGAAAATTAAGGGAGATTAAGAAAGCAAGTTATTGGGAGTTCAGTAAAGACACTGGGTTCACCAACTGCAACTAAATTGCATCAGAAGAAAGTCAGTAAGCCCCCAAAAATAAATAGACAAGTACAATATACAGCAGGTGCCAAGAGTCTGGCAGAAAGGGACAGAGAAAAATTTCATTAGAGTATGTTTACAGTGATACTGGGGCTGTGTAGTAAGTACATAAATCTTTTCCTAATGTTTTCATACTCTCTTGGTATAAATTTAATGTCAGAAGACTACAAGCATTTAAAAAGGTAAAATCGGTCCTCCCCTGGTGGTGCAGTGATTGAGTGCTGGGCTGCAAAGCTGCCTGCAGCCTCTGTAGCGCTGGTTTGATTCCCAGCCGCCCGGCGAGGGTCCCACATGGCGCACAGACCTCTCCTGCCCACCTGCTGCTCCCCTCAGCAGTGTACTTTGTCACTCTGCCTGTTCTGTTCCCCGCTCTGGCTCTGGTGAAGTCTCTCACCCTCCCGCACTTCTGACTGTACCCAGTGCTTGTATAAATAAATAAATAACTCTTTAAAAAAATGAAAAATAAAAATGAAAAGGCGTAAAATGACACACAAATAGTTTGATACCAAAGTTAGCATAGCATTAAACGACATACATGCATCTCATTTGTGGCAGCATTAGTCACAATAGACAAGAGTTGGAAACAACCTAAGTGCCCACTGGTGGGTGATTGGATAAAGATGTGGTGTATACACACAATGGAATACTATTCATCGGAAAAAAAAAAAAAAGAAAGATGAAATTCTGCCATTACAACATGGATAGCCCTAGACAATAGTATACTAAGTGAAATAAGTCAGATGGAGAAAGACAAATACATGATTTTTTAAAAAGATTTATTTTTATTTATTTATACATATAAGAACTGGGGTGCAAGACAGAGGTGGGGCGGGGGAGAGAATTCATCAGAAGCAAAAAGGGGAGCAGAACAGCCAGATCAACTGAAACACACTGCTGAGGGGAGCAGCAAGCGAGACAGGAGGTCTGCTGCGCCATGTGGGTTAGCTCATGGCTGGCGCTTTAACCCCTGCGCCACCAGCGAGGCCCCAATACATGATTTCACTCAATTGTAGAAGATAAAACAAATGAACAGATAAAACAAAACAAAAACACACTCTTGGACTGTAAGAACAAAACAATGGTTGCCAGAAGAAAATGGTGTTGGGAAATGGATGGAGGAAATATCAGGTACAAGTAGTCAAATTAGGCTTTTGGGGGTGAGCAAGCATCAAGTAATATAGACAGATGTTGATTTATAAATGGTGTACACCTGAAACCTATGTGTTATATACCAAAGCCACGACTATAAAAATGTTTTAAGATTAAAAAAAAAACTATTAAAAACATGATCCCCTTAATTCTCTGCTACTGTTAGTGGGAAATAAAATAAGGGAAAAATCAGATTCACTAAAAAGTCATATACATACAGTGAAGTGTCAAAGTACCACCAGACAGTCTTATTAGATTGTCTATCTGAGACACTCTGCAGATAACAAGTATTAAAATACTTACCAATAAGGAGACTTTTTAACCTTCTATAGTCTTCTGTTGTATCAAAATCATCACCAGCAAATATTAACATGGGTTTTGTTCCCTCAGGACATTTACTATTCTATGATATAAAAAAAATTATAATTCTATATATCAAGGTTCTATACATTGATTTTAAAGTAGTTGATACCTTATATACAGACTCATTTTACATTTTCTTATGTATTCTAAAACTATGTGTGCCAACACTGATTTAAAAATACAAATACAAATACTCATACTAAAAGTAAAATTTCATTCCCCTCCCTAACATTGCCAAGTAAGTTGTCAAAGAACACTATAAGTTACTTTTAAACATTATTCTAAGCAAAGTATAAAATAAAAAGCTTGAGTTTGCTTCAAAACAAATATAGCACTCTAAGAGCCAGCATCCCAGTATCTAAATACATTTAATTTTATTTTGTATCACTATGCCTTTCCTTCTGAAACTCATAATTAGTGTTTTTAAGCTAAGTGTCTTTAAGCTAACTCAAACTAGATGTTCACATGGGAAGCAATATAATTTTACATATGCTATAGAAAGTAGAACTTTATATACAAGTGAGCAATCCTTACTAGGCAGGGTTGAAGTTCTCACTACAAGGAAGTACTTTGTCCACTTCTGGATTTTCTATACCAAGAATGTGATGTGAGTAATAAACAGTTTTAAAAGCCACAACAGTGAAAGAAGAAAAACTCAAATGGAAAAAAGTTTGAACTGAAAGAAAACTTATGGAGGAAGGATAATTGTTAGTCTGACCTTTCCATTGATTCTACTACTTCTGTTCTGAAATCAATCAAGGATTATCCAAATTGAGGGGAAAATAATAAACAAAAAATTCCTGGAGCAAAACCAAACAACCTCTGCCCTAGAATCAGAGATCACTTGTTGCTTTCCTGTTTGCATGACCACTCTTGGTACCATTCTCTGCTTCCAAACCTGAATCTTACATGCTTATATTTAGGAGATGTGCCTTATATCTGTCTGTCTGATCAGCGCCTGAATGAATCTTCCAGACTCAATGACTCTTTCAAATTCCATCTGTGCCTGACTACTCAAGGATTTCTGCTACCCCTAAGTCCATGAAGACTAAGTATACAGTGAGTCAGAGAAAGTGAGGCAACATCAATTACAACTTTGGCTTTCAAACCATTCTAACCATAATGCATAGTAATAAAACTACTATTTTAAGGGCCTCCCTAGTGGTGCAGTGGTTGAGCGCTGGGCTGCGAAGCTGCCCGCAGCCTCTGCAGCGCCAGTTCAATCCCCGGCCGACGGAAAGGGTCCCACATGGTGCGCAGACCTCTCCTGCCGCCCATTGCTCCCCTCAGCAGTGGATTTCAGCTGATCTGCCTGTTCTGTTCCCCGCTCTGGCTCTGGTGAATTCTCTCACCCTCCTGTGTTTCTGACTGTATCCAGTGCTTGTATAAATAAATAAATAAATCTTAAAAAAAGATAAAAAGTTAAAAAAAAACTATTTTAAGTCATGATACTGTATATACATCAAAAAATATAATAAGCTATGTGAAATAGTACTTAAGATTTAGATGGGTCACACGTATTTTGCACAATGTGAAAATCCTGAACTAAAGAAACTACAACAAATGACCTTTATTCAAAAGTTGAAGGACACTAAATACTACGATACTACATAAATACTATGATATAGTATACTAACAATAAAATACTTATGTGAGATTCTTTTTTTTTTTTTTTTTTATAGAGGCATGTTTTTATTTATTTATTTATTATATTTGTTTGTTTTGTTTATACATGCACTGGGTACAGTCAGAAGCGCGGGAGGGTGAGAGAATTCACCAGAGCCAGAGCGGGGAGCAGAGCAGGCAGAAGGGCTGAAGTACACTGCTGAGGGGAGCAGCGGGTGGCAGGAGAGGTCTGCGCACCATGTGGGATCCTCCTCCGGTGGCCGGGGAGCAGCCGGGGATCGAACCGGCGCCGCAGAGGCCGCGGGCAGCTTCGCAACCCAGCGCTCAACCGCTGCGCCACCGGGGAGGCCCATTATGTGAGATTCTTAAACTAACCTTTTGAATTATGATTTTTTTTTTAAACAAGGGGGAAAAAGTAATTATAAATTATACAGAAGTTTTTCAAATATAGTATCCCAAATAGTTACAATACATTTTACACTATCCAAAATAAAATTAACTAGCCTTAAATTTTAATAATCTCATTTATTAAGTTTTATTTTATGCAAAATAGCCATTCTTAGCAGTCTGACTATCTAGAAAAATAGGCTCCTAGAATAATCAGTTTCCTGGTATAGTCTAATCACCTGTTGCTTAAGAGTTACCAGAAGGACAAGTGTTGGCAATAAAGTAGGCAAGTAAGTAAAGAAATACCTGGGGGACCCCCTGGTGGCGCAAGGATTAAAGTCTCAGGCCATCAAGCTATCACCAGCCACTGCAGCATGAATTCAAGCCCCAGCCAGGGAGCTAATCTACATGGCACAGCAGACCTCTCCTGCCCCACCTACTGCTACCCTCAGCAGTGTATTTCAATGTATCTGCCTATTTATTCTGCATTCTTCTCCCCACTCTGTTTCTGGTGAATCCTCTCACCCCCACCCCCCATACCTCTGGCCTACACCCCAGTTCCTGTATGCATAAATAAATTTAAAAAAATCTGTATTTAAAAAAAGAGAGAAAGAAATACCTGGGGAAGATGTCTTAAAAATTAGGTGGTAAAAATACAAAGGGAAAGTGCAACAAAACACCCAATTCCAAACAAACTAAAAATTTATCATGCAATAATGCAATAAAAAGTGAATGACTGCCTAATAGTCTATATAGGAATTGCCGATGTAAGCATATCCTCATAAATTAATGTATAATTACAGATATACTCTATGAGTAGAAATTCAGTATTCAAGTTGAATGGTTTTTGTTCTGAGATCTGACAAACAGTAGTGGTTTTATTTTGAGGTTGCCCAGTGACGGAAGTATTTCTTTGCCTTGGAAGTGAAAATGAGTGGAGGAGGGCCTCCTTGGTGGCGCAAGGGGTTAAGATGCAACCTATGAAGCTATCCGCAGCGAGTTTGATCCCCAGCCAAGGAGCTAACCCACATGGCACAGCAGACCTCTCCTGTCTCACCTGCTGCTCCCCTCAGCAGTGTATTCAGTGGATCCTCCTGTTCTGCTCCCCACTCTGTCTCTGGTGAATCTTCTCACCCCCCGCACCTCTGGCCTGTACCCCAGTTCTTGTATGCACAAATAAATCTTTAAAAAAAAAAGAGAAGAAAAAAAGGAAATGAGTGGAGGGTTTGACATATATACATCAGCCAGTGCTCAGGGCCACTAACTGGTGATCACATTAGCAGCAGTGGTAAAGGTGAAATGGGAATATACTGTAAAATTTCCAGGGATTCATGCATAGCCCCAAAGAGAAACTGCTATAAAATGCTTCCACTGTAATAAAGCATCAGTTTATAAGTAATTTTTAAAAAAGATTTCTTTATGCATACAAGAACTGGGGTACAGGCCAGAGGTGCAGGGGGTGAGAGGATTCACCAGAGACAAAGTGGGGAACAGAATAGGCAGACTGACTGAAATACACTGCTGAGGGGAGCAACCGGTGAGACAGGAGAGGTCTGCTGCACCATGTTGGTCATCTCCCTGGTCAGGAATTGAACTCATACTGCAGTGGCTGCAGATAGCTTCATAGTGTTGTGACTTAACCCCTTGCACCACCAAGGAGGCCCCAGTTTATATACTTTACTAAACACTTTCCAACACATTTTCTTCACTGACAAGCATTTTCATAGATATTATTTCATTTGATGTTGTTATACCTATCTAATATTTTATTTTTTAAAGATTCATTTATTTATTTATACGAGCATTGGGTACAGTCAGAAGCGTGGGAGGGTTAGAGGATTCACCAGAGCCAGAGTGGGGAGCAGAACAGACTGATAAAGTACACTGCTGAGGGGAGCAGCGGGCGGCAGGAGAGGTCTGTGCACCATGTGGGGTCCCCGCCCAGCGGCCAGGGATCGAACCGGCACTGCAGAGGCTGCAGGTAGCTTTACAACCCAGTGCTCAACCGCTGCGCCACTGGGAAGGCCCCATACCTATCTAATATTTGACAGCAATTGAGGATAAAGGAAATAATTGACTTGTCAGGTTACAAATGTCACCTAAATGCCCAAGACAGGTCACAAACCCAACTGTTTTATCTTTAAATCTAATCTCAGGCTTCTGCTCTTCCTTATACTTTAGGAAGTTTGTATAGCCAACTAAAGTAAGATCCCACAGGAAACTTGGATGGTATGTCCTTTTTTTTGGGAAAAGCTGGGATAAGGCATGATTATATATATGCACTGTAAGTTTTTAGCTATACCACAAGTCCAAAAGACACATAAATGGAGAACAGTTACATAATTTTCCATTACAAACTTTCTTACAAAGTCCTTGGGAAATAATCTTGTTTACACTATTCATCTAGTATATGCATAACTCTAGGTCATCAATGGAATTCCTCTGGAGCTCCATCTTTAAATCTATACTTCAGATTTTATATGCAGAGCAGCTATGAAGTCTAAATAAAAAAGTGTATTTGATGAAATAGATTAAGCCAGAGCATAGTTCTGAGGGAGCAAAAGTCCTATATGGAATCAGGAGCTGAATTAGGACAATTTCCTTGCCTTTCTAAGACTACTTACTACTTTCTATGTTACAATTTCATTCAAATAAAGGAGATACAAAGATAGAAATCATTAAGTAGAAGATTAAGCTGGCAATTGATGGTTTCAGTCAAAATAATGTAAGTCAAGACTTCTTATGTTTAAAAAAGTGCTCACTTTGAAAATTCTAGCATTTCTGAGGTTCCAAAAAAATAGGGACTATGATAATTCAGAGTAAGGAAATAGTATTTAAACTATGGTCCCAGACAAAAGTTAATAATTAGCCTGAAGTCTAATTCAATATATGTGCTATATACTACAAATACGCACATATACACTTTTTAAAGTAAAGGTAAAATGAAACTGTGCTTTTATTTTAGAGCACACTAAACTGAAAAACAAAGTTCCCTCTTATTCAAACTATAAAACTGTATCAGTACAGTTTCTCCACAAGATGTCACTATTGTTAACAACATTACATAGTGCTTTTTATTTTTAGGATCAATCAGTATCTTACCTTAATGTCTTTCAGAGAGACAAACTTCTCAATACCTAATTCAATCATATCCAGCACATGGTAGTCATACATACGACCTAGAAGAAAGCATTTATTTAAACATTTATTTTTAAACATGTATTTTTCCCAGTGACCTTACATGTACTAACTTATTTACATGTTCAAAGTGTCCTAGTATCTGCTTCTTTACGCTCTTCTTTTAACCTCTAAATGTGCCCCCTCCTTAAATTTTCAACTCTATATAAAACAGATTACTCCAGAAAGGATCTTACAGATCATTTAGCCAAACTCTCTTATTTGATACAAGAGTACATAAAGACCCACAAACAATAAAGAGTTTGCCTACGTCAGGGAATGCCACAGCAAGTCTCAATATAACCAGGTAACAGTTCATTTCTGAATATATTTATTAAGGAAGGCTAATTTATGTGGGTAGGTATGCTGATTTGTTTGTTTATAACTAATTCTAATTTAGGAATACATGTTTTATATTAGATAATATCTACAACTTGAGACAAGGTAACATTTACATGTCATTCTTTACCTGGAGGCTGGTAGATAAAAAGCTATTCACACAAGGAAATAAATATTTGTCCTTGATAAAAAAAAAATTATTTTTAAAATTCAAATTCACAAGAAAAATAAAGATGCCAGTTTACAGTTTACTGGTTACTCTTGGAATACTCAACACCATCAAGTAATCTGAGTAACAGAGCTGACACTATAAATAAAAACATTAAAAGGTATGCAGTACTTACCTATTACTAGATTATTTGGCCGCTTCTTATTGTGGGAACCAAACATGAATAAAGAACAATCTGACTTCTTTGAAAAGAATTCCTGTAAAACCACAGAAATCCCATTCAATTAATGCAGAAATCTAAAAACCCTTAAGAATTGTATCTCTTGGGTATTCCTGGTGGCACAGGGGTTGAGTCTCAGTGCTATCATACTATCACCAATGTGGCCTGGGTTTGATCCCTGGCCAGGGAGCTAACCCACATGGCACAGCAGACCTCTCCTGTCTCGCCTGCTGTTCCCCTCAAGCAGTGTATTTCAGTAAATTCACCTGCTCTGCTCCCCACTCTGTCTCCAGTGAATCCCCTCACCCCCCATACCTCTGTCCTATACCCCAGTTCTTCTATGCAAAAATAAATAAAATCTTTAAAAAAATGATTACCACAATAAAGTTAGTTAACATTCATTACTTCCTATAAAAAAAAACTGTACCTCTGTACTAAAAGTATACTAGGTTTTTTTCTGGTGGAAGCTAATGAAGACTTAGGAATAAACAGAAGAAAAGGACTTTTTTTCTAGTTTATTTCAAATTTTCTGATTTGGGGCATCTCAGGAAAAGATATAAGTTAAAGACTAAAAAATATATGAAAACTATTAAGTTAACAAATAAAATGAAACCATTTATTTTCAGCTATGCATTATGTTGGTGAATAGCACATCAAAAGTATTTCATCTGCTGAACAAATGCTTTTATTCATGGGACACCACTATTATCATCAGTGATATATCTTAGCATGCAATACATGTTGTATCTTAGCATGCAATACAACTCAATACAAGTTAGAATACATGTCAACTACTTTCCACTGCAAACTTCAGCTTACCCTAAAAAATCTCCATTCCATCCAGGTATGGCTTGTTCCATACTTACATGCACAACAAGAATTACAAGTCTATGAACTCTTCTCCTTCTGGCTCTCCAAAGTATTGATTTCCATGACAGATTTGAGAGTGGAAACACATACACAGGGTTCCCACCCCCTGGAAAGCTTGTAATACATTGATGCCTGTCCTCTTATCATCCTATGCAGTATGATTCGATTTATTAAGAGTCCCAATCTCAGCACAAAAATTAGACTCTATGTATTCTAGTCTAGTTCTAGTTGTAAATACTTCCTAAAAGAGTAACAAAAAAATTAAAGAACTGATGAAACAACCATAATCCTCAACTTTTCTTTATTGGTATTAAGACTTCCCATAGCTCTCTAGTTTTGTTATCATACATTCCAGTGCCTAAGCAGAAGCAAATGGGGCAAACAGCTACCCGCTTGCTGATTCCTAAGTAAATGATACAAAGTCCAAAAGTCTCTGACGTTTCCTATGGGAACTGGCCTTATCAACCTTTCTGATAATTAGTTTTATCATGTGTAAATCACAGACAATAAATCACAGACCTACAAAAATCTGTAAGGGCTACTCAAGATGTCATTTGGCAAAGTACCTTAAACTTTGGCACAAAACTGGTTGTTCAAAAAATATTTTTTAAAAATCCAGTTTAATAAAAATGCTTTCTTAAATGTTTTTAAGAACGTATTTTCATGCTTTGTTTCATCCTAAAGTTTCCTATAAAATACCCGATACATATACAACAGTCATATCTGTTTTTATTCTCCATAAAGTCTGCTTTGTAGCTATTAAAATTCTAGAGCAAAAGTAGTAAAATTACCTGCAAATGCTAAATGTAAGTATTTTAAACTTCTATATGCTTTTTATAAAACCTCTTTTAAAATGTATTTGTCTTACTCCAAAGCATAGGTCCAAAATTATAGTGTAAAAATGTATGACGTGGTGGGTGAAGGATTGGAGATCAGGAGGGAGAATTCAACTACATTTCCAACATGACTATTATTCCCATGGTTAGCTCTAAAAGTCTGCAATTTATTATAGCAATAAAATATCTCCCATCTCAGGAGATAGGAGATCAAAGACAGGGAATGTCACAATTTGAAGTGTAAGATAAGCTATCATATCAACACTAAATTGAAAGAAACTACAGAATGCTACATGTCTTACAACCTAACACTGCTACAAAATGGTCATGCAACTAAAAGCACCCTGGTGCCACAAAACAAAACCAGTCCTTGATACAAAGTATATGGAAGAGAGAATTCTGGGCTAAACCCTATATAGTTTTACTTTCATGATCTAGTCAACATGTTGACTAAAAAACTCAACACTGCAATGAAAGTAATTTTGTAAAAAAACTGAGTATTTATTTGCCAGTATTTTCCATAATATTTTAATTTTCATTAAAGTTAGTTGTCACATCAGGATAAGATGTTCAATTTTAGTCTTCTAATTAATTATTGTAATACTATTCAAAAGTTCTGTCTTTTACAGTAGTATATTTCATCAGTCTGCCTGTTCTGTTCCCTGCTCTGGCTTGGTGAACTCTCTCACCTTCCCGCCCTTCTGACTGTACCCAGTGCTTGTATAAATAAATAAATAAATAAATCTTTTAAAAAAAAAAAAAAGTTCTATCTTTTAGGGCCTCCCTGTTGGTACAAGGGGGTTAAGATTCAGCACTATGAAGTTATTGGCAGAACTAACCCACATGGCGCAGCAGACCTCTCCTGTCTTGCCTGCTGCTCCCCTCAGCAGTGTATTTCACTACATCTGCCTGTTCTGCTTTCCAGGCTCTGGTGAATCCTTCCCCCCACACCCCCCATCTCTGGCCTGCACCCCAGCTCTTGCATGCATAAATAAATAAATCTTTAGGGCCTCCCTGGTGGCTCAATGGGTCAAGAAGCAGAACTATGAGGCAATCCACAGCCACTGGAGCATAAGTTCAATCCCTGGCCAGGGAGGTGACCCACATGGCGCAGCAGACCTCTCCTGACTCACCTGCTGCTCCCCTGAGCAGTGTATTTCAGTCAATCTGCCTGTTCTGTTCCCCACTCTGTCTCTGGTGAATCCTCTCACCCCTACACCTCTGGCCTGTACCTTAGTCCTTGTATGCATAAATAAATAAATCTTTTAACAAATAAGTAAATCTTTTTTTTTTTTCCAAAAGTTCTCTTTTAAATACACAAACTAAAAGAAAAAGCAATGGTGTTTTATAAAGAGAACATAATCACATTCTGATTTTTTTAAGGTCAATTTAAATAGTTTAAACCTTTTATTCCCTAAAGATTTTCTTTAGAAATAAAACAGTATGGGGCCGCGGGGAGGGCGAAAACAAAGCGGAGAGGGAGTGCAGTGGACCATGGCAGTAGACAGCTGGTGTTTTGGTAGTGGGTGCACTCTGACAATGCCTGAAAGAGGGCAGGGGGGGGTCCCTACACTTCTCAGACACAAACAAAGATGTATGCTAACATCACCTCAATAAAAAAAGAAATGTGTCAAACACACAAAAGTTGACTTCATCATTCTGATTTTATTCACTAGCATTTTGAATTTAGTTTTGATTGCCAAGACATTCAAACAGAAATTTGATTAGTTCTAGTAAAGGAACTGACAATTGTTAGCAATAATTTAGGGAGTATTCCGTTTTAAAAATATCCAAAAAAGGGCCTCTCTGATGCGCAGGGGTTAAAGACAGTGCTGTCAAGCTAGCGCCAGCCACTGCAGCATGAGTTCAATTCAGCAGGAGCTACCCAAATGGTGAGGCAGACCTCTCCTGTCTCGCCCACTGCTCCCCTCAGCAGTGTATTTCAGTCAGTCTGCCTGTTCTGCTTTCCACTCTCTGGTGAATCCTCTCACCCCACCCCCCAACTTTGGCTTACACCCCAGTTCTTGTGTGCACAAATAAATAAATCTTTTAAAAAATTAAAATAAAAATATTCAAAAAATGTCAGATTTTTAAATAAAATCTACTTTATAAAAGTAGATCCCAAACTTTCATGAGAACTTGAAAACTCATTAATTATGCACTTAAAATGTAATTTTAATTTTTTAAGTTTCTACTTCTAAACAGTGACTAATGCATACTGGTCAGAGTGAAATGTAAGAAAGTCATACTTTGAAAAGTATAAAAAAAGTTATCTAGAGGGGAAGGGTGGGTAAATCAGATAAAAGGGGTCAACTATATGGTGAAGGATAGAATTGGGCTTTTAGTGGTAAACTTAATGTAGTACGTATATATCTTGAATTTCAAAGATGCCCATCTGAAATATGTAATGTTATAATCCAATGTTATGTCCAAAAAAAAATAAAGACAGGGCCTCCCCGGTGGCGCAGCGGTTGAGCGCTGGGTTGCGAAGCTGCACGCGACCTCTGCGGCGCCGGTTCGATCCCCGGCTGCTCCCCGGCCACCAGAGGAGGGTCCCACATGGCCGCAGACCTCTCCTGCCGCCCGCTGCTCCCCTCAGCAGTGTGCTTCGGTCCTTCTGCCTGCTCTGCTCCCCGCTTTGGCTCTGGTGAATTCTCTCGCCCTCCCGCGCTTCTGACTGTACCCAGTGCATGTATAAACAAAACAAACAAACAAACCAGCAAACAAATAAATAAAGCATGCCTCTATAAAAAAAAAAATAAATAAAAAATAAAGACAATACATTTGGAAGTACAAAAAATATGTGTATTACCTTATGGAAGTTAGTGTGTGTGTGCAGTGAATATATTATATATACTTATATAAAACTGCTTATAAAATGATTTTGCTTGAAATGAAATTTTAGTACCCAAAAGGCATAAACTCTGTTGAAGATTAAATGAAATGATGTACATAAAAATACTTAGCATTTTAACAGTAAATACTGATTAAAAAAATTTTACATAATTCTCAAAAGCATCATACATCCCTCCATTTTACATCATTCCCTCATGTAGAATGATTTCCAATTTAAAAAAAGTCATAAATTAGTCTGAATAATCACTTCTATGCTCTCTTACATCAAAACTATTTTTGTACTCACCAATGAGGTCTGATCCTCAAATGGTCTTGTGATATTTTTCCTAAGATAGTAAAAAAAAAAACCCTAATTTTAATAACCTTAATAAGTAACTCATCCAAAACCACTGTACTCTAATTAGTAAACCTGTCTTTTACAGGATAGAAATTCTGAAATGATGAAACCAGAAATATTCAATAAGTAAATATATTGTAAATTATGAAAGCCAGGTTTCTTACTATCAGAATAAAGAAATTACAAAGAAGGAAAAGAAAAAGGCTGGAATTGGAACCACAAGTCTAAACTCATCTTATAGAAGTATCAATATGAACTCAAGGTTTTTAAGTACAGAGATAAATACAGATATTCACGTATGTCTGGGTTGATGTACATAATACGCAATGTCAAGCTCTTCCTGTAGAAACTAGAAACAATGATACTTTACTAGCAACTGAGCATACTTAGTGCCTAGATTTTTGTTTCCAAACTATCAATTTCCAGTACATGGAACCAGGGTTCTACGGAGAACTGGTTGATTCCAGGGGTGTGGGAAGGAAAAATACAAGATGAGGCTGGAACACCCTGTGGTACCAGAAAGGGGACACACTGAAAGGGCACAGGAGTCACTGATATATTCCTTCCAATGGCTAAAGGTAAAACAATTCATACAACAAACTAAATGATAGCATTAGATTACTACCCAAAAGGATAGAATATCCATAAGTCCTCAATGATATGTCATTAAACAAATAGAGGACAGAATTTTCCTTACAGAATTCCAGTTAATAAATGTAGAAAGAATGAGGAAAAAGAAAACTACAGTCATCATTATAACAGACAAAATACATCAATGGATGCTAAAATTAATAAGCAAATGTTTGAGGAGAAAGATTTTTTTTGCAGTCTCAAAGTATCTCCTCTAAATATTCATTAATTGCAAAAGGAAAAACAGTAGCTTCATCATGAAGAAACCCAGCAGACATCCCTTCATCCAAGTAGTTAATATATAAAACACAGATACCCCCTAGCATGACTTATTAAGAAAAGCATATCATTTTTGTGGTACTCTTGCCAAAAATGCATAGCCTCATTCTAGTTATGAGAAACTTAATACAAATACAAATTGAGGGATATTTTACAAAATGATTGACAAGCGTTCATCAAAAGTGTCAAGGAAAGATTTGAGAACTGTAATAAATTGGAGGAAACTAAGCAGATACGATAACTAAATGCAATGTGGTATCCTGGAAGAGAAAAAGGGTATTAGTAGAAAAACTTGAAACCAAATCAAGCCTGTTATTTGGTTAACACTGCACCAATGTCAATTTCTTATTTTTGATAACTATAGTATGTTTATGCAAGAAATAACATTAAAAGAAGCTGAGGGAAAAGGTGCATGGGAATGCTAGAATTTTTGCAACTTTTCTGTAAGTCTAATTATTTCAAAATGATATATATATGTGGTTTGATTTCAACTATGAAAGAATAATCAACACTAAAGTAAAAATGATTGGGAAGAAATTCATTAAAAACTACTATCAACTGGACCTCCCTGGTGGTGCAAGGGGTTGAACACGGCACTACGAAGCAATCCGCAGCCTCTGCAGCACTAGTTTGATACCCAGCCCGCCAGGGAGCAACCCACATGGCACAGCAGACCTCTCCTGTCTTACCCGCTGCTCCCCTCAGCAGTGTATTTCAGTCAGTCTGCCTGTTCTGTTCTCCACTCTGTCTCTGGTGAATCCTTCACCCCCTGCATCTCTAGCCTGTACCCCAGTTCTTGTATGCATAAATAAATAAATCTTAAAAAAAAAAAACTACTATCAACTATATGTAAGTAGTGTTTTTTTAAAAAAATATTTTTATAAATCTTCCATGAAGTAGTTGTTTGTCAAGTGTTGTTTATTTATAACAATAAAAAGTAAAAGATCATGACTTGGGCCTCCCCGGTGGCGCAGCGGTTGACCGCTGGGTCGCGAAGCTGCCTGCAGCCTCTGCAGTGCCAGTTCGATCCCTGGTTGCTCCCCGGCCACTGGAGGAGGGTCCCGCATGGCGCGCAGACCTTTCCTGCCGCCCGCTGCTCCCCTCAGCAGTGTACTTCGGTCCTTCTGCCTGCTCTGCTCCCCTCTCTGGCTCTGGTGAATTCTCTCACCCTCCCGCACTTCTGACTGTGCCCAGTGCTTGTATAAATAAATAAATAAATAAATAAATCTTTAAAAAAAAAAAAAAAAAAAGATCATGACTTACTTTTTATATAGAACGCCATATGGTTTCTTCAGTGCATACTGTAAAACATAATTTATAGTTTTCAAAACAAAATAACTTCAGAAAAACAATTATTAATTATAACAGTTATTATACAAAATTACTCTGGTCCCTGGATCTTAGTATGATATATTCTTGGATTCCTTCTGACCACCTTCCACAATTTGCAATGTAAACATAATATTCCAACTCAGACTGGACATTCCTAATTAAAGATTTCTGTCCTCTTTCAATAGTGGATCCAACTTAAATGACTTCCTATATTTCTTTAAACTTTACCTATTTGGTTCTTTCCACAAAAACAACCTGAGAGCAGACATAGAGCAAAAAAAAAAGAAAGAATACATACTATCAGGAGAGACTGGTGGATTAAATAATATTGTCTAAATGTGAGAGAACTGAGTCATAATGATGATAATCAGAATATCAGCCAGCTTTTAATTAAACACAACCCTTTAAAAACCCCTTTTATTCAACCTTCCTTTCATGTTTTCCCCACCTGTAGACTAATAATCATTATATAGATGATCAGCTCTCCTCTATGAAAGGGAATAACAAAGATCTGAGGCATTACCTTGCTTTAGAGAAAGGAGTGAATGAGGGAAACAATGAAAGAAGGGGTGATGTGACCATTCCTCAACTATCAGAGTTGATGAACAAAGGAAATTCACCATTAAAAATCTATCTTTTTAAGTAATAAAACTTAAGCATACTTATGATTCTTGACCAAATATTTCCCTATCTCAGCATGATACCTTTTCTTGATAACTCAGAGTCATCAATATAAGTCTTAACTATTATAATAATCTGTAATACCATTAAGCTTATTTAATAATGTAACATTTAAGTAAGCTTACTTATATACATAGGTCACTGTGTGACAAAATACTGGCAGTACAGGGGCAGTACCCTATTAACACAATGACATTCCGACAAGTATCAAAAAAGGATGAGCATATTCGACATTCATACAGGTATATTAACCATCATGTTCAACAAGCATATGGAGTTTAGACAGGTTTAAAAACCTATGCGACTATTTAGTTGATTTAATTAAACAAATCACTCTGCTGTACTTAAGACTTAAATATTACTTAAGACTTAAAAATACCAGCTATTTCCACATACTATACCTTTCATTCATTGATTAAACATTTACTGAGCACCTACTATATGCCAGGCATTGCTCTAGCCACTAAGCTCCAGATGTAGGGGGAGAAAGTTTTTATCTTCATCACTCAAATTATGTCTTAACCTGAATACACCTCACTTCTACCTCCAAACCTATTCTACCTAATATTCTCTAATTGGCATTATCACTCATTAGGCAATCAAGCCAAAAACCTGGTAAATCATACTTCTTACTCATACCCAAATCCTTCTACCCTCAACATCTATTCTCTCTCATTTTCATTGCTATGACCAGGCCCCAGCTGAGAAGATTTACTCACAACCTTCTCTAGTCAAGCTGATTTAAAAAAAAATTATCATACCCTCACTTAAAAGTTTCAATGGTTCCACTGGGTTTTCAGAATAAAGCTCAAACTCCAGGTTACTATCGGAACCATGCCTATTCTTTTAGTTTCATCTAATTCATTCTCCTTTAGTCAACCCTAACAACTTGTAGTTCCCCAAATGTATCATACGCCCGTAGATACCCATATGTACAAGCCTGTTCCTCAACCTTGGGAACCCTCTCATCTCTCTGATTTTGTTCCATCCTATCCTTGCATGCCTCCAACACAGCACTATATACACAATGTTATAATTTTTACCTCTCTCTAAGCTCACTGAAGGAAAAGACTATGTCTTATGAACCTATTAATCTCCAGCATATAGCACAAGAACTGGTATTGGTGAAGGAATATAAAGTAATATGCAGTTATTTCACTATACAAATTGTATGTGTTCCTTAAGTAGCCCAAATTTTAGTAACCAAAATCAGTTGAAATTTACTAAGAGAAATGGTTGCTTTAAGATAAACCAATAGTCAGTGACTTGGCACTCTTCTCCAAGTTACCAAAGGTTCCAGTTCTTAAAGCAAGACTGTTGCTTTAAGTATTTATGTATTTCTCCACCAGCCCAAACTACAATGTGAAAATGTCCTAAAGTGATTTCAATACCATTCAAAAAGCAAGTAGATATACATACCACATCTCTAAGCACTTGGGTTACTGTCAAATTTGCATTTCCCCCTTTAATCAACATGGCATTTTTAATATTTTCACTGAGCTTCGGCTCTCTCTTCTCAAGAAATCTCTTTGCTCTTTTGGTCTTGGGCTTTCTGTTCAGAAAAATCACAATTCATAACTTAAAACATTTCTTCATATTACAAAACCATATTTTGACTAAAGTGCAAATACTTAAAAGCCAATAGATATTATATAACATTTTCAGTTAGGATTTCACCACTAATCAACACTCTCTTTGCAAGGAGATTGTAGTAAGATACTTAGTCATCGCTATAAAAGTGTCAATTTTATTAGTTTCTTGGTTTTTTAAATAAAGGTTTTCATTTTTATATTCCCAGAATTCTTTTATTACTGCTTTCTTCCTAAATCCTTATTTAAAAAAAATAGCTCAAGTGAATATTGTTGCTATTTTTAGTCCATTATTTTTCCTTCAAACTTAAAGCAGTCAGAATGGGTCCTAACACAAAAAAGGCATGCCAATTTTCCTTCAGATCATTTGCCAAGCTAATTTAAAACTTCTAATCATTTACTAGTTGACACACATTTATTAAATCAAATCAAGAGATTTAGTGTTTTTATATAGCAATAAAAGTGGTAGATGCTCTTTATTCCATGAGATGCTCTTCTTCTCACTAACTAGCAACAAATACAACCAACACCACTTATGTTTTTTAGTTGTTTGTCCTCCAAACTACAAACTAGTCTTACTCATCTTTGTAGTTTCCACAGCTAGGGGAATATATATGTATATACATAGCAAATGCACAAAAATCTATGAATTAATGACTAAATGAAGAATGTGTTATTTTGATTACACATTACCCCAGATAAATCGGAAACAAAATAAAACCCACTGCAAATGGTTCATAGCAGAAATGTAGGAGGTCAACAAATATTTTCTGAATCAGCTGAAAACCGACATTACTCCAGGATAACTCAGAGAAGAGTACCAAGGTTGGGTGAAAAAGCAGCTGCTAATGAGCATTTCTACGTGCTGTAGAAAAGTCGTAAAATACATTCTCGCAAATAATCCTCACAGTTTGTGAAGAACCACTTTTAAGAAATCTGTTTTGCAAAGTAAGCTCAGGCTTAAAGTGGAAGCGCCCGATTGTCACCTAGATCTGTCACATTCCGAGGCTTGGGCACGTAACCCCTCACTCTACCGCCGCCCTCGCACGTCTGCGGAAGGGCTTGGTTAGAATAAAAGCGGTGACCCTCTCCGATCCACCTCCACCCCGCGGCTCCCACTAGTGGGATTCCACACCCCTTCTCCCCGCCGCGGTACTGGAGGGAGCCCCAGACTGAAGGATGGATCCGCCCCACCCGGGCCGACCCTCAGGGGGTGTGAGGCAGAGCGGGAGGTAGAAGCTCGAGCCTAGCGCTTCTTCGTGACACAGGCCTCCCTCGCCTCAGTGTTCCCGACTGCAGAGACCCAGCGGACTTACACTACCCGGTCCAAAGCGTCCATCGCTGTCGCTGGCGAACCACGTTAACGCACGTGCAGCTCGCGCTCACCCGGGATAGGACCCGCTCCCGAGCTGGAGGAACCGGAACTTGCGTGTGACGTCACTTCTTGGGGCCCGCCCCACCGCTCACGCCTGACGCGCTAGCGGCCATTTTGGATGGAGTTGTGCCGTTTCCTTGGTAACCGGTTTGTGCCCTGACTCTTTCTCGGAAATTAACACTAAGCAACAGCACTTCTAGCAGATTTTGGATACGTCTGGGTGTCAGATATTCACGAACCTGTTGTTATTCTGTGAGTTCTCCACGATGCTAAAAAGGTTGATGGCATGGTTGGTACTCACATACTCACTGAAAATATCAATGTGAATTTTTACAAAAGATTTATTTATTTATGCATACAGGAACTGGGGTACAGGCCAGAGGTGGGGGGGGATGAGACAGGATTCTCCAGAGACAGAGTGGAGAACAGAATAGGCGGACTGACTGATATACACTGCTGAGGGGAGCAGGGGGCAAGACAGGCGATGTCTGCCGTGCCATGTGGGTTACGTCCCTGTCTGGGGATCGAACTCATGCTGCAGTGGCTGCAGATAGCCTCATAGTGCTGAGACTTAACCCCTTAGGCCACCAGGGAGGCCCTAGATTTTTTTCGAATCGCTAACAGTACAGTGCTGGAGCTTATGGTAACTCTGTTTAACATTTTTAGGAACTGCCAAATTATTTTCTGACTGCACCGCTATATATTTCCATCGGCAGTGTTACAGGGTTTGATGTTGGCTTCTGTTGCTACTATACTAAATCACCACAAATTAACTGGCATAAAATAACAGAAATGTATTAATTTACTATTCTAGAAGTCTGAAATTAGTTTTACTGTTTAAAGTTAAGGTGTTGGTTAGGCTGCATTCCACCTGGAAGCTCCAGGGGACACTGTTAATTTGCCTTTTCCAGCTTCTAGAAGCTATCTACATTCCTGATACTCCTCCATCTTCAATCGGCATCGACTGAACCTCTGCTTTCATTGTCACATCTTTTTCTGTCTGACACTCCTGACTCCCTTTTATAATATCCTTATGATTAATGTAGCCCACGTGTATAATCCAAAATAATCCATCTCAAGATCCTTAACTTAATCATATAGCAAATTCCCTTTTGTCATTGAAAGGTAACACCATTTTTTTAATTCTTAATTTTTAATTGATTTATTTTATATATTTTTTACATCATTTTTCATTTTTGCACAATGTATGCATTTTCATCTTGGTTATGGTCCCCATATAAGTCCCACCCCCCTTGTGTTGATCCTGTTCCTCCCCCCCCCACTTGTGTCTCTGGTTTATAGTTGCTTGTTGATTTTGATTTTTACTTTACTATAGTCTTTTTCCTGGTCCCTTATTTAGATTTTCTAAATTCCTGCTATGAGTGAGACCATCTGGTATTTTTCTTTTTCTTTCTGTCTTATTTCACTGAGCATGCTCCCGTCCAGCTCCATCCATGTTGCTGCCAATTGCATGAATTTATCTTTTTTGATTGCTGACTAACATTCCATCATGTTTATGTACCACATCTTGATCCAGTCATCTATTTTTGGGCATTTGGGTTGTTTTGAAAGGTAACACATTTACAGACTTTATTAACCACAGATTCCAATTCTCCATTTCTCACCTAAATTTGCCCTATCCATACTTTTTTATTAAGTTATTTTAGTGAGTGTGGTATCTCATTGTGGTTTTCATTTGCATTACCCTGATGGCAAATGATGTTGAATATCTTTTTTTTAAAGATTTACTTATACAAGAACTGGGGTATACCCTCCCACACATCTGGCCTATACCCTGGTTCTTATATGCATGAATAAATAAATCTTTAAAAAAGAAAAGAACTGGGGTACAGGCCAGAGGTGGGGGGGGTGAAAGGATCCACCAGAGACAGAGTGGGGAGCAGGCAGAATGACTGAAATACACTGCTGAGGGGAGCAGCGGGTAAGCCAGGAGAGATCTGCTGTGCCATGTGGGTAGCTCCCTGGCTGGGGATCCAACTCATGCTGCAGTCGCTGCAGATAGCTTCATAGGTTGCGTCTTCACCCTTATGCCACCAGAGGCTCTGATTGACTATACTTTCTTTAGGAAAATCTCTATTCAAGTCCTTTACCCACTTTTATTTTTTTTTAATATTTATTTATTTTTATACAAGAGCTGGGGTACAGGCCAGAGGCGCGGGAGGGTGAGAGGATTCACCAGAGAGGGGAGAACAGGCAGACTGATGAAATACACTGCTGAGGGGAGTAGCGGGCACGACAGAAGTCTGCTGCACCATGTGGGATTCTCGCTGGCCAGAGGGGATCAAATCCTCACTGCAGAGGCTGCGGACAGCTTCACAGCACTGCGCTCAACCCACTGTGCCACAGGGGAAGCCCCCCCACTTTTGGGCTCCATTATTGTTGAGTTATAATAATCCCTTATACATTCTAGATACAAGTACTGACCTGTATCTGATACATACTTCACAAATATTTTTTCCAATAGGACTCTGCAGATCTGATATTTTCTCTATACACTCTTTTCTGATACTATGCTCAACGCACTCTAGCCCCCTTGGTCTACCTGGACTTCCAGTTGCATTCTTCACACAGTATTGGGGCAATCATAGGTCTGAATTCACTTGTTTCCCAGGACAATATATGCATGAAAGTATATGGGTGTGGTAGCACTGGATGGTACTTTACCTGTGAAAGGGGTTTTTCAGATGTAGTTAAGCACCTTACATGTGAAGATTATCCTAGATTTCCTGGTTGGGGTCAATCAAAGTAGAGATTTTTTGAAGAAGGAGGCAGGAATGTAAAAATCAGAGGAAATATTATGACAAGTTGAGATGAGAGATTTGAAGATACCAAACTGCTGACCTTAAATTTGGAGAAAAGGGCTTTAAGCCAAGAAATGCAAGCAGCCTCTAGGAACTGGAAAAGACAAGAAAATATATTCTTCCCTGGAGTCGCCCAGAAATATTACAATCCTACCAACAACTTGACATTACTCTCATAAATTTTAATCTTGGAATCTGACCTCAAGGACTATAATAAATTTATTGGGGAGTTTCTAGTAAATGACGCTGGGGAGAAAATGGAAGGCCACACATAAAAGAATGAAGTTGGATCACCCTTAACACCATATATACACAAAAAATTCCAAATGGATTGAAAGTTTGGATATATGGGCCTTCCTGGTGGCATAAGGGATTAAGTCTCAGCACTATCTGCAGTCACTGCAGCATGAGTTTGATCCAAGGAGCTAACACACATGGCATAGCAAACCTCTCCTGTCTTGCCCACTGCTCCCCTCAGCAGTGTATTTCAGTCAATCTGCCTGTTCTGCTCCCCACTTTGTCTCTGGTAAATCCTCTCAACTCCCCACCCCCACCCCACTACCTCTGCCCTACACCCCAGCTCTCATATGCACAAATAAATAAATCTTTAAAAAAAAAAAGACTGCAACAATAAAATTTCCTATTCTACCCAAAGAATAGGAAAAAACATCAATGCAAAAAACTATGTAATACAGTGTTTATTGCAGCATTATTTACAATAGCTAGGGCATGAAAGTAGCCTAAATGCCCATCACTAGAGGACTGGATTGAGATATGGCATATCCACACCATGGAATACTATTCAGTCACAAGGAGAGATAAAATGCAGCCACTTACAACAAAATGGAGGGCGTTCAAGGGAATAATGTGTAGTAAAGCAAATCAGAACGACAAAGACAAATACTGGACGTTTACATCATGGTTGATTTGACAAAGTAAAAAAACTAATAGAACTAGTAGACATTAATAAACCTATTGAGTTTTCTATGATTGAGGGAGTCAGGGAGGGAGAAAAGGACAAAGGGATATTAGAGATGGAAATAAATGTCTACAGGGCCTCCCCAGTGGCACAGCAGGTTGAGCGCCACGCTGTGGAGCTATCTGCAGCCTTTGCAGAGCAGGTTCAATTCCCAGCTGGCCGGGGAGAAACCCACATGGCACGGCAGACCTCTCCTGTCTCGCCTGCTGCTCCCCTCAGCAGTGTCTTCAGTCCATCTGCCTGTTCTGCTCCCTGCTCTGTCTCTGGTAAATGAATTCTCTCACTCTTCTGCACCTCTGACTGTACCCCAGCTCTTGTATAAATAAATAAATTTTTAAAAAATGAAAGTAAAAACAGATGTCTACAATGTAGCTGAAACACTTATGGCTAGTGGTATGTTGGAATTAAGATATTTTCAGATTTGTAAAAAGTAATTTGATATAAATATTGGGTACTGTTAATTAGTGCAATTTGGGGCAATACCTTATAATCAAAAGTAATTATTTATGCATCAGTAATTTTGTAGCAAAAAAAAAAAAACAGAGTGTAAGAAACTTTTTATCAGTTCAGGTCAGATAATACTTCCAAATTAGTTTGCCTTAAACATATAAACAACTGTTGATTTTCTGAGCTCTTATGATTTTATAGCTGTGGGAACTGAACTAGAGAAAGGACTGGATTAAAGTTACTACAGTGATGTAAAATATTGTATTATTACTAATGTTGCCAGATTCATAGAATTAATGTGTTCACATTACTTGGAACTTTTCAAGCACTAAGACTAGTAATAATAATTACATTGCTGAACTATCTATTTGGTTATGGTTTTAGATACATAATCATTAAACATACAGAAAAAAGGACTTGAAGAAAGACTTGTATCAGAAATGTTTTATCACTCAGATGTCTTAATGAATTGGATCTTGGCATGATTTCTTGAAGAATTTATAAAATTATTTTATGTATAGAAAATTATCCAAAACAAAGCTTTAGACTGAACTACCCCATTTGCAGCAAAAGAGGAAATACTTAAATAAATTTATGGTGTTTTAAGGCACTGAGTTTATGGCAATTTGTTACAGCAGTGATAGGAAATGAATATAATCACCAAATGGGAGCATGGAATATGAGGAAAATAAAGAGTTTAAGACATGATAGTGGTAGCAGCCCTCCTGCCCACCTGTGACTCTGCGGGCACTTCACTCTACTGGCCTCCCCTTGCAAAGGGACAGAGGCAGCTCTTCTTCTAAGGCTGCCCACCTGTGACATTGCAGGCCTCTTATCAAACTTGTCTTTTTCAGAGCAGATCTTTCTGCATGCTTGTGTCTATGCAAGTGTCCTTTATTCTTCTCTCCCTTTTTATAATAAACCTGCCATTTTGGATATTAAAAAAAAAGTCATGATAGTGAAAGAAATATTACTTTGGATCTGAGAAAAGTGGGATCTGTTACCTTGACATTCTTATTAATAATATACAGGTATGGCTACATTAAATCTAGATGCAAAATAGCATAATACCCCTCCATGTTAAACAAAAAAAGTTTTTTTAAGAAACAGAATACTAGATGTTGATTTAGTACATATTGTAACTAACAAAGGTGTATATTAACTCTGTACTGAATTAAGTGTTCTTCTTGTGTTTGCTTTGGCAGCATAGATAATAAACAAGATTTTCTTATTTCACAAGAAAATAAGTATGGACATTATTAAAGACAGCAAAGTATTTCCAGAATCAGTGAAAACATTTCTGGAAGGAAATATAAACCTGATGCATTAGGTTTTATATAAGTTTATATAAATTGTTGGAATGAAAGGAAATGAAAACAGTAGAGTCTAAAAAATTATAATGTATGTGAATAGAAATACACGTATTATCAATAGTTTCACCAAGCTGGCTATATCTGTCAATCTGCTATCATCAGCTATGTAATATATAATGAACAAATGGGTAGATTTTCAAACATTTCTATAATGGCCTTAATATACAATTCTCCATAATGTACTTTAACAACTTGATCCTTCTAGGGAGAATGTCATTATTTGTAAACAAATATTACCCACTGAGGGCCTCCCTGGTGGGGCAGCGGTTGAGCGCTGGGTTGCGAGGCTGCCCGCAGCTCTGCAGCGCCGGTTCGATCCCCGGCTGCTCCCCTGCCACCGGAGGAGGGTCCTGCAAAGGCGCACAGACCTCTCCTGCCGCCCGCTGCTCCCCTCTGTAGTGTACTTTAGTCCTTCTGCCTGCTCTGCTCCCCGCTCTGGCTCGGTGAATTCTCTCACCCTCCCGCGCTTCTGACTGTACCCAGTGCTTGTATAAACAAACAAACAAATAAATAATAAATCTTAAAAAAAAAAGAAAAAAAAATATTACCCACTGAATTTAGAGTTGGAAGTAGTAGTGTAACAGCTACAAGAGAGACTAGTTCTAAGATTAGTTTGCAAGTAATTCTGGCTAGTAAGTAAGATCAATGGTAGAGAAATTCATAGAAGAAGTTCTAGTCTTATAAAAAGAGTGTGTAGTTGGAACATAAGATTTGATTTTACTAAATTCCAAACACAGATATAGGTAACAAATTAAAATCCATCCTGGGGCCTCCCCGGTGGCGCAGTGGTTGAGCGCTGGCCCGCGAAGCTACCCGCAGCTTCTGCAGCGCCCGTTCCATCCCAGGCGGTGGGTCCCACATGGCGCGACAGACCTCTCCTTCCGCCCGCTGCTCCCCTCAGCAGTGTGCTTCGTCAGTCTGCCTGTTCTGCTCTCCGCTCTGGCTCTGGTGAATTCTCTCACCTCCCGCGCTTCTGACTGTACCCAGTGCTTGTATAAATAAATAAATCTTAAAAAAAAAAAAATTTACAACTAATTCTAAAAAAATAAAAAATAAAACCTATCATGGTCTCTTCAGAATTTATGACTTTATTTTCCCCTTCAACACATTAAGTCAGTTTTTATTTGCAAAATTACAAATTTCAAGAATCTTCCACTCTATACTCTTCTATTTTTCATGTTTTCTAAAATGCATATGTATCAGTTAGGATTGTGTGGCTATTACAGAGTGACTTAAAATGAGAGAAGTTATTCCTCTCACATAGAAGTGGGCAGTGGCAATGCCTCATATGCCTGAACAGCAGCAGTAGTCACAGGTTTGGAATGATATCCACATTCACAGGACCCAATATGCCTTGTGGGACCCAACCTGGCACTAGTCTCATTTATCTTTACAAGAAAGAGCACAGCAGCCCAAAGCTTATTTGAGTCGAAGTCTCTACTCCAGCCTCCCAAGTATCAGTGCAGGGGTAAGGGAGTAAGATCATCAGGGAAGATGCAGAAGCCATGCTAGCTTAACAGCTTCATGCACCTGAAAACCAGTATCTCCTGAAACAGCCTGTGAGTGCAGCTTCCAGAGATCTTTGCAATAAGACACACAGCACTCAAGCCCAAAGGTTGTGTTTTTCAGTAGGCATTTATAATTCCTCATCCAGATTGTTTACCAATAAAGGGTAATTTCTAATCATAACATTGCCTGGTATTACACCTGACATTTTATTAACTGTATGTACAGTAGCCCAAGGAAACATTCAATATCAGAATCTAATCTTCCTTATCTTATTTCTCTGCCTCTCATGGTTTTTATTTCCAAGGCTATTTTATTGTCTAAGAAGCCTGCTGGGGCTCTAGCCACCACATCCATGTTCTAGCAGGAAGAAAGAGAAAAGGAACTAGACCATTTCCCTTTAAGCCTTAAAGTTTAAGGAAACTTCCTAGAAGCATCCAAAGTGTTACACTTATAATTCCGTGTAACTGGCTAGAATTTAGTAGACAGTCACATATGTATGCAAGGAAAGAAGGGCTCATAGCTAACCTGAATAAATTCTGGGATTCTGTTACAAAGAAAAAAAGGAAGAACAGTGAGTGGGTCAGGTGCTAGCAGTCTCTCCTACACATACATATTATGGGGAAAATAAGCTTTTTAATAATCAAAAGCTGAGACTAAAAAAGTGATATAAAAATTGGGATATGTATGTACTTATGATTTGGAAATACTATTAGTCAGCAAAAGCTATTTTCCAACTAAAAGTTACAAGACTTAGTGAAGAGAAAAATTGTTCATCTTAGAATGTTAGTTCTCTAATTTGTCACAACAGTTATATCTCTAACAGTTGTGAGATACAATGAGGTGGATTTTAAACCTCATTGTACCAGGTTAAACCATATGAAAGTGCAATAGCACTCAAACACAAACAAATACTGCCCATATAGTTCACCCTATAACAAAGTATTAAAGTTTGTGAATAATTTAGTAAAAAAAATACAAACTAGACTAGATCTAAGGTAATGCCATAATAGGATGACTGTTACTAACAAACTTAAATCCAGTTTTTCTCAACTGGAAAATAAGTGGAATTAAAGTTGGAATATCAAAAGAACAGTATCCTTATCCTTAAGCACTTCTAAATTCTTTCTCTATTTCTAGATATAATACTCAATGTCTAGACTAGAAAATGGTCCTCCAAAGATTTCATGCTCTAATAATCAGTTTTATGTCTGTTTATGATAAATTACATAGCAAAAGGAACTCTGCAGATGGAATTAAGTTTACAGATCTTAAATAAAGAGATCATCCACATGGGGCCACTGTAATCAAATGGACCTTTAAAAGTGGAAGGCAGAGGGCTGGTCAGACCTAGGATAATGGAAATAGCTGAAAAGGCTCAAAAAGAGGGTTTGACTATTAATGGCTTTGAAGAGAAGGGAATCATGAGTCAAGGAATGTGGATAGCTGTTAGACGCTGAGTTGACAGCAAGGAAATGGGACCTTGATCCTTCAATTTTAAGAAATTTAATTCTGCCACAACTAAATGAACAAAGAAATAAAGTCCCCCATTCCACTCCCAGCCTCCAGAAAAGAACAAAGTCCTGCCAACACCCTGATTTCAAATCAAGTGAAACCCATGTCAGATGGCTGACCTGCAAAACTGTAAAAATATACACTTGTGTTGTTTATGTCACTAAGTCTGTGGTAATTTGTGATGACTGCAATAGAAAACATATACACTTACCTTAGCAAAGCTTCTAAGTTAAAGAATTCATCAAAAAAGGGTACCTATAGTCATTTAAATCATATTTTAAAAAATTCAATTCATACCTGGTCCTTTATGATCCTGGTATATTAAGTTGAGCAATCATTAGGAATGTGTATACAGTCGACAAAAAACAATAGTGAACAGTTCAAAGTTACAATCATTTTATACAAAAATTCTAAAAATAAAAAGTTCACAGCTTTGAGAAACATTTCACCTAGGAGTGATTTCTAAGGCAGTATCCTGAGATTCCATAAAAACAGAACCTTCCATCTCAAGAGAAGGAACAGGAATAAGAGGAGCAGAATCCTCCAATTCCAAGTGTGATGGTTTCTCTTGTTCAGAACTTAGGTTTAAATTCTCTTTCATTTGAATCTCTTGCTCTTCCAATTCTAAAGGTTTATCTGATGCTGAAGCTACAGCTTCTTCATCTTCATTTTCATGCAGAAAGCTACAAATCATATTGGGTCTATAGGAGAAATCATTATCCTTTATTTGCAGCCATTCCACACCACCTAATTGGGAAGGATGAGAGGTGGAAGGATAAATTAAGAAAGAACCATGGAAAGGGAATTTCAGTTACTTAAGCATATTTTTCTTTAAGAATTTTCATCCATGAATACATGTCAAAATAAAACCCCAATATAAATATAAAAGAACATGGTACCTGTAATTGATAAATAATCATGTAATTTCCATCTTACAAGGAGACCGTAGAATGTCTACAGGACATATATCATCAAAATCACTAAAATAGTCAACAACTTCAGTTACTATCCCAAGTAACTGAGTTCATATTTATTACAGTTTCAAATATGTCTTTGAGCACGAACTTTTACATCATAAAGTGATTATCTGTTCATTTCCCCAAATGTGCCTGCCATGGATAGAAAAAGCAGTGATGTAAAGTCTCTAGTCTGTAATGAACAGCAGCCAGAGAAGGCTAAATGAACGCTAATTAAGAACTTGACTCAGGAGTACCAACTGTGGTCCTGGAGTCACTTAACCAACTCACAGCTAGCTTTTTTAGTGGTAAGCTTCTCAGGAAGGTTGTTGCAGCTGCCAAAAGTTTCCAAGAGACCATCTGGGGCTACAGCTTGGAAATCCAGAACTACTATCACTATGTCTTCTCCACTAATAAAGGACTTATTTGAAAAAAAAAGAAACGACTTCTGAATCCCCTACGGGTTGGAAATCTTACCAGGTTTCTTGGCCAACTCCATAATTATTTCCTATGCAAAGCAGGCAGAGATTTCTGATTGCATGTTTCCAGTGCCCTCTGCTATATTAGAGTTCAAATAATTTTTAAATCTGTTTGGTATGTTCCATGGAGCACCTTCAATCTAAATGTATTTAACATTACATATCATTATTACTACCCCCACCAGGGGCCTTCCTGGTGGCGCAGGGGTTAAAGTCTCAGTGCTATCAAGCTATGGCCAGCCACTGCGGCATGAGTTTGATCCCAGGCCAGGGAGCTAACCCACATGGCGCAGCAGACCTCTCCTGTCTCACACGCCGCTCCCCTCAGCAGTGTATTTCAGTGGATCCGCCTGTTCTGCTTCCCCACTCTGTCACTGGTGAATCCTCTCACCGACCCCCCCCCCCAACACCTCTAGCCTACACCCCAGTTCTAGTATGCCTAAATAAAATACATCTTTAAAAAAAAATTATTACTGCAGGGCCTCTCCTGGTGGCGCAGCGGTTGAGCGCTGGGCTGCGAAGCTATCTGCAGCCTCTGCAGTGCCAGTTCGATCCCCGGCTGCCAGTGAGGGTCCCACATGGCGTACAGACCTCTCCTGTCGTGCCTGCTGCTCCCCTCAGCAGTGTATTTCATCACTCTGCCTGTTCTGCTCCCCACTCTGGCCCTGGTGAATTCTCTCACCGTCCTGCACTTCTGACTGTACCCAGTGCTTGTACGAATAAATAAATAAATAAATAAATCTTTAAAAAAAAAAAAATTATTACTGCAAAGTAATGGAATGTGCTGGCAGCAATATGTTATTGTAAAAGCTAATGTTAAATCACCTATTTTTCTTAGAGAATTTGAGTGAACTAACCTATATTTTCTTCTCCTTCCTTCTTCTCTGTCAGTAGAGTTCTTGTCATGCTGAGCTTCTTCATTGTATGACATTTATATTTTAGCACTGTTTTATTATTGCCTTCTGCATCCACTAGAACATAAAATGAACTCAATTATTATGCTGCTTAATTTTATGAAATAATCATGTTAAATCTCAATAATTCTACCTTAGGCAGTTAAATTAAGCTACTTTCTGTCAGTGTAAATTCAAGACTGAACTCACCACTCTTGTTTTAAGCACAATGAAAGACAAATAAAAATCTTAACAACTAAAGGCACAACCAGATTCAAAAACAATAAACATCTCCAAGAGACAGAAATACAAAGCTATGAATGAGATTAAAACTATGGGCCTACAGGCTCTAGCACTGAAGTAGAAAACTAGGGACAAAAATTTGGCCTTATATGGTAACAAGGTCTAAAATTCTACCACTCAAAATGAAGGACCAAAGTCAGACTTATTACTTGAAGCCAAGAGTGGACACATTCCCAATCATGAAAGGAGGCTGCATAGGTAACTACCAATCTGCTGCCTAGGATTACAGCTTTATAAAAAATATACGCAGAGGTGAGAGAGAAGATGTGTCTCTAAGCTAAGGATGCGAAGCATGCTGTAGACTTCCATACACTGGTACTTTAAATGTAACCGATATCACACTTGAGAAAGCAACACAGAGATATCTAATTTGAACTACATGAAAATGTGGCTATTTGGCCAAAATTGGTAAATCATACGGCTAGTAATCCAACCTAGTGGTAAAGTTGAAGACCCATACACTCACAATCTAGCAATTCCATGTCTAAGTGTATAACATTAGAGACATTTTTACATATATGCATAAAACACATAAAATTATTCAGGGTAGCATTTTTGTAGTGAGTTAATAAGCATAATTAAGCATAATTAAGAGTTAATAAGGGTTCTGGGGCTACCACCAAAGGTTCAAATCCTTGCTCTGCCCACTTACCTAATGTATGACCTCGAGAGTGTTACTACTGTTCACCTCTCTGTGCTTCAGTTTCTTCAAATATAAAAAAATAATGGTATCTCTCTAAAAGCGTTGTGGTGAGGATATTAAGTTAGTACATGTAACATTTAGAACAGTGCCAGACATACATAAGGCACTCAGTAAAAATCATTAGTTCATAATAATTATTGGTAAACGTGAAAGCAATGAACTTGTCCATTATTAGTGGATAATAAAATGTAGTACAGTCACAACTGGAATACTAAGTAACAGGGAAAATAAGCTAGAATTATATCAACATGTACAAATCTCAAAACATCTCTAAGCCTGAAAATATACAAAAATTGTTATTGTTTGTGGAAACATACACATGTAATATAAAATCAGGAACAAGGGGAAAAAACACTAAATTCAGGAGAGTGACTACCCCTAAAGATACAAAGAAGAGAATTAAGTTTGGAGTGGGATATACAAAGAACTTCAAATGTATCTGGAATGTTTTTTAGATATCTGACAGATGGTAGGATTTGATAAACCTAGACAATGAGTACATGAGATGCTTAATAGTCACTGTACATGTATGTTTGAAATATTTCATAGTAAAAAGAGTTGGTTTAGTAAAGCAATCACTCACCATGTTCAACATTTTCTTCAAATATAACACAGGTCCCAAGAGTGTCTGCAAGAAAATGTGAAGTCACCTTGTTCAGAAGACTGAGCTACTTTCTCTGAGAATCGTATTTTTTTTTAATTTTTACTTTTTTTAAAGATTTATTTATTTATGGGTCTCCCCAGTGGCGCGGTTGAGAGCTGGGTTGCAAAACTGCCCACAGCCTCTGCAGCGCTGGTTCGATCCCTGGCCACCGGGCGAGGGTCCCACCTGGTGTGCAGACCTCTCCTGCTGCCCGCTATTCCCCTCAGCAGTGTACTTCATCAGTCTGCCTGTTCTGTTCCCCGCTCTGGCTCTGGTGAATCTTCTCACCCTCCCTCACTTCTGACTATACCCAGTGCTTCCATAAATAAATAAATAAATCTTAAAAAAAAATTTATTTATGCATACAAGAGATGGGGTACAGGCCAGAGGTGTGGGGGGGGGGGTGAGTGGATTCATCAGAGACAGAGTGGGGAGCAGAACAGGCAGACTGACCTAAGTACACTGCAGAAGGGAGCAGCAGGCAAGTCAGGAGAGGTCTGCTGCACCATGTGGGTTGCTCCATGGCCAGCCGGGGTCGAACTCTTGCTGCAGAGGCTGTGGACAGCTTCATAGGTTGTGTCTTAACCCCTTCACCACCAGGGAGGCCCTTTTTTCTTTTTTTAAGATGTATTTATTTATGCATACAAGAACTGGTGTACAGGCCAGAAGTGCAAGGGAGGGGGTGAGAGGATTCACCAGAGACAGAGTGAGGAACAGAACAGGAAGATCTACTGAAAAACAGCGGGAGAATCAGAAGAGGTCTGCTGCGTCATGTGGGTCACCTCCCTGGCAGGGGATCAAACTGGTGCTGCAGAGGCTGCGGATTGCTTCATAGTACTAACACCTTGCACCACCAGGGAGGCCCCTGAGAATCATATTTTAAAAGGAGTTTCATCTATCTGACATCCTACCTTCATATTCCCCAGCAAAGACATAGCTGTCCACTTGCAGAATAGGCCTCTCAGTGTCAATACCCTACAACAGAATGTAGGCTCATTAAAAAGTCATTAGAAAAAGTCTTCACTATGTAACCTTGTACCAAGGGGTTTCCTCTCCAAAACTGGGGAACCTCTATAAGCAGCTTTCTAGCAATTACAAGGTAAGCCAAAACTGCTCTGATCACAGCCACTATAACCTGAAGACTACTTAATTCTTACCCCACTACCACGGTCTATTTATTGCAATTAATATCCTCTTCTTTTTAAGACAAGAACTAGACATTTTGTCAACAACAGCTCTAATAGTTTAAAGTGATCAATCGGGTGGTAACTCATGATACCATAGTTAAAATCAAAAGCAGAGTGAGGGCTCTGGAGTTACCAGTTATCTTTCCTGCCTTCTCCACAGTTTAACCTCAGTGTGCACATCTTATTTTCCACTCTTCAATTTGTGTTTCGCTTCCACTCCCACTTTCAGTGTATTTTTCTTTCTTCAAAACATGCCATATTGTTCCATATCAAAATCTCTATTTCTCTCCAGTGAGCAGCCACTCAGATACTAAAGCAGAGTTAGGCATTTTCTCCCTTGTACTCCCACAGTCCTCTTGGCTGTGAAGATCCTTAAGCGTTCGCTGCTTTGTAATGAGGAAGATTCCTATCTTTGGGAGTAGCTATGTCCCCTTCATTCCTGTATTAAAGAAAAACTGCAACAATGCCCCAATAATTCTAGAAGACTCACCAAAATCTTGCATTTATTTTCACATTTTGAAAGAAAATCTGAATCAATAATTCCTGACAATTCCACCAGAACCAACTGCTCCTGGAAGAAGAAAGGAGGTATAACAGGAAGAGGTAATTAAGACAAGCGAAAAATCCCCATTGCATTGAACCCACCGTTGTGGAAACTGGGCCCTACTTTCAAGAGAAGGAAGCCAGCGACATCACCAACGGTGACTTCCCCTCTTTCCCCGTTCTCGCTACCGTCTGGCAATGAAGGCTGAGGCTCCCGCTCCCCCGGCTCCGCGCGCCCGACTCGCGTGAGGCGTCCGCGGGCCCTCCTTCCGGCCCGCCCGCCTGCCCGCCGCATCCCGGGTTCTCTTCCCCACACACAGGCGGCTCGGCCATCAACGCCACCGCCGCACCACTCTGTGGGTTAGCACGCACTGCCTCCTCTACCTCCCCTTCCTCGTCCTCCCGACTCTGCTCCGCGGCCGCCGCCATGATCCCCCACCTCCTCGCGAGGCCCAGGCGCAAGCCACGCCCAGCCGCCGCCGCCATCTTAAGTACGGGCAGCAGCTCGGCGGGCCGGGCTTGCTGGGGCTTTTCTAGCCTCGCAAACCATTCTGCCAGAATGCGAGATGGCTGCTCCCGTGCCCACGTGGAGACCCACCCCTTGGGTCTCCTTGTTCTTCCCGAGAGCAGCTAAGAGGTCCTGGGATGGGCGGGAGAGGTTCGGCGACTTAGGGATTCCTCAGATCCCAGCCCCGGCGGGAGGAGAGCACTGGCAAGAGAGAGGGCACAACGGTGTAGCGTGAGCAAGGAAACCACTGTGGAAGGGACTGGAGAGACCTGTTCAACATCTGGACGTTTCTTGGAAGAAATTCTTCAGTGTTCGCTTCGGCAGCACATATACTAAAGTTGGAACAATACGGAGATTAACATGGCCTCTGGGCAAGGATGACAAGCAAATTCGTGAGGCGTTTATATTAACCAAAAAAAAAAAATTCTTAATTATCTGTGAGCACTGATACTTAGTCTTAGCCCCACCCACACCCCATAGCCAAATTAAGGACACATTTCCGTTTAGCGCCCACCGCGCAAACAAACAAACAAAAAAAGTGCACTACTAAGTGGTCTTGGGTTTTAGGCCTGCTGTAGCCCCCTAGGGCGGATAGATAAAGGGAGTTAACTACAGGATTGTCAGATTGCCCTAGGTGCCATCAGAGATACAAAGTGTTATGGGACACCAAGGAAGTGAAGTTGTGAGCAGAATTTTCTTAAAATAGTTTAATGGGTATTTCTGGTTATAAAATAAATGGTCTTTTTACTTGAGGTTCAGAATGGTCCAGTTCCAAAGAGCATGAAGTCTGGGGTCTGATGCTTGTCTGGTTTTACTACAGCAAGACCTTGTGCAAACTAGTTATTGTGAGGTTTAGATGATACCTTTTGTGCAGCAAATTATGCTCAGAGACTGCGTTCACTTTGGAATATATAATTTATTATAATCACGCATGCCAATAGCAGACAGACATAATTGTGTGTGTGTGCGTGTGTGCATGCAATGCACTCTCGCAAGCCTGCCTCACATACTGTGAGCTGTGTGTGTTATTGAAATGTAACGATAGTGGCAACCCTGTGTTTTTAGTTTGATGTAGTCCCAACTGTTTATATTTTCTTTTGTTTTCCTTGCTGCTGGAGACAAATCCACAAATATATTTCTGAAAGCTATGTCATGGTGTGTTTTGCCCTTTTCTCCTATATATATTGTGGCTTCAAGTCTTACATCAAAGTCTTTTATCCATTTTGAGTTGATTTTTGTGGATGGTGTGAATTCATTCTTTTGCATGCACTGTCCAGTTTTGCCAACATCATTTATTCAAGAGGCTTTCCTTGTTCCAATGTATATTCTTGACTCCTCTGTGATAGATCAGCTATCCATATAGGTGTGGTTTTATTTCTGGGCTTTCAATTAGATTCCATTGGTCATTGTGTCTCTTTGTTCCAGTACTATGCTATTGTAATTGTCATAGCTTTGTGGTATAGTTTGAAGTCTGGAAGTGTGGTACAGACATTCTTCCTCTTTTTTGTCAGATTGCTTTGGATATTTGGGGGTTGTTTTTTATTTCATATGAATTTCAGTATTGTTTGTTCTACTCCTTTGAAGAATGCCCTTACTTACCATGTATTTTTTATTTGAAAATTGGATCACTTCTAAAAATGCTGCTTTTTCTAGAAGGAGCAAGATAAATACCAGATGGTTTCACTTATATATGGAATCTAGAGAAAACAATGGATCAGACAAACTGTGTGACTGACCCTTGAAAGTAGACTAGATCTGAGACACTCAGGAGGGCAGGGGGAGCAAGAGAGGGAGAGTAGGGCCTCCCTCGAGGTGCCAGGTGTTTAGCACAGCACTGTGAAGCTATCCACAGACTCTGCAGCACAGAGTTCCATCCTGGCGGGCCAGGGAGCTACCCACAAGGCACAGCAGACCTCTCTTGTCTCACCCAATTCTCCCCTCAGCAGTGTATTTCAGTCATTCTGCCTGTTCTGTTTCCCACTCTGTCTCTGATGAATCTTCTCATCTTCCCGCAATCTGGCCTGCACCCTGGTATAATTAAAATAAATCTTAAAAATAAAAGAGAGAGAGAGGGAGGGTAGAGAGCAGGGCCCAAGGAGAGTATAGTTGAATACTGTGGGTGCTTTGGAGGTGGGATAACTATGGTGACCGAACCTGAAGGGATAAATCCTATTGTGATTTGTGAAAAAAATAAACAAGGATATTTAATAAAGAAAGAAAGAAAGAAAACACAATGTATAATAGTGCAGATAAAATATAAAAATGCTTTTAATTGAGAACTTACATAAATTATCAGATTTTATTAGGACAAAGGGAGGTTAAAGAAGGTAAGGGCAATCTAAGCTGAGGAAACAGCAGAAGTAAATGCTTGAGAGATGAAAATATATGCATTTTGCAAGATCTGTGTAATATTGCAAATATCCCTTTCAAATTAACAAGCCTCATTCTTCTAGTCAAGTTTAATTTTGTTTAGCATTTATGAAGTAATTATTTAATTTTATTCATTTTGAATGAGTCACAAAAGGATATAGACTGAAAAATAAGTCTTCCATGCCTGTCTTCTCTTTCCCATAGGCAACCACTTTTACCATTTTTTTGTGTATCCTTTCAGAGACAGTCTGTGTGCTTACAAAAACATGTGTATACAAAGTCTGTAAAGTAATTATAAGAATTTTTTTTAATTCATCAGCACACAGCAAGTATATTAAGGAAAAAGAGAAAAATGAAGAAGAAATGCCTGCATAGACACAGGATGGAAGTGAGCTGCCAATGATAACATCCTAACTTAGCACACAGTATCAAAAATGGTCCCCTAGGTAGGTTTCGTGGCCTAAAACTTAGGCCTTCTAAAATTAGCTTAAAGGTTGAAACATCTTTCAGGCAGAAGATAAGAGCTTTTCAAAGCAGAATAACCCATTTGCCTCAGCTTTGAAGGGAGAAGACTCTCTCTGATGACAGGAAATTTCCACATTTGTAATTGGACTGCCTAATGACAGTCCATTCTTAATACCTTCTACTTTCAATGACTTATAAATCTTAAAAAAAAAAAAAAAAACCAATAAGATCTTGGCCCATCTTAAAAAGACTAAACTGGCCTTGCTTAAAAATAAAAACAATGAAGAAAGTTTGTATCTATACAAGAAATCTTATTCATCAAAAAGAAAAAAGGAATAAAGCACAGATACATGCCACTTTATGGGTGAGCTTGAAGGCGTTATGCTAAGAAGCCAGACACAAATAGACCACACATTGAGTGATTTTATTTCTATGAATAGGTAAACCTGTATAGAGAGAAAGTAAACTTATGGTTAACAAGACCTGGTGGGAAGGGAATAGGAAGTAACTGCTGTTGGATATGGGATTTCTTTTTGGCGTGTTAAAATGTTTGGAAATTGGTGATGGCTACACAGTTCTATGAATATACTAAAAACCACTGAATTTTATATTGTATCTTTTTACCATATACTTTTAGAGGGTGAATTTTAAAGTATGTGAATTATAAAAACTTAATAAAACTTCTATCTAAAAAAATCAAAACAACTATTTTTAAACTGAACGGGAAAGAGAAACTTGCTTAAGGTGATTAAGGAAAAATCTTTGAAGGCCACATGAGAGTCAGATACTATGGCAGCTGCATAGTACAAGTGTAATTTGGCCCTAGATCCAAAAAGATGGCTTAAGGACCCATGTATGAAGGAGATGAAAGAGGAGGGGAGTTGGCAAGGATCAAGTGTCATTAGCTTGCTTTCACTGAACCCACTTTAAAACTAATGACAGTGTCAAGAGGTTATTATCAAGAGTGATGTTCAAAACAATTAACAATTAGTAGGGCACAGGCACTCAGCCATGCTGGCATAGGATAGTGAGAAAGTTGGATTATGGGGAGGTCTAGAGAGGGCCTGGGCTTTGGGACAGTTACTTTTTGCCCTCTACTGTGGAAGAGTTCCAATAATTTAAAAACTGGTATGGTTTTGCCGGTGTATACAAGTTCCATATCAGTCCTTATTAGTCTAACTTCCATTTTACAAGGAAGGGACTGAGACTTGGAGAATTAGAAAACTTGCTTGTCTGGCTTATTCCACTCTACTCTGTTATCTTTTCTGGGCAAGCAGGGGAACTACCAGAACTGGTAGAGATGCCTTCTGTTAGGCTATTTAGGGTTAGAGGTAAAAGATAACTTGATTGAGTCTCTGTCACATCAAGATGGCTGGAAAATTTAAGCATTGTCAGTTTCCTAACTTTGACAGCCCTAGTTCATACATAGACCGCCAGTCATCAGCCCACAGTGGTTATTGCTGAGATTCTTGAAATCCAGGGATTCAGTTATAATCTTAGAATTGCTGCTGTGTTTAGGAACCTTGATGTTTAGAAGTTTACCCCTTCTCAACAGACCGTGCTTATGAGCACTGCTACAGCAATGAGAATACACCAATTTCCACCAATTTACAATTTACACACCTTCCCAAAATAAGGAAATGTCCTATCTCTCCCCAGTTTTAAATAAAGGCACTCCCCCCATTTACCTCTCAGACATCGACCATCATTTCTTCAATGAGCTCACGCTCTAACAGTAGCAGGAAAAAGCATGATTTTTCAAGTAACTTCAGTTTTAACATTCTAGACAAAGGAATACAAATGGTTTTGCTATCTGCTTGACATGAATAAAGGGGAAATATAAGACATTAGTATTTCCATAAATTATCCCTTCATATCAATAAAATCTTTTTGAAAAAAAATCAAGCCTTGTCTTGTTGGTTTTAAGAGTCAAAGGTATTTGTTTACACCCTAGGTCAATATAGCCTGGGAGCCTGAGGACTCAAAGTGCTCACTGAAAAGAGATTTGGTGGCAGTGGCTATCTAATACCCTGGAGCTCTTTTGTGGTTTCTGGGGTATTGCGAGAAAGGGAGTGAGAATGAGAAGAATAAGGATAAACACCAGGTGTTGTTGAAATCCTATAAAGGAAGGGAATTCACTTCAAAGTGTTCTAAATAATGAGGTTCTCCTGCTAAGAAGTTGAGGGTAACAAAATGTGGGAAATCTTACAAATCAGATTAAAGAGTCATATAATATTCTGAATGTTACCCCTTTACTAGATATTTTCTCCCATTCTGTGGATTGTCTTTTTACTCTGTGGATAGTGTCTTTTGATGTACAAATTTTGCAAAATTTTCATGAAATCCAGTAGATAAATAAAATAAACTGAAAGAGACATGTAAGAGACAAATTGTATGTTTTTCTGAAGCCATAGTTGGAACAATGTGAGAAAAATCTATGCTGTAATTTGGCGAGGAGAGACAATTGGTTTTAATTGTTACAAGTTAAGAAGAAAAACGTTATTTTAACAATTTAGAAAAACATTTTCCAGGCCTTCCCTGGTGGCGCAGCGGTTTAGCGCTGGGCTGCGAAGCTGCTGGGCTGCGAAGCTGCTCACAGCCTCTGAGCGCTGGTTCGATCCCCAGCCAGGTGAGGGTCCCACGTGGTGCGCAGATCGCTCCTGCAGTCCGCTGCTCCCCTCATCAGTGTACTTGGTCAGTCTGCCTGTTCTGCTCCCCGCTCTGGCTCTGGTGAATTCTCTCACCCTCCAAATCTTTATTAAAAAAAAGAAAAGAGAGAGGGCCTCCCCGGTGGCTCAGCGGTTGAGTGCTGGGTTACGAAGCTGCCCGCAGCCTCTGCAACGCCGGTTCGATCCCCGCTGCTCCCCGGCCACCAGAGCAGGGTCCCACATGGCCCTCAGACCTCTCCTGCCGCCCGCTGCTCCCCTCAGCAGTGTACTTCGGTCCTTCTGCCTGCTCTGCTGCCCGCTCTGGCTCTGGTGAGTTCTCTCACCCTCCCGCGCTTCTGACTGTACCCAGTGCTTGTATAAATAAATAAATAAAAATAAATAAATCTTTAAATAGAGAGAGAGAGAGATTAACCCTTAACTTCTCTTATAAAAAAAAAAAGAAAAACATTTTCCGAGAACTATAAATGAGGTGTTGCGCTCCTTATTTAAAGGCCTGCCACTAGGAGGAGACATACGAATTAAAATTGATCTGTTCTTCCTTTGCAATACTTTTTTTATATTAATCAGAGCCTACATGAAAAATATGTTTAGTAGCAGAATTCTAGTAAAAGAATTCGTGATTATTAAAATTTTGTCTTAAAAATGAACATGTGACATTTAAATAATAGTTTATATTCCATCGTCTCTCTTTGTAAAATCCATGTCTTACGCTGTTTAGATCTGAAAACCAAAGATTAGACCAGTGGTTCTCAAAGTTCAGAATCACCTGGAGGTCTCCTCAGGAAACAGGTTATTCAACCCATATTTTCTGTTTCAGCTGGCTTGGCATACAACAGGGAAAAAAATATGCATTTCTAACAAGGTATCTGGTAAGCTAGGGTTTGTGTTTTGGGGGAACATACTTTGAAAAACAGTGTGCTGGATGACTACAGAAGTAAACAAATTGCCAACAATCAGATTCAATTCAATACTGAGAACATACTCAAGTAACTCAGTTTGCCAACAGTAATTTAGTATGGGAAGTAAGATTGGAATGATGGTTTTTGACTTTTGAACTCAAAAGAAAGCAATCTTTATTTAGCTTGTACCAGCATAGTACTGAGGGAATAAATTTTAGCCAGAGGTGAAGTAAAATAGACTAAAGGCAAAGACACCAGGTAGAGGTCTCCATGGGTCCCTCTCATACCAGGCACAGGCCCTGATTAAACATAGAAAATTTCCCAAAGATCAATTTGGCTCACTGACAAGTAACTAAAATAATTCTTTTGATGTTAGGACAAAAATGGGTGGTGGGGAGGTGTGTGTGCAAAATCTGCATAACGTTAAAGATACAGGGATATACCTTGTAATTTCTCCAAAGTGTATAATAAAGATTTCAAAACTGCTTAGTACTGTGTTTCCTAAGGGTACCCTCCTCCCACCCTTTGCATTTTCTCTGCTGTGGGAAATACTTTTGTGGAAAATTTTGAGAAATATTGGTCTAGGTCAAAAGTAAATGACAGCGTGGAGTCTGATGATGACATTCGTAGTTGGAGAAATGCCAGGTTTCAACAGCTCCTCTGGTGTGTGGTAGAATATGTGGAAACTGGCATGTAATTAGATGGAGCTGGATGAGGAAAAGAGAGAAGAGAAGTGTGAGGAGGATCTACAAAGAGGGGATAAATGTTGAGGTTGATTTTGGACAGAGTTACAGTTCCTTGGAGTACAGTTAGGTGGAGCTAGTGTGTAGTTGTTGAAATGTAGCCTCTAAACCCTAAGTTCAACTGCATCTTTATTTTTTTTAATATCCAAAAAAGCAGGTTTATTATAATAAGGGAGACAATAAAGGAAACTTGCATAGACACAAATGGGCAGAAAGAACTGCTCCTAAAAGGGACAGGATTGCTGAAAGAGAGGCCTCCATAGGGCAGTCTTGGGAGCAGGGCTGCCTCTGCTGCTTTGCAAAGGGAGAGGTGAGTGAAGAGAAACACCTGCATAGATGGGCAGAAGGGCTGCTGTAGCATCTTTAGGTTAGGGTTTATTTTTTTTTAAGATTTATTTTATTTTATGCATACAAGAGCTGGAGCACAGGCCAGAGGTGTGGTGAGGAGGATTCACCAGAGACAGTGGTGAACAGAACAGGCAGACTGACCGAAGTACACTGCTGAGGGGAGCAGTGGGCGAGTCAGGAGAGGTATGCTGCACCATATGGTTGCTCCCTGGCTGGCCGGGGGATCGAACTAGTGCTGCAGTGGCTGCGGATAGCTTCATAGGTTGTGTCTTAACCCCTTGCACCACCAGGGAGCCCCTAGGTTAGGGTTTTTTAAAAAGTGCAGTTTTCCCCGCTAAAACCTGGTTCTACCTTCCTTAAGAGAAAGGTAAAAGGTCATGACATAAAGGAAATAGCAATATGGTAAAATAAATGTTTATTATGACTTAGAAGCAGAAAGTTTAAATGTGTAGTAAAGCTTAAAGTCACTGGCAAAGGCAATAAGTGCACAAGGCATTGGAGGCTCCCAGTGGGATGGGTACTTTGGCAGCAGTGTGGGTGTTGACTTGGAACAGGAAGTTTCTGTAGATATTCAAGTACTGGGAGATGAGATCCTGGATTAAGGTAGTGACTGAAGAAAATAAAGGGAGAGATCAGAGACATTCCAGTTTTAAAATGCAGTAGGTTGCTGGTGGGAGTGCAAACTGGTCCAACCACTATGGAAAACTGTGTGGAGATTCCACAACCTGCTAAAGATGGAGCTTCTATATGATCCAGCAATTCCATTCCTAGGTATTTACCCAAAGGACACGGAAACATTGATTCAAAAGGGCGCCTGCACCCCTATGTTTATCGTAGCATGTAGAGTAAATGGTTTTCAGGCTTTTCTGCCCTCCCACCATTAGGATTATCCTGTCTGATGGAGCACCTGCAATTGTACATTGTTGTAAGCTGTCTTATTTACTTCTGTGGGCCAAGGGAGGAGTATTGTGATAGTCAGGGAGGGAAGCAGAGGCAAGAGAGAGAGGCAGGAGAGAGAAGGGGAGGAAGAAGCCCAGAAAGAAGACTTGTTGGGGGCTTGGAGACCTACCCACCTTCTGGTGCCCCTGCACCCCTGCCTGCCATGTACCTGTTTGCCACACTACATGTAAAGTTCAATAAAAGCCTGAGAAAGCCACTGAGGGCTCCAGGACTCTCCTTTACCCAGTCTGGTCTGCTCTAATCATCATAGATATCCTGCTCTGTGCTCTTCCTGGCACTACACAGCACTATTTACAATAGCTGAGCAATGGAAATAACCCAAATGCCCAAAAATAGATGACTGGATCAAGAAGATGTGGTACATATACACCATGGAATATTACCCAGCAATCAAAAAAGATAAACTCATGCAATTGGCAGCAACATGGATGGAGCAAGGGATCATGCTCAGCAGAATAAGCCAGAAAGAAAAATAAATTTACCGGATGGTCTCACTCATAGCAGGAATTTAGAAAAACTAAATAAGAGACCAGGAAAAAACCTAATTATAATAAAGTAAAAATCAAAATCAACAAGCAACTATAAACCACAGACACACTAAAGGGGGGAGAGGGAGAGTAGGATCAAAACAAGAGGGGTGGGAATTGTAAGGGGACTATAATCAAGATGAAAATGCATACATTCTGCAAAAATGAAAAATGATGTAAAAAAAGTATAAATAAATAAATAAATAAATAAATAAATAAATAAAATACAGTAAGATTTGACTGCCTAAATGAGGAGACAAGAGTCGTTTTTTTTTAAATCTCCAATTATGAGCCTGAGAATTAGTCAAAAGTATAGTATTGGTGACATGACATTGTTCAAAGTATGGTATTTGGGGTTTTTTTTAAAGATTTATTTGTTTATGCATACAAGAGCTGGGATACAGGACAGAGGTGCGGGGGGTTAGAGGATTCACCAGAGACAGAGTGGGGAACAAAACAGTTGGACCTACCGAAGTACACTGTGTCTTAACCCCTTGTGCCACAAGGGAGGCCCCAAAGTATGGTATTTGGACATCTGCTCTGCCCAAACAGATGAAAGGATAATTACCCAGACTACCAGTTCTCAAGAAGTAGTCAGCAATAGTTGGGATTTTGTTACAAATGAAGATTCTCAGGCCCTACCTCCACCACTAAATCCCGCCCAATATTTTGTGGTTTAACAAGCTCTCCCGGTGATTCTAATGCACACCCAAGTTGAACATTGAGCTAGATCAGTCCAAGTTTTTTTTTTTTTCCCTTTCAAGGATTTGAACTGGGATGTACAGAGGTAATTAGTCTGTTGATTGTGGGGAGAGAAGCTGGAAGTTGGTCATAAAAAGACTATGAGTAAGCTGGAATTATGAGTAAGCAGAAGCTGTAACTCAATGAGGTAGTTGGCTGGTCATCATAGAGACAAAGGAATGGTGACACTATGGTAGGGAAGTGCTGCATTCCGGCTGCAGCCTGCAGTGACAAGCTAACCCAGTCTCTAGGTGTGATGAATTTGTCCAGTTCCATGAACAACCTAAATCCCAACTAAAGCCCAATCATTGTGCTATTCTTAGGTTCCTGTGATATTCTTATCTCCTTTATTGTCATGTGTATTCTTAAAATAGATAGACTTCCCACCACTTGAGGTGACCTGAGTGAAGCTGTGTTTCTAAAACATAACAAGCAGCCACACTCCAAAGTAGATTGAGCAAAACTTTAAATTAATAAAAAGAAATTCTTTTTAAAAAATTATGGGCTCTTATTTTTTTATTTTTTTAATTAAATTTACCAATGTAACCATTTTTATGTATACAGTTTTGTGGTATTGAATTCAGTCACATTATTGTGCAACCAATTTCCAGAACATTTTCCTCTTGCAAATTGCATTTTAAAGAATTGCTTTTTTGATGAAATGTTTTTTAATACTCACGTTCCCACCTACACAATTGAGCAACTTCTAAACTTAATCATCAGGTCTGATGCTCAGGTTCATATTTGGTCTGGGGGTTTTTGTGCATTTGTTTATTTCTTTCATTAATCTTCTTATTTGGGCAGTCACTAGGAAACATACTGCTAGTTTTTCAACTGGAGTATCTTTTGGCCTCTCCTCTCATTTCTCCCAGTTATGGCCTTAATGCAGGTTTAAACTTCCCACCCTTACTTTTCAACATCTTCTGTATATTGTATGGCATCATTATCCTTTCTTTTTCTAATTTTATGTTTCACAATTTGATATTGGTCTTCAAACAAGCACGCATTGAGCCTCCCCAGTGGCGCAGTGGTTGAGTGCTGGGTTGCGAAGCTGCCCGCAGCCTCTGCGGCGCCAGTTCGATCCCCAGCTGCTCCCCGGCCACCAGAGGAGGGTCCCACCTGGCGCGCAGACCTCTCCTGCCGCCCGCTGCTCCCCTCAGCAGTGTACTTCGGTCCTTCTGCCTGCTCTGCTCCCCGCTCTGGCTCTGGTGAATTCTCTCACCCTCCCGCGCTTCTGACTGTACCCAGTACTTGTATAAACAAAAAACAAACAAATAAATAAATAAAGCATGCCTCTATTTAAAAAAAAAAAAAAAGCACGCATTTTCAAGGTAGAATTGTAGGCTTAAAGATTACACAACTGGGGGCAAATGAGGCAGCAGCCTAACTCTCGTTAAGTCGCTACCTTGTCTAGATCCTTGTCATCTGGTCTGGTAAAAGAATTGAGTTCAAAGAAATAGTTTTTCCATCTCTAGCATTGCTATACCATTTTATTTTGCTTTATCAGGTGGGTGGTGTTTCCCTGTAGCTTATTTTCGAAAGACAACATATTTAAATAACTTGATCTTATAGAAATAACATTTTATTATCAATACATTTCAAGAAAAGAAGTTGAAGTTCTAAGAACAAAACTGTTACATTTAGGGTGTTACAAAATGTTTTAATTTATTATGACAGTTTAACTGGTATCAGAATGTACCATACCTTATCAAACTTCGCACTCTTCCTTCTTACCCACCAGCTAACCCTTTTGTTCCAACCAACCCAATCTATTGAAACTCTACATCCTGTCTTTTTTCCTTTTTGCCTCTGGGTCTTTGCTAATGTCATTTGCTCCATTAGCCTGAGCTTAGCTCCTTCTCAGCTCATGCTCAATACTTGGCTCACTCCAAGAAACTTGTCCTGATTAGCTTACTCTAACCTCACATTCATCCATTTAACTCACACTTACTGAGCATTTTAACATTTTTTTTTTTTGCGTAGAAAAACTGGGGTGTTAGACAGAAGTGAGTGACAGAGAGAATTCACCAGAGACAGAATGGGGAGCAGGACAGGTGGGTGGATTTACTGAAATACACTGCTAAGGGAAGTAGCGGGTGAGACGGGGGAGGTCTGCTGCACCAAATATGGGTTAGCTCCCTGGCAGGGATCATGGCTGTGATAGCACTGAGACTTAAACCGTAGGTCACCAGGGAGGTCCATGAGCATTTATCTTTTGCCCGTTCCTCCACTTTTTCTATAAATTTCCATACGCAACTTTAAATCATATTGTTCACAAACAATTTTGATTTGATAGTTTGTGTATGTGTATTTTTTTTCTCAACCTAATTTTAAGTGCCCTTTTAAACTTCTGTGTGCAATATTGTGGGTGGATTAAGATTTACTGAATAAGGGCCTCCCTTGTGGCGTAGGGGTTAAGATGCAACCTATGAAGCAATCCACAGCCACTGCAGCACGAGTTCGACTCCTGGCTGGCCAGGGAGAAACCCACATGACGAGATAGACCTCTCCTGTCTTGCCTGCTGCTCCCCTCAGCAGTGTATTTCAGCTCTGCCTGTTCTGTTCCCCACTCTGTCTCTGGTGAATCCTCTCACCCTCCCATGCATCTCTGGCCTGTACCCCAATTCTTGTATAAAAATAAATAAATCTTTAAAAAAAAAGATTACTGAATGAATGGATGAATGAGTGAAATAAATAATATAAAACTAGCTTAATTCAAAGGAACTTGAGGGAAATACTTAACTTAAATTTAGAAGTCATTCTAAGTCTAAACTTTGAGAATTACATTGTAGGTGATTCAGCTGAGTGGTCTCTCTCTGCACTGGCACTCCTCACTCATTTTTGACCCTTAGTCATCATTGTTTACATTATTTCTTCTCTATAAAGTCAGTTGACCCCAAAGTCACATATGTGATAAGAAAGCAATCTTTTAATTATAAAGGTGAATTAATGTGTATTACTATTTAGTCTTTGCAATGAAAGTAAAGGTTCCTTGTTGGCAGGAAGTACCTTCACATATAGGCTTTAAAATTAATATAATTCTGAGTTTCCAGTGGACACTTAATAAATAAGGACATAAATAAATTATAAAGACAAATACCTTCCCCCTTTAGAAGAGTTTTCTTTCCCTAAATCAGTAAAGGTGATGTTTCCCCTAAGAGTGTGTGTGTGTGTGTGTGTGTGTGCGTGTGTGTGTGCGCACACGCACGCGATCTCACGCACACGCGTAAGGCCCAAAGATGTATTTTTAATAAGTGTTTCAGATGATTCTGATGCGCTCATAAATTGAAGTACTATTACCACAAGTACGAGGCAGGATTAACAAATAAGCTGAGGACTTAGGAGAATGGACCTTGTAATTAGATGCCTGGGTTCATCAAACTCTACTACTTACTAACTGCATATTCTGGACATGCTATTTAACCTCCCTGCACTTCAGTTTGCTCGCTACAGAAGAATAGTATAATTATCTCATAGAGTTGTTCTGAAAATTAAACGAGTCAATATATGTAAGGTTCTTGGAACAGAGTTGAACAATGTAAATACTATGTATACATTGTCATTATCAGAATTCTAAGTATCCACTTTCCAACAAAAAAGCACATTTCTATAAAAGTCTGTCTATTGTAGACAACCTAAACCACAAAATTTATCTTTTCTTCCTTTTTCCCTTTCTATTTTAGAAAAGTAGACACATTAAACCAGGATATTGCCTTATTTCAGGATAAGCCTGCACAAAGAAAGTATACATCTTTTACTACATGCGGATGAGCTAGCTAGCCATCAGTACTCAATCTTCTGTACAGCTTCTCCATAATTAAAATCATATAAAAAGGGCAGGGATTCAAATGAGTCTAATATGTTTTCTCCTTACCTGGAAATGTTTGGGTAACTACAGAAGGTAACAAAACACAAAGCCTATTGTAGCAACCAATCCCATGGCCAAGTCATCTCTTGTTCCATGTTTCTATGGAGATCATGTTGACTCCAGGGCCTTGTCTTCCTTTCTAGTCCTATCTCCAGGATATTTGCTAGCCTTTGATAGATGGAAAACATTCCCAAGACCAAACCAGAGAGTTTATAACTCCCCATTCCCCTGCCCTTAATAGAGTGAGATGAACTTTGGCAACTGATCAGTTGAGGATGGATCCTTGACCACAGTTGTGCCTGGGAAATTCAGGACAGATTTTTGACAATGGACTCCTTGTTCGAATGTGTATCCAGGCTGGATATGATTAATAGACTCTTTTAAAATTAGGCTTTCTCCTTATCATGTGACTTCTGGAAAGTTACTTAACATTTGAATTTCTATGTCCCTTTTTGTAAGAAGGAATTTACAATAAACTGTTAGTGTAAGAAAGAAATTCTAAGACAATTTATATAACTCCTTACATTTTATGAAGAGGTGAGATCCAGAGAGGCTAAGAGACTTATTTAAGATCAAAGAGGAAGTGGTTGGAACAGGAATAAAGCCTGTGGAATTTAGTTAATTTTGCTATTAAAAAAGTGCTAAAATTGGATAAGTTTGCTTGAAGTTCAACATTTAAATGCCATTGGTGTTTTACTTTTTTAGTATTAATTTTTTTGACAACCTAGCTACTGTATAAAACATGAAGAATTAATTTTTAGTATTTTATCTTATAATAATGTACTAGAAGGCTTGCTGTTAAACAGAAAATAAAAAAACTTTTAAAGTTTCCATGAAATCATATGTTTCATAATTTGGAATCATAATTTTAACTGATATTTTGTTGAGTTGATTCTTTTTTTAAAAAATGGTTTTGTTATGATGTATGAATTGTATCTCAATTATAAATGATTCTAGTCTTTTATCACTCATCAAAAGTATATTTTATTTCCATGAACCTTAATTCTACTTAATGTTCTAAAATATAATTTCAGTTATACAAATTTGCAAAGAATTCTTTCTAAAGAATCCCCAGTCTTTACATTATAATATTATACATAAATATATTTTTACATTCACATTTCCATACATACCTTTTTCCTGAGACATTTAAGAATAAGTTACAGACTTGATGCCCTTCTAACCTTAAATCTTAAGTGAAAAAAATATACCACACCCAGCAACTATAGAGTAATCCAGTATCGGTCTTTTCAGCAACACCCACTCAGACAGATACTAATCATTGTTGATAGCATCATTTTCAAATTGTAGCATCTTCTGACATGAACAATGGAAGATAAAAATCTAGCTGTAAGAACAATTAATATAGTCTTTTAGCTCAATAGATATTTACTAAAGAATGTTGACACTTCAGTGAATACAAGAATAAAACATAGTCATATTTTGCTCATTTGAGAGTTGCTGAACTCAACAAAGACCTCTCTCTTCCTCTCTCTCTCTCTCACCTTATTTCCCCTCCTATACATGAAGCAATTTCTTTTCAGAGTGGGGAAATGATTTAAAATAAGATCGCGTTTGCCTATAAATGAAGGATCAAATGATCAAATTCGAGATTTAAAATGATCTGTTCTGAACTTGCTAAGGAATGAGTCCATTTTGTCTTCTGTAGTTTTATTACTGTGTTAGCTGTTTTTTGTTGACACTGGAATGCGATTGGAGGGTATCAAATAAGTCTTTAAGAAGTTTCTCTTTCTTGCTCATATTACATTGTCATCCAAATGATATTAACATTCATTAACATCTATTCTATTTAGAGGATACATGCAGTACTAAGGAAACCCTTTCACTTGTCACCTCTATGATTTTTTTTATGGATTTATTTTATTCATTTATGTGTACAAGAGCTGGGGTGTAGGCCAGAGGTGTGGGGGGTGAGAGGATTCACCAGAGACAGAGTGGGGAGCTGAACAGGCAGAGCTACTGAAGTACACTGCTGAGAGGAGCAGCAGTGAAGACAGGAGAGGTCTGCTGTGCCATGTGGGTCAGCACCCTGGCTGGGGATAGAATTCATGCTGCAGTGGCTGCAGATAGCTTCATTGTGCTGAGACTTAACCCCTTGTGCCACCAGGGAGGGTCCACTTGTCACCTTTTTTTTTTTCTTTTTTTTTAATATATTTTTAAAGAGGCATGTATATTTATTTATTTATTTATTTATTTATTATTTATTTATTTGTTTGTTTGTTTGTACATGCACTGGGTACAGTCAGAAGCGCGGGAGGGTGAGAGAATTCACCAGAGCCAGAGTGGGGTGCAGAGCAGGCAGAAGGACTGAAGTACACTGCTGAGGGGAGCAGCGGGCGGCAGGAGAGGTCTGCGCACCATGTGAGACCCTCCCCTGGTGGCCGGGGAGCAGCCGGGGATCGAACCTGCGCCGCAGAGGCCGTGGGCAGCTTCGCAACCCAGCGCTCAACCGCTGCGCCACCAGGGAGGCCCTCACTTGTCACCTTTAAAACACATTTTGTCCAGATCTCCGCATGAATCCTGATTCCCCCAAGAGCAATAAATATAGATTGTGTGAGTTCATGTTAAGGAGACAACGGACAATTTAACACAGGTGACCTCATCTTAAAACTGCCACAGGAGCTTTGCGTAGCAAAGGGAACAGAGAGCCAACATAATACTTAAAATAGTTGGTGTTTAGTTAAACAAACTCGATTTCCAGTGTCATCCTTTTTGAACAAAGAACACTTTTGTAGGAAGTTAGCTGTCATCACTATATACATCAGCATAAATAGAGAGTAAAATGACTGATGTAAGCCAGGCACATCTCTATAAGCAAGAAAGTTGTACAGCAACAATTCTTTTTAAGCAACAATTTACCCTTGTTCCTGGTTTTAAGAACGTATCTTTGGAACACACCTAGTTCTCATATTTAAAAGGACAACTCTGTTAAGGATGCCTAAAGCTTTGTTTTAACTTCATCATTCTGTGCTCCTCAATGTGAAACTTGCTTCTTATCAGATGAATAGACTATGACTTACTGTTTTAGTAGTGCCTAATTTTGTGAGGTTACTAACATCTTTCCGGTGACAGTGTAGCTTTGATTAATTAATGTCTGAAGATAAGTATTTTATAATGTGAATACAAATAAATTGCACTTAATTTTTTTTTAAAGATTTATTTATTTATTTATACAAGCACTGGGTACAGTCAGAAGCGCTGGAGGGTGAGAGAATTCACCAGAGCCTGAGCGGGGAACAGAACAGGCAGACTGACGAAATACACTGCTGTGGGAAGCAGCGGGCGTGGCAGGAGATGTCTGTCGCCCCATGTGGAGCCCTCACCCAGGGGCCGGAGATGGAACCAGCGCTGCAGAGGCTGCGGGCAGCTTCGCAGCCCAGCGCTCAACCACTGCGCCACCAGGGGAGGCCCTGTACTTAATTTTTTAAAGATTTATTTATTTATGAATGCAGGAAGTGGGGTTTCAGGCCAGAGGTGTGGGAGGTGAGAGGATTCATGAGAGTCAGAATGGGGAACAGAACAGGCCTGAAATATCCCTGCTGAGCAGAGCATCAGGTGAGTCAGGAGAGGTCGGCTGTACCATGTGCGTAGCTCCCTGGCCAAGAATCAAACTTGTGCTGCATTGGCTGCAGATAACTTCATAGGTTGCGTCTTAACCCCTTGCGCCACCAGGGAGGCCCTGCACTTAATTTTTGTTGTGCTGAGGGCCTCCCTAGTGTCACAAGGGTTTAAGACGCAACCTATGAAGTGGTCTACAGCCTCTGCAGCATGAATTCGATCCCCGGCCGGCCAGGGAGAAACCCACATGGTGCTGCAGACCTCTCCTGACTCACCCGATGTTCCCCTCAGCAGTGTATTTCAGTCAATCTGCCTGTTTTGTTCCCCACTCTGTTTCTGGTGAATCCTCTCACCCCCCACACCTCTGCCTTGTACCCCAGTTCTTGTATGCATAAATAAATAAATCTTAAAAAAAAAAGAATTTTTGTTGTGCTGATAGTCAAAACACTACCAGTAAAAACAACAGGGCCTCCCCGGTGGCTCAGCGGTTGAGCACTGGGTTGCAAAGCTGCCCACAGCCTCTGCAGCGCCGGTTCGATCCCCGGCTGCTCCCCTGCCACCGGAGGAGGGTCCCACATGGCGCGCAGACCTCTCCTGCCGCCTGCTGCTCCCCTCAGCAGTGTACTTCGGTCCTTCTGCCTGCTCTGCTCCCCGCTCTGGCTCTGGTGAATTCTCTCACCCTCCCGCACTTCTGACTGTACCCAGTGCTTGTATAAATAAATAAATAAATCTTAAAAAAAAATAAAAACAACAACAAACAAACCCAACTAATCTATTCTCTACTATAGAAATTTAGTGTCATTGACTATTTATCAAGCACCCCTGGTATATGATACTTTTATGTGCTCATGAATGTGGAAATAAATTTAAAAGTTGATGATGCAGTTTCATTAGATTGCACTATGATTTATGAAGCTGTGATTTTTTTCACAAACATAATGTTTCTTTTTGTATGTTGAGTGATGCAGGATAGCAACTAGTTAAGGATTAGAGCATCCAATATTAAACAAAAATTTTCCAGTATTTAAAAGAAAGAATGTGATTAAGGAGTTCATTGGGCCTTCTTATTTTGTTTCACCTTGTTCTTTTTTTTAAATGACAGCTTTACTAAGAGCCATGTACCCCACAATATATCATCTTAACTGGATTCTCTTACACTGTGTTTTGCTTATATTTATTTTCTCAGATGTATACTCAGACACTTGGGTATTCTTTGTTGTTTATTTTAAGTGGGGAGGTTCTTGCTTCAGTACCACAGAACTTCTATGGAAGGCTTCATCACAGAATTTTCTATATGGAAGTCACTCTGGTAGCTTGGGAACACAAATGGGCAGCAACAGTGGCTTCTCCAGAGCCTCTGATAACTTCATTATTTTTTTAAATTTTATTTATCTTTGCACAGAAGAACTGGGGTGTAGGCCAAGGGTGCAGGGGATGAAACGATTCACCAGAGACAGTGGGGAACAGAACAGGTGGATCTGCTGAAATACACTGCTGAAGGGAGAGCAGGTGAGACAGGAGCAGTCTACTGTGCCATATTGTGGATTTGTTAGCTACCTGGCCAGGGATCGAACTCAGGTGAGATTTAATTCCTGGGCCACCAGGGAGCCTCCCCCCTGATAACTTTAGATTCACTTTAGGAAAAAGGAAAAATATTTGATTCACATTGTGGTAAAGTGAACAGCATCTATTCATTTTTTTTTTTAAGATTTATTTTTATTTATTTATACAAGCACTGGGTACAGTCAGAAGCGCGGGAGGGTGAGAGAATTCACTAGAGCCAGAGCAGGGAGCAGAGTAGGCAGAAGGACCGAAGCACACTACTGAGGGGAGCAGCGGGCGGCAGGAGAGGTCTGTGCACCATGTAGGACCCTCCTCCTGTGGCCGGGGAGCAGCCGGGGATCGAACCGGCGCCGCAGAGGCTGCGGGCAGCTTCGCAACCCAGCGCTCAACCACTGCACCACCAGGGAGGCCCAGCATCTATTCATCTTTCATGAACTTGTGTTCCATGACAAACTGCCTACTATCTGGTAAGCCATTTGAGAGTATAGGATTATTTGTGACTTACTGTGTCCTTTGGTGTCAAGCAAAGTACACTTTGTAAGAGATTATATATATATATTTGATGAATTGGAACAATTTATTGCAAAATTCCAGTTTTCAGGTAAAGATTCAGTACATAGGGGCAAAAAAGGACAGACTTAGGGGAACAAAGCAACCTCGATTCTAATGGTCCTAACATTAAAACCACATGTGTTTCTATCCAGAAGTATTTTACCAAACCCAATTGGGTGTCATTTAAAGCTGAAGCTTGGGGGAAAGATTAATTATACTAATAAAAATATTTTTTAAAAGTTCTTATGTATTATTGTGGCTGGGAGTATTGATGTTCTCTGTGGGGAACTAACAAAGGTTCTTTTTCAACTCACATGAAAATAAAACATTGCACTGCTAATGGGGATGTGGAAAGGACAGCAAAAGTTTTCCAGGGCACTTAATTATATCAGTTCCACTTTCTGTCAAAGATGTCCTATCCTAGTCATGATAGGAAGTTTAAGAAATGTCCAAAAATGACAAATCACAACATGAAGCTTAGGTGCCTTTCTTATTAAAGAAATGAACGAAGGAAAAATTCTAATGATCTTAAAGCAAGTTCTTTAACAGGGGCCTCCCCGGTGGCACAGCGGGTTGAGCACAGCGCTGTGAAGCTGTCCGCAGCCTCTGCAGCACGGGTTCAATTCCCGGCTGGACAGAGAGAAACCCACATGGCGCGGCAGACCTCTCCTGTCTCTCCCGCTGCTCCCCTCAGCAGTGTATTTCGTCAATCTGTGTGTTCTGCTCCCCACTCTGTCTCTGGTGAATTCTCTCACCCTCCTGCACCTCTGCCCAGTACCCCAGTTCTTGTATAAATAAATTCTTTAAAAAAAAAAAAAGTTCTTCAACAGACTTCAGCAGACTCATTGATAAAATTAGAAGATTGGATTAGATAATATCAAGGTCCTTTCTATACAGTTTGCTTAAGGCTTTTTCAGGAAAAAAAAGAAAAAGAAAAGAAAAGTAAACTCTGGTGGCTGAGACATGGAATTGGGGAAAAAAAAAAACAATTCCTATGAGAATCATTAGTTGGGATAAGGATGATGATAGAAGTTATCCCCACTATCACCATTCTGTACTGTAGTCAGAGGGCTTCAGCAGCACAGGGACAGGCACTTTGCCAGCCACCTGATTCCATCTACAAACAGAATATTTTGGCAAATCTTGTCATTAAAAAGGATTTGCTTTGTTCCAGAGATAGCAACAGTGTGGTGGTCAGGAAATCTTTGTCCTTGCCTTGGGGCTTTAGCTCACTGAGCTTCCTTCATTGGGCATGTAGCAGTCAGGTGTTTAAGTTAGTACTCCCCACTATATTGTCATTTCGGGGAATCACACACACCCTATTCAGGTCTATATCCCACTCTAGCTTGCATGATATTTTGCAGATAGTACATACTTTGTACACACCATTTGAATAAGCTTTTTGTCTATAAAATCATAATGAAACCTAGTTTTTAAATGTCATTTCACTAAACTTACATAGTTATGTAAAGTAGGGAGTTATGTAAAATAAACTAGGGAGTTACGTAAAATCAATGACTAAAAAAGGTACATATATTAAAAAATGGCATTTCATGGGCCTCCCTGGTGGTGCAAGGGGTTATTAAGACACAACCTATGAATCTATCCAAAGCCTCTGAAGCATGAGTTCAATCCCCAGCCAGGGAGAAACCCACATGGCGCAGCAGACCTCTCCTGTCTCACCCACTGCTCCCCTCAGCAATGTATCTCAGTAGATCTGCCTGTTCTGCTCCCCACTCTGTCTTTGGTGAATCCTCTCACACCCCCCACCTCTGGCCTGCACCCAAGTTCTTGTATGAAATAAATAAATAAATCTTTTAAAAAATGGCATTTTATGTTGAAGAATATAATATTTATATAGTATCTACCATCTACAGTATTTGTTTTTCCTTATATACATTAATCATTTTACCCTTTCTCTAGGGGTCAGATCACATTTGTCCTCTCCAAAGCTAGTTAATTGGTTGCTCCTCCTGAGTAGTTTCGCATATATAGGGTAGCATACTGAAATTACCATCACATTAGATTTTCAGTTTGTTGCAGGGCAGAAGAGTTCAAAGTCTCCTTGTGTTCTGTAAACATGGTCCCTTCAACAAAGAAGGCAATTAGTAAATATCTTATTGATGATCATTTTGATCAACAATATGTGACTTACTCTTAGTATTCAGATCAGCTGACAGCTTCAGGCTTGTGTTTTCTTAGGAGGAAAGTGCTCTGGGGGTGGCAGCTTTGTTCCTGTTCTCCTTGGTCCAGACCTCCCTCAGGGCCCCTGAAGCCTGTCTGCTCATACCCAGGCATTGCTTTCTCTGTATTTTATTGTCTTACTTTTCCTGGAAGCCAGATTTTGGAGACGGATCAAATATTTAAAAAGAGAGAGAGAGAGAAAAATCAAAATTTTTTTTCCATGAGTTAATTGTGAACATATTGTACAAAGAGTAACAAAGGAACAGGCCAGCAGCTTTGAGTATAGTATAATTTAATGGGCTAATCTGGATACACAGAATTGAAAATTATATAGTATAGAAATACAAATGTTGTATGTTATAAATAATTGTGTTACTATACTCAGAGCCAGAAGTAGTCACAGAAGGGCTGATGGTAGGAAGAAGAGAGAGGAAGGAAAATAGGGGGAAAAAAAACAAGACACAATGGTTACTAGGAAGAAGCGATGGTACTACGCAAAAATTGAGGCAAATGTGCATCACTCAATGAGTATACTAGGTCAGCTGAGTTACTGGAGTAGAGTTCACATGCCACAGCAGGTTAAGAAACTGGTTTAAAAACGAGGAAGTAGGGTCCTCCCTGGTGGCACAAGGGTTTAAGACACAACACTATGAAGCTATTCACAGCCACTACATTACGAAGTTTGATCCCTGGCCAGGGAGCTATCCACATGGCGCAGCAGAACTCTCCTGACTTGTCCACTGCTTCCCTCTGCAGTGTATTTCAGTAGATCTCCCTGTTCTATTTCCCACTCTGTCTCTGGTGAATCCTCTCACACACACACACCCTGCATCTCTGGCCTGCACACCAGCTCTTATATGCATAAATAAATAAATCTGTAAAAAATAATAAAATAAAAAATAATTAAAAAGGAGGAATTAAATTGGTAAGACATTTTAAGATTCAATGTAAATAATGTGCAATTTCTTTTTTTTTAAGATTATTTATTTATTTATTTATTTATTTATTTATTTATTTATTTATACAAGAACTGGGGTACAGTCAGAGGTGCGGAAGGGTGAGAGAATTCACCAGAAACAGAGCAGGGAGTAGGACAGGCAGATGGACCAAGGACACTGCTGAGGGGAGCAGCAGACGAGACAGGAGAGGCCTGCTCGCCATGTGGGTTTCTCCCTGGCTGGCCGGGAATCGAACCTGCATGCAGAGGCTGCAGACAGCTTCACAGCCAGTCGTTCAACCTGCTGTGCCTCTGGTGAAACCCAATAATGTGCAATTTCTGTGAGGAGTTGGCTTTAAAGGTTTATGAAAAGAGACATTTAATGTATTCAAAACAGTGCTTAAGGAGGATGAACTGTGCTTTAATAATAGCTAACATTTATTGAACAATAAATATATGCCCAGTGCATCTATCAGCCCATTAATCTCACAACAACCCTATGAATGAGACACTGTTATCTCTATTGTACAGGTAAGGAAACTGAGGCAAAGATCTGTTAAAGTTTTTCCCAAGGTCCCATTGCTTCTAAATGGCAGTACTGGAATATGAACTTGGGTATTTTGACTCAAAACCTGGTGTTCCTACCCATTATGTGATATTTGTAACAGCTTTCTTTTTGTAGAGCTATTTACCCATGTGACAGACAGCTGGAATGTTCCTTAGGAAGTTGTAGTAGTCTGAAGCCCACAGAGATTAGACTCTGAATTTGGACTGTGATCACAGAAAAAGTGAGGAAGGAATAAAACAGCCCAAGAGACAATCAATTGGATTTGCTAATATATTTGAAAAATGGAGATGAGAGAGATTAGTGAGATAAAGATGAGGTCTGTGTTTATATTATTTCACTTTACTGAGCATTTACTATGTACTAGGAACTGTGTTACATGCTAGGGAAGAAACAGTGAACCAAATAGGCAAAGTCCTGCATTTAAGGAGAAAGATTTCATTATTAGTAAAAACCTGGTTACATATATAAAGACTGTGTTTAGATGGAAACATAAAACTGGGAATACTGGTTGTTTATAGAGAAAGCAGATGGAAGCAGAGGCAAGGATAGGAAGGAAATGGCAAAATTGAATTTCAACACGATTGTGCTATTTAGAAAGTATAATTATTTTTTTTAAATTGAGTTGCAGAAACTATATTATGTACTGACACACATGTGTGTTTGTGTGTATGTGTGTATTTGCCTGCATATGGGTAGACTTTCTGGTGGTTCATACAAGAAACTTGCAAAACTGCTTGCCCCTGGGGAGGGGATTTAGGTAGGTTTGGAACAGAAATAGGAGAGTGACTTCACTTTACATCCTTTCAATTATTTGCATTTTAATTAATTCAGTTATTGAGCATATTATGGATAAGTACTAAATAAAAAATTAGCAAAAACCTAGAAATACAGGTTTTATAAAGAAAAAAGCCACAAATTTTTAATGTTTCACACACTAGTGTGCTTTCTCCAAGTTGTAACTTTTACCAAATTTAACAATTAAAGTGTCTGCATGTGTATAGTGTAGGGGAACCAACAAAAACTATGGTGCTTTTAAAAATAAGGAGATTGAAATATTTTGGCCTTTGGCTAATGTGAGAAAAAATCCTCAGCTATCACAATTCTCTAGATAAGGTTTCAAAAAATGCCTAAGGCAGTTTCACTTCACACAATAGACACCCTGTTGAAACAGGTTCAGGTGGTAGTAACCTCCACCCATAGGCTTCAGGGTTTTTGTGCTTTCTTGTAGAACCAACTAACCCTGTCCATGACAGTTTGTACTGTATTTTATTATATTTTAAACTGAGTTGATCCACTCCATCCCGAATAAAATATGCATCAGAAACCCCTTATTCTTTCAAGACGTAAGGTAGCCAATTTGACGAAACCATGGTTTAAAAATTTAGTTTTCTTGAAGATAATTTAAATTTAAGGGTTTAAAAGAGCTTCATTGAGGTATAACTGACACACAATATGCTACACACACTAAAAAGTGTGTACATCGTGCTCCACTGTCTTCTGGTTGGCATTGTTTCTGACAAATTATCTGCTATCATCTTCATCTTTGTTCCTCTGAAGGTAATAAGTCTCCCTCCCTCCTAGCCACCCCACCATTTTTTTTAAAGATTTATTTTTATTTATTTATTCATACAAGAACTGGGGTGTAGGCCAGAGGTGTGGGGGGGGGTGAGAGATTCACCAGAGACAGAGTGGGGAGCAGAACAGGTAGACCCACTGAAATACACTGCTGAGGGGAGAAGTAGGTGAGGCAGGAGAGGTCTATTGCACCATGTGGGTCAGTTCCCTGGTGGGGGATCGAACCCATGCAGCAGTGGCTGGTGATAGCTTGAAAACACTGAGACCTCAACCCTTGCCCCACCAGGGAGGCCTCTTTGCTTCCCCCTACTCTGTTTTTAAAAAGATCTTTTTAATCACTGATTTTAAGAAAATTTTGTTTGTTGTGCTTGTCATTTATAGATATTCTTGAAACAATGAGTCTGACCATTCTGTGTCTGCAGCCTGAAGTCTTTTCACACAGCACAATGGGATGATTGTTTACCTGCTTCTATCCCTTCCCTTGGAGTTCACTTATTTTTGTAGCTGGTTGTTCACCTTTATTTCTTTTATTTTTATATGCATGTATTACTCAGTTATTTTTTAGTTGTTTGAAGTGAGAAGCTAAATCCTTTCCTTATTATACCATCTTGGTCAATAATAGAGTTTTGCCTTCAACTATTAGAAAAGAAATATAAATATCTTTATAATTTGTATAGAGAAAATGGCAGCAATGGTACCCTAGAATACTTTGTTAGTGCTCAAAATTTAATCTGCATGCCGCATAAGGAACTCTTGAGTTTAAGATATGATTGGCAATAAACGATGGGCGTGTATTCGGAATAGCTTTCCTCTCACTAAGTAGTACTCCTGTTCCATCCATTCTTCAGCTTCTTTCCTTAACATTGCCTATTTAATGTCATTTTCTTGAAAGACCACATTGTTTTCTGTTTAGTTACAACAATCCTGACTAATATTGGTGAAAATCAGGTTATGTTTGGATGTTTTGTTCTTTTCTTCTTGTATTTATTAATTAAAATGTGGTGCCAGATATCTATTCTGCATACTTGGTACATTAGCTATCTTCACCATGTAACTGTCCTCAAATTTAGCAGTTTAAAACAACAAACTTTCAAAGTGAAAATCAAAATCAACAAACAACTATGAACCAGAGACACTTTTTGGGGGGTCAGGGGTGGGAGGGGAGGGATTGGGGTCAAAATTGGGGGGTTGCAATTGTATGGGGAATATAAAAATAAAATTTATTATTTAAAAAAATAAAACAACAAACTTTCTTACAATCTTTATAAGTCTCCAATCTGGGAGCAGCTTAACTGGGTGATTCTGGGTAAGATGTCATGAGATTGCAGTCAAGATATTGTCTAGGAGTGCAGTTATCTGGGTCTGGAGCATTTACATCCAAGATGCTTTTCATGACCTGTCTTGGGGAGTCATATTCTGTAATATCTACATTACCTATTGGCTATGTAAATCAGCCCTATCAATGTGGAATTGTTGGGGACCCTCTTATAAGTCTATCTCTACACTTGAGAATAATCAATGCATAAACCCCTGCCTGCAGTTTTATATTCTAGTATAAGCTGCTAGACAGCAAACAGTAAACATAATAAATTACTTCCTGTCCAATGGAAAAAATAACAATTAAAAAAAAAGAGCCCAGGACATTAGAATGGTTTTGGGATCAAGTTACAATTTAAATTGGAAGGTCAGAGTAGTAGATTTTGAAGTATTTAAATACCAAATGAAAAGGTTGGTGAGGTGTTAACATACTCGGAAGGGGTGTGATCCCTTACCTCTGAATCATATAGTGTTGTAAACCAATGTTACCTCAATTTAAAAAAAAAAAAAGGTTGTTAAGGGAGTGAGCTATGTATGTAATCTAGAGGAAGAGCATTCTAGGGCATAGTTCAAGAAAAGGTCCTGAGAGTGCCTGGGAAGGAGCCAGTATTACTGCAGAGGGGTGACAAAGGGAAAGTTGATGAGGTTAGAGAGGGAGGAGATAGATCTTATAGAGACCCATGGCCCATTGTACTGACAGACTAGAAAAAGAGAAATGGGGAAATATTGGAAGATTTTGAGCACAGAATTTTATACTTTTTTAAAAAAAGATTTATTTATGCATACAGAACTGGGGTGTAGGCCAGAAGTGAAGGGGTAGTGGTAGTGAGAGATTCACCAGAGTCAGAGTGGGGAACAGAACAGGCAGATCTACTGAAATACACTGCTGAGGGGAGCAGGGGGCGAGTCAGGAGAGGTCTGCTGAGCCATGTGGGTTGTTCCTGGGCTGGGGATCAAACTTGTGCTGCAGTGGCCACCGATAGCCTCATAGTGCAGAGACTTAATCCCTTGCACCACCAGGGAGGCCCAGGGGTTTATACTTTTTATTCCTTTTCACTATCATACACTTCTACTCAATAAATATTTATGGTTTAACTTTAGTGGGAGCTATACATAAAATTTCTCTGACTTTAAAAAATCATCATTCTCCACTAACAGTGACAACTGTTTGGTAGCTCCAAGAGCAGCCAAAGGGAAAGATGTTTTTGAGGCATTTGACAGAGTGGAACCTTGAGACTATATCATATAAGTAAAAGCAACTTAGGAATATCATTAAGATAATGCACAAAGCAGCTTATTTAGTGTGAATTAATTTAATTGACAAACTTTTTGCAGTGAGACTCTTAAGTTGCTTCCAATACTTCCGAATTAGTCTTCAGTATCACTCTCTTGCTCATTCTTCTGAATAGAAAGAGGCTTCCTTTTGTTTATAACACTTGATAGCAATAGTACATCAAAAGCATAGTGCGGGCCTCCCTGGTGGCGCAGCGGTTGAGCACTTGGTTGCGAAGCTGCCCGCGGCCTCTGCGACGCCGGTTCGATCCCCGGCTGCTCCCTGGCCACCGGAGCAGGGTCCCACATGGTGCGCAGACCTCTCCTGCCGCCCGCTGCTCCCCTCAGCAGTGTGCTTCGGTCCTTCTGCCTGCTCTGCTCCCCGCTCTGGCTCTGGTGAATTCTCTCACCCTCCCGCGCTTCTGACTGTACCCAGTGCATGTATAAACAAAACAAACAAATAAATAAATAAAAACATGCCTCTAATTAAAAAAAAAAAAAAAGCATAGTGCCATTTAGTAAACGTAATGTTTCTCGCAGAAGAATCCTAAGTTGACCTAACAACATGGTAAGAAAAGAATTGACCATATGGGGCCTCCCTGGTGGTGCACAGGGTTAAGTTCCGCACTATGAAGCAGTCCGCAGCCTCTGCAGAACTAGTTCGATCCCCAGCTGGCCAGGGAGCAACCCACATGGCGCAGCAGACCTCTCCTGACTCACCCTCTGCTCCCCTCAGCAGTGTATTTCAGTCTGCCTGTTCAGTTCCCCACTCTGTCTCTGGTGAATCCTCTCACCGCCCCCAGCCCCTGCCCCGCATCTCTGGCCTATGCCCCAGCTCTTGTATGCATAAATGGATAAATCTTAAAAAAAAAAAAATTGATCACATGTCTTTGTTATCTAACTTGTTTTACTATACATAACTCTTCCAACTCCTTCCTTTTTGTTGTAAATGGCACCATTTCATCTTTCCTCATGGCTGAATAGTATTCCATAGTGTGGATATACTCCATCTTCTTGATCCAGTTGTCTGTCAGTGGACACTTGTTTCCGTATCTTAGCTATTGTAAATATTGCTGTAGTAAACATTGTGGGGCATATCTTTTGAGTCAATGGTTTCATGTTTTTTGGATAGACGCCCAGGAGTGGGATTGCAGGGTCACATGGTACTTCCATTTTTAGTTTTAGGTACATCCAGATCACTTTCCATAATTACTGCACCAGTTTACATCCCCACCAACAGTGTAATAGGGTTTTTCTTTCTCCACATGATTTCCAGCACTTGTTGGGGTTTTTTAATATGTACCAATCTCATGGGTATGAGATGATATCTCATTGTGGTTTTGACCTGCATCTCCCTTATAAGTAATGTTGAACATTTTTCCATTATCTGCAGCATTCTGAATAGCCTACTTGGTGAATTGCCTCTTCATATAAATTGTTATTTCTTTACTGATAAACTGAACAATATTGTTTTTGGATACTAACCCCTTGTGTCACCTTATTTTCTCCCATTCAGAAGGATGTATTTTTATAATCTTATGCATTTTTTTGCTGTTTTTTTAATTTGAGGTAATTCCCATATTTGTTTTTGTTTCCCCCATTGTAAAGTTAGATTCTCCAAACATCTTTAATATTGATGACATGAAACATAGAGCTAATGTTTTCTTCTATTATATATGTTACAAATCTTACATCTAAGCCTTTTATCCATTTGGAATTTATTTTTGTGCATGGAGTTAAAGAGATCTAAATTTATTCTTTTACATATGGCTTTCTAGTTTTCCCTGCACCATTTTGTTAAGACTCCTTTCCACATTGCATTGTCGTAACTGTCTTAAGTATTGCTATATTTAAGGATTTATTTTTGTCCTTTCAATTCTGTTCCATTGATTCAGGTATTTCCTTATTCCCTTGCTGTTTTAATTACTAATGCATTGTAGTATAAAATTAGGTAACATGCCAGTTTTTTTCCTCAGTATTGCTTTTGCTATTGGAGGCCTTTTGTGGTTTCATTTTCAACTTTTTTGTTGTTCCTTATCTTTGAAAAATATTGCTGGTTTTTAAATGGGGATTGTCCAATTTTGATCACTTACAGTATTAGTCATTTTATTCCTCACAAGTATGAAATTTCTGTCTTCAGGTCTGTATATAAATGCTTTAGTAATATGCTATAGTGTTTATTGCACTAAGTCCCTTCCTTCATTAAATCCTAGGCATTTATTTTTGAAGCTATTGTGAATGACTTCATTTCTTTTTGCTCATTGTATATAAAAAGCAATGTATTTTGTAACCTGCCATTTTGCTGTATTCATGTTTCTAGTAGCTTTAAAAATTTATTTATTTATGCATACAAGAACTGGGGTACATGCCAGAGGTGTAGGGGGTGAGAGGATTCACCAGAGACAGAGTGGGGAACAGAACAGGCAGATTGACAGAAATACACTGCTGAGGGGAGCAGCGGATGAGACAGGAGAGGTCTGCTGTGCCATGTTGGTAGCTCCCTGGATGGCAGGGGATTGAACTCGTGCTGCAGCGGCTTCGGATAGCTTCATAGGTTGTGTCTTACCCCCTTGTGCCACCAGGGAGGCCCCTCTAATAGCTTTTTTTTTTTTTAAAAATATTTATTTATTTATACAAGCACTGGGTACAGTCAGAAGCGCGGGAAGGTGAAAGAATTCACCAGAGCCAGAGCAGGGAACAGAACAGGCAGATGGACAAGATACACTGCTGAGGGGAGCAGCGGGCGGCGGGAGAGGTCTGCGCGCCATGTGGGACCCTCACCAGTGGCCGGGGATCGAACGGGTGCTGCAGAGGCTGCGAGCAGCGTGGCAGCCCAGCGCTCAACCGCTGAGCCACCAGGGAGGCCCCCCCTCAATGTTTTAATGTGCAGATTATTTAACCAATCCCCTACAGGTGCACTGGTTTAACCTGTTAAGCCATTATTAAATTATATTTAAGTTTATGCAAAAGGCTATGTGCCCATAAGCTCACAATCCTTGCAAAGCAAATTTGAGTTTAACTATCCATCTTTTGACTCATTAAACTTGACATATACAAAAGCAGACCTATTAATTCTTTTCCTACCCTCTCCATCCTCTCTGGTGGCTGATTGCCAGATTGTCAGTACCAAGCCAGTAAAGTTGGTGAATTGTTAGCCCTAGCATTTCTTTCACTACTCTGGCAATAGTCTAACAGGTTTCCTAGTACCCAGCATAACTTTATGTAATCCATTTAACTTTATCTATGTAATCCATGTAACTTCCTTCAGGACCTTTTATTACACCTTTAAAAATGTACCCTCCCCCGCAAACTGTGTATTATACAAAAATTTTTAGCTGAGAAGTTTCTAGAAAGGGACTCAACTGTGAGCTGCCAGTAAATACTCCTGGGTAAGGGACTCTGCATCATCATTCCTAAAGGCAGGGGTTGGTGGAGTAAAATTAAGTTTAGCACCGAATCGCCACCACAATCTTGATCACTTAGCCTGCTCCCTCCACACTCAGCACCTACACCTAAAAGGGACTCTTGACAATTCTTTATCAAGCAATTCACCCCACTTAGAACGTTATAGCCTTGCTTACAATTTACTTGATTCCTACAGTCTGTTTGTTCACAGATAACTTACTCTATTAGACATTTCTCAACCTCTCTAGGCAAAGACTTGTGTCTACCTCCTCTTTAGAGATTCCTTAAAGGGGTAGTTATCATGACTCATTCATCTTCATATTCCTAGTATCTAGCACTGTAACTTGCATTTGATTCTATTTTTAACTAATTACATTCAGATTTTTACCTAGTTTTGTTGTGAACACGTTTCCCATGACAACTTAATTGCATAGACATCACCACATTAACCAGCATCTTTAATTTTGAGCACCTTAATTTTGGTTATCCATGTTTCTACTCGAGCCTTTGTATACTTGACTATATGCGTGTTCTGAAAAGACTTCAATTGCTATATTCTTTCTTCCTAGGAACTATTTTCCAGGCTATCAGTACTGAATTTCATTATTTTTCCTTATTTTGCAGAATGAACTTCAACCAAAGCTATCAGGGGGAATGGGTGAGTGGAAGTACCTGCTTGGAGCACTAAGGTCAAGGACATTCCGAAGGCTTTCCTAACTGCAAGGGTTCATCTCAACTTCCCTCACTACTAAAAGGCTGAAGTCAGATAAAGCAAACATGCAAAACTATAAAACAATTCAATCCCAAAATTTTAGGTAGATGTAAAAGGAAGGAGATTTAACTTTTAGAAAAGGTTTAGGTCAGAGATCCCATGGTGATTAAAAAATTGCCCAGAATTTGAATATGGATTATATAATTTCTGCTTGTACAAATTTGGGCAAAGTGACTGTCCCCAGTGTTTGGGGGCTTGTTTCAGTTACAAGGTTCCACTACTAAACAGGAATAGCTTTTTAACATAATAAAGACGACAAATGGTTGTTTCAATGGATGCAAGTATGTGTGGGGGACATTAACAAAATTCAACACTCATGAGATAGCAAACTGTAAACAGAATATGTAAAAGGCATCTATCTAGGCACTAGAAATGAATTAAGCAAACGTTTATTGAAGCTTAAATTGTGGTACAGAAATACATTTCAACTGATTTGAGTCCAACACTATGAAGAGATATTATGGCACCAAAAATTTCTTTCCTCTTATCATACATACTATGATTAACTTAGATTACTATTCAATCTAAAATTTTCATTCTTCTAGGATTTTGGCCCATTAAAAAAAGTCACATTTCTCAACATGAGATAGAAATCTTAAATTAGAAAAAAAATCAGACCTCAAAGTTAACAAATGTGAAATTTACTGGGACACTGTTCAAGAACAAAATTCGCTTTTAGCATTGGTCCTCAAGACAGTACAAACAGGCACTGCACATTAATTAGAGTCTTTCTCATCCATTGACTGAAAATTTCTTCAAATGAAACTTTCAATCTCCATATGCTTAAAATTAAAATCATTAAATGTTCCAACCTCTTGATTTCAAACCAAGTAGATTTTTTAGGTTTAGAAACACTCAGAAAGGTGTTTCATTTATAAATACGGAAGGAACGGAAAACATCACTGCATCAATACAAGAAAAAGAATTTCGTGAGGACATTACAAAATTTAATCAAGCTTATAGTCTCTTTAGTGGCTTCAATCTCACAGTATTTGCAAATATAGTGAAAATATGCCACCTCTCGAAAGCCTCCTCCATTTCTAGTCACTTCCCATTGACCGTTTTGGAGTTTTTGTTACAGTTCATGCATAGCATTCTAATTCACTGTGCATGTTTGAATGACCTGAATAATTCTCATTCTGGGCAATTATCCACTTAATCCTACAAAATCACGGTGAGTTGAACAGATGAAGTTAGAGAACTTCAATTCACAACATGACAAAGATAATGATTCTGTTCTGAACAGAAGTTTAGGATATGTTATTAATGGAAATTAGTGGAAATGGTTACTAAAGTAAAAGTTACAGTGAATGATCCAAGCCAGATCATTAAATCCAGTTCTGCCAGCATGTCCTACTATCATATCAAATCTACCTTACTTGCTAATCAACACTAGAAGTTCAGTTTTGTCACTATCTTCAAATAGAGCCCATGCAAATAAAAAGGAGGTCAAACACCCTTGACCTTAAAGTCCAATTTCCACCATCCCCCCACTCCCCTGGGATATATTAGTATAAACCCACAGTGAAATAGTGTATTGCTTTATTGGGGGAGGGGGTGTAGAAGTTGGGGAGAGGGACACCATGGTTGGGTAGGGGATGAAATCAAAAAGGAATACAAGTTCAGGAAGCAATAATGTTAAAACAGTAATACACAAAACAGGTAACTGCAATCATTTTCTTAAGAGGACTCAATTAATGGAAGAAAACTTTTAATTGTGGTTGCAAAAAACATCTGTAGAAGTAGAAATTGGTTTCAATAACATTAGTAGAGAATATGTTCTAGAAAGTAGAGGTAACAATGTAAAATCCTGGCAGCAATTTAATAGAATAGTCCCATATGGTTAGGTGAGGCAAACACCTAATGAGGACGAAAGCCTTGTCTGTGGGGAATTTTGGATGATACCTGGAGAAATATTACACTGTGCATAAACCAAATTGAATTGTTTTCACAAGTGTTGTAAAGTTTCATATAGTAAAAGTTTTTTTCTACATGCACTTCAATTTCACAGCAAGAGTGGCATAGGATACCTAAACACAGAAGAGAGCATTCATGCAAGATATCTAACTCCTTGATATAATAATGCATACAATTCAAAATGATTACACTATCATTACATCTAGGGCTTTCTGCAACTACGAGGTGGTGGTTATGGAAAGCATGGCCCCTGGTATCATTATCTAAAAAGCAGCCACCACCTTCTTCTATGTGTGTTCTCTTTTTGCGTTTTTTCTTCATTTTTCTTAATCAACTCTGCTGTTGTTGCTGCTTCTTAGCAAAACTGGTAAAAACAAAATTGTAATCATTGAACATCGCGCTCTGGCAATCAAGACGTTTAAAACCTTCAATCTTCTGGGGCGAAGAAAGCACTGTGCGACATTTAGAACTCTGGAGGAAAAATAATTTTAATTAAGCATTAGTGCTTCCAATCTGAAGTATTTTCAAAGAAAATTATCATGCAATAAACATGACACTACTATGTTACTAAAATTGGCATTTGAATACTTTAGTTGCCCTCTTATGGGCCTCACGGAGTAGGACATCTTATGGTCTCCACCCCAGAAGGCAACATGAACAGGACAGACAAGAAGAACCCATCAACTGGGCTACATATTAAACAAAGAGCAACAGAAGTATAAGTACACACATACAGGTTTTCTCATCTACCTCAACTACTTCAACCAGTAGTACCTTAGTACCTTAGGATATCTGACTAGTATGACATGCCCTACTCATTTCCTGTAAATTTTTGTCAGCAGTAGAGCAAATTACCTGATTTACAAACAGGGTGGTCACAAATTTTCCTGGCTTGAAGACTTCCACAACTTTCCTGATCAGGTCATCATAGGAGGTCTGACTTAAGTTTGTTTCAAAGCTAACATAAGAAAATTCTGGTTCTGGAGTGATGTGAATAGTCCAATAAGTTCCCTAAGAGAAATAATTTTATATTAATACAGGAAAGGGCACAATTAAATATTTAAATAATTATTAGGCCAAATGTTACTCACATCCGATTTCATTCCATTCATTGAATACCCACAAGGATTGAACAGTGTGGCATCAATGACAGAACCTGGTATCAGGTCACAAATTCCACTCTCCTGGAAAAATGACAAAAGACTGAATTAAATACACATTTGAAAAATAAACAGACTGCATTAATTATCTTCTCCAGAATTGTTACTGAAGATGCTTACACGAGTGACATCCTTTGCAGTAACACCATCTTTCATGTAGAACTGGTCCATAACTGCTGGGTCAAGCTCACTCATCAGAATTTCCAGGGTTTGATCTGGCTGGCTGATTACCCGACTCTCTGGGAAATCCAAAGTATACAAGTACCTACATAAAAGAAACAGTTTCTAAAAATGACACCCAATGACTTAAAATAAAGCCCACATAGAACAAAAAATATCCACAAAAATATGTCCAACATACCAACAGTCAGAATTCATACGTCCCATACAGTATGCTGCTCCATCTGTTGAGCGGAAGAGAATTGTAAAATAAATGGAACATATACATTTGAAAGAATGGCTTATTTCTATCCAATAGGCAGGATGATACTATTTGCCTATAAGAAATACCAGTGAAGGTAAATTTAACTGGGTAAAATTCACATGCAGGCAGGAATCCTGCTCCCCCACCCCACAACCTTATAAAATTTTACCAGCTCATCATTCAGAGACATACTTCAGCCAATGAGTCAGTCATCACTCTAAGCAGTGCTGAGAAAACTATGGCTCACTTCCCGTTAGATGCCATCAGTAAATAAAATTTGGTCAGCCATTCAACTACTCTCCCAGTACTTATCATTTTATGTATTATTTTCCTTACTGTATTGTTTCAAAGCCTCAAGCAATATCATAAATAACAACTGGTAGATATTTAAAGTATACTCAGCACTCTGATATATACTAGTATAGTTTACTATTAGATATAAGACAGAAATTAGATTTTCTTTTAAAATCACTCCTATGAAAAAACTAAAAAACAAAAAAAATCATTCCTATGAGTGACCTTCTATAAAGTTATTAAATCATCCCAGTGTTTTAGCCTCAGCTAGGAAATAAGGGTGTCAGGTAACATTCAGTTCCGATACTTTGACACTAGGGAAAAAACATGTCCATAAATAAAAATTTAGTAATGGGATGAACAAAAATCTTGCCAAATTTGGTTGAAGTGACACTGTGATCTCACTCTGTTGATCATTCTGTTAGACTAGCTCAATTTCAATACAGACTGACAGACTGGAGCTTCTTAACACAGGTTTATGAAGTCACTGGATAATTTTCTGGATGAAGAAACCATAGCTTTTATAACCATTAAGTTATATTTAATTCCTGGATTTTCTCTTTTCACTTTTCCACCAATCACCTATATACACACATATGCACCAAACTTTCTAATGAGCCAGGTAGATATATTTGCCTTAACTATATATATTATGTGCTACATTTCTATGCACATGCTTTATACATATAGAATCGCCAAAAGGACATAAATTCTAAGAAAATGGGTTTCAATTCTATTTAAACTTACTTGGGAAAATTGCATTAAGAAATTCTATTTCTTCCTGGAAATTCCGGTGTGGGTACCCTTGGTGAGAAGGCTTCATGAAATTCTTACGAGAATAAAAGAAGCTCTAAAAAAAGACAGATAACTTCACACATAGAATTCTATCATTTTCCTAAACCAGTCAACTGTCATATGCATTTATCTACAACTATTTCCCCAACAACATTTAGCACAGTTTTCCTTAATATGGCATATGAACATGGAGTCTTTTGCTGACCAACATACTCAATGAAGGTTACTGTATCAGAGAGCAAGATCTCAGAGCTTGAGACTCATGAGATAGTTTTGCTTTCCCTTATTTTCCCTACCATGCAGAGTAAACATATCATGGAGCTAACTATCAAATATCTCTGGTCTATTTCTTTCTCCCATTTGTTTATCCCAGTTCATTCTGCTTCCCTCCATATTTTCCTGTTGTTAAGCAACATGCAGAACATTCTTTCATGGTATGAGCATCCTTACATGTTACAACTGAAGCAGTAAGTGTGTACATGTGGATGTGCATATTCTAGGCACATCATTGGACCCAAAATTTATGACTGGGAAAAAAAGAGTAAATAATGTTTTTATTACTTACTTGAATTGAGTCAAACCCACTGTAATCCCTAGCAAGTTTCAACAGGGGAACCAGTGCTTTCAGCAAGAGGGTGGTACCACATGTCTTCAAAATGAAACGTCTCTTGGAGACAAACATGCTACTCTCACTGTAAATGAAGTCACAATATTATAATGATGTTTATATATTACTGATACAATCAGTTATTGGGCTGTCATTCACAATGCAAACTTTTGGCTAGTGATTTTAAATGTAAATAATTGCAAGTAAGCAAATAATATTCTGTAGGGTTCTTCCACTTCTATATTATAAAAAGCCAGTTTAAAGTTCTAGAGCCTCACAGAAATAGGCTTTGAATTAGGTATAAAGCATATCAGCTCATTACACAAACCTTTACTACTAAACTTTCTCCTCTTCACCTATCCTAAGACATTATTACTAAATTCATATTATGCTTCCTCTTGTACCACCCACTCTCATATGTATTTCTGTAACCATTTTATTATTTCTTTCATTAGATAATAAGCTCCTTGAGGAAAGGAATATTTGTTTTTATTTACCATCACATCCCTAGGGCTTGGCACATGATAAGCATCTATATAACAAAGCTTAGAAAAAACATAGAATTTATTACCTTGTTCAATCCAATAGCACCCAAGACCCATTATAAATATGTAACAAGCATTCAATGTTCATTTGACCCATGAACAATAGGGGGTTTTAATTATGTGGATAATTAAATTATCCACTTTCTTGTAAACAGACAACATGTTTTAAGAATACAGCATACAACACATGTAAATTATAAAATGAGTTAATCCATCACTTGTTATCAGTAAGGCTTAGGGTCAACAGCAGCTATTAAATTTTGGGGGAGTCAAAAGTTATACAAGGATTTTCAACAATGCAGGGGGTGGCACTCTTGACCCAAAACACGCTGTTCAAAGTGCAAATGTATTTCTTGAATGAACTTTGCACCTATAAAAGGTTAAATGGCTTGCTTATATATATGGCAATCTTACATCATATGTATGGTGAAACTGAATTTGTCTATAAAGTTCTGATATTAAGTCATGCACGAGGTGAGGATAATAAAACAGTACAATGCATTCTACCCTTCCTTATGGATATTTCCAGTTAAAACATGGTAAGTAAAGCTCATTTTGAGGAGTTATTATGTAAGACTTCAAAATCTACTGTACTGACACATCTGAGTAGATATTTTATTTTATCCCATATTTAAAAAAATAAGGTAAAAATAATTATAGAACTAAGATCTCGAGGGACAATTTGCTATTTCATGTAAAGTATGAGTTAGACTGAAGCCAGCTAGCTAAGTAGCAAATGTTTTATAGGACTTACCTGAGTACATAAGCTTCCTGCTTGTCAGTTTTTGTCACACTTATGATCGAACATTGCACATCCTTCAAAAGTATATCCCATTCGGACCTATTATTTAACCAAAAAGAGGATGGTTAATAACAGTACTTACCTACTTAGAAAAATTACAAAGCTCTCACAATGAAGAGATCATCAATAATTAGGATTCTACTTCTCATTACATTCTTGTTCCACTGTAATTTCTCATTACCTTTCTCCAGTGCACACCAACATTTAATTTTGTTTCAAAAGAATCCATCCATATTAATATATCCATTAAGGTATCTATTTTGCTACACACGAAAAAAAAAAAAAAGCAAACTGAAAAACTGGAAATGTATATACCATGTATCTATAGTTTATTAAGAAAATACAACCAAGCAAAAGTAAAGTTGAAAAACCATGCACAGTGTGTATTTAAAAGGTCCACAAAGGAAATCATTACCTCACTAGTTAAGTGATTAAACAAATCAAAATGAGATACTCTTTGCTGATGAAATTCTTAGAATTTCTCCAACTCCCAGATTTTTAAACATACTATATTAAACACAAAGCACCACTCCCCTCACCAATTAGACTAGCAAAGAGATTTAAAGGCCTAACAGATCAAGTACTCACTGTTCAGATACTATTACACTACTTCCTGTTATCAAGTTGGCAGTAATCACCATAGCTAGTAGTGTCCAAAAGTCTTAAAAGCATCCTTAAAAAACAAAAATAATGTTTGGCTGCTAATTCAACAGTACAAGCATACCCATGAGATCTTCGGAAAACTATGCAGATCTCTAATGAAATCAGAAAATGCCCATTTTAACAAGTGGAGCGTATGCAGTGCAGGTAATAGGTAACAAATTGGAAGTGAACAGGCATAACTACACTAGTCTTAATTTACTGATTGAGACCTAAAGAACTATTTCTATTTCCTCTTTGGTGTGCCTACTATAAAAATAAAGAAAGCAAAATATTTTCAAGGGATAGCTTAAAATGACCAGATTAAAGGTTAGAAATGTTTTAAAGCTCTTAGTGTTTGGTAGGTCCATTTTTCTATACCCAAGAAAATGGCATATTATGATTAAAGCCTTCTTTTCCAGTTAAGACCTTGTAGAAGAAACCCTGAACAGCACGGCCTGTTTTATTCTTTCCTATTAAAAATCATGTACAGTTCCAATCAATCCTGCTAGAATTCTGTGCCCATTTTACCATTTTGCTAAAAGAAATTCCTGCTGGCCCCAATGGGGAGTTTTATGACCAATCACAGAAGGCAGTAATTCCTAAGATGGGCAAATAAATTGAATAGCTGAGACCTAGCTGAAAAACTTCAATGAGTTAGGCTTGTTAATGATTTAGTCTATATGCCCACAACTTTACCAAGCAATATGTAAACAGCTAACAATAAATACATATTAGACTAGGCAATGTTGTTAGTTTACTTGAATTAAAAAAAATTACAATTTGTAATAATAAGCTACAATTATGATTCAGTTCTGAGTAAAAGAAATTTGTAGAGCATTTTAATCCTTTTAATTTAGGTACCCAAGCAGTGTTTTCGTTTTCTGAGATTCCAAGCTTATTAATGGCCAAATATTTCAAAACTCACACATTTCAATTCCACAAATAGGCCTTAATACAAAAAGAAATAACTAGACCTAAAGGGAAACATGGGGCTCTTATGGAAGCTATTACTTTTCTGCTCTGTGACACTGCTTGCAATTACCCTGGCTTAGTTTACATGGTGGGAAGAAAAAGCCTAGTTCACATGATTAAACTATGTAACACACACAAAATTTACTTGCTAGACAGTAAGAATTCAAGTAAACAATATGAAGGTAAATAATAAATTATAGCTACTCTGAGTGCTAGTATCAGAGAATAAATTTTGGACCTCAGGGTCGCTAGAGCTAGCTATCAATAATTCAGCTCTTTTAATAATGCTACCTGTTAATGTCATTGCCTACCCACTTCCCACTAGAATTCAGCTTTCATAATTGCTTCTACCCTACTGCACATACTAAAGAATCCTTTCCTATCACTTCTTCTCAATTACTTATATTAATACTTTTAAACATGTTCCACGGTTGAGCTAGATAGTATAACATGAACTTTTCCTGTCTTAGGTAACTGTTTTCTTTGCATTTAAAGGTCTTGTTTTCAATTTACTTCATTTTCTCTACGGACTTATCTGAATTTATCCTTAGATGTTCCCAGCTAGCTCAACTTTCAAGTGATTGTTGGCTAAGAATAGGTCACTAATACTCAGGCTATATCAGTTGAGTTAAGATGGGGCTTATTGACTGTGGGTCTCAATATAGGAGTGTTTCTTTGGAGAATCCTGCATTCACTATTTTTTAGTTCTTTCCTGGGAAAGCAAGATTACCTAAATATTCCATTTTCTTTGCATGGATAGAATTAAGATTTTGGGGAAGCAAAGAATATTAAAAGCTAGCGATCTCACAATATAATTTCAAATGTAGTGACTACTTCAACAGCAGTACATGGTTGGTTCCTCATTTCAGAAAGATCCTGTTTTATTTTCTCCAGAGAATTACTATCTAATCTTTCAGATCTCTTGGCAACCCCCTTTTTCTTATCGGACTCAGACAAATTTCATAAAAGACAATGAATCAGAAGACCAAAAATGAAACCCTGACATATATAGATAACAGAGACTATCTGCATTCTGTAGTTCAGCCACACTGGGCCATTCCATTTATCTATTCTGTCTTCCTAGCAACAGTGCACCATATACTATTCACCCAAATCAAGCAACTTCAGAGTTAAAGAGAACGTTATAATTAAGCTGAAACACGCAAACTGTGACTTTTAGCTCAGATACTGCTGGAATGGACCTCCACCTGGATCTCTTATCTCCCACCCCCTTCTTCCAGCTCATAAGTAACCCACTACCCCTGCCAGATCATATGTCATTAAATGATTATAAAACTCAGAAGGTTTACCAAGCCAGAAGTGTTTATATCAGGGAGATTACAAAGAGGTAAAGAAGTGATCCCACAAAGAAGGCAGTTTGTGTAGCTATTTTGGTACTCATGTCAATTCCAGTCATTCCAATGGCTAGGGACTTTATTGTTTCTATCCCCTTCAAATATTTGTCTAGTTTGGCAACAAATATTCTGATTAGATCCTGCAGACCAGCTAGAAAACCAACAGCCTTAAAAATTTTAAATCTAGGGCCTCCCTGATGGCATAGGAGTTGAGTCTCGGAACTATCACAGCCACAGCTTGGGTTTGATCCCTGACAGGGGAGCTGGCCCACATGTGGCATGGAGAACCTCTCCTTTCTTACCCACTGTTCCCATTAGCAGTATATTTCACTGGATCTGCTGTTCTGCTCCCCATTCTATCTCTGTGGTGGGTCTTCCCAGCCCCTGCACCTCTGGCGTATATCCCAGTTCTCTTAAACAGAAATAAATCTTTAAAAAAAATTTTTTTAATCTCAAGGTATGGTCACATGATCCTTTACTGGTTTTTAAAGTTGTTACCATATAGACCTCCCTGGTGGCCTAAGGGTTAAGTCTCAGCACTACCATCATGAGGCCTACTCTGACAGCCTGAGTTTGATCCCAGGCCAGGGAGCTAATCCACATGGTGCACCCGACCGCTCCTGTTTCACCCACTGCTCCTCTGAGCAGTGTTGTTTCATTAGATCTTCCTGTTCTGCTCCTCACTCTGTCTCTGGTGAATCCTCTCACCCTACCCCTTGTAACTCTAGCCTACACCGCAGTTCTTATATGCAAAAATAAAATCATTCAAAAAAAAAAAAAGTATGTTAAAAAAAAGTTGTCGGGCCTCCCCAGTGGCACAGCGGTTGAGTGGTGGGTTGCAAAGCTGCCCGCAGCCTCTGCAGCCCCGGTTCATTCCCCGGCAGCTCCCCGGCCACCAGAGGAGGGTCCCACATGGCGCGCAGACCTCTCCTGCCGCCCCGCACCCTCCCGCACTTCTGACTGTACCCAGTGCTTGTATAAAATAAATAAATCTTTAAAAATAAATAAATAAAATTGTCACCATAATAGTGGAGGTATCTAGAGAACAAATTCTTGAAAACGTAAGAGCCATTAAACAAAATACCTGTTAACCAACTACAAATGTACATTTCACTTAAACATCATCTTATTTTTAATCTATATAAACAGTTTATTTATATCATAACCAAGTAACTCAGTTATAGGATTGTAATGAACCTAAATGAATCTGCAAGCACGAAATATCAAACTTTTCAGTTTGCCCCATAGGTCTCTCAGGTTCTGTAAGTTTTCTCAATCTTTTTTCCTGCTGTTCAGACTGGGAAACTTATGGTTCTGCAAGTTCACTCAGCTCCCTCCTGTCTTCTCCATTGTACTAAAATCCACCAAACTTTACTACACTTGTAGGCAATCGAACTAGCTGAATCAAGTCTTCAAGTCCTTCTATGTTATGGTTTTGGTTCAGTTATGGAAGCCTTCACTGCTGTGTTCAGCTCTATCCTACTTATATGTGACATCCAGTGACCAGCCTGGAACTGGTAGGTGATCTAACTGGTAATGTTGTTTAGGGTCAGATTCCTACATAAACAGCTGGGGGGCATTTACAAAAATCTTTATATGGGCCTCCCCAGTGGCACAGTGGTTGAGCGCTGGCTTGCGAAGCTGCCCGCAGCCTGTGCAGCGCCGGTTCGATCCCCAGCCACCGGGTGAGGGTCCCACATGGCGCGCAGACCTCTCCTGCTGCCTACTGCTCCCCTCAGCAGTGTACTTCATCTGTCTACCTGCTCTGCTTTCCCCTCTGGCTCTGGTGAATTATCTCACCCTCCCAGGCTTCTGACTGTACCCAGTGCTTATATAAATCAATCAATCAATCAATCAATAAATCTTTAAAAAAAAATCTTTATATTCTTTACCTCTCACCTCGCCATAATCTCCTGACAATTTCTGGATTAGGAGCTGGAGGCCTTCTTGGTTCTGACTAGAACACAAAGGCTTTAGTTTCTTTACTCTGCAGCAGGCTGCCTGTGACTGTGTGTCCCTCTGGGACTAAATGGGGAGATGTCAAAGAGGGAAGAAAGCAATGGGGATTTATCTAATGTTCTTTCTGGACCACATTTCTTCTGGGCAGAAAACACTGGCCCTCCTTTGTAGCTTTAGATATCTGCCTGGCTGCCACAACTTCTGTAGGTCTGACTGAATTATGACAGGAGAGAATGGGGTGGGGGGGAAGGAGGAAACAATAAAAATAAAAAAAAATAAAAAAAAAAAAGGATTTGCCCCAACCCCTAATCCCCCCACCCCTTTCTTCCTTTGCAGATCATAAAACTGCAAGAATCTTGCAGCTCCCAGATTCTCTCTTGGAGTTCTTTATGTCTTCACCTAGTGTGCAGTTCTGGGTTTCTAGCAGTCTTTATACCACCCAGGAGAAACCAGAGGAAAAAGAGACAGGAAATCACAACTGTTTCAGTGGTATTTTGAGTTCTGGTTTCCTTCTCCAATTCACTTGCAAGCTTTTCAGAGTCCTCAGATAGCTGCTCAAGCATTTTGGGTTTTAAACTGCACTTATTCAGAGAGAGCATACTCCATCTTGATAGAAAGCAGAATATTCTTATAGTTTTTAAAAAAGAAAAATAAACTCTGCAACTACATTCTTCCTCACTCAAAAGAAATCTGTAAGTACTATTTTTTTAATCATAATATGAAAGAAGACTGTTCTAGTTATTTAAGATATATTTTTATTTATTTATGCATACAAGAACTGGGGTGTAGGCCAGAGGTGCAGGGGGTGAGAAGATTCATGAGAGACAGAGTGGGGAGCAGAACAGATGGATCCACTGAAATACACTGCTGAGGGGAGCAGCGGATGAGACAGGAGAGGTCTGCTGCTGCGCCATATGTGGGTTGCTCCCTGGTGGTGGCAGGCACTCAGGCAGCAGTGGTGATAGAGACTTAACCCCTATGCCACCAGGAAGGCCAGAAAGAAAACACCTAACCCAAACACAGTTGTGCATGGTCTATCAATCAAGTTATTATAAAGATTATTTTAGCTACACCAGGCTTCAAAAATAAAAGACAAGAAAGATCATGGAAATAAATTAAAGATGTCAATGTAATGTAATAGTCAGCATCAAAACAGCTGAGAAATGCAGGAAATTGTTTTATCACATTTTTGAGGGGTGGGAGAAAGAATAAGCTTTTTTGATCCTAGGCACACCCATTCACTTATACATTGAATAGCTGCTTTCTCCCTATAAGAACAGAGTAGTTGCAACAGCATGTTTGCCTTGCCTTGCAAAATTTAAACGTCATTCTGTTTGCTATTCCTATTTTAAAGGGGGGTTATCAGTGCTCTCCTTTGTGTCCCATTTTAATGATCAAAAAGACAATGTGCTTTATACACTTGACATAAGTTATATACCTATAGTTAATACTTGTAGTATCAATTTAGAATGCCACAGCAGACTTAGTAATGGTGGTGGAAGGAATATGTGCTTTGTCCCAAAATACACACCTGGACTGAGAATTACTAGTTTATACTATATTATGAACTATTTTATAAAATAGGTCTTTCTGGCAAAGCTTTGTTATTAACCTTAAGATTCAAACAAAAATTTAATAAACCATAAATATAAAGCAGAATGGGATATGTTCCTATTTCAGATAATAGTGAATTGAAAATATTCTTAAAAGGCATTCAAAAAAGCATCAACTTGTTAAGATACTTATGAAATAAAGAAATTCATAAATGATTCTAAAGAAATTTAATAACCTTATTTATTATTCCCAAAGAGGTTAAGTGTTAATGCATGCCAAATTTCATAGTTTTCTTAGAGTAGAAGTCGATTAAAAACACAAGTGTTGGGGGGTTGCTGCTTACAAGGTTTAAAATACAACTAAGATGAATTCTGTGTCATCTGATTTCAGTTAGACTTGAAATGGGGGCCTCCCCGGTGGCGCAGCGGTTGAGCGCTGGGTTGCGAAGCTGCCCGCGGCCTCTGCAGCACCGGTTCGATCCCCGGCTGCTCCCTGGCCACCAGAGGAGGGTCCCACATGGTGCGCAGACCTCTCCTGCCGCCCGCTGCTCCCCTCAGCAGTGTACTTCGGTCCTTCTGCCTGCTCTGCTCCCCGCTCTGGCTCTGGCGAGTTCTCTCACCCTCCCGCGCTTCTGACTGTACCCAGTGCATGTATAAACAAAACAAACAAATGAATAAATAAAAAAAAAAAGATGCCTCTATATAAAAAAAAAAGAAATGGCCAACTGACTTCATTTTTTAAACACAAAAAATAATTAAAAAAGTAAATGTCTCAACTTAAACTTCAACAAGGGTGTCATAACTATACAACCTGGAAAGAATAGTTTCCTCATTAAATGATGCTGGGAAAACTGGATACTGAATGAAATTAATTTGAACCCTTATAGCACCATATACAAACCTTAACTCAAAACGTATTAAAGACCTGCATTAAGACCTAAAACTACAATGCTCCTAGGAGGTAGTGGAAACGCTCCAAGCATTAGATTTGGATATGACACAAAAAGCACAAAGCAACAAAAGCAAAGACAGACAAATGAGATTACATCAAACAACTTTTTGCATCACAAAACTCAAAAACACAACCAACAGGAGAAAATATTTGTAAATCACATAACCAATACATACCAATGTATAAGGAACTCCTACAATGCAATAAAAACAAAGAGCCCAATTAATAGGGGGTCAAAAGACTTGAATTGTCAATTCTCCAAAGATATACAAATGACCAACAAGTATATGAAAAGATGCTCAATATCATATTCATAAATAAAAAAAGAATGCTAATGAAAAGATACTACCTCTCATTTAGTAGGTGGCCTACCAGCAAAACAACAAAAGAAAATGTTGGCAAGGTTGTGAAGAAATTCTAACACTTTGTGCACTGTTGATGAAAATGTAAATGGGTGCAGCCAGAAAATAGTCCTGACATTCCTCACAAACCTAAAAATAGGATTACCCTATGATCTAGCAATTCTACTTCTGTGTATATTTCCAAAAGACTTCAAAACAGGATCCCGAAGAGATACTTACATACCCATGGTCATTGTGATTCACATTTGTCAGAAGGTAGAAGCAACCCAAATGTCCACCAAGGGATTAATGGGCAAAGAAAATGTGGTATATATAAAACAGTGGGTATATACAAAACAATGGATTTTGCAGCCTTACTGGGAAAGGGTCACATGCTATAAGGATGACTCCAAGTTTCTTGATGAGTTTCTAAGTGAAATAAGTCAACCACAAAAGGAAAAATACTATATGATTCTTAAAAAAAAAAAAAATTATTATTTATTCATACAAGAACTGGGGTACAGGCCAGAGGTGTGGAGGGCGAGAGGATTCACCAGAGACAGAGTGGGGAAAAGAACAGGCAGATTGAAATACACTGCTGAGGGGAGCAGCGGGCAAGTCAGGAGAGGTCTGCCGTGCCATGTGGTGGCTCCCTGGCCAGGGAACGGAACTGTGTAGCAGTGGCTGCAGCTAGCTTCATAGGTTGCATCTTGACCCCTTGCGCCACCAGGGAGGCCCAATACCATATGATTCTATTGATACTTAATAGGGTACTCATATGAAGTATCCAAAGTAGGCAAAATCTGAGACAGAAAATAGAATGGTGGTTAGCAAGAACTGGGGAGAGACACAACAATTTGTGTCTAACTGGTGCAGTTTCAGTTTTGCAAGATAAAAAAATTTCTAGAGATCTGTTGCACAGTGAGTATACGTGACAATACTGAACTGTACATTCAAAAAGGTCCAAATGGTAAATTTAAATTTAGATTAAAAAAACAAAACAAAACACAATTTAAAGAAATAAATGACTTAACAGAATACTTGCTGGCAGATGGAGGAAACCTTCAGAGCAGGGTTTTCACTTTTATCACCCGAAGAATTAGATTTTATCTTCAGATCCAGTAGATCATTCTTGAAGCTGGTACTTGGAAATTTGCATTTAAAAGACCTCTGGGTAATTAGATTCCTCTAGTGAATTACTTCTTAAAGTAAAAATCAGCTAGCTTCAGAGTTATCAAGTAATTTGTCCCCCCAAAAAAACACAACTATTTGAAGCTTTCCTCAACTGTGACTTTAATTAATAGCACGATTCAGAGGTTCCTTACTACTTTACAGTGAAGTCTCACCCCTCACCCCAGGGAAGCAGTCTTTGGGACAAAAGCATCTAAAAGCCTAGGATTATTCTTCAGCAAAGCCTAGGTAGACCAGAAGTTTAAATACCTTCAGAAGACAGTCATTCAGAAAATTAAGCCTTCTACTCTTGTTCAAAGAAATCAACCTAGAATGCACTGCTAATTATAATCATAGTATTAAAATAGCCATCACAAAGTTTTACCCCAACTCTAATCATTACCAGTATAATTACTGGTACTTTCACATGATTACTTTCACTGTGTACTCTGAAAAAGATAGGTGGTTTGGAGACAGCAGTTCAAACTTTTACTGCTGTGAGGAATGTAATGCGAACCTTAATTCAATAGGAAGTTTTTCTACTCTAAAACACACTAAAAGGTTTTTTGGCAATAGGTTGTACATTCCTCCAACGTAAATTACTGATACTGCAAAACTTTGCAATGCTGTAGTCAAGGCAATGGTTCTGGGAAAGTTAATGCTGAGGTGTGATTTACTATCTTTGCAAGTGCTCTCATTCCTTTAGTGAAAACTACATTTTTTCTTTTAAGATTTTAAGTGTGGGAGAGGAAGTACTTGCAAAACAACCTACTAGTCTTTTTTTTTCTTTTTTAAAAGATTTATTTATTTATTTATACAAGCATTGGGTACAGTCAGAAGCGCGGGAGGGTGAGAGAATTCACCAGAGCCAGAGCGGGGAGCAGAACAGGCAGATGGACGAAGTACACTGCTGAGGGGAGCGGTAGGCGCCAGGAGAGGTCTGCGCACCATGTGGGACCCTCGCCCAGCGGCCGGGGATGGAACCGGCGCTGCAGAGACTGCGGGCAGCTTCACAAGCCAGCGCTCAATCGATGCGCCACAGGGGAAGCCCGACAACCTACTAGTCTTAAAAATCTTTTCCAACATTAGAGACTCTAGTTTTCGTATTTTCGCATAACCATATAAAATGATTATGACTTTTATACACCCCTTCCACAATTAATATTCTCTTTACTCCCACTAGAACTTCCCATCTGAACCTATCTCAGTACTAATAAATAGCCTAGGTCTGTGATGAAGCAAAATGCAGTCAATTTTATGATACTATAGGATTAAATCATCTTTCACCAAAAAAAATTTTTAGACTTCCCCGATACGACTCCTACACCTCCTTTCCCCGCCATTCTTATAAAGGCTTTTGTTAGGTCCATTTTTATCCAGCAACTCCAAGGCATTTTCATATATGTTTATTTCTAATCAACATTCTTCTAAAAATCTGCAAAGTTTGTAATTTGTTCAGATTACAATACATCATCATTACCTGGATATGAGTAAAGATATCTTAAGATACAAAAACTGCTAACCACTAAAGGAAAAATATTGACAAACTGGATTACATTAAACTTATGAACTTCTGTTTCTAATCATTAATAAAATGGAAAGGAAATCATAGTAGTTATGAAATATTTCCAATATATATTGCATAGAGAATCATTCAATATATATAAAAAAACTTCTCAAATTTAAAAGTTCAACCTAAAAAAAAAATAGACAGAGCCTACCTGGTGGTATAAAGGTAGTCTGAGCTCTATTGCTGCAGCCTGAGTTCGCCTGAGTTCAATCCCTGGCCAGGGAGCTAACCCACACAAGGTGCAGCAGACCTGTTTTGCCCGGCCATTCCCCTTAGCCATGCATTTCAGAGGATCAGCCTGTTCTGCTCCCCACTGTCTATGGTGAATCCTCTCACCACCAACTCCCCCCAACCTCTGACCTACACTCCAGTTTTTGTATGCATAAATAAATAAAATCTTTTAAAAAAATAGGCAGACAATTAACAAGCATTTCACAAAAGTATCCTAATGGTCAACATGACACTCAACCCCATAAGTCACATGGGAAAGACATATACCCAACAAGAGCAGCTAAAATTAGGACAATACACCAAGTGTTGGATGAAGATATTAAACAACTGGAATCCTCAAGATGGACAGAGGCATACCTTATAACTCAACAATAACACTCCTAGATGTATGCATATCTAGTAAAAGTGCATGCACAGTGTTCACTAAAAGACATGTACAAACAGTATTTACAGCAACATATGTGCCTTAGCAAACTGGACACTACTCAAATGCTCATTAACATTAGTGTGCTAAACTATGGTATCTTGACATAAAATACTACATGCAACAATAGAAATGGATGATAAAACCTCAAAGTTGACCAAATGAAGCTTTACCTAACTCATTCCATGTTATACAAAGTTCAAAAACAGGGTAAACTAATTTATGGTGTATTACAAGTCAGGACAGTGATTACTTTAAGGGAGGAAAGGCAGGGTAAGACAGTAACTGGAAGGAGAGACAAAGGTATATTCCTTCGATTTGCATGCTAATTGCAAAAGTGATCAGTTCCTGAAGACTCGCAAGTTTTTGTGTTACACTTCAACAAAAAGTTATAAAAAATATATGAATCAAAAGATAAGCTGTTTTAGTAACAGCTAAATTTTCTTTTTGCCATGCTTTTTCTTTGATTGGTATACCACTTTCCTCAAACTCTGCTAAAGTTGTCCCTTCAGAGCCCCATGGTTTTTCCCCTTGGTTCAAGTCTAATTGTTCAAACCTCAACCTTATCCTGATAACACAAAAGCTTTTCTCTAAAGTTATTTCAGAAGCTCTCCAAATATTCATATTTATCTTCGTTACTTAAGAGAAAATGGGGAGGAGGGACACACTATAATTTAGTACAAATGTTAACTGCTAGGGGTCTCCCCTTGGGTGGTCTAGGGGTTAAGTCTAGTGCTATTGTTATAGGGCAGCCCCGATATTTAACGGGTTGCCTGGCTGTGGGTCCTCACCCGCGCGCTTACAAGGGACTTATTAATACTCCACTACAGGCACACACAAAAGGTTAATAAAAGGTTTATTTATAAGGGAAAAGGAAATAAGGAAAATGTACAACTCAGGGAGAAAAGAGGGAAATAAAGTCTTTCATGCGTCCTACCCGATCCGCCAACCTGGAAACCCAAAGCCACTCTCAGAGCTGACTGGACGCTGCGAGCTGGTGGAGAGCCAAAATGGGGGAACCCCTCCAAAGCCCACGTGTCTGGCTTTATACCAACCTGGCTGCTTAACCCCACCCTCAGGTCCCAGCCATCTTCCCTTTGGTGGTGATGGGATTTGGAGTTCCCAGTGTCTTTGGCTTTGGCCTGGGGTGGGGGTGGAGTCCACACAGCCTGTATGGAATTAGCTTTAGGACATCCTGTTCCCCCTAACACTATCACTGCTACTGCCTGAGTTCCATCCCTGGCCAGGGAATTGGCCCACATAAGGTACGGTACAGCAGACCTCTCTTGTCTCACCTACCTTAGCAGCGTATTTCAGTGGATATGCCTTTCTGCTCCCTACTCTGTCTCTGGTGGGTCTTCTCACACCTGGCACCTCTGGCTTACACCCCAGTTCTTCTACACACACACACACACACACACACACACACACACACACACACACACAAAATAACAATAAAGTAAAATAACAAATGGTAACTGTTAGGTCAACTATGGGGTGAAGGGGGTCTTACATAAGCAGAAAACAAATTCACCCTTTAGTTTGTAGTAGTAAACACAACATACATATGCCAATAATGCCTAATATTCCTATCAGCAAGGTAATCTGGTAATATCTAAGGTGAGATCCACTTAAAGATGAGGTTATTATACCATAATGATCAGATTCTGTTTACCTTAGAAGCATGAAGTCTTTTATTTTAACCTGCTATATAACTTCAGACTCTACTCATGCTTTTTACACTTTATCTACCAGATTTTTTCACGTCCCTAATGAAACTAGCATAAGATAGTGACTATGTCACATCTCCTCAAAGGGTTCTAATGCCTCTTTATAATCCACCCCTCCCTACTTACTTTTTTAAAAAAAGATTTATTTTATTTTATTTATACATACAAGAACTGGGGTGTATGCCAGAGGTGTGGGTTGGGGGAAGGGGTGAGAGAATTCATCAGAGACAGAGCGGGGAGCAGAACAGGTGGATCTACTGAAACACACTGCTGAGGGGAGCAGCAGGCGAGACAGGACAGGTCTGCTGCGCCATGTGGGTTAGCTCCCTGCCAGGGGATGGAACTCAGGCCGCTAGTGTGTAGATTTTAATGCCTGTGTCACCATTTTCTATTTCTTCTTTTATCATTGTTGGAAGGGTGTTTTTTCCTAGCAACTTCTTCAATAATATCCTTATCTTTCTAATGTCTTTAGAACCTGTAGTGATGGCCTCATCAGTACAGTTTTGTACTTTCACATTTATCCTTTCCATGTTCTTAGGTTTTGTTTTATAAACAATGTGGTTAGATTGAGTTTATTTTAAAGTGGTTCTCTAAAGTCTTTTAACTATACTCTATTTACATTTTAATGGTGTTAGTGAGGGTGGAGATATGAGGCATTAACTTTTTGGCTTCCAAATCATTTTTACCATTAACTAAAAACAAAATTACAAAAACCAAACAATTCTCTAGATGGATTAATGAAGCAATTCAGAACTCCCAATGACACCATTTCCTCTACTTGAATAAAAATAAATACATCAAATTGCTAGGGATCCCTTTAATGTGTAGCCTCTTAGACCACAATCTGACACTTTCACTTCAGACTTAGCTGCTTAAAAAAAGGGGTAGGCGCTTTCAGGGGAGAAGAAAAAAAGATTTTTGTCCTCTAGAGCAAAGAATCTAAGATAAAGAATCTGACAGTAACACTTACATAGTGGTTTCTATGTGTCACTTTTAAAGAACCATAAGTATATTCATGCACTTAACCCTCACAAATATTCCAAGGTAGTGTTCTATTACTGTCTTCATTTTAGAGCTGAGGAAACATCGTGTAGTTACTCAGTAAATGCTGTTTAAATTCAAATGCAGGGCCTCTGGGTGCCCGCAGCCTCTGCAGCGCTGCTGGTTCAATCCACTGCTGCTCCCCAGCCACCGGAGGAGGGAGGGTCCCACATGGCCCTCAGACCTCTCCTGCTGCCCGCTGCTCCCCTCAGCAGTGTACTTCGGTCCTTCTGCCTGCTCTGCTCCCTGCTCTGGCTCTGGTGAATTCTCTCACCCTCCCGCGCTTCTGACTATACCCTCAGTGCTTGTATAAATAAATAAATAAATAAATCTTCTAAATAAATGAATAAATAAATTCAAATGCAGACATTTCAGAAGTCATGCACTTAACCATTTCTTTATTATTTTTTAATAATACATAGAAGAACTGGGGTGTAGGCCAGAGGTGTGGGGGATGAGAAGATTCACCAGAGACAGAGTAGGGAGCAGAACAAGCAAGACAGGAGAGATCTGCTGTACCATATGTGGGTTAGCTCCCTGGCTAGGGATCAAATTCAGGCAGTACTGGTGATAGCACTGAGATTTAACCCGTACGCTACCAGAGAGGCCCCCCACAAAACCATTACAAATGTGTATTACTCTGCTAGGTAACCAATAAGCCCTCCAAGGTCTCTGGCTCTGCATCCTATCATCGGGAGACCAAAGTTACCAAAGTCCGATGATTTTCTCTGCCAGGCCATGGATTTTAGGTGATTTGTCTACAACCTACTATGTTTCAAGTAGTATCTTCTTATGACCTCTTTAAGAAACCTAACCAGTGGATCCACGTCTGGCAGGTCACCTAAAAATGTTCCTAGGAAGATTATCAATTCAACTCTTAGTTAAAGCCAAGAGATTTTTCAGTTCTTACATGCTCTATGTGCAACAGCTTAAATGTGCTAGTATCTCTCAAAAGAGTTATTTAGTGAGAGTGCCCACAAAATGTATGACATTAAACTATTAACTTGACAAAACAGCATATTCTGTCTTTGCAAGCTTAACTTTTGCCATCATTTAAAGAGCCACCCTCAAGTAGTAAAACTATTTTGGCTGATCAAACTACAAGGAAAAAATGATTCTCAAATATCTAAAGAAAGGAAGTTACGCTTTAAGTCTTTCTTAGATTCAGGAACCTTAGATTCAGGGAACTTATGTACCCCCACACCCCCAAAAAGCCCAACCTTAAAATCTGTCATTTTTGCCCCCAAGGACTCGGGGAAAAAATCCCCTTCCTTTTATTAAGAAGGTGTGCTTACAGAGAAAGTAGTAAAGCGTAACAATTTTGTAACAATTTGTTGATCGTTTTATAAGAATCTTGTCATTCATTAGTTCTTCCTAAGACACAGATTTTCTAGACAATCTGATCACAATCTTTTTTTTTTTTTTTTAACCAAAAAACATCACCAACACCGTGGAGTTTTCCCCGTCTCTGAAATTAGGGAAACACTAAGCTTCCTCATATTTATAAAAGTAACCGCCTTCCTATAACATTAGTGCTTAAAACTGAGTCTGGCACATAGTAAAGAACTATGTTAGACGTTTTAAATGTCACACAAAGGCTGAAAAGTGAAACGTGACGTTTTAGCTAACATAATGATTTTCTAGGAGAACCCAAGCTACAGACCGCCTTCAAGTCCTGGCAGCACGTGTACTTCTGGAGTCCCTTCTCCAGCCGCTTTTTTTTTTTTTGTAAGGGGGAGCAGCAAGGGGAGCCCCACATTCCCGAAACGGCCACTGGCCCACACCCCGGGGCCAGGGTCTCGGTGGGGCCCAGCTCATTGGTCCTGCCTTTCCGAAGCGGCCCGCGGGTGCCCGCAGCACCTCCACACTGGGCGCCGAGTGCGCGGAGAGCCTGGAAGGACAAGGAGCAGCCAGAGACGAGCGCGGGGGAACAGGCCCAAGCACCTTCGGAATCGCCCGTGCTTTTACTTGCGCTTGGATTTCCAGTAAGATCGCCGCGAGACCTCTCCACGCCTCGGCGCCCAGTTCCGCTCTCTCGCGTGAATGCCCCGGGTGGGAGGCTGGGGCCCGGGATCCCTCTGCGGGCTTAGCATGAAAGGTTCGGACCCGCTCCCGGCCAGCCCGCAAACGCAGCGAGCCGCGGTGCACGCCGCAACCTCTCCCAGACCCGCCGACTCCGTTAACAGGTTACACTCCCCAAGGTCAAGAGGCTCGCGAGCCTCGCCGGCGGGCTCCGCGGCCGCCTCCCGGGGCCGCCCGACAGGCTTCTGGTGCAGAGCACGCCAGGGCGGCGGTGGGGCCCAGCACTGCGCCACCGCCGCGCGCGCCCAATCCCCGCGCCACATGCTGTCAGCGCGGACCGCGGGCGGGAGGCCTGCTCGCCGGCCCCTCAGCCCCGGCCGGGGGGCGCCCGCCGCCCCCTCGCCCGGCGAGCACGAGTCCGGCTCCCGCCCCGCTCGCTCCCCCTCCGCTCCCCGCGGCGGGCACGCCCGAAAAGAGCGCCTGACTAAGCGCGCCGAGCCACACCTGCCGCGAAGAAACCCGCGTGGCGCCCCTCACCCCCTCCGGGCGCCCCCACCCGCCGCCCCGCCGCGCCAACCCCCGAGGGCCGGGGCCGGGGGCGCGGGCCGCCCCAGCACCCCGGGCGCCGCAGCCCGCCGCCCGGCCGGGGACGTTACCTGAGCACGCGGCGGGGCCGGCCTCCTCGCCTCTCCCCTCCCCCGGCAGCGCCCGGCAACGGCGGCGGGAGAAGCCGAACGGCCCCGGCCACGCGTGGACGCGCCCGCTCCCCCCCCCGGCGCCCGGTGCCTCTGCGCGGCCGCCGGGGAGACCCCGCCCGCGGACCTGCCCCACCTAAGGGCTGCGGGATCCGACGCCCGGCCCCCGCCCACGCGGCCCGAGCCCGCCAGGCGGCCCCCGCCCCGGCCCCGGCCCCGGCCCCGGCCGCGCCGCGGGCGAGCCCCGCCGACCCACCTCGGGATGGTGCGGAGATCCCCAGATCCTTGGCTCGCGTCGGGCTGCTGCCGGGAGAACCAGACCTCCAGCAGCTTCTCGGTGCCTTCGAAAAAATGTGCAGCTTCCATCACCGTGAGACTAGCGAACAACCAACAACCACAGAAAATCAACTAAATTAAATCTCTTCTCCCGCCGCCGCCGCTGCGGATTGTTCCAGCTGTGTTACTAAAGTTCAGGTTCCTTTTTTTTTTTTTTTGCTATAATTTTATATTAACTTTTTTTAAAAAAAGGATTAATAAAATTTTCCCGGCTTTTTTGTGTGTGTGTGTGTTTGTGTGTGTGTGTGAGCGAAAGTTGAACGAGTCTGTTGGAAAGAGGCAGATACAGTCCAGTCTCTTGCACTCCGCTGTTTCCCCGTGAAAGAGCGTAGAGCGAGCGCTAGCTAATGTCGCCGGCCATACTGTGGAAGCGAGGGCGCTGCGTGAGCGCGCCCCTTATATACCCCGTCTCCTCGCAAGGACAGGAAGTGACGCCGCGTCCCGCCCCTGAGGCTCATAGCTGCAGCGACCTGTCAATCAGCGCCCGCCCAGTTGCGGCTGGCTGGTCACCCGCCCGCGAGGAGCGCGGGGAGCTGCCCGCCTCGGTGCGGTTTGGGTTGGCGCTGGCCCCTGGGCGGGAGACGGCGCTGTGTCGTCCGGCTGGGGGTTCGGAGCCCGGGGCCGAATGCAGGGCGGGTGAGGGGAGCGGGAACCGAGTGAGGAGAGGCTGGGCAGCGCTGCGTAAAACAACTGGTTAGCAGAGAAAATGGGTGGGTCGGGAGGAGGGAGGGTCGGGCGCGGCGGAGACCGTGGCCACCGCGGGCTGGCGGGCTGTTTTTGATCCAGTGCAGTTAACCGCGATTGCTGAGGCGCTTGACCGTTCTCGAAAGTGTGTTTTCCCGGAGACGAACGGAGCGGGGCTTCAAAAACTCAGCATTTGTCCGTGACGCACTCGTTGCCAAGGGTCGGAGAAGAAGGCGCTTGAATTCTGCTCACGCCTTGGTTGGTGTGCGGGTGAGCGGAGTTCTCCACTGGCTGACACAATAGCCAGAAGCGTTGTCTCCCTGTTTAAAAAGAGAAAAGCAACGTGGCGCCCGATCAGGGAAGACTCCGGCTCTACCTACCTCCCACCGTGCAGCTCTCCAAGCCTTGAAATTGGCTGAGAGCTGCAGCTGCCGTGAAGCACTGGCAACTCTGAAATGCACTAGGTCAACGGGTGGGAATTTATTCTGCAAAACTATCTCTAGGAAGTGGATTTATTAAATATAATCTAAAATTGTTTGGTAATATTTTTCTTTGAATTTTCTTACACTGATGAACTCATTGAAAGGGGTCACCTCCTCCCCCCGCCTCCAAAATTTACTGTGCTATCTATCATGTCACCTGCTTCAGAAAAATTTATGTGGAAATGTATAATACAAGTGGTGATTTAGAGAACCATATAGCTAATATTTTCAGTAATCAACGTAAACTGTTAAATAGTTGTCAAGTTATAGTCAAATAGTTTAATCCGAGGTGGCAAAATTGTAACAAAGTTAATGGCTTTTGCTAGGAAATATGGGAGGAAAAAAACAGTCTGACACAAAAATTACCATTGTCACTAGACAAAAGACTTTTCCTGAACATCTTTGGAGAAAGACTTCCCTCAACTAAAAGTGAAATACGACACTGCTGTAAAACGAAAAAATGTACTAAAAAAATCCCCGAGGTTCCCTGCAGGGTAATACTTGTCTTACATGACCGTGAATTTGTTTTCATTCTTCATGAAATGTGATAGGTGCATACACTACTTGTGCCATGTTTTTAAAAGCATCTGATCAAACTGGGGACAGAAGATAATAAATGTTACTTATTGTATTATAATAATAATTAAAAGGATGTGGTGGCAATACTTTAAAGATTAAAGAAGTATTTAAGTGTTTTACAAGCTATTCAATTATTTGATGGTTGGTTATTGAAAAGAAGTCTGTCTACTAAACCACCTCAAACATGAACTGTGGTATAAACATAATTTGGCTTATAATTGCTTATAATTAGTTGCTTTTCAATTACTATTACACTTTTTCCCAATGTAATTTAAGATAGTATAAAAGTGCCAAGAATCTTGGCAAGGTAAATCCTTGTTAATTTGATATAGGATAATTTAGTGTCTATTGACTGGACTAGTACTTTGTAAAACATTTTTTCTTAAACACCATTACTATGTATTTAGTGGATTAAGAAACTACATATCATAAAATTTTCATTTTGCCTCATTACTATCTGAACTTAATTACTAAGTTGGTCAGTTAATCTTATTGAAATACTTCACTGGCCTCATTATGTCCAAAGCATATGTATCATCATTCCTTTCTCCTCAGCTCCATTTTTAAGAGTGACTCTTTTTCCTACTTTACCAGTTTAAAAAATTGCTTACTGAACATTTTGCACTTAAAGCATTGCTTTAAGGATTTAAAGAACTCCCATCCCTTCAACCTTCTTAAGCCATATTGTAGACACACACACCCATGTTCACTTTTACTAACCTTCCTACTAAGATCCTACTAAAATTTTAAAAATCCTTATTTGACTCCACTTCAGTCTTCGGTTCTCACCCATATCTGTCCTCTTCTTCACAGCCAAAATCCCTAAGAGACCTAAAAACATGGCTCTACTTTTGGTCTTCAACTAGCATCCCTTCTTCAGTCCTTCTGAATGGGTATTTACCTCAACCATCTGAATAAAATGATTCTTCTCAACATCCACGCTGTGTCAAAACCAATGGTTCAAAGAGTGGTGTCAATACTTATTTTACTCAGTCTTTCAATAACTTGTGATACAATTAGCTACACCTTCATTCTTGAAACAATTCTCCGGCTTTTTGTGGATTTTCTGCTACACCTAGATATCCTTTCAATGCTGGAGTGTCCTTGGCTTCTGCTCTGCCCCCTCCCTAAGTAACCTACTTTCTCCAGTTCATGGCTTTAGGACAGATCCAAATACTTTACTATTACCGCCCTCTTAGTTCAGAGCACTAAAATTAGTTCCCTGGAACCACAAAAGGCCCTGAAAAGCTAGAGAAATCCTAAGAAAAAAGAATGGAGGTATTGCACTTCCTGACTTCGAACTACATAGCAACATAATCAAACAGTATGGTATTGGAACGAAAACAAAAACTCAGACCAATGAAATAGAGAAGGCATAGAGATAAACACATACAAAAATGGATCATTAGGGGGCCCTCCCTGGTGGCACACCGGGTTAAGCATCATGCACTATGAAGCAATCCACAGCTACTGCAGCACGAGTTTGATCCCCTGCCAGGGAGGTGACCCACATGGTTCAGCAGACCTCCCCTTACTCGTCCGCTGCTCCCCTCAGCAGTGTATTTCAGTCAATCTGCCTGTTTTGCTCTCCACTCTGTCTCTAGAGAATCCTCTCACCTGCACACACACACCCCGGCCCCCCCCCTCCCCGTCCTGGACCACCACCACACCTCTAGCCTATACCCCAGTTTTGGTATGCATAATAAATCTTTTTTAAAAAAATGGACAGTTGATCTTTGACAAAGAAATCATAGCCATATAATGGAGAAAAGAAAGCCTCTTTAACACATGGTACAGGGAAACATGGATAGTCATAAGGGAAAAATACGAACCAAATCCACACTTAACTCCACACACAAAAATTAATTCAAAATAGATTGAAGAACTGAGACTATAAAATACTTGAAAGAAAACATAAGGACATACTACAGGACATCTGCCACAAAGATATATTCGGGGGCTCAACTTCAATGGTAAAGAAAACAAAAGCAAAAATAACAAGTGGGACTACATCAAACTAAAAAGCTTTGAGTAGTAGAGATGAGCTTACAAAAGAATTAGTCAAGGATCAGAACATGTAGGGGTTCAAAGGCTTGGGTAAGGAATTTTGACTTTAAGTGTGATGGGAAACCATTGGAGAATTTTAAAATATTAAAACAGGAGTATTGTCATAATTGGATTTATGTTGAAAAAAAAATTCTGGGTACTTTTTGATAAATCATCTAAGGGGGACAAAGTGAAGGCAAGGATACTAGAACATTATGGCAATAGTCTAGGGAAATAAATTTGTTTTTTTTTAAATATTTTTTTATGCATACAAGAACTGGGTTACAGGCCAGAGGTGCGGGGGGTGAGAGGACCCACCAGAGACAAAGCCGGGTACAGAACAGGGGATGGGCTGAAATACACTGCTGAGGGGAGTAGCAAGGGAGAAAGGAGAGATCTGCTGTGCCATGTGGGTTGCTCCCTGACCGTCCGGGGATCCAACTCGTGCTGCAGAGACTGTGGACCACTTCATAGTGTGGTGCTTAACTCCTTTTATCATCAGGGAGGCCCCTGTTTCATTATTTTAAATTTTAATTTTGGAGTTACAGTTTTGCTCCTCCATATGTATACATGTTCCATTCACCTCCACCAAACCACCGGTGCCAATACCCCATCTTCCTCCCTCCTCCGTCCCTTCTTCTTTCCTCCCAACCCCTCTGGCAAACATTCAATTCTTTCCCTAAGTCCAAGATTTATCCCTTCTGTATTTTGTCTGTGTATGTTTTTTGGCTATTTATATTCCACAGATGAATGAAACCATCTCAGTCTCTCATTTTTTGACTATTTCATTTAGCATAATTACTTTCAGGTCCATTCATTTTGTCCCCAAAGCCACTATTTCATCTTTCTAAATAGCTGTGCAGTATTCTACTGAGTGTATATTCCATAGTTTCTTTATCTATTTGTCTTTCGGAGGGCACTTAAAGTGGTTCCATGACTTGGCAATTGTGGACAATGCTGCTATAAACATAGACATACATCAATCTTTTTCTATTAGGGTTTCCATATTTTTAGGATAAATACCTAATAGATGTATTGCAGAATCATACAGAATTTCCAATTTCAGAGACCCAGGTTCCTTTTACCATGTTTCTTACCTTAGGGTGCAAATCTTTATTGATGTGAATCAAATTGGCCACATCTGTCTACATTCCAGCCTAGAAATGGAGGAAAAGGGAAAGTGGAGGAAAAAAATTCCTTATAAAAGCAAGATCTAGGCATTGTAATGTAAGTTCTGTTCACTTAAATTACACACTTAATACTTCTCCAAAGAGAAAATGTAAATGGTCTATGAAAAAATGTTCAACATAACTTACAATCAGGGAAATGCAAACCAAAACAACAATGAGAGAACACCTCACACAGGTGAGAATTGCCCATATTAAAAAAAGTGGCAACAACAAATGCTGGGGAGCATGTGGAGAAAAAAGGAACTCTGCTACACTGCTGGTGGGAATGCAAACTGGTCCAACCACTATGGAAAGGTGTATGGAGGACCCTCAAACTACTAAAAATGGTGCTACCATATGACCCAGCAATTCCACTCCTAGGAATCTACCCAAAGGACACAAAAACAATTCAATAGGATACCTGCATCCCTATGTTTATTGCAATATTATTTGCAAAAGCTAAGATATGGAAACAAACCAAGTGCCCCAAAACAGATGAATGGATCAAGAAGATATGGTACACACATACACACACACACACACACACACATACAGAGTGGAGTATTATTCAGCAATCAAAAGAGATAAACTCATGCTATTTGCAGCAACATCAGTGGAACTGGAAGGCAATTATGTTCAGTGAAATGTGTCAGAAGGAAAAAGAAAAACATCAGATGGTGTCACTTATAGGAGGAACATAGGGAAATTGTACAAGGGATAAGGAAAAAAAGACAAAACCAGCAGGCAAATTATAAATCAGAGACATTCAGAAGGGGAGAGGGAGTGAAAGGGATCGAAATAGGGGAGGGAAGCGCAGAAGAGACTATGGTAATGATTCACAGGTGTCTTGGTGGTAATAATTTTATGAGGATTATGCCAGAGAGGAGAAATCAAACATTGTACAAAAATGAACAATGATGTAAAAATATATAAATGAAAATTTTTAAAAAGGTCACATTTAGCTTCAAGGGAGGCTGAGAAATAGTTTGCTAGTGAGGTAGCTAGTTACATAGTCAAAACTTGGAGTATTGGATTACTAAAAAGAAAAAGAGAGATTTGTGGGTGGGGGTACTCTACAGTCCACACATATTCTTACCACCTAATCTACAGTAGTAGATTAGATAGTAGTAGTCAGCTAGTCACTTTTAAACATACCATTCGGTTTCACTTCTCTGCACAATTCTTTTTTTTTTTTTTTAAAGATTTATTTATTTATTTATACAAGCACTGGGCACAGTCAGAAGCACGGGAGGGTGAGAGAATTCACCAGAGCCAGAGCGGGGAGCAGAACAGGCAGAAGGACCGAAGTACACTGCTGAGGGATGCAGTGGGTGGCAGGAGAGGTCTGCGTGCCATGTGGGACCCTCGACCGGCCGCCGGGGATTGAACCGGGGCTTGAACAGGCGTTGCAGAGGCTGTGGGCAGCTTCGCAGCCCTGCGCTCAACCACTGCACCACCAGGGAGGCCCACAATTCTTAATGCTATCATATGTTTACTTGTTTGTTGAGTGTCAGCCCCCTCAGATTTTAAGCTACATAAAAACTTTATGAAGCTCAATATCTATAACATTAACCTCCCTCCCCCAAATATTTGCCATAAGATCAGCATTCAATCTGTATTTGGTGAATAGAGGATTTTTTAAGTGCCTTCCTAATAGATCCTATTCTTTTAACCTAACTATTTTTTAACATTCCTTCAAAGTCTCCCCATCCTCTGCACTATCAGAATCTTACTCAATTTCCAGTAGTAGTTGGTTACAATTCCACATAACTTTCTCTAAAACAGTACTCCAGCACGTACTGACTATACTGGTTATCTATTTGCAAAACAAATTATACAAACTTAATGGCTTACAATCACATGATTTTGTTTGCAAATGGCTCAAATAGGTCTTCTCCTACAATTCAGGTACTGATCCAGGCTGCAATTCCATCTCAAGGTTTGACTGGGAAAGGATCTGCTCCTTTGTTCATATGATTATTGACAGAATTCAGTTTCTTGCAAGCTGTGAAAATGTGGGTCTCAGTTCATTGCCTTGTGGATCTCAATATAGGTGAACTCACAATATAGCAATTTGCTTCAGCAAAGCCACAAACAGAGCCTGCTAATAAGACAGAAATGACAATAGAATACACCATAATCACAGAAGTAGCATCCCATCACCTTTTCACCTTGGCCACACTCTATTGGCTAAAAAGGTTTGAAGCTAATCACAAGTTTTGCTCATGTTAAAGAGAGAGGATTGGGCCTCCCTGGTGGCGCAGGGGTTAAAAGCACTATCAAACTATCACCATCCACTGCAGCACACTTCAAGTTCTATGGGATCCCTCTGGGCAGGCCAGGGAGCAACCCACATGGCACAGGAGAACTTCTCCTGTCTCGCCCACTGTCCCCTCAGCAGTGTATTTCAATCAGTCTGCCTGTTCTGCTCCCCATTCTCTCTGGTGAATCCTTTCACCCCCCTAGATCTCTGGCTTACATCCCAGTTTTTGTATGCAGAAATAAATCTTTTTTAAAAAAAGAGAGAGGATTCCATAGGGCAAGAATACCAATAATTGGGGACAATCAAGGGCCACTTTAGAACCTGCCCATCACATTTACTACCCTGTGCAAACTTCAAAAGCATTCATGGTTAAGTTCATATAATTTACTGTTTAATAGCTCCATATTGGTTTAATCTGCCAACTAAACTGGCACACCATTTCTCTTATTTTTATATCCCAGTCTCAAAACCAGGCACATATGTAAGTTTTCACATGCAGATCTTTGACTCACATGGGATTATATCTTGATAAACCTATTGTAAATGGAAAATTATAAGTGAAAAATGCTGACAGGAAGATGCAACTGCCTAGCATCACAAAAGAATATCTTCCCCTCATTGGATATTAGTGATAAAAGTGATTTGGAAGCTGTAGAATACCTACAAAGTTTAGATACAGTATTATTGCTGCAATATCTACTGTTCTCACACCATCATAAAGTTGAAAAATCTAAGTTGGTTGGGAGCAACGAAATACCAGAGTGGAGAAGACATTTCCTCACAATGTCCTACAGAAGAGATGCTTGGATCCTTCTTGCTATAGGGATTCAGAGATGTTTAAAGGATTACTTTCTTTAAGCCATATTCTGTTCTTTAACAGTTCTAGATGTTAGAAGAAACCAGATAATTGGCTACCCCATGAATAACCTTTATAATTTTATACCATTTTTACATTCATAATTACATCAAACTGAATTTATGAGTAAATGTAATAAAGTTATTAAATTTATTATGGCTGGTTGTTGATTCAGTACTCTAGTACTCTTGTAAAATAAAACTATTAAATCTTGGTCACATGTTCCTAACCATCAGTTCTTCTGCAATTTAATATATATAATAACAGTGTTTTAAGTATACAGAGCCACTTTTAGAAATTTCTCATGTATTTTCTTGCTCTCAGGATTCTTACAAATCTAAAAATAACAGGAATTTTTCAAAAACTCAAATGAATTTGGTTAATAAGGTATCAACAAAAACAGATATTTATCTGCCAAAGAGACCAGATTCTAAAACAAAAATGGGGAATTTTCAATGAAGAACAATATTGTTCAAAATATGCTCAGTAAATTAAAGTTCTAAAACAAGATAAAATTCTCTTTTGGAAATTGACTAAATTGATGCTTTGCTGAACAATAAAATTTTCAACTCCTCACTCCCAAACATTGAAAATTTGATCTTATGTCAGTCAAGACATTTCCTTTAAATTATTTTTTTGTTTTTGTAGGAATGGAGTTTTCTTGACCCCTTGTTGAAACTTTATTTTAACTAGTCATATGATATTGGGATTTCTATTTGAGACAGCCTCTGCTGAGAGACCTCTCCGTCCCACCCACTGCTCCCCTTACCAGTGTATTTCAGTAGATTTATCTGTTCTGCTCCCCATTGTGTCTGTGGTGAATCCTCTCACCCACCTCCCCTCACCTCTGGCTTACATCCCAGTTCTCCTACACAAAAATAAATAAAATCTTAAAAAAAAAGAAAGCCTCTGCTGAGAAATGATAAAAAAAGAGACTTTTCAACCACACATTTAGAGATAAACATATCTAACCTTCACATATTTTACAGAACCAGATTAGTATTTTTGTTTGAAAATACAACTATAGTTTACAGCTTAGCAAAATTTAGTTGTGTAATTACTGTGCAATTAGCACTATGTGAAAGCTTAAGGTCAGGACCCTTCAAAGGACCATACACAAAATGCATGATTTTAGCAATTTATAAGTTTCAGTATAAACCTAACTAATGAATTTTATTTATAGAACATAAGACTTAACAGAAGTGTTAAGTAGGGGAGAGCCCATTGTTAACAATAGCAAAGCAGATAAACTTTTTGCATAGGCAAACATTAGATAGTTATGGGTACTTTGGTATCTGGTTATACCACAAAGTATACACTTTTTAAAATAGCTTCCTCTTTAAGTGGTTTTATTTTATTATTTTTTTTTTTGTAGAAAATATATTTGCAGAGATTTAATTGATGTAGAAAACACAAAATTGCCACCAAGTTGGTTGTAACAAATGAACTATTCCCAAAAGTACACAGAAAGTGCCAAATAATAAAATGGACTTTTTTCTGTGTGCTAGAAAAAAGTATCCACCCTGGCGCCACCATGGTTCTTCCAAATTACGAGTGAGCAGCACTGAGGGAACAGATGAACGCATTATCAGAGGAAACAGTGCAGGCATCTCCTGCACTGATGCCTAAAAAGTATCTGGTTGGGGGCAAGAGAAATGTAAAAACGCTGATTGGATCTTAATTTTTTATTCTGTGACAAAGAAATTAGTAGGGGGAGGGAAGGGCTGTTTTGTATGCATTGGCCAGGCAAGGGCAATCCCATAGCTTTCAGGACAAGAAAAATAGAAACAGTGAGATTATGTGAAGGAACACAAGGGAGATGCAGGGATTCCTAGCACAAGATCCCTCACTGCCAATGCCAGGCACTAACCCAGCCCCTCACTCCCCTCAGAACAAGTATCCAAGCTCTGAGAAGGGATGGCGATGGGATTGGGCAGGGGTGGAAAAGAGAGACGGAAACAAGGTCCTGTGAGAATACCTAGTACATCCAGAGAGAGACCCAGTAATCATCCCAATCTTTTGATTTGTTGGATTCGTGGAAAGTTGTGTGCTTGTGATCTGAGAAACTGACAGAGATGACTTGGGGGAGGAGCCCCAGGGAAGGGTGGGGTTTCTCCTAAGGATGGAGCTGCTAAGGACAGCACAGGCTAGTGAAGGAAGACAGGCAGCAAAACTTCAGTTGCCCCAGGAACCTCCAACAGAATCTTGGGCAGTGAGCCCAATCCTGAGGTCGTCAAAAGGAGACAGAGTGCTCAAGAAGGGGGACATAAGAAAGAAAGGAAGGGAGGGGCCTCCCCTGGTGGCACAGGCGGTTGAGTGCAGCGCTATGAAGCTGTCCTCAGCCTCTGCAGCTCCGGTTAGACCCCTGCCAGCCAGCGAGGGTCCCACATGGCGCAGCAGACCTCCCCTGGCTCAGCCGCTGCTCCCCTAAGCAGTGTATTTCAATCTGCCTGTTCTGTTCCCCACTCTGTCTCTGGTGAATCTTCTCACCCTCCACGCCTCTGGCCTGTGCCCCAGTTCTTGGTATGCATAAGTAAATAAATCTTAAAAAAAAAAAAAAAGAAAGGAAAATACCTGATCTTGAGAGGCTAAGTTATTGGACAGCAGGGCCTGGTCCCAAGGTACAGACATTCCCATGGCTTTCTTTGGGTGAATTAAGGACCAGATATATAATCATTGTGGGAGCCCCAAGCAGTGTCCTGTAAGTCCCAAGAGAGTCCCTTGGTTTTTGGAAGGCAACTTCTCTAATAGCACCATTTCTTCCTAAAGGTACCTGTGTCCCTTGGCTGTCCCACATCAGTGTTGCCACATCCATGCAGAAGCTCATAGAAGTTCACATCTTCAGCCTGAAATAGTTACATGGCTACACAGGAGGCATGCTACCATCATGTCCTTTCACCTGTCCCCACCGTGGTTCTTCCAAGTTCTGAGAGAACTTGCACTGATAGAACAGATGAATGTTTTATCAGAGGGAACACGGTGCAGGCAGCTCCTCAGGTACTCAGGGCACATGGGTGTCCCAATCCCCATGGTTCAGGGTCTCAATAGGAAACACTTACAGTCTGCAGTCCCAGCTGCAGGAAATCCCAAAGGGCTGTGGGCTTGGGCACCAAGGAGGAAATGTGACTTGGGATTGTCATGTTCTAGCCGCTTTTGGTTGGTCACCATTATGCCCAAAAAGTTGGTGTCGCCTACCTCAGAGACTTGGGAATGGGGATGCTACAGGAGATGGAGCAATCCACAGACCAATACCAAACCCAGCCTGTTCTCAGGGGACAGAGCTGCTGCTGAGGAAGGGGACTACAGTGGGAAAATACCTTAGCTACCAGGTAGTTGTCTACGGAAAGGAGGTGAGCATAGGCAGGAGAGGTCTTCTGTGCCATTTGTGGGTCAGCTCCCTGGCCAGGGATTGAACTTAGTCTGTAGTGGTGATAGCACTGAGACTTACCTCCTAGGCCACCTGGGAGGCCCTCAATTTGTACTTGCAACAAAAGAGTTTATATAGAGTGGAGAGATTCCTTGCTCATTATTTCTTGCTTTTCATGAACCTTGCTGACTTACATAAAAGTTAGTTATAACTCATTTAAATTCAGGTCTCCAGTGCAAAGTAGTAGGTTGCTTCACTCACTGGACTATGACAGAAGTGTGAGAAGGCAAATGTTTGCATTTCCCAACAGCCACGTCCTTAGCAATTAAGGTGTGGCATCCTCACTGCTAAAAAAATCCTATTCCAGTTAAACATGTTTCTGTTCTGCATCTTTTATTATGCAGTAAATACGCTAGTATATATTCTAATATTTAAATAAAGAAAAGAGCTAGAAAGAAAAACAAAAACCACCATCCAAAACCAAAAGTCATCTAAAGCTTCTGAAAATTCCTGGACATAAAGTTTCAGTCATTGGATTTTTCCTTCACTCCTGCTGAGTTCCCACAGCCTCAGAGAGGGTTTCCCAACAGGAGGTAAGAGGGTAACAGGGAAGTGTTGCTAAGCAATATGGGGTACAGTTGTAGGGTGGGCCTGTCAGATGACATAACCTTGATCCTTATGCTTGCTATATATATATAACATACACATGTGTGTATATATGTATGTATATATATGGGATATATATAGAGAGAGCAATATAACACAATATTATGCAGACACAGAGACATAAAACAGAATTATTAACCTCACTTATTAGTTCCAAATGCCAGGTAGTTTAAAAATGATATGGTGGGCATCCCTAGTGGCACAGGGGTTAAAGACAGTGCTATTAAGCTATTGGCATCCACTGCAGCATGAATTTGATCCCCTGCAGGTCAGGGAGAAACCCTCATGGCACAGCAGACCTCTCCTGACTCTGCCTGCTGCTCCCCTAAGCAGTGTATTTCAGTATATCTGCCTGTTCTGTTCCCCACTTGCTCTGGTGAATTCTCTCACTCCCATCCTTCTGGACTGTACCCCAGTTCTTGTATGCATACATAAATAATAAATCTTTAAAAAAATAAATAAAAATGATATGGTTACTTATACCTATGAATTTCTCTTGTTAGTCTTATTTTTCTCCAAAACACTCTTGGGTTTAGCTATGGTCTTTATTTATTCATGACTTAAATCAACTGATTCACATTCAACACAAAATATTCATCTTGTGTCTATTATGGCATTGTGATAGGTCTTAAATAATAAAATTGAGATTCTTATCAATATAATGATATTGTGAGTTTTTCTTAGAAGTTTCCTATGAAAATAATAATGTAGAGAGATCAAAATCAACAGTCTCTTGAGCTACTATTGTTTCATTTTATTTTAAGATAAGACTAGAACATGAGACTTTATTTGACATGGCTATGGTTTACAGAAAAACGACCTAACACATTTTGTAACACACATTTTATATACAAGAATTCACCAGAGTTCTCTTTTAACATAGGAGCTTTCAGTCTAACTTGAAATAATCCAGTGAATACACATTTAAAAAGCATATGATTGCCAAAATCAAACTGCATCTATTATTTATGCTTGCATATTTATACCCTATTCTATGTCCAGGATACTTTTTTTTTCCTCTGGCAAACATAATATGGTTAAGATATATGAACAATGCTAACTTTTATTGAGCAGTTTGTTTATAAAAACTGAAGTGATGTTAAATACTAAATGTTTTGTCTAATTTAAATTCTAAGAAGTAAATATTGTCATTATCTCTATTTTAGCAATAGTAAAACTAAAGTTAAGGAAATTAGCCAAAATCATATAGCTAGTAAACCACAAAACCAAACCTGGGCATCTACCTCCAGAGTCCTCCCCAATAATCACTATTCTATATAAAACTCCCCATGAGCTTCAGTTGTGTTCACCTAATCAAAATTTCATATGGAGAAGATGCTATCTCCTGTCTCACCCCCTACTCCCTTGGAGGGTATTACAATAAAACCTCCTTTCTGTCCTCAAATAAACAAAAATAACAACAAAAAATCCCCACCAATAAAACCCACAGAATTTCAAATATCATCATAATGCATCATATCAAGATGTCTCTGGCATTTAAAACTGTTAAACTAGAGAACTATAGCGTTTATTAAGTGTAATTTGGTCTCTCTTAATTTTTAATTTTTTTTAAAGATTTATTTATTTACTTCTACAAGAACTGGGATACAGACCAGAGGCGTTGGAGGGCGAGAAATTCACCAGAGACAGAGCGGGGAGTAGAACAGGCAGAATGATCGAAAACACTGCTGAGGGGAGCAGCAGGTGAGACAGGAGAGGTCTGCCGTGCCATGTGGGTTTCTCCCCGGGGACGGTGGGGAATCAAACCCATGCTGCAGAGGCTGCTAACAGCCTCACAGTGCTGCGCTCAACCCCTCAACCCACTGCACCACGAGGGAGGCCCCCGACCTCTTTTTAATTGGAAATAAAATCCACTCATATGTACACTATGTTAATTTCAGAGAAATGCTTAAAAATAGCATTTTAAGCAAAAAAAAAAAATAAAAACAAAACACCTCAAAAAATACAAACAACAATGTAAACCAACATTACCTCAATGAAAAAAATAAAGCTTATAGAATATTAAAAAGAAATAACAAGAACAAAACACACTGAAATCATTTAACCAAACTACATTACCTCTTAAGGACAAATTCATGAATTCATGTATCAGGACACAAAAGCAAGTGTTTGTTTTTAATCTACCTTTGATTTCATAACGTGAGGTTTAATTTCAGTCTACATTTTATATGCATTTTGTCCGAAAGACAAAAAAAATTCCAAAGTTTTTGGGGTTTTTTAATCAGCAAGCTACCTACTCTTAAAAAAAAAATCTATAGTTAATTTAAAATAATTGAGATGGCATAGGTCCTTGTGAAATGGGAGAGTTGCCTTTTCTGTGAAAAAGCTTCATTAACCTCACAGTTCCAGCTATTCTCTCTTGTACTTTCCAACAAAGGCAAATAATTCAGTTAATGAATTTGAGGGAAGAAACTGTCTTCATGTATCCCACTTACTTCCATGCTTTTTGGAGCTGACACCTGTGAGGAGCCCCTGAATACCACCTTAGGGGGGTGGCAAGTCTGCGGTTTTCCGGTGCTACTTGTGACAAGATGTGCAAATCTGCCTACTTTTGAGAGTTCAGCATTAGAAGCCCACATGACCACAGGTGTAACTCACATTCTCTAATACCCACTTTGTCATCAATAAAGTAGGTATTATAGTTCTTCATACCTATTCTTTAGCTTATGTCTCAATTAGTTCAGAACTCAAGAAGTCAGGATAATATTTATTGGAGTCTCTCAAACAGAATATGTATGTGATTGATATTATCACACAGTATATTAACATAAACTAACACTTTTAATATGGTTCTAAAACATATTATATTTAAAAATCATCTTGTCAGTATAGACCATATTAAAATTGTGAAATGATATTTTAAGTTTCTAAGGAGTGATAAGATTACATTTCTGTGAAAGGGACGGTCAAAGAAGTTGAAAAACATAAATCGTGAGGAAAGTTAAGGGCAAGTAGAACCTAGGAGTTCTTTCCTCTATACCAAGTTTTCCTGAACATTTCTAGTAGCTGGGACATTTATCAGATTTGCAGATTATCAGGTCTCTCCCCAGAATATCCTGATTAATTGAATCTTGATTGGGGTCCAAGAATCTTTATTGCTATTGACTTCTTTCTTAGAGAATTTTAAAAACAAATTGCCTTTCCACAGAAAAAATGAAGAAAATATATTTTGACTACAATTGTGCATGAAAATATATGCTGGTTGAAATAATCACCACTGTGAAGAGAACTGAAAGCTTAAAAGACAAGTTTATTACAGAGGTTATTCAGAGTCAAACTAAGGGACTAGTCAACAGATTCTGACAAGTGACTGGCCCACCTTTACAGATTTGGACTTAAGTTTATGTAAGTGTGTTATGTGTACAGACAGAATACATAATTACTCTTTAGAAATGAAAACATCTAATTAATTTCTTTTTTCAGTTAACTAAAAGAGGTTGGTTACTAACATTCTTAGTTAATGATTAAAAAATTACTCATAACTTCAAACCGATTGCTTAATTTCGCAAAGTCAACTCAGCATGAGCTATCTGTGTAGGGGAAGATGTAAGGGCAAAGTTTATTTGAATCTTTTATCCTAGAAAATATATATCGACGTGGGAATGCAATCTTACAGAAATCATGCGTCTTCTTCCAGCAACTTGTAGATATGACAGGGGTGGATGAGGACTGTGACTTTTCAAATGTTTACATATGTTCACCACAGGGTTCTTCACAGAAAACAAACCACTGGCCAATTTTAGCTCCCGAGGTAGTTGTGTCAGAGTGAGGAAGACATTTCCAACAGAGCAAAATGTAGAATTTTCTTTTTTGGGTTCATATGTAGAGTAAAAGGAATCACTTTGGGCTTATTTTTCTGATACTTTAAAATAAACTATTCATTAACCAAAAATACTATCATTAAAAATTAACAGGCCCAACATGGAGTCACTTGTGCTAAGCCCATTGACCAAAACAAGATTTAATTGCCAACCTAATGGCAGCTTCAACTTTCTCCAGGAATGTAATCTTAATGGGTTAGTCTGTGATCTTCTGGTCAGCACTTAAGTGGTCATTTGTCTCAAGCTTATGTCTATCTCCCACAGGTAGATTACCTCAATCTGAAGTGATCCTTTCTTCTATTTGTGACTTCTTTGTCCTGTCTTTAAAAACCTTTCTTTTTCTGTAGTTTTTTAGGGGCCCCTTCCTATTTGTTAGATAGGATGTTGCCTGATTTAAGAGTTATTGAATGAAGTCAATTAGATCTTTAAATTTACCCTGTTCGATTTTTGTTAATGAACATTACAGAATTGAACACAACATAAAACAAAAAGTTTTCAGGATTTCTGGCTCACATAACTTGCACACAAAATAATAATTACTACAACATTTGCATTAAAATCCCAGTTCTTACCCAGGGCACAGATAAGTATCTTTGTGTGAATTACTTAATCTCTGTGTTCCTCAGCTTCCTCATGTACAAAATAGAGATTATATTAATGTACAAAATAGAATTATATTAATTCCCTATAGGATTGTTTTGAAGATGAAATGAGATAACTAATGTAAAGCTTTGCTAGTTTGTATATTGAATAATTAATTGTTGAACATCTTATTTGGTATTTTATTAATTCCTTGAAAAAGTTAATATTCATAAAATCCATAGAAGGATGTCTGACACAAAAGAGCAATTGATATAAATTATTATTACATAAAGTAATATTGAGGTATAGTTATTTCTATGACTATTTATATTTTATGTCCATTTTCATATAAATATCCTTTCATTAGCTCCTTCTAGTAATCCTTTGAGGTAAGTGTTATTAGATCTTTTTTTATTAAGGAGGAAATTGAGGCTTAGAGATATTAGACATTGACTTAATACTTCACAACTTGTTAGTTGAACCCAACTTAGAAGGTTGAATTTGTATTACTTTGTGAGGTGGGTCTGTTTCTTTTGTCATTTTGGGGCCTGGTCACAGGGAACACTTCATAACTACTTGCTGAATTTAATTGATCTATAGCCTTCCTCAGATCCATGGTAGTTATAAATAACCCAGAAAATAAAGTTCAAATTCCTATGAGCTTCCTTTCAGTTAACTTCCCTCATCTGATACACCCTTATCCACTCCCTGTGCTTAAATCAGACATATAAATATATTTCTTGTTCCTGGGGTCCATTTGGATTAATCGTATTTTCTAAATCTAAGCTTGGGCATACAATTTGATCAGTAGTTCAACCATGGTGTAGTACACTGAAATCAGCTCAACTGTTACAAGGCAACCCGTGTGAAATGGGTGGCCTGACTCTGGGTCCTCACCTATGCACTTAAAAAAGACTTTTAATGAGGACCTCCCTGGTGGCACAGGGGATTAAGACACAACCTATGAAGCTGTCCGCAGCCTCTGCAGCATGAGTTCAATCCCTGGCCAGGGAGCTACACACATGGCGCAGCAGACCTCTCCTGACTTGCCCGCTGCTCCCCTCAGCAGTATATTTCAGTCAGTCTGCTTGTCCTGTTCCCGACTCTGTCTCTGGTGAATCCTCTCACCCCCCACACCTCTGGCCTGTACCCCAGTTCTTGTATGCATAAATAAATATTTAAAAAAAAAGAAGAAGAAAAAGGACTTACTATAATGAGACTCAACTGCAGGCACACACAAAAAAGCTAATAAAGAGTTTATTTACAAAAAGGGGAAATGAAGAAAGGAATAACTCAGGGAGAAAGAAAGAGAGATAAATTGGTGAATGCATTCTACCAGTTCCGCTGAGCTGGAACCACAATAGCATGCTGCAAGCCAGCAAAAACCAAACCCCCCAAGGCCCACATGTCTGGTTATACACCAAACCTGGCTGCTTAGCTCCACCCTCAGTTCTCAGCAGTCCTCGCTTTGGTGGTGATGACATTAAGGGATTTGTAGTCCTTGGTGTCTTGGATCTCTTTGTTCTAGGGTGGGGGTGGGGTCCATAAAACCTATTTGTGGAGTTTGTTCAGGACATCCTTTCCCTCCAACACAACCTACTCCATTTTGAGCATTAAATTCAGGATTTCAAGTCAAAGCCTTCATACTGATAAATTTTTCCCAATTTGGTGTTATAATCTATTTTCCTTGCACCTAAAATCTATTCCCACAAGCTTTTAGGTTTCTTATTAAAGACACAAGATTTTGCAATTATTTTAGTATATAAAGTCAGATCTCCATGGAAATGGCTTGCAAATGCATTTTTCCTTTAGGGCACCCTGGAAGCTAACTGGTTTCTGGAGGAAGAAAGTGTTGGTAGTGGTAGTGATTTCAAGAAAATAGGCATTTTTCTAACAAGGTTTCTGCCTTAAACAAGGTTTTACTGTTGTTAAACAAGGGAAACCAATTTCCTCATGCTGGGAAGGAGGTTGTCTTCACTTGCAAAGGAAGTTTAGGAAATTTGAGGGTACAAAATCCTACACTATGTCTGAGCGCAGACAATATCCACGATGGGGTTCAGATGTTGGTGTTCAGTGAGTAGGATCCTTGGGTACCCTCTGAGAAAGGTTTTGGCAGAGTTTCCCATTCAACAGCACATGCCAAGTTTACTAAGAAAAAAGATATTTGCATAGGTATAAAAAGGCAAAGGCTATATTTTAAAAGGCAGGTTTATTAGGAAAAAGAAAAAAAAAGAAAGCTGTATAGACACAATGTATGAAGTTTTGAGACTAGTTTTGTGTTTTGAAAAAGGCAGGGGTATCTTTAAATAGTGATCTTTGATGAAATTGCTGTGGAATTTATTGCTTTGGAGTCTGGATGGGTTGGTTTTTCCGTAGCTGATAATCCTTTCTGCCTCTACCCAAGATTCCTAGAAAATTCCATAGCTGATTTAAAAAAGTTAATCATCCATATCACCTCTGATTTTTATCCGCATGAGATCTTCCAACTAAAGTTTTCCATTCTACGCTTCCATCGTCTACAACTCAAGTCTGAAGAGTTTTCCCTCCTTCCTAATTTTAATAAAAAAAAGTTGGTGACATTGTGTGTTCTTTTGTAATTCTGTCATCTGCAAAATTAAATTGGGGACTTATCTACCAGGCAGTTGCAAGAGATCAATTCTTTAAGGTTACTATAGAATTTCTGTATCTCAATGTCCTGACATTTTCTTACTCTGACTGAATGCACTTTTACTCTCCAGTTCAACTAGAAGAAACCTTCTCAATTCTTGTGGTCATCTTCATTATCATACCAGACTAGCCAGTACTTGCATTCTCTAAGCTTTGCCTTTTCAGACCCTTCATCACAAACAAATACAAATCACATTTTGAGAAATCATGATGTCATCCCATGCTGTAATGGTTAGTTTTATGTCTTATCTTGGACAGGCTATGGTACCCAGTTATTCAATCAAACACTAATCCAGGTGTTACTGCTGGGAATTTCGTAGGCGGAATGGGATTAATTTCTACAATAAGTAGATTTTAAATGAAGGAGATTATCTTCCATTATCACCATTAATTGGATGATTACCCTCTTTCAATCAGCTGAATGACCGTAAGAGCAAACTGTCTGAGGAAGAATCGCACAACTTCAGTTTCTGCCTGAGTTTCTAGCCTAAAAGTCTGCCCAACAGATTTCTGATGTGCCAAGCTAGCATCCCCAACTGTTTAGGTGACAATTCATATATGATGTATCTATCTTTACTTATAATGAATTCTGTTTCTCTAGCATAACTATAACTGACCTTCCTCTTATTGAGCCCCCAGGCTAAAAGGAATTCAGCCCATCACCAGTGAGGGAATTCAGCCCATCACCAATGAGAAACAGCCCCTCCATCCTGCAATCTTTCTGCTTTCCTGCAATGGCTCCAGAACCAGTGGGAATCTGATGGCTGCACAGAGTAGATAGCAGCAGACAGACCTAGAAGTGACCTAGGACTCAATAGCACGCTAACATGCACATTCCTGGGTGGAGACTTAAGATGCTAATGGGACATGTAATGTATGAAGAAGCATGTAACCTGTCTGTGCATGCCCCAGAATAGTCCAGCCTACAACACAGCTGCTTCCCACTGTGGTGATGAACCCCATATCACCCCACCCTGGTGATGAACCCCATAAAACCAGGACCCCCACTGGTCTCAGGCTGAGAGCATGACTCAGAGCACTTGCCATCTATCGTGTGATCCAAAATAAACGTTCCTTACTTGAAACCCACTGGCTCTTTCAAAACTTGTGGGGGGCTAATTGGTGAAAGCCAAAGATCACTTGGAATCTTTAACAGTAATAATATAAGTCACAATGTAAATGTACTTTTACAAAATATTTTTGGTGTCATAGTTTAATATAACAAATAATCCGATATTAATGTGATATCATGATTGATTCTAAAATTTTTATATTTGCTGGTCTGCAAATTCATTTGTTAGGTCATCAGAATTTATATTTCTAGCAACTTCATTTCCAAGCAATATAATTAAAAGCAATAGCATTTGACTAACAGCCAGATTGGAAATTTTTGAGAATTTTTAATTTTGAAAAGAATTTACTGCTGTGCCTGCTACTGTTGGAGGGATAGGATTTCTTGATCAAACTTCACAAATAAGTTTTATGGACCCACCCCAAACCCAGATCTGAAAGTGAGGCCCCATAAGTCTGTGAAGCCTGAGCATCAAGGATATCAATAAGCTAATTTCACTTTATGTTGTACTCTGTGAGCAACCCAATGCTCAATTCCTTCTTGACAGTCTTTACCATACAAGAAATAAATGGTGGGCCTCCCTGGTGGTGCAAGGGGTTAAAGTGCAGCACTATGAAGCTATCCACAGCCTCTGTAGCACAAGTTCTATCCCGGCTGGCCAGGGGGCTACCCACATGGTGCAGCAGACCTCTCCTGACTCGCTCACTGCTCCCCTCAGCAATGTATTTCAGTCAGTCTGCCTGTTCTGCTCCCCATTCTGTCTCTGGTGAATCCTCTCACCCCCTCCCCTCACTCTGGCATGTACCCCAGTTCTTTTATGCATAAATAAATAAATCTTTTAAAAAAGAAGAAGACCAAAAAAAAAAGAAAGAAATGGTTAGTATCCCCATGGATGCATCTTCCAGGATGCAGAAAAAGTAATTAATAGTACAATAGTTAATGGGGGGCAATGCCTGTGAAAGATAAAAGGAGGGGGAAATAGAGTAAGACAGACTGTATGCTTCCCTGAAGGATCAGGTAGCCACTGTCTGCATATTGTAAAAATACCAAACTTCAAAAGTAGTCTAAAGAAAATTAAAATAAGATTTTCAAACTTTTTTTTTAATTTCAAGAGACTTTCATGTATAAATGATCATGTATCAAAGTAAACTTATAGGCCCTCCCTGGTGGCTAACGGGGTTAAGTCTCAGTACTATGAAGCTATTGGCAGCCACTGCAGCACCATTGGATCCCGGCCAGGGAGCTGACCCACATGACACAGCAGAACTATCCTGTCTCGCTGGCTGTGCCCCTCAGCAGTGTATTTCAGTAGTTCAGTCTATTCTGCTCCTCGCTCTGTCTCTGGTGAATCCTCTCACCCCAGCCTACATCCCAGCTCTTGTATGCATAAACAAACAAACAAACAAACAAATAAATAACAAATAAAAATAAAGTAAGCTTATAAAATCCACCTATAGAACATCTCATAAAACTTTCAAAAAACATTTAAAGTTGCAATATAAAGGCAGATGAATAACTTATGAATTAAAAATATCTCGGACCTCCCTGCTGGCACAAGGGGTTGAGACACAACCTATGGAGCTATCCACAGCCACTGCAGCACAAGTTCGATCCCCGGCCAGGGAGCTAACCACATAGCGCAGCAGACATCTCCTGGCTCACCCACTGCTCCCCTCAGCAGTGTATTTCAGTAGATCTGCCTGTTTTGTTCCCCACTCTGTCTCTGGTGAATCCTCTCACCCTCACCCCACACCTCTGGCTTGTACCCCAGTTCTTGTATGCATACATAAATAAATCTTTTTTTTTTTTAAATATTTTCTACCAGTCCATTGCTTTCTTTTTTTAAAGATTTATTTATTTATTTATTTATTTATTTATTTATTTATTTATTTATTTATACAAGCACTGGGTACAGTCAGAAGCGAAGGAGGGTGAGAGAATTCACCAGAGCCAGAGCGGGGAGCAGAGCAGGCAGAGGGACCGAAGTACACTGCTGAGGGGAGCAGCGGGCGGCAGGAGAGGTCTGCGCGCCATGCGGGACCCTCCTCTGGTGGCCAGGGAGCAGCCGGGGATCAAACCGGCGCCGCGGAGGCTGCGGGCAGCTTTGCAACCCAGAGCTCAACCGCTGCGCCACCGGGGAGGCCCAAATAAATCTTTAAAAAAAAGCTCTTTCTTAAAATATAAAGACACTATTTTAAAAGGCTTCATAACAATACAAAATCATTCTATTATCCACAGATCAAGTGTATTTAGATTTAATAAGTAAGTACATTTGTTTTAGCTATATTTACTTAAGAAATCTATCAAATCTCATTCCCTCCCTCTTTCTTCCTCTATTTTCTCTCTCCATTATTGTGGCTAAAAATGTTTACTAAGCCCTTATTAAGTACCAAAAATTGTTGGTATCTTTGACAATTATGAATTATAGTTATAATTTTTAATGGCTGATTTATGTATTCTTTGAACAAAAATTTCTTAATTCTCAGTAAGTATTAAGCAAATTACTAGCTATCAGGAATTCAGTAGTGAACATAGTATGCTCCTCTCCATTCTCCAACGTACTTATGATTCTAGTGGGAGAGAAAAATATACACACACACAGTAGTTTCTTCCCATTTTACCCTTTTACCCAGAATTAGACAAGAAGAGCAGACCTGAGTACAACCTGCAGGCTGAAGTTAAGAAAACCCCAGAGCGCCTGCAGACCAGAAGGCATGAGAATAAACACTTATAAGCCACAGAGATTTTGGTATTGCTCGTTAACCAACCATACTGTAGTAGAAGTATGACTAACGCATATTTTACAGATTCTTCGTAAGTCAGTCCTTTTTGCATTTCAAATCTTTTTGTGCTTTCACTCAACTGCAAAACTTACATTTTAGAATGTCCCAAGAATTTTTTGGTGGAAAAGTCTCTGAGTTTACACTTAATTAGAAAATTACCTTATCATTTGTTTTTAAAATATAATTTTTTGATAAATAAATACAGGTTGACTATTAAATTTTTTCAATAGAATGAAGGTATTTTGTCTTCATTCTGTTGAAATGAAGCTGTTAAGTAAACTATTAATTATTATAATATTGTCCATTTGTAGGAATTCCCCGTTTTCATGTTTTCTCTTTGTGTTTGTCATTTTGCAGTTTCATTATGACATGAGTGGGTATAGATTTTGACTTGGTATGGTTTTCTATATTCTGTTTAAAATTGATTGGGATTTTTTTTTTTTAAAGATTTATTTATTTATTTATATAAGAACCAGGGTATAGACCAGATGCGCAGGAGGGTGAGAGGATTCACCAGAGACAGAGCGGGGAACAGAACAGGCAGACTGACAAAATACACTGCTGAGGGGAGCAGCAGGCGAGACAGGTGCAGTCTGCCGCGCCACGTGGGAGCCTGGGGCTGCAGAGGCTGCGGACAGCTTCACAGAACTGTGCTCAACCGCCTGAGCCACCAGGGGAGGCCCTTGATTGGGATTCTTGAACATGTAGATTAATGTCTATGGTGGACTCTCAAAGATGTTCATATTCTAACCTCCTTAACCTGAGAGGAACAAAGAGGAATTAAGGTTGCAGATGGAATTAATAATGCTAATCAGATGACTTTTTAAAAAAGATTTATTTATTTATACATACAAGAATTGGGTACAGGCCAGAGTTGTGGGGGGTGAGAGGATTCACCAGAGACAGAGTGGGGAAAAGAACAGGTGGATTGACTGAAATAGACTGCTGAGGGCAGCAGCGGGTGAGGCAGGAGAGGTCTGCTGTGGGGGATCAGACTTGTGCTGCAGCTAGCTTCATAGGTTGAGTCTTAACCCCTTGCGCCATCAGGGAAGCCCAGATGGCTTTAAAATAGGGAGAGTATCTTGGATTATCCGAGTGGATCCAATATAATCACAAAAGTCCCTAAATGTGGAAGAGGGAGGCAGAAGAGGAGGTCTGAAGTAGCAGGGTGTACGAAATACCTGACTTGCTGTTCCTATCTTTGAAGATGGAAGGAGAGGGCTATGAACAGGAATGTAGGCAGCTTTAGAAGCTGGAAAGAGCAAGGGAAATTTCTGTGCCTAGAAAGGAATGCAGCTCTACCAACATCTTGATTGTAGCCCAGTGAGACCTGGGTTGAACTTCTTGCCTACAGAATTGCAAGATAAGTGTTGTTCTCAGCCACTGAATTATGGTAATTATATACAATAGAGATAGAAAACTAATAAAACCTTTTTCACCAATTCTGGGAAAATTTTAGCCATTATTGCTTTAAATATTGCCTCTTCATTCTCTGACTCACCCTGCCGTACTTAACCTACCATAGTTGCAAGGATTGGGCCAGGACCAAAGACAGTTCATCACTCAAAGCAATAGTAGTAGACAGACTGTAAGCACTTAGGTTGGTTCCCCAAGTCCCAGCTCCCAAAGGACAACATAAGGCAGGACAGAGGAGCATCTCTACATGCAGTGGACTGCATTATAGAAAACCTAAATTATGGAACATAGATGTTTTATAATGGGCAGTAAACATACCTGCCTTTTTCTCTAAAGATAAACATTATGGCTCATTTCCAAGGTTGTAAGCAGATCTGCCCTGCAGTCCAGAGGGAGACACCCTGGTTATCTTCCAAGTCTGCTTGCTTTGCAAACTGTTGGGGAGATAGTTTGAAAACTGAAACAGGAAGTGCCTCTGCTCATGGGACATGCAGAAACTTGACAAAAAAAAAAAAAAAAAAAGAAAGAAAAAAGAAACTTGAGATACTCAGAAATAACTGTTTCCTGACAATAGGTAGCTTGAATTAGGTGATGAATCTATTCTTCTGTTTCAAACTATAATATTAAGGTAGCTAGCTTTTCCCTTCCTTCTATATGGAGCCAAGATTAGAACAGGTAAGTTTGTTTGCTTTCCTCTGATAAAAAGTAGATGTTTTTAATTTGTTTTATGAGGGAATAAATTTTTGTATTCTAATTTGTATGTGCGTCTGTGGGGATATCCTATTAGATTCCCTAACTTGGCAGAACTCTTGGTTTGTCTTCTGTCTCCACCCTTTCATGGTCATTAGAATTCTACTCAAGATCCCCAGAGTTCAGATGTCTTCTACTCCCCATAAAATCTTCCTTTAGTGCTTGTTTACCTCTCCACATTCTTCCTTTCACTTGGTTTTTGGCTTCTGAGTATTCCATAAATATTTGTTGGTCAGCAATGCACTTGAACAGATGTTTTCGTGTTCTAAATAGAACTAAAGCAAAAAATTACGAGAGGGTCATTCTGTGTATTTAATCTGCCATACTGCCAGGGTAGCTGAAATGCAGGGGAGGGAATCATAATTGGCACTTATCACCTTTATTAATTCATCCATAAGGCTGGCAGGTTTGGAAGAGAATGTACTTGCTGACATGACCAGGAAATAAGGTTTTTGGTTAACAAGATTCTCACCCCTACCACCCTCAGTTATCTGAAGAATTACCTGCTTTGGGCGTAATACCACTTTGCGCAAGGCCGCTCTCATGGGAAGCAAGGCCTCAAGATTCTCCAAGCTGTGTGTAGTCTCACATAGTTGCATTGATTGATTATTTTATTGGAATTTTAGAAGTGTTGCACGTATGCAATTTCATAACTTCCTAATAGTAACAACAAATGAAAAATTGACATCTGTGAAGTAATCTTTAAAATACAGTGTATATGTCTGTGTGAATCATTAAAGAGAAATTGCACACAGAATGGCCAGGTGTAGGCAGGGGCCAAACTCTGCCCCCTGATGGCTGGACACTGCCAAGCAGGAAGGGACCATGATCTTGATCTTCTCTGCTTCTGAGTGTGGGGGCTGCTGAGAAGGAGGGTGAAGCAGAGAAGCCATTGGTGGGGGGGGGGGGCATTAATAGGGAGTGATGCAAGTGGGTTCCCTCTTTTTTTAATCTGAGCTGCTGTGGAAGGCAGCCACCCCATCAAGAGGATACTGTAGGGCCTCCCCGGTGGCGCAGCGGTTGAGCGCTGGGTTGCGAAGTTGACCGCAGTCTCTGCAGAGCCGGTTCGATCCCCGGCTGCCCCCCGGCCACCGGAGGAGGGTCCCACATGGCGCGCAGACCTCTCCTCCCGCCCGCTGCTCCCCTCAGCAGTGTACTTTGGTCCTTCTGCCTGCTCTGCTCCCCACTCTGGCTCTGGTGAATTCTCTCACCCTCCCGCGCTTCTGACTGTACCCAGTGCATGTATAAACAAAACAAACAAACAAACAAATAAATTAAAAAAAAAAAAGTTAAAAAAAATCAGAAAAGTTTAAAAAAAAAAAAGAGGATACTGTAGGTTGGTAAGTATACCTTCTCCCTCTCCTCTGCCTTTACCCTATTGGTTAGAATAAATTCTTTTCTTCTTCTCCTCCTTTTTTTTTTGTATACCAAAGGCCCTTTTGTTTGCATTTGTGGGGCAGATTGGCCAGACCAGTACAGACCCAGTGAGAGAGCTCCTGTTCCAATGACAGTTTTTAGACCCTTTACCAGATAACATTACCTGTCTGTTTTGAACTATGCTAAAGAGCTTTGAACTGGGCCAAAAAGCAAAGAAATCAAGCAAATTATTTGAAAAGTCATTAATATCAAGATAACTGATAATTATGGACTATTAGTTGGAGAATAGAATCAGTTACTTACCTTTTTATCCTTTCCAGAGAATTAATAAGCAATTGCTTATAGTCAGGGATAGTTTAATCTTATTAATACTAATCAGCCCTTTCCTTTAAATACTTACCTCCTCCTTCTCTTTTCTTACCCTAGAAACTCCCAGCTTTGTCCCTCCTTGGGGCACAATGCAAGTTTTCTATCTTTCAGATAGAAATAAATTTGCACCCAGAATTATAATTCTTTTTTCCCCAAATAAATATACCTACCTTTTTAAATGGCTTTCTGAAACTTTAGGTATGCACGACTTGAATCACTGTAATAATACACTCTGAAAACTTGCTACTCAAATTGTAACCCATAATCAGGTTTCAGTTGGTTCTGGAGCCATTGCAGGAAAAGGAAAGCCTCTGGAGGGCAGAGGGGCTGTTTCTCACCATTGATTGGCTGAATTTCTTTCAGCTTAGGGGCTCAATAACAAGACAAATAAATTAGTAAAGTCTAGGTTTAGGGGTCTTATAGCAAGTACTCAGTAAATTACATAAGGAACACAAGTGCCCAAAAATAGATGACTGGATCAAGAAGATGTGCTATATATACACAATGGAATACTATTCAACAATCAAAAAAGATAAATTAATGCCATTTGCAGCAACATGGTTGGAGCTAGAAGGAATTATGCTCAGTGAAGTAAGTCAGAAGGAAAATGAAAAATATGAGATGGTTTCACTTATACGAGGAACATAGGGAAACCAAATAAGACATCAGGGAAAAAAACAACAACACAAAACACAACACAACAAAACAAAAACAAACAGACAATTATAAACCAGAGACATCCTGCAGGGGAGGAGGAGGGAGAGGGATCAGAGGGAGGGATGGAGGAGCACAGGTGACTGTGGTGATGGTGCACGGGTGCATTCGTGAAGGAAACTCTATGGGGACTACACCTGACGGCAGGGGTGGGGGGTTAAAAATGAGCAATGATGTAAAAAATATATAAACAGAAAAAGGAAAAAAATTACATAAGGAAATTATTTCAGAGTCAGTTTCCTTGGTATTACGGTACAAAAAGAATATGTTGCTAGATTCTTGTCCAAAGGCATCTAACAGTTTAATGGGATATATTTTAATAGTGCAATTGGAAAGTTGTTATTAAGACAAGAAAATGTGACTTTTAAGGGGTTACTAGCTCTTTATACTTACAAACTAAATATAAGTGAAATATAGGCTCAATTTTTCATCATCATTTTTAATTGCTAAAAACCAGCAGAGACTGAAAGAAAATTTCTAAATAAACTCTCTAGAATTGGATTTTCTTTCATTCCTACAAAACTTAATTTACATAATTAGAAGAGGATTTTGTGGATAGATTGAGGGCTTGGTAAAACTCTAGCCAGGATTTTTCTAATTTATTTTTTTAAAAGAATTATTCCTTTATTGTAAGATTTTTATTTTATTTATTTTTGCATAGAAGAACTGGGGTGTAGGCCAGAGGTGTGGGGGCCTCTGTTTCAGCTGGTTTTGGAACCATTGCAGGAAACAGAAATCCTCTACTTCACTGACAGTGGTTTCCAGCTTCAATTTCAATTTAATTAGTTCTTGAAATTAGGCAGATATAGCTTTTTTTTTTTTAAGTGGGTAAGTTTTTTTTTTTGTTTGTTTAATTTGTCTAGATTATTTTTGCACGATCAAAACTAGAGCTATACTCTTTGCTAATGGATAAGGATACATATTAGTGAGGACAGGGAGCATCTGGGACATCTCTTCCTTGCAGTTTTGTTGGGCACCTAGAACAGCTCTATGAAAAATTAAAACAAAACAAGACAAACTGGTGCTATATCCCCAATTCTCTTGCCATGTTCACTTGGCTACTATAGGTGGTAAATCATACTGAAGTTGGATAAATTTGTTGGGATACCAGAAACACTTATTTATTAAGCAAATCATCGAGTGACTAAGGAACACTTGGTTTTATTGGTAAACAAAATAGACATGGACTATGCCCTTGTAACATGATTCTTGCTTCTGTTTAAAGATGAGTTAGCAGAACACGTTTCCTTCTTGTTTCTCAAGATATCACTGAAGTAAAGATTCAGAAGTACAATGAGGAATAAAGTAGTAGAGAAGAGACTTTAAAAAAGAGCTTTTAAAACATAACTATATCTTTTCTGACAGATAAGAATAGAGGAAGTTGCAAGCCTCAATTACAAGGTTGGAGAAATGTAGGTAATCTGCCACAGACCTTTGAGACGCTCTGGATATGCTGGGGTTGGCATGCAAGGAAGTGTAGCAACAGACTTGGGACTTTAAAACGCTGGGACTTTCATTGAAGAATTGCACATAAAATAGTTGATCTTCCTTATCTGCTTCATTCCTTCTTAGGACAAAATGTTGACAGAACCAAGGCACTAGACATTTAGAATAAAGCCAAAAAGGATTACCATTTCTTTAGGAGAAAGTTGATGCTAAGAACCCTAAGGTAAATGTTAGCTTCTCTGAGTAAAGGAAGAACTGATAAGAGGCATTAGAATCAGTCTAAGCATTCCAACAGCTGACTAATGAAATAACCCCAAAAGAGAACAAAATGGAGTGGTGAGGTAAGGAAGAAAAATATTAGAAAAATAACAGCAAAATGAATTAAAAACACTGATACCCAGACACATCCTTGCAAATTATCATGTCCCTGAGATTAAAGAATAGAGCTTAAACATTTCTATGGGAAATATAAAACAACTTATAACATACCTTAATCACTGAATGTTACAAAATAGTGGGGGAAATGCCTTGAGGTTTCTGAGGCAAATTTATTTTTAACTTGGAATTTATATCCAGCCAAAAAATAATCAAATGTAGGTTTCTGGAAAGCAAACAATCTAATCCTTGCTCATGAAGGCCTATCTGGAAAAAATACACATGAACATGCATAAGATAAAGGAAGTATAAGTAGTTCTCACTAAGTGTTACCAGCATGGCCATTTTTTTCATTTTTTAACTATTGTAAGACACAATTGTACTTTCTTCTTTTTTTTTTTTTTTTGGTTATTTTTTAAATTGACGTAATGTTGCATTGCCACGTTAAATAAGTTTTAGGTGTACATCACTAAAAATCAAAGTCTTCTGTGTGAGAAGACTGCTTGAAGGAAATTATCCTGAGCTGAGCATTGAAGCCTGGAAGAAATAACTTGGGAAATCTCTTCCATTAATTTCATGAATCTAGAAGATAAGACTCTGTAAGAGAAATTTTATCTTCACATTAAAATTTGACTTTCACATAGCTTATAAATTGGTCGTGACTAAGGGCATAAGCAATAAAAAATATTCATGCTTTTGCTTACCACTTCTAACCCATGTGAGCGAACCTGACTTGCAAGATCTGCAGTTCAATTCTTCTTATGAGTAATCTGGGAGCTGGACACACCTATCCTTTCTTCTGACTCGGACAAATTGTTGAAACTATCACTTTCCTTTCCTTCCAGTTTTCTATCTGTGACAAATGAACTCGAAGTTTTGTTGCTTTTTAGATGAAACTTGCAAATTCCTTACTGGCAAGTAATTAGACCTTATTTCGGTGTGATTATCATTTATTTCTTTTTTGCTTGAAACAGGGTAGGCTGCATTTTGGGGTCAGGGAACAATTCGTGCTATATTGGTGCTAAGAAGTTTAAAGAATGAAAGATTGGGGCCTCCCTGGTGGCGCAGCAGTTGAGCGCTGGGTTGCGAAGCTGCCCACAGCCTCTGCAGCACCGGTTGGATCCCCAGCCGCCGGGTGAGGGTCCCACATGGCGAGCAGACCTCTCCTGCCGCCCGCTGCTCCCCTTTGCAGTGTACTTCGTCACTCTGCCTGTTCTACTCTCCCCTCTGGTTCTGGTGAATTCTCTCACCCTCCCGTGTCTCTGACTGTACCCAGTGCTTGTATAAATAAATAAATCTTAAAAAAAAAAAAATGAAAGATTGACTGATAGTCATATTTGTAGGCTTTTAATTTTTTTTTCCTGTATGTTTCCCTGAAAACACAGTAAGCCAAAAAGACAAACATAATTCCTATGTAGTCTTGCAACTATTTGGAAGAAATTAAAATTTTTTTCTTTTCTGAATGAAAAAAAAAAAAACTGTCCCCCAGCTCTCTTTGAAATTAGTATAACCTTAAGTGCGAGGCTTCTTCTTGTTTTTGTAGCACATTGTATTTACTGTATCTCTGAGAACATTCTACATTTCCTTGTATACAATCTACTAAAAACTGACAAAAAACAAAAAAATCTTATAATCTGTCTATAGAAAACACTAGGCTAATTTTTAAGGATCAAATTTATTCACCATGATAGTTTTTTTTTTTTAGAAAAATAAGACAAAAAGTTGAAGGGGGAGTGCTTTAATAATATTCTTGTAGCTAGACTCTCTTTTATTGAGAAAAATATAATGAATTAAACCCAGTCTGGGATGCAAAGGTTCCTACAGTACGTAGCATGGGATGACGGCAAGAATCATTTCCTTCCTGTTTCCAAGATACCCTCTCATTCAAAGCTTGAGAGTCAAAGCTTGGGGAATGTCTTGGGTTGAATAGTATCTCTCCAAAATTCAATTCATGCCTACCCAGAACCTGAGAGTGTGACCTTATTTGGGAATAAGATCTTTGCAGATGTGCACAAGTTCAGGTGAGGTTATACCGGATTAGGGTGAGGCCTAAATCTAGTATGACTGATGTCCTTGTAAGAAGAAGGGAATTTGGATTCACAGATATAGATGGAAGAGGGCCATATGGAGACAGCGGCAGAGATTGGAGTTATGCTACCCCAGAATGCCAAGGATTACCAACAATCGCCAGAAGCTAGGAGCAAGGCAAGGAACAGATTCTCCCTGTTAGTCCTGTTTTTAAGGAAAAACAAAACAAAACAAAATTGGAATCTCATTGGTTTTATTAATCAATTCATGAATTGAGCAGCAACCCCTCTAGAAGGTTTTACACAAAATGGAGGATATTTATAGACAGAAAGAGGATGGGGCAAGATTGTTAGCAAAAGGAAATTTTATTTCAGGGAAAGCTACCTTTCCTCAGGGGAAGGCAGGGGTGTCTTACTGTGCAGATGACCTAACTGGTGCTGATTAGGAAACTCCAGATTGATTGGTTTAGGGTTATACTTTTGGGAGAGTTGAAGCTGCAAAAGGTAATAAGTCTGAATGGAGGCCCAGCATGAAGGACTCTATTTGGGGCTTATTTTTTCTATTTTTAACAGTCTGCAGATGGAACCAACTTTGCCAACACCTTTATTTTAGAATTCTGGTTTTCAAAACTGAAAGAGAATAAATTTCTATTGTTTAAACTACCAGTTTGTGATAATTTGTTACAAAAGTCCCAGGAAACAGACACAGGCATCAAGCTTTTTCTATATCCTATCAGCAGCAGGTGGGAATCCCTGCATCTTCATCCAGGAGGAAGGGAGTCGTCTTCATTTCCCTTCCTCAGCTTCCCCGACACTGACTGTTAAGAAAAAAATAGAACCTTTCCCCAACAGTCTCTTTCCTTGACTACCCATATTAGAAAGAGCTTTGTTATCAGGTATTTATAGGCAGTTAATGGTGAAATGTGATTGGCCAGAGAACAGTTGCTGGTTGACTGGAAAGAGCAAATGCAAGGAAATCCTCCTGTAAATACAATGAATATTTGAATGGCAGTCACAACTACTTTTCTGTATTTCATAAGCCCTGTGACTCTTGCAGGCATTGAGAAGGGGGAACTAATAACTAAAATCAACCAAAAATGAAGGGAGAGAAAGCAGAGATAGTAATTTCAACACATACAAAGCAGAGTTTTAAGATGAAGAGGATAGAATGTCTCACTGGGATCATCTGATCCTGATAAATGGCACCATTAATATTGGGCATGAAATCTATGTCCTCTATTGCTCTAGAAACCTGGGGTTAAATCCTATCACTAACTGTAATGCTACACAAATTATCCTTCTGGAGTCTCAGTTTTCTTCTCTATAAAATGGAGAGAATGCATACTTTCCTTATTAGGTGGTTATAGGATTATGTTAGCCAACACACAAAATGCTTAGTATTCAGTAAATGTCAGTTCTCATTCTCACTCCACTTGTCTGCCAAAAAACTAAAACCCAAACCCAAACCAAACTATCATTCCTCCCTCAAACCCTCTCCCTTTATCCCCTTGCTTTTTAAAATCTTTTTTTCCAGATTACACAGAAAACAAAATTTATTGATATACTGAGGCTAGGAATCTCTCAGTTTTTCAATCCTTTTTTCTTCATGTAGAACCAATCTTACTGTACCCATCTACCTTTTGAAGAAATTATTTCTCTCTTTCCTGTGTTTGGATCTTGTCTTCTTGGTGTTCCATATTTTAGCCCCATTAGTCCTATGGTTTTGGGTGGGTTTTTTTTTTTTTGTTTTGTTTTTTTACATCACTGTTCATTTTTGTACAATGTTTGATTTTTCCTCTCAGGTGTAATCCCCATAAAATTCCCACCACCAAGTCACCTGTGAACCATCACCATTGTCTCTTGTGCTCTTCCTGCCCCTGTTTTAATCCCTCTCATTCCCCCTCCCCTGCTGAATGTCTCTATTTATAGTTACCTGCTAGTTTTGTCTTTTTTTTCCCCTCTGATCCCTTATTTGGTTCCCCTATATTCCTCCTATAGGTGAAATCATATCTTTTTTTTTCCCTTCTTAGTCCTATGGTTTTATCTTTTCTTTCCTATCAGCTCTTCTCAATATATGAAAAACTCCTTTCTCCTATTAAAAACAAACCAATAACAAAACTCTGAATCTCACTTGTCCATGGTAGTTACAATTCTATCTATCTTTTCCCTCTCTCTCTTAGACATGATCCTACTTTTTTCATTTAAAATTTATTTACCTTTTGAAAAGGAAACAGCTCATGGATCAAAATTCAGAAAGATATGCATTCAAATTCTCTCTCCTACCAGATTCACAAGCAGTTTCCCTTCCAGAAGTAAACAGTTTCTTGTGGCCTTCCTAGAGATAAGTCTTTCTCTATAGATATACAAGCAAATACATATATTTTCCTTTCTACAAAATGTTAGCATAATATAGGCATTCTTCGGATTCTTGCTGTTTTCTACTTAAAAATATGTCTTGGAGGTCTTTTCATATCAGAACCTGAACAATTTTCTCATGGCTCCTGGTTTCTGAAAATACGTCAAATTGGGGTTAAGACAGGAAAGAGACTTATTGGAGGAAATGTGTGTGTGTGGGGGGAAAGGAGGCAGCTGGAGGAACAAACAGATCATGATGCAAGTCTGACCCCAGTGAAGGGGAGAGGGGCAGGAGAAGGGCTGGGTAAGCAGTGACTCAGACTGCAACCATTCTAAGGAAGTATCAGACAGGCTGATTGATGGGTAATCCTTAAGCCAAAGTTGCCCATTGGAGGAATTCTGCATCTTGAGGGAATATAGGAACCCTGCTGTGCTCAGTCACAGGCTGGAGCAGCCCACTGAAGTGTGTCCTCATTGTAAATGCAGTGGTAGATTCAGAGTTTAGCAGTTGGGGAGTCCTCGCAGGGAGATGACCTGAAAAGCATATTTCCAAAGCTTTCACATTATTTTTAGGGCAGCATACTAATCCATTGATAGTTGTGCCATAATTGATTTATCCAGGTCCCTTTAATGAATACTTCTGTTGTTTCAGTCCTTTCCTATTACAGTGTTAAGTGAAAAACCTTGTATATCATCTTGCACATATAGGGAACAAATATCACAAATTGCGTTTCTGGGGAAGCAGACCCTGCGATGGAGATTAATATGTCAATAATCAGCTTATTGTATTCTTGGAATTAATAACTCTGGAAGGGAAAAGAAGAAAGCAGGGTGGGGGAGACTGAGAAATTGGTGTGCAATACATTCTCAGTAATGGCCTTCCCCCAACCCGACAGGGATTCTGAAGATAGATCAACCCATCAGAGTTGTCTTGAAGTGAGGTAGTAGGACAGGGCCTTTATATTCCTGCATTGACGGGTCACTGGATGTATGTTGTTCTAGGAAAGTGGCATGACCTAGGTGAGAAGATAATTTCTGAAGAGGACTGACAGCTGAAGTCTCTCTGTCGCAGCACTCCTAGCTGCTTGGGAGAATACATCCTATATTCCTAAAAGGGATCCAAGAGGTACAGCACGGCATCTATCACAGGAGTATAATTGTTGGATAAATTCATAGATGATCTTGTTGGGGCTAAGCATAACCTTATTTTTTAAAAAAAGATTTATACAAGAACAGGGGTACAGGTCAGAAGCGCAGGGGGGTCAGAGAATTCACCAGAGACAGAGTAGGGAGCAGAACAGGCAGACAGACCGAAGACACTGCTGAGGGGAGAAGCAGTCAAAGCAGGAGAGGTCTGTCATGCCATGTGGGAATCTCCCTGGCTGGCGGGGGATCGAACTGGCGCTGTAGACACTGCAGACAGCTTTGGAGCGCAGCGCTCAACCACTGTGCCATGGGGGAGGCCCCTTATTTTTTTTTTAAAGATTTATTTATGCATACAAGAGCTGGGGTGCAGGCCAGAGATGTGGGTGAGGGATGAGAGGATTCACCAGAGATAGAATGGGGAGCAGAACAGGCAGATTGACTGAAATACACTGCTGAGGGGAGCAGCAGGTGAGACAGGAGAGGTCTGCTGCGCCATATGGGTCAGTTCTACCTATTGCAAAAGTAAACAACTTCGAAGTCATCTTGGAAATTACCTGTCCCTTAATCTATTTATTTAATGACCAGGTCCTGCTGAATTTGATTTGTAAATTGTGGTATTTGCCTTTTTCTCATAATCAGCACTGATACTACTGCTTCTTTACTGTTTTCACCTTCCATCAATCTATTCTGAACACTATTGTCCGAAGGATTTTTTTAATATACAACTCTGATTACGTTAATTGGTCACCCAAGGTGATAAAGGTTTCCTACTGCTTACCAAATGAGGAAATCTTGACATATATTGTTCTTCATAATTTGACCTCTGTTTGTCTAGTCTCTTTTTAGCTATCTCCCTTTCCTACCTCAGGCTGTAATTGTTACGGTGTAACCCCGATATAAAACGGGTTGCCTGGCTGTGGGTCCTCACCCGCGCTCTTAAAAGGGACTTATTAATACTCCACTACAGACACACACAAAAGGTTAATAAAAGGTTTATTTACAAGGGAAAGGGAATTAAGGAAATGTACAACTCAGGGAGAAAATAGGGAAATAAAGTCTTTAATGCGTCCTACCTGATCCACCAACCTGGAAACCCAAAGGCACTCTCAGAGCTGGCTGGACGCTGCGAGCTGGCGGAGACCCAAAATGGGGGATCTTCTCCAAAGCCCACGTGTCCGGTTTTACCAAACCTGGCTGCTTAACCCCACCCTCAGGTCCCAGCCATCTTCCCTTTGGTGGTGATGGGATTTGTCTCTCCCAATGTCTTTTGGCTTTGGCCTGGAGCTGGGGGGTGGAGTCTACAAAGCCTGTATGGAATTAGCTTTAGGACATCCTTTTCCCCCTAACAATTCCCCCCTTTCTCTTTTTGCCACCATTTCCATGGTGATGAAGATCAAATATATGGATGTTGGGATGCAGTCTCAGATGAAAATTTTTACCGGGTTCCAGTGCGAAAGTAAACCAGTCCCTCCAGGTATTTGTCCATTGTGGAAAGCAAAGGTCCTCCATTCCTGGAAAAACAGGTCATCAGTTCAAGCCAAAAAAAAAAAAAATCAAAAACATCTGGAGGTTGGAGAACCTGTTTGCTTTGTTTGTAGGGTTCCAGAGACCTCCAAAGAAGGTGAGGAAGCTTGCCTCCATTGGCAGGACTGGGCAACCCGGACAACGAGAAAGTCCTGGTACCCTCGAGAAGAGGAAAGCCCAGGTGGAGTCTGATGAGATCAACTTTGTTCCTGAAGCCTACATGGACTGGATGCCAACGATTCACTCTGATCCTATATGGAGTATTCCAACAAAGCCAGCTAAAATTGCTGTTTAGTTATTCTGCCCTGTGATTTTATGCAAAAATAGGTAAAATGGTTTAAAAGTAGATTTAGTTTCAAACTTTTGCTATGCTGTTGAAACAATTTGCGATCAAAGTTGAGAGAACTTGTTTTTTTTTTTACATAAGTTCAACCAATTTTAACATTTTTTTCCCCTGTGATTTTGATATATTTGCTGTCTTGTTTTAGCTAATGCTCCAGATTTTTTTTTCCCTTTTGGCTTGGATAATGAACTATTTTCCAGTAATGGAAAACTGTCATACTGGACATTCATGGACAATGCTGTTGACTAATTGTTGCTTCTCTTACACACATTGTAACCCTGAAAAAACACTGTCTCCTAAGACTACACCCTGAGATCTGTGCCACCATAGATACGGTGGAATAAAAATTAAAAGGGGAGATTGTAACAGGGTGGTCCCCAGGAAAGGGGGAGGTTCCAGGTTTCCTGCCCCACCCAAGGGAGGGTGGAGCTGAGCAGGGAGAGAAGAAGCTGCAGAGTAGACTGAGGATGGAAGCAGGATGGAGCCAGAAGGAGACCTGGAGGAGGCACATGGAGCCTAGAGACACGTGAAGAAACTGTGCTTGTCTTTTGGTCGTGGACTGGGTGACACAGATGTGGGTGAGACCCGTGGGGAGGTGACAATGGCAGCTTTTATCTTGATTTTGATTTTGCTCTCTTCCTTCCAGGCTTGTCTGGTTGTTTCTGACCCTTTTCTGTGGGTCCCCACTGGAAGATGCTTTAGACTTGTGGCAGGCTTTGGGGCTTTGCTCTGGTCCAATCCCATTTGGATGGAGTTTTACCCACGAGGGGACGGTAACTTTGGGTGCTTGATTTAGAAACTAGATTCTTTGCCTTTCCTATATTGTTTCCTAGTTGTATTAAAGTCCTTCCCATTAAAGTCTCATGTTTTGTGTTAATGCAGCGGATGGCAGAACCCTATATAGAATAGGCAGGTTTGTGGTTTGGGCTGCCCCTCTCCCTGCCCTGTAACATAATGACCAACCTAGCTGCATTTCTCAGAATATATAATGTTATGCCCAGGCCTTTCTCCCTGAAAAATTCCTTGCTCCCTACCTTCCCACTTGTCCTCCAAATACAGTTCTACTCATTGTTTACAATTTGGCTCAATCCTTCCTCCTTTGTGAAGCCGACCCTGACTCCTCCATGTCCTCCTGGCCTACCATTCATTGCTCATTACACCTACACAGTTTGTTTTTCATTTAGTTGCATGTCTAGTTCTTCAATCGGTTTTAGTTCCTTGGTGAGAAAAGGCCCATTTTTCACTTAGGATCTCTGGCGCTTGCCATAGTGCCTGGAAATGAGGAACTCCGTTACTTTTGACTGACTTCATCACCATCTGAGCAAGTTTCCGAGGAGGTGATGTAAGTAAATCATTCTTCCCCCTTCCTTTTACTTTTCTTCCAACACCAAGCAGGCAGGTCCCATTGAAAGCACCTTACCACGTCATTTACCTTCCCATGTGCTTCCACTGAATGTGGCATATAAATCCTACCTGAGCATCATGTTTAAGTTTGTATTACAAGTTATCTGCCACGTTACGCGACCACTGTTCACCTTGATTAACGAGGCTTCCTTCAATACTCTAGGACCACCTCACCTTCATACGTAAACCTTAAAAACCCACACATTCCAACTCAAATGATTTGTTTTAAAACGCTGCATCTTCCAGACACTTAGATGGCCAAAGCTTGAACGTGAAAACCCCCTAAAGCGCTAAGAAATGGTGACTGGCTGCTAGGTTTCGGCGCTTCACGTCCTCCTCAGACCGATGGTGAAACTAGGAAACCAAGATTTCAGCTTTTGAAATGCAGTTTTTGCATCGTAAAGAAAAAGGACTGACCTATCAGGAAGGACCGAGCACATCCAATAACCAATCAAGAGCGGGAAAGAAGCCAAAGCCTGGGGATACCCACGCACCGACGAGAACGTCATTCTCCAGTCTCAGCCAATGAGCGGCTGGGTGGGGGCGGGGCAACAGGCGGACCAATAGCCATGAAAAACAAACCCTCCACAATACAACTGTCCCAACCGCGGTGCCCGTCTCGCAAACCACTAGCGCAAACTTCGGGGCAAGCGCTTGCCAAATACTTTCTCGCCTGGGGGCACCGGAGGTGGCGTGCCCCCTTCATGCCGGCACCGGGGGCTTCTTTCCATCAGCTCTCAGGGGCTCACAGAAAACGCCCTATAACTTTGAGCTTTCTACCTCCACAGGAACTGGCGGTCCAGAGCTACCTGAGGGGGAGGGGCAGCCCCACTGCGCAGGCGTGCATGCCCTGAGGGGGCGAGGCTGAAGCGGCCCAAGGCAACCTGGGAGCTGTATTTCATACTCTGGCACAACGCCTACTCTTGCTGAGGCCTCGGGAACTACATTTCCCAGGAGCCTTCGCGATCTCGGGGCGGGCGGGTTGGTTTGTTAATGAGCTCGAGGAAGCGGCGGCGCGGCCCACCAGGTTCCAAAACAAGGAAATGAAAGGGGGAGGCGGGACTGGGGCTGCCTGCGGGAGCCGCTGCCGCTGCCGCCGCGGAGGAGGAGGAGGAGGAGGTGGAGGAGGTGGCTGCCGTGGCCGCCGAGGAGTCCCTTGCTGAAGGCAGACCGCGGGGCGGCGGGCGGCGCGCGCGCGCCCGAGAGGCGGCTGTTGAGAAGTGGAGCGGCGGTCGCGGGGGGAGGAGGAGGAGGAGGGACTGAGCGGCGGCGGCCCCCGCGTCCCGGTGCCTCTATGGGGGAAGCAGACAATGGATTATGATTTCAAGGCGAAGCTGGCGGCGGAGCGGGAGCGGGTGGAGGATTTGTTTGAGTACGAAGGGTGCAAAGTGGGACGCGGCACCTACGGGCACGTCTACAAGGCGAGGCGGAAAGATGGGTAAGAGCAGGGGCGGGGGAGCAGCTCGCTCGGGTCCTCGCGCGGGTCCTCGCCCTGCCCGCGCCCGCGCAGGATGGGTGGGTCGCGCCCGAGCGGGCCGTGCCGGGGGGGCGAGGCGGGGGAGGGGAGCGGGGCCGCGTCCCGGGGCGCCCCGGGGAAGCCCGGTCCCGCCTGCCCCCCGCGCGGCCCCGTCGCGCCCCTCCAACTCCCGCGGCGCAGCCGGGCCGGGGTCGGCGGTCCCGTCCCGGCGGGCGCCCCTCGCGTGCTCGGAGCCGGCGGCGGGACTCGAGCTGGGACCTCGGCGGGAGGCGGGGCTGGGGGGGGTCTGGTCTCCCGGGGCGGCGCGGAGGGCTGGGGAGCCCCGCCGCGGAGTTGCCGCGCGGGCCCTGGGCTGGTGACGGCCGTCGTGGAACTTCCAATCGGCTGAGCGCCTCCCGGGGGCGGCCGTTTGAAACCTCGCGGAGCCGTCGGGCGGCCGAGCGCCGGGGTCCTCGTCGCCGCCCCGCCTTGAGGCGCCGGGCGCTGCTGCTCTGGGGGCCAGGAGGCCCCCCCACCCCCGGGTCGTCCCCGCGGCCACTTCTGGACTCTTCCTCTTCCCGAGATTTCGCTTTCTCACATTCTCCGTTCCGCGCCTTCCCTCGAATGTGGGGTCTCCTGAGAGACCGCGTTTTACCCGCGGAACTTCAGAGTTCGCCGAGTTCTCCGCGTTTTCTCCCCCCGCCCCCCTCGTGTGTTAATTACGTCCCGCGCTCCATCCTCTGCCGGCGATTTCGTGCCGGGGTGTATCGTGCGCCCAGGTTGTCCAGAACGCGATGCCGAGGGACACCGCAGGGCCTGAACCTTTGTTTCCCGGGAGTGGAGGGGTAGGGTAGGAGCCCCTTACGGTGGTTCTTTTAGGAGAAGCGCTAGGTGACGCCTTGAGAACTCCTGTCCTTCCCTGGAGGGCAGGTGGGCGCCTGCTGCGGGACAGGTGGAGCCAGCTCGATGCCTGCCGAGGTGGGTGTAAGCCGGTTGCCGCCTCACAGCCCATCCTGGCAGGAACACCCCCCCAACTACCCCCCCCCGCCAGAGTTAAATAACCAGCAAGATGTGCCTGTCCGGGTTAGACTTTAAAGATGGTCAAACTTTCATGAAAGAGTGTTTGGGATCATAGCGGATCATTTCTGAAAAAACTGAGTATCAGCCACAACGACGTTAGTAAGATTCCAAGTGCTGCCTACTATGCTGTGTGCTCTGTTGTAATTGGCATGGTTGATTTATGAATTCTAGACCAAAGTAGGGTGTGTGTGAGTGCGCGCGTTAATTACATATGGGGTAGGAAAAAGCACAACTTTATTTTGTTTTAATCACAAGGAATCATGAGAATTACAAAGTACTATACAAACGTAAAGGATTCTAACTGTAAAACTGTAAAAACTGTAGTTTTTCTCTTGTTTAACTGAACAGTCTCCCCCTTCCCCCATAGTTTTCATTTGTCTGTAAACTTTTCTTATGAATTCCCAGGTGTACCTGAATGCTATTTTTGGAATGTGAGATTCTGTAACTGTGTTTTGTTATACTGGTGGCCCTTGGAGTACCTTATCAGCTATGTTTGGGGACAGCACATCTGGTTTTCTTAGTTGAACAATGGCTTTTCAAAACAAATCATTTTTTTAAATCATGCCAACTTTTTATAAGATAATCGGAGCTGGAATTTTTTAAATGTATTACTTTTTTTTTTTTCTTAAAATAGCTTTCTTTTACTAACCGATACTTAGAGAAAAAATGAAAATTCTGCTCTGAATTGTATTTGACTACAACAAAACCAGATGATTAATTCCTGCTGCTGCTTGTTCTTTTTGACTATTTCCCCTTCCAATAAAGTTCTTGATTCTAATACACTTCCTTCTTGAGTGAAATTTGTTTGATTAGAATAAAGTTTTAGTAGCATAACACCAGTTTATCTTAAATGCTGTTAAAAAAAACCTTTAGATCTGAAAGAAGTACTTTAAATCACACATAAGTAAGAAAAATCTCAATATAAACATTCTTTCTTGGACCAAGTGTCTAGTTGAGATTTTTGGCTTTTTTTACAGTAAAAACGCACATCTCATGTGGTTTTGTAGCAGGATTAGTTTTTTTCTTCATTGATATCAAGAACAAAAAGGTTTAGTAATGGTTTAAACTGTGATACACATTTGTATAGTAAAGGATTTTACACTCTGATCATGGTAAAATGCAATTTAGTTCTTTCCTCATTAACTCAGAAAAATGCATCATGCTGTTTTAGGGAGCAAGAAAAAAATCACATTGATAAAAAAAATTCTGGTGTGTGTAATGCACCATGTAACATAATTGTTGAAATCTTTGGAACTAACACTGGAAGAAGTAATGTAAAAAAAACATAAGCCTCTGCTTACAGTTTAATATTACAATGTACAAAATGTTAGAATGGCTTGAATAATTTCCTTGAAACATGACTTTAACTTAGGCTCTATTATGCTGTGTAAAATTTAATAGATTGGAAATGCAGGCTTTACATCTGGGTTTTTCACCATTAATAAAGACATCATTCTATGTTTTTGTTTTGAAGGAAGGATCTTTTTTTTTCTTTCTTTCTTTCTTTCTTTTTTTTTTTTTTCTTCCTTAAATGGGCCTTAGAAGTTAATATTGAAGTGGGGAAAAATTTCGGAATATTTCTAAACTTAGTATGTGCAGGAATTTGTAATACTGTTTTTCAGTAATACTTAAAAGTCAACACATGAGTTTTTGGTTATAAATCTCAAGACCCTAGTTTTCATGGTTGAAATGCTTTTTGGTTTGACTGATAAAGGAGTATTGTTTAAAAGGTTCTTTTGTCAGTCAGAGGTTCAAACATAATTCCATAGGATAGAATTATATCTGAAAACTGTTAAACCCAACACTACTACTATTCAATTTGCAGACATGCAAATTGTCTTTTGAGTCATTCTAATAAAAGTGCTCCTTTTTGGATATGATTTTGAAAAATTCTTAGTAATTGAAAGGGAAATGGCTGACAGTGACATCTTGCAGAGTTTCAGTTTTGCCTTAGGGTTCTATATGTGTAGTTGGTGACTGTTTGTCTTAATGTATGTCATGAACTCCTTCACAAATGTAGTAGGTACATGTAGAAGATACATAAAGGTAAATGGATAAAGTCTCTGCCTATTTTTGATGGATTTTTCTCATTTAGAATGTTGAAATAGATGATACATTAAAGATGTATCAGTGTGATCATAGCATTTTATAACTTTCAGGAGTTTTAAATTATCTAGTTTAATTTCCTCTTATAAATGAGAAAACCAAATCCTTGAGAGATTGTCATGTCCATAGCTTCCCATCAAAGTCAAACCTAGGGCCTCCCCGGCAGTGCAGCGGTTGAGCACTGGGTTGCAAAGCTGCCCACAGCCTCTGCAGCACCGGTTCGATCCCTGGCTGCTCCCCGGGCACCGGAGGAGGGTCCCACATGGCGCATAGACCTCTACTGTGGCCCGCTGCTCTCCTCAGCAGTGTGTACTTCGGTCCTTCTACCTGCTCTGCTCCCCGCTCTGGCTCTGGTGAAATCTCTCACCCTCCCGCGCTTCTGACTGTACCCAGTGCTTGTATAAATAAATAAAAATAAATCTTTAAAAAAACTAAATAAACCCTCAAAAAACAAAGTCAAACCTGTAATTCATATTTCTTGACCGAGTCCTTGGATTTTCTAATGCATTTTTCTTCCTAATACAATGGGGAAAACATGTTACAAGGGCCGTATTTGGGTTATTTTATACAAAAGTTGTTTATGTGTCAGTTCTTGTCTGAATTTTAGAATAAACTTGTGCTTCAAAGAAAAAAAAAAAGGCCATATTGCTTATCTTACGATGTAAACTTTCCATGTAAAAGAATATCTATAGCAGAAAAGTATGAAGAAGGGAAAATACCATATTTGAGGGCCATTTTTATAAAGTAGGAGTGCAGGCCTGTAAATTTTACAACATGAGGCTGCTGCTTTTCAGCTGATTTCTCTTCATCCTCACTGTCAATTTTGGCCATCATCTCACTGATTTGCCCGGTAGCCGCATTAGTCTCTGCCATTAGTCTTTCATCATTAAATCCAAGATCCAAGCTGTTGCCAGTGTCATACCATATCATATCTCTTCTTGGAAAACTACATTTTCTCTACATTCTCATATAGTCAGATCTGATCTCAATTCCTTAGTTTGGCATATAAGGCAAGTTGCATTACAATCCAAAACTTAAGTTTCTAAGTCTCTAGAGTCTTTACACCTCCTACAAGCTTTCTCCCATCCCCACCCCCACTGAGCTCATATACTTCTGTAGCATTGAACTCATATTTTCTAGAACTTTCTAAATTCTTTTGTTATCTCATTTTTCTCTTTTGTACATTTAACCTAGAGTGGTATTGTCCTGTCATTCCTCTGCTCTTCTCATCCCTATAAAACTGGCAAGCTCCCTGCACATGGTTCAACATCAAAGTGAAGTAGCTTTTCTTCGGAAGCCTTTCCTTATTCACCCAGTATACTTGTTAACTGTGCTTTTGCCTCTCTTATGTGTGTAATATCACTATCATTGATATTAGTCTGCCCATAATTATTAGCTACAAATGGGATGTCATTTTATTTCCAATGCTTTGTATAGAGTTGTGCATAAAATATACTCAAAATTTTTATTAAATCAAAAACAATCCCTAAATTGGTCAACATGTTTCACTGATCTTAAAAGCAAATCAAAATTCTTAATAGTTTTATTTACTTTTCCTCAAAAGCTGTGTTTCAGTAATTGTTTTGTAAATTTTTTTTTTAATTTTTATAGAGGCATGTTTTTATTTATTTATTTGTTTGTTTTGTTTATACATGCACTGGGTACAGTCAGAAGCGCGGGAGGGTGAGAGAATTCACCAGAGCCAGAGCGGGTGGCAGAGCAGGCAGAAGGACCGAAGTACACTGCTGAGGGGAGCAGCGGGCGGCAGGAGAGGTCTGCGCGCCATGTGGGACCCTCCTCTGGTGGCCGGGGAGCAGCCGGGGATCGAACTGGCGCTGCAGAGGCTGCGGGCAGCTTCGCAACCCAGCGCTCAACCACTGCGCCACCGGGGAGGCCCTCAGTAATTGTTTTGAAAGCCTGAAATACAGTTATGTATGAAACAAGTGATTAACTGCAGATATTTCAATAGCACTAACTAGGTCTAGTGCTTTTTTTTTTTTTTTTTTAAGAAATATGCTGCTTTTAAAGATAATCTATACATTTGATAGGTTGATAAGAAACAAAGGTAGATGTTTTTGAATTATTAAGCATTTTTTTCTTTTAGGACAGCTGTTTTAGAATTGCTGGACTGTAATAATGTCTTCTGTGCTTTTACTAGCTATTTGGTAGATGTTTAGAAAATGTCAGCATTCAAACATTTTAGGACATTTCTTGATCTGGTAGTTGTCCTATGGGACTATGCAGGCTTAGAGTTTTTGAATCAAGTGGCTTAGCAACACATTTAAAATTCTCAAGTTCATGAAGTGACCTTTTAATAAAAATGTATGAATGAAGGAGTGCGTGAATGAAGTAGGAAAACTCAAGTCATCTTTCAAGTTATAGGAGAAATTTTGAGGCTGAAATAGATTGAAAACAAACCAATACTGAAAAACTGTCAATTTGTGAATGGAATCAAGGATATTTGATTACTTTTAAAAAGAATTGTTTTGTTAGGAAAAATGCATGTGGTTAATAATGTATGTACATAAAAAGATTCACAATGTAATAATGACAAACATTATTTAATCATCCCTCTTGGTGGATATTTAGGCTTTCTCCAGTCCTCTGCTAGTGCTAACACTGCAGTGAATATCCTACTAGGTACAATATTTTGTGCATATTAGTATAGCACAAATATTTGTAAGTTAAATTCCTGGAAGCTAGTTACCTTTGGAATTCATGTCTTGAAATGATTCACTAATACGGTAATGTACAAGGTCTATAAAAACTGGGGGCGGGGATTTTAAAATAAGGAAGAGATGTTAAGGCTTTAAAAATATTAATATATGAAAATGAATTATTGGTTTGCTATAGGAAGTGTAAGTTACTGTAGATCTACAGAAAGTTTTTTAAATAATGGATGTCAGTATTGATGAATTGAGAATTTTTAGTTTTGTGTATTTTTATTTTTGAACTGGATATGCTGGCTAAAAAGTTAAATTGTGCATTTGTTTAACAAATGCTCAAGGAATGCACTGAGGTTAGACATCAATATAGGAGACTTTCAGGCAGTGTATTTTATTACAATTTGAAATTTTTTTCCTGTTAAACAATTAGAATGTGATAATGTGTTTTTAAAGATCAGCTTGTTTGTTACCTTGTGATGTGATGGTGTCATGTTAATGCTGCTTTTGGATTACAGAACAAAGTGACAAAACACTTGCCTTTTCAGAGAGCATTTTAATATTCTCAATTGCTAACATAACCATTTCTCCAAAAACAGGTAGTCTTCATGTCTAGAACCATAAAGAGGTACCTGACACAGCTATTTAAAGATTTTTGTCCATTTATAAATAGCTGATAGTCCAACACTTCCTGTAATAGCCGTTTTGAGCATGCATTGTGTTGGATAAAAGAGAGTCTCAAGAGAGATGACAGGATGTAATTCAGGATACAAATGTGCAGCAGTTTTTTGTTGTTGTTGTTGTTGTTGAGGGTTTGAGTTCTTATCTAGAAGTGAATGATGTATCAAAGAGAAATAAAAACCTGTAAAGTACTGAAACAATTGGTGGTGTTGTATCTTTAATTTCTAATCCAGTAAATTTTGTTAAAGGAAAACACCTTCCTTATAGAGACTTTAAACCTGTTGTGCATTTTCTTTTTTTCAAGATTTATTTATGCAAACAAGAATTGGGGTACAGGCCAGAGGCACGGGAGGGTAAGAGGAGTCACCAGAGACAGAGCTGGGAGGAGAACAGGCAGACGGACCGAAGACATTGCCGAGGGAAGCGGCCGGTGAGACATGAGAGGTCTGCCGCGCCATGTGGGTATCTCCCTGGCTGGCTGGGAATCGAACCCATGCTGCAGAGGCTGTGGACAGCTTCACAGCTCTGCGCTCAACCTGCTGCACCACGGGGGAGGGCCCCTGTTGTGCATTTTCTATTTAAAATATTTCAGTGACACTTTCAGGTTGATGATCTCATTCACTAAACTAATTGTGATTAGGAAATGGATTTAATTACCAAGTAAGTTAGGTACCTGCGTTTGTTTTGTGGCCACAGACCAAAACCTGGTTCAGATGTTGTATATATTAGTAGATACTTACATTTGAACACAACGTTAAGTCGACTGCCAGAAAAATAAGGTAAAACTTTTAAAGGTGGGTTACTTATGTCTTCTGGTAGGAAAGTTATTTTTGTTATGATTGTTAAATAAACTTACCCATGAAAGTACCAGATTGTCTGAAGTCTAAAAGTATGCTGCTTTTTACAAAAGTACTTTTCTTTCCCCTTTCCCCCTTTTGCAATCTAATTATTTTAATTGCATTTTAAGAATGACCTAAACACTGAGTTAATCTTCCTGTTTCAGATTTAGTAACAAATTAAAAAAAAAAATTCAAAGTTCCTTTCTTCTAAAAAGTTATTTGTAAGTTGAGCTTGTGTAACTTAGATAATCACGATTCTGTTAACTTTCTCAGTAGTTGATCTTTATCGTGTTATTTGTGTTAAAGTGGAAATAATTTTATTTTTATACTATTAAAATTATCAAATATAGTAGCACATGGTTTAAAAACTCCAACAGTACAATTGTATATAAAATGAAAAGCAAAAGCTTTTCTTTTGCTGTCCACATTCAAGGCCCCTTCACTTTTCCGAGGCAGCTAATGTTAACTATTTTAGTTTTAAATTTTGCTGGTGCTTACCATCATAACTTTAAAGAATATAATTCTTTTTTAGACAGTTTCTGTTGCTTTTTCATTAAAAGACTTGTTATAGGGCAATCTGTTGGGCACCAGACTGTACAGGGCAACCCCAATGTGAAATGGATTGGCCTGACTGGGTCCTTACTCCATGCTTAAAAGGGACTCAACTGCAGGCACACACAAAAAGGTTAATGAAGAAACGAATAACTCAGGCAGAAAGAGAGTTCAGTTGGTGAATGAGTCCTACCAGTTCCACTGAGCTGGAACCCCAATTGCACACTGAAAGCCAGCGAAAAACCAAGGGCCTCCAAGACCCACATGTCTGGTTATAGATCAACCCTGGCTGCCTAACTCCACCCTCAGTTCCCAGCAGTCCTCGATTTGGTGGTGATGACATTATGGGATTTTGTAGTCCTTAGTGTCTTGGATCTCTTTGGTCTGGGATAGGGGTGGGATCTATAAAATCTATTTGTGGACTTTGTTCAGGACATCCTTTCCCTCCAACAGACTGAGCAATTTTGTGAAATCTTACAACCTCCTGTTTTTCCTTTACCCATCTCAACTTTCACATTTATTTCCTTTGTTAATTAAAAAAACTGGCAAATATTTTCATGATAATTATTTTATTTAAGTTTAAATTCTAAGCTTAAATTTTTTTTTTTCTTGATTTATAAACTTGGATATCAGCTGTGGGCTTCCTGATGTGGATGTTAAGGAAAAATACGTATCTCCTCCTTTTGTCCATCTGTGTTTTTTGCATATAATTTTAGTAGTATCCTGGTTCATTCATTGTTTTTTGTCTGTGGGTTGATTTAAAAAATGAACATTGGAAATCAATAGTCTTAAAATATTATGGATCTAAAATTCATTTATTTATTGCTGAGTGAATTAGGAATTAGTGTATATATATATATTTTTTAAAGATTTATCTATTTATACAAGAACCAGGGTACAGGCCAGATGCGCAGGAGGGTAAGAGGATTCACCAGAGACAGAGTGGGGAACAGAACAGGCAGACTGATGAAATACACTGCTGAGGGGAGCAGCGGGCCAGACAGGAGAGGTCTCCTGCGCCATGTGGGATTCTCGCCACCTGGCTGGGATCAAACCCGTGCTGCAGAGGCTGCAGACAGCTTCACAGCGTGGAGGTCAACCCCCTGCGCCACCAGGGAGGCCCTGAGTGAATTAGTATATTGAGACTCATAAAGATAGATAAGTAATCTTGCATATTAAATAAGTGCTACTTTAAGTAGTCTTCAGGTAGTAAGACCTAATGGATCTTATTTATGTTGCCTTTTCTTCAGGATTTCTACGTCATATTTGGCGAATATTTTTCCTTTATAGCTCACATAGTTTTCCTTGGATTTTGTTTAGTTGAGGACATCTTTTTTTTTTTTTTTTTCCCTGGGATCCTCGCCGGTGGCCTGGGAACGAACCGGCGCTGCAGAGGCTGCTGCCAGCCTCGCAGCCCGGCGCCCAACCGCTGTGCCACCAGGGGAGGACCTGAGGACATCTTTTTGAGTAGCTTTTTCATCTAGGATATGTAGATTTTCTGAGTTCTTGCATGTCTGGTAATGTAATTCTTGTTTGATAGTTTGGCTGAATATAGAATTCTATATTAGGAATAATTTTTGTCTCAGAACTCAAAACCATTGCTTCATGTCTTCTGGCATTTCTTGTTGTTCATGGGCAGTTTCTTTATTGGAGACTTGTTTTGTCACTCTCTGGTATCTCAGGATTTTTCATGCATTCTAAAATTTTCCAAAGTCTGTCTAGAAAATTTTTTTTTTTAGCATAATAAGGCTATGTTTCCTGTGTCCTGTCTTTTATAAATTATTTAGTTTCTGCATATGTATCCTATGCACATAATTTTAATTTCAAAAGTTAAAAGTGATACTCAGTAGCTGTACTTCTTCTACTTCTTTTCTTCCCTTTTTCAATTCAGTGGGCCCCCTCTTTTAGGGCAACTTTTATTTCATGTTATTCAATTATTTCCTCTTCTCCCTTTGTTTGCCTCTTATTCTTCAGGAATACTTAAAGAGATGTTGACCTTTTGGCCTCTGTCTGCTATGTCCCTTAAAGTTTTCCACTCCTTCCTCTCCTACATTATGGAAGATTTCTCTTATTCAGTCTTTTAGGTTATAAGTTTGGTATTCTGTGGGGTTACTATCCTTTTCATCAGCATGACCTGAATTCAGGAGTCAGATTGCCTGAGTTCAACAGGGCATTGGTTTAATAAAATAAATAAATTCCCTGTTTATATTTAGGTTGTATCTAATGTTTCACCAGTATTAATAGTTCTTCAGTAAAGTATTTACCCTGTGCTGCTTTTAGCATTTCCATCTTAATATTTTTCTTATAATCTGAGTATTGGAGGAAGACAATGGAAACATTTTTCTACTTTCATTTCTAGAGAAATTATATTTATTTTACCTGTCAACATGTAGGGAATTATAATCAATATAATATGTTAATAAATTCTACCTGGTATCTGGCACTACATTAGCTGCAAATTTGAGGTCCCTGTGTTTATAGTATAGTTGAAAAGATTGAAATAAAATCTCTGGTCCACATTTCTCCCCAGATATGTAAATACTGGTTCATTTATTTGTAATTACAATTTTTTATTTTTCTTATCCAAAATGCTATCAGTAAGGGTATACAGAGGTCACTCATTACAGTCAGAGGTAATGGTATAAAGGATTAGAGTAATTGGAAGGGATCATGCAAAGATCAGTTAACAAAGACTATCATTTTAAGTCATATATAGTCACTTCTCAACACCAGTTTACCCATATTTCATTCATCATTCTCTGTCTGAATTTCCATCTGTCTGAATTTCCATCCATAATCTCTTTTTATCTGTCTTTCATTTTTCTATCTATCCATCCTTTACTATTTATCATTTGATCCCTTTCTTTGAGCCAAGTATTGTGCCATTGGTAATGAGGATATAAAGATAAGTGGGATGTGATCTTTGACTGCAAAAGCAGGCCCTGGAAGTATTAACAAATTGCTGATAATGATTGGAAGGGAATTTAAGTTGAGAGGAAGACTTTAAAAAATCATATATTATTTGAGAAGTGACTGTACAGCAGGTTTTTTTTTTTTAAAAAGATTTATTTTATTTATATAAGAACCAGGGTACAGGCCAGATGCGCAGGAGGGTAAGAGGATTCACCAGAGACAGAGTGGGGAACAGAACAGGCAGACTGATGAAATACACTGCTGAGGGGAGCATAGGGCGGCAGGAGAAGTCTGCGCGCCATGTGGGACCCTTGCCCGGCGGCAGCCGGGGATCGAACCGACGCTGCAGAGGCTTTGGGCAGCTTCGCAACCCAGCGCTCAACCGCTGCGCCACCGGGGAGGCCCTTGAATATCATTCTTTTATTATAGCTTTGATAATTTAAAAAAATGGTTCCTAGACAGGGCTGCTATGTGGAGTATGTATGTTTTCCCCCTGTCTGGGTTTTCTCGGGGTACTCCAGTTTCCTCTGACATCCCAGAGATATGCACATTAAATAATTGACACATTAATTGGCATATCTCAATTGTTCCAAGTCTGAGTGAGTGTGTGTGTTTGTGAGAGAGATGCCCTGCAATGGAAGGGTAGTTCATGGCTGGTTCCAGCCTTATTCCCTCAAGTGCCAGGGGATAGACTCCAGCCAGCTGGACTCTGAATTGGAATTAGCAGGTTAGACAATGAGTGAATACAAATGATTATATAAATTAGAAGTGTTTTATATTTTTATTTGGAAATGTGATGTTTTTCTGACTAGAAATATACCACAGGAACTTAACAATTTTTTGTATCAGTTAGCTGATGGTAAAATTGGTTTCCTTATATGTTCTTTTGCTTAAAGTCATGGTTTCCAAGAACCTATCAATGACATGAAGTGAGGACTTACTGTTTATTTGTTTTATGTGTAAATTGCCTATTTAAAAAAGTGACAAAACATTTAAAAAGTAGAGTATGTATAACTTTTGTTATAGGAAAAAGGAATATGTCTTTTAAAAAAACTTTTAAAAATCAGTGTGTTAAAAAAACCCAATATGATGTATATTAATGTATGTTAACTAGACTTATCATAGTCACCATTTCCCAAGGCAGATCTTCCTCTACTCGTGATGGGATTACATCTGATATACTCATGATGACTGAAAATATTTCAAGTTGAAAATGTATTTAATATACCTAGCGTACTGAATATCCAGACTTAACTAGCTTACCTTAAATCTACTCAGAACACTTACATATTAGCCTACAATTGGGCAAAATCATTGAAGATTAGTCTGTTTTATAATAAAATGTTGAATATCTCATGTAATTTATTGAACAGTGTACATCGTAGGGTATTTACCCCTGTGATAGGTTGGCTGGCTGTCTTGGAAAAGATCAGCAAATAGAAATGGAAGTGCAGTTTCTACTGAATGCTTATTGGTAATCACATTATAAATTTGAGAATTTGATTTTTTTAAAATACTGTGTATTCTATCCTTATAATGAGTTGTTAAGAGAATAAACAAAGTTTCATGTTGTATTTTAAATGTAGAAATTGTTAATAATATTTAAAATTTTTTCAACTATTGGAGAGATGAGAGCTGATTTAGCTGTCCTTTAAACACTGGGAAGAACACATGATAAGGTGTTTTGGCTTCATTCAACATAAAATTAATAATGGCTTAAACAAGAATTTTCATCTTGTATTAAAAAGTCCAGAAATGGGGATTGCTGGTCTGGTGCAGCAGACTAGGGATATTGTCAAAGAAATACCTCCTTCCCTCTGTACTGTGGTTTTTGTACACTTTGTCCCAAATGATTGTTGCTACTTCAGGTGTTGCTTCCAGGTTCTAGGCAGGAAGCAGGGGAAGAGGCTAAAGTACCAACCAAATGGTAAGCAAGTACGTTCTCTGAAGTAGAGGAAGGCATATCAAAAACAAATTGAATGGATTTTGGGAAGCCAGTTAATAATAGTAATTTATACACTGTGTAAAAAGGGTTCAGTTTAAGGCCATGAAAGAGAAAGAAACCTTTGAGTTAATTTTAAACTTATCTATCACCTCAGTTCTTAATGGTAAATCCAGTTATGAACTTTCACTGTCTCCTACACTATGTAAAGACTTTCCATAATAACCAGAACAAATTTTGTAGACCTTCAAATCCATATAAATGTAAAGGTTTATATGGATAAAGATCGGCTTTTAAGTAAAGCCATATGACATTATGGGAGTTGTTATCTTTTTATACAAATGGTAGGAAAGCAAAGCAAAAAAAATTTGGTACTTGCAAGAGAACAGAACTTAGTCATATTAAATTTTACGTGTAACCTTTGCTCTAGGCCAACTAACTAAGCTCTTTGTTTAGTTTATGGAGGTTGTAAATTAAGTACTTTTATCACAAAGACATTTTGAATAAACAAAGTACTTTTGGGTCCAAATGATTTAAATAAAGCTTATTACTTCTTAAGGAACTACTGGAATTTTCCTTTCTCAGAAAGAGGGGTTTTTACTTCTGATTCTCGATAAATATATCTACGAATGAAAAGCACTATTGGGGTCTGATACTTTCTAGACAAGGGATTTTGATAAAGTAATGTTTCTGAACCTTAATTTCCCCATCTGTAAATTTGTATGATGATAAAGTATGTGCTTGCTGTGAGGAGTAATTAAATCACAATGTATAAAAATCCCCAGCAAAGTGTTAGTTTATTTAATCCCCAAATACATATATATGCATGTATATGTATACATATACATGCATATATGTTATTTATGGTATTCCCATGACAAATTTCCCTGAAGATCAAAAGATTAATTAGCAAATTAAAAGGGCAGCTATTAAATAAAATTGGTCAACTTAGTTTTGAAAATGAAGAGTAACCTTTAGGTTCAGTAGAAAAAGAGTACTTCTCCCTCTATAATGAAGTTATAAAAAACTTTATTAGGAAAGAAAAATATGTTCCATGATGGCTTTTTTACATCAAAGCTTCAAACTAAACAGGTGAAAGAGGAGAAACTTCCTTTTCCTTATTTTTTTTTCTTGTGAAAATAGAATGTTTAAGAACAATTAGGAAATAATGTTAAACATACAAAAATTATAACTGAGATGATGGATGTGTTAACTGACCTTACTGTGGTAATCATTTCATAATATATCAAGTCACACATTGTACATCTTAAACTCCTATATTATATCAATTATATCTCAGTAAAGCTGGAAAAAATAGATAAGCAAAAAAGTGAAATTCATAGATGAACACTATGGATGATATGATGTGTATTTTTCTACATGTTTTTGTGGGTAAACACAAACTTTTATTTTCTCAAGAATATGATCATATTCAGCATGCTTTGTTGGTACCATGCATTTTCTGTTTAACAATAGATAATGGATATTTGTCCATATCATTAAATATTTTTTTCTTGTGGTATTTTTCTTTTAAAGAAAATGGATACCACTGTAGGGGCAGAAAGAAATTTTCTTAAGTTGTTTGACTGTTCTAATAGTGAATATTATGAGACTCAAGGATATGAGACTCAACGTTGGACAGTTGATGCTTATATGCCATTCTGAGCTAGGGAATGTGATAGTGGCCTGGGGTGTCAAAGGGGAGGAGGCTAATTCACAGGCAGATAAGAAGAGCAGATGTTTGGTAATTATGTTTGCCCTGCTAAGCAGGTAGTTACCCGAGATAAGGTATCTTTGGTAATAGCTATTTTTTTTTTCTGACATAGACCTCTCCCTATCTAAATTCTTTTAGGTAGTTGAGGGAGAGATTCAAAAGTTTTTCTTGAGTCTGCTGGGTCTTGATTGCCTACAGTTCAAAATAATCCATATACCAGAGTGGCACATTTTGGGGTGGCTTTTTCTGCTCCCCATTAACACTCACATATACAGCCCTTCCATCAGTATAATTAATTATATGCAGTTATTCTTGAGAATATGGATAAAAATCTGCTTCTTGGCTTTCCCCAGAAAATAGCTGCTTTTCATTTTTAATGACTATAGTCTACTGTAGAGATGCTTAACTAATAGATGAAGCTTAGTAATGTTTATTGTTTGTTAAGCCATTTACACTAATGGTTGATGTTTAAGTTGTAACTTTTATCGCAAATCACTGCAGTCAGCAGATATTTAGTTAAAACTGTTCTGAGAGAGGGGACTTTCTAAAGTAAAAATACATAGAATGATAGGAATGGGTAGATACATCAAAATATGCTTGACAATATTTGACTTTAAAATGGAGATTATGATTATGAAGCTTCAGAAAGAACTGGTATTTTCTGGTATTACTATAGTGATCTGTAAAAAGTAGTTTTAAGATCTAAATAGTCAAGAAAACTTACCAGATGTGCTTACAGGAGCAATAAAATCACAGGTTTTTAGAACTTCATGAATTCTTATATCTGGTTCAAATTGCTTGCCTTAAAAGAAGTTCAGAAATATTAAATGCCTGCCCTAATATCACAAAGTGTCTTTCAATGTTTATTAGATAGATAAAATTTCCTAACTCCTACCCCAACATTCTTGTCTATAATAAGATGTCTAATATAAAGGTAATGAGAACTGTTTACCTGTAGAGCATCTATCATGATCTTTAAAGAGGAAGGCAAATTCATTATCAACTGTCAGGATATATTTTTCTTTTAGATTTATTATTATTATTATTTATTTATTTTTACAAGCACTGGGTACAGTCAGAAGCGCGGGAGTGTGAGAGAATCCACCAGAGCCAGAGCAGGGAGCAGAACAGGCAGAGTGACGAAATACACTGCTGAGGGGAGCAGCGGGCAGCAGGAGAGGTCTGCGCGCCATGTGGGACCCTTGCCGGCGACCGGGAATCGAACCGGTGCTGCAGAGGCTGCGGGCAGCTTCGCAGCCCAGTGCTCAACTGCTGCGCCACCAGGGGAGGCCCTGTCAGGATATACTTTTATGTAGACTTTTTCTAAGATATTGATTGATAAGTTACTGAATTTTCCATCAGTGAATTATTTAAGGTCACCTTTACAGAGATTTGACAATTCAGTGGTTATTTAGTAGATTCAGAGTTGTATAAACATTAATTACCACTATCTAATTTTAGAACGTTTCACCACCCCTAAAAGAAAGCCTGTACCCATTAGCAGTCACTTCCCTATTTCTCCATTCTTCTAGCTCTTGGCAAGCACTAAGTCTTTTTTCTGTCTTACTGGATATGCCTCTTCTGGACATTCAAATTAAATCATACTATATGTGGTTTATGTCTGACTCTTCTCATTAGCACAATAATTTTATAATTCACCCATATATAGAATGCACGAGTACATCCTTATATATATATTTGTTTATCCATTCATCATTTGATGAACATTTAGGTTGTTCAATCCCTATCTAGGGAGCTGACCCACGTGGGGCAGCAGACCTCTCCTGTCTCGTCCACTGCTCCACTCAGCAGTGTATTTCAGTGGTTCTGCCTGTTCTGCTCCCCACTCTGTCTCTAGTGAATCCTCTCACCCCGCCCCTCACCTGTGGCCTACACCCCAGCTCTTGTATGCACAAATAGTCCACTTTTTGGCTATAGTGAGTAGTCTGAGCATTTTGTTTGGCTATGTATTTCAAGTTTTCTTGGGTATGTACCTGAAAGCAGAATTGATAAGTTGTATGTTAGTTCTGTATTTAATCTTTTGAGGAACTGCCAGACTGTTTCCAAAGCAGCTGCACATTCCTATGTGCAGTGTGTAAGGGTTCCAATTTCTTACATCCTTGACATTGTCTTTTTTATTTTAGTCATCCTGTTGGGTGTGCAGTGGTACTTTGTTGTGATTTTGGCTTGTATTTTCCTAGTAGCTAATGATTTTGAGCATATTTTCATGTGCTTTTTGGCTATTTGAGTATATTCTTTTAAAAAGACTATTTATACATACAAGAGCTGGGGTGTAGGCCATCGGTGAGGGGCGGGGTGAGAGGATTCACTAGAGACAGAGTGGGGAGCAGAACTGGCAGAACCACTGAAATATACTGCTGAGAGGAGCAGTGGACGAGACAGGAGAGATCTGCTGCGCCATGTGGGTCAGCTCCCCAGATAGGGATTGAACTCATTCTGCAGTGGCTGGTGATAGCTTCATAGTCCTGAGACTTAACCCCTTGCGCACCAGGGAGTCCCTAATCTTTTCTTTTTTAAATACAAGTTTTCTATTTGGTTTTCTTTCTGTTGGTAAGTATAGAGTTATATAATCATTTTGAACTGCTTTAAGGTATTCCATTGTCTGTAATATCACATTTTTTCTATGATATCCCCATTTGTGTTGTTTCTAGTTTCTTTCCTTTAGTAAATAATACTTAACATGTTTGCCCACTTGTCTGATTATCACATTGGAATAGAGTCTTAAAAGCAGAATGTTGGATCATGGGTGATGCCACTTGTGAACTAAGGAACATATAGACACATTGTTTAGTTGAACCACTTAAACTTCTATCAAATGAGTACTGTTGTGCCTTTTTCTCCTTACCCTTATCCACATTGACTTTTGTCTGTCTAAACTGATAGCAGAAATTTTGCCTTATTATTATTACCAAGGAGTTTGAATGTCTTCATTTGTATATTGGCTGTTTGTGTTTTACAGTCATTTTCTTTGCTTTCTTTTGAATAAGCAATGGTGAGTGGCAGAGATTGGGCATTGATGTTGTATTACTTGGATTCATAATCCCAGCTATCCCATTTAATAGTTCTATGTAAAGTGGGAAATGTAGAAATACTTACCTGGTAAGATTATTGTGAAGATTACCTGAGATAAAACGTGAAGTGTTTGCAACAATGTCTGGCAGGTAACAAGTGCTATTATCACTTTTCATCTTTTCGCATTTGTGTAGTTCCATGGGATAAATTCCCTTTAAGGTAGGAAAAGTGGATGTCACCAAACTACTATTTAAAAAATTTTTTCCTTTTGTGCTAAAAACTGTGCAACAATTCTTTTTAGAATCATATCTGTATTAGTGTTTCTAAACTGTTTTTAGTGAGCTGTATCTGTTGTATTCTTGAGAAATTTGTAGATTCATGTGTAAAATTGTGTATGTATTTCCAACTTTTATTAAAGAACAAACATACAGAAAAGTTTTAAGACTTCGTCCTATGATAACATATAACCACAGTGTAGATCAGAAGTTACCTATTTTATCCCCCCTGTGAAGTCCAGATACAGATTTCTGTGTTGCTGAAAGGGACAGTAAATACCAAAATATTTTAGACTTTGGAGATCATATGGAGATCACAACTACTCAATTCTGCAATTGTAGTGAGAAAACATCCATAAACAATGGCTGAGTGAATGGGCATGGCAGTGTTCCAATACAAGTTTATTTACAAAATGTTAGATGTAGCTGAATTTGACCAACTGTAGATTGCCCTCCTCTGATCCAGATTAAACAGGTAACAGATTGTTATATTTGCTTTCTCTGTAAAATCTATTTGTACATACATATATATTTTTCTGAACCACTTGTAATCATCATGGCATTATACTCTTTAATACTTCAGCATGCATCTCCTTAAAATAAATACATTCTCCTGCATAACCTAATACCGTTATTATAGCTAATAAAATTATAATTTTGTTCTTTTTAATAGAACCAAAAACAGTACGAAAATCCTTACACTTGCTTTTTAATTTTTGTAACCTCTTGCACTTTTTCCCTGTTGCTCTTTTTTCTTAACTTATTTCTTTAGGTAGAAATCTGTATTAATGCTGTTTGCTGATTTCACTTGATCCACTTATACAATCAAAGAAATGTTTTTGTTTTTCATGTGTTTGGTTTGTATCTTTAAAAATTTGGATTTTTGTTTTTGCATTTTATATGATTTGAAAGAATTATGTATAATTTATAATCAAAAGAAGAAAGCTCATTAAGTTACATGGAATCTGTAATTTCCATTTGATTATACTTGCTACATTATAGAAGAAGCTGACAGCTGACAAAAGCAATTATATGCTTTATAAGTGGCCAACTTTGGAATTTTCCTGTGAAAAGGAGAGAAAGTAATATAGATATTCCTACTATTTTAAAGTTAAATTGAGCTTTATAGCTGTTGCTTGATCAGAAAATTTATTATCCTTCAATTAGAACTATTGCACTCTGAAAAGTTGTGTTGCAGATTTATCCAGGGTTGTTACACTTCCCCTGTCCAAAGAAATCTTCATTGTTCACCCTCATATATCATCTCTTAGGCTCTAGTGCAGCACATAATTTTTAAAATTTTTAAAAAAGATTAGAAGGAAATAATTTAGTGTGTTATAACTGTGAGATTTAGGCTACAGTTATGAATAATGTGCTGCAGGATGTAATTACTGTTTTTCTTAGATTAATGTATCTGTTAATACATTAACTATCAGAGGGAGGCAGGTTGATTATTAGTAACAAATATAAGATCATTGTTGCATTTCGTATTCTACACAGAGAAAGCAAAATGTATAAAATTATGATGTAAAAAAACATGACAGCAAGTAATTCAGGATGACTAGAGTGAGTACTTGGGTTGGAGGTTAGACATATGTTTGAGAAAGGTAGAGCATGATCATTGTGTGTCTGGCAAAAGAATTTGATCTTTAACCTGATGGAGAAGGAATGTAATAGATTCCACATGGAATAGATTCTAATAGTTCTGCAAATGGAAATAGTTGAGTTACCCCTCTCTCCCATTGTAAAGGAACACATGGTTGTTGTAAAATGCAAACAAGTAATACAGAAATGTAGACATTCACTACAGATGACCATTGCTAACAGTTTGGCATGTAGCCACATAGAGAGGAATGTCATGATCCGCTTTGCAAGCAATTTGGATGCTGGAGAGGACAAATGAGGATGAGAGAGTAAACAGCAGACAGTTAAAAGAAGTGGAGGTAGAGGTAAAAAATGATGAGGATTGCTTTTTAGTAGCAACTGTGGTGGCCAGGATGGTAGGTGACAAAACCTGGGACCAAATTGTAGAGTCAGTTGAGGTACCATTAAAAAAAAAAACACACAGCTGTCTTATTAACATAGTTCCAGAGTGGAAGTTCTATCCTTTGTTGTTATTTTCTTTCTGTATTTCCAGGCTTGTTAGAAGGGGAGTACAAAGATAGACCTCACATTTGTTTTGACAGATAGAGTTATAATATATCCTTTTCTCTTAACTAATTGTTTCTTCTCCCCTCAATTATTTAAGGGTAGCAGATTCCTTTGAGAAGTTGTTTGTTTCTGTGTATAACTGTAGCATTAGTTTTTATATTCCACAGGGTTCTTTTTGGAATCTTTATTTTATTCTGAGAAATTGGGATTGGAGTGGGATGAGGGAGCCACTTTGACAGTTATTGGCAGAGGTTCTTTGACTCTAAATCACCAAGCAGGATCTTGCTTTCATTAGTTTCTGCTCTGTTTTTCATTATTGGGCACAGGGCTGTAGAATTCACAGTGAGAAAACTTACTTTAACAAAAATTGGCATAGACTGAGTTCTGGGACACAGTAAAGGACCCTTAGTGTCCTGGTAACTAAAAGATAATTGGTTCAGGGCCTCCCCGGTGGCACAGCAGTTGAGCGCTGGGTTGCGAAGCTGCCTGCAGCCTCTGCAGCGCCGGTTCGATCCCCGGCTGCTCCCCAGCTACCGGAGGAGGGTCCCACATGGCGCGCAGACCTCTCCTGCCGCCCGCTGCTCCCCTCAGCAGTGTACTTCGGTCCTTCTGCCTGCTCTGCTTCCTGCTCTGACTCTGGTGAGTTCTCTCACCCTCCCGCGCTTCTGACTGTACCCAGTGCTTGTATAAATAAATAAATGTCTAAATAAATAAATAAATAAATAAATAAATGGGACTTCTTTAAAAAAAAAAGATAATTGGTTCATTGATGGTTGGGATTATGGGTAGGAAAGACTTAGTCACTAATGCCAACTTCTCTTGTTTCACATAGGGTTAAACATGAACTTTCATATAGACAGAAATTTCTGAATTTTAAAATATTCTTATAGAAGGAAATTTCTTACACCATTTTCTGTCATTTTGTATTGAACAATGCTCACTGTTGGGGTATTTTTTTGGTCTATATACTGAAATACCTGGTGCCACCATTTCAGGATATTTCTTATTTCTTTTTATGTTATGTCTTTTCATGAACCACTTATAAAGAGATGCCTGGGATATACGTATACTGTCAGAGAAGTACATTTCTTTTGAGGTTTGAGGATATACAGGTTAAGATTAAATTAGTTTGGTTTTTCTTTTTCCTGCAGTAACTTTCTTGTTTAGCCTCTGTTACTCTTACTATTTTTACTAATCTTTTAATGGGTGTAGCTGTTAATCTAAGGTATTCTAAATATTATGTGGTAAGAAATAGACTTTCTTTACTGTAACTGACTAGGATTGCATAATGGATACATAGAATTTAGGAGAGCTGTTGCAATGCTTTTTTCATACTGAAGCCCAGGTTTTGCATAGTGACTCTAGGATCATCCAGAACCCGAGTTCCTTCTATCTGCTTCACTGTCCTTTGAAATAGCTTCTCTTATCAAATGTTTCAAAATGACTGCTGGAGTACCATCCATCATTTCCAAGTTATATATACACATTCCCAGTTAAACCCATACTCGTAAGTAGCTTAGTCCTAGAAGACCCACTTTCAGTACATTGACCAGTCCTAGCAGCTGGAAACATTGGAGATTGTATACTTTTTCCTGAGTGCATGCTGTCCTGAATAAAACAAGGGTCTGTTACTAAGGGAGAAGGGCCATATGGTAGGCAGCCAGTAGTCTGTCACAAAGAGGTTTGAGAATAGAGGTAGGAAGACTAATGTATATTGTCTAGATAGTAATAAATGTAATCTCTTATAAAAGAAATTACTCTTGAAAGGATTTATCTTGGGTAACGAGTAGAGTAGCAGTTCTGCTGGATTGAAGGTATTTTGACACCATTGGAGCAAAAATTATATTTTAATTATCTTAAACTTTGAGTTAAAACAATTATTTTGTTTAAACTTTTAGTACAGTTAAATATTTTAGTACTAAAGATATTGCTAAGAATGACATAGATTTATTTTAGAGTTGTGAAGACCAAATGAGTTAATACCTATAGAGCTCTTAAAACAGTGCCTGTCATATAATACATCCTGTTTAAGGCTCTGCTGCCATTCTTGGTTTTTTTTTTTTTCTTTTTTTTTTTTTTTAAGCAATGTATGCTATATGTAGTTGCTGTGTCCCGGAGCCTTAGCTTAGAATGTCATAGGAATCCCTTTGGAGGAGAGTACCCATCTGTAAGACTGTTAGGAATTGAGAGAGGCTACATCTGCATCTAATAGGTGCTGGGCACATTGCTAAATTAGCAATATTTTACACCAAGCTCTTGGAGACTGTGACCTTCTGGCTGCCATTTAGCCCTGAGAACTACTCTGGATTCTTTTGGCCAGCTCAGTCTTTCTACTTTGTTTCTTTGGGCTTCCTCACACAGTCTCCTAAATTCCTTGGCTTGGCACTCAGTGTTCCCTCTAGTACTAAGAACTTTTATTGTTAATTTAAATCAAATGTACTGCTTATTTAAATTTTTGCCAAATACAACAACTTTTGGAGTTATAGCATTTTTGATACCTTCTTTCATTTCCTATTCAGTATAAAAATGAGAGGTCATGAAGGAGCCCTCATTTATCTGCTCGTACTGTGAGATTAAGTGACTTGCCTGTGCCACAAAACATTAAGTGATCTTGCTAGAACTTGAACCTGACTTTGGGGTCAGTGTTTTGTAATACTATGTTTCTTTCCTGATATCATAATTTAAGACAATACTTTTGTTCTTTCTTTCCCAATTATTTGGTTATAATTTAAGGAATTATAAATACTATGTAAAGATAGTTTTCTCCCCTCTTTTAAGTTTATAGTAAAGTTTATCCGATTTCTTTATTCCTTGTATGAGAATAAAGGAATACATTTGTCAGAAAAGGATAAAATGAAATCTGAGATCTAACTATTTTACCTGATTAAAGCCTTAATTTTTGTATGAAATGTTTTCTGAAAAACTTTTTGTTTCATGCTTATGTTTATTTTATAATACTGGACAAGGTAGATTTCCCCTCTATTGAATAGCATATGTAATACCTTGTTTATTTCACATTGCTGTCAGAATTAATTTACGTGTTGGCACTGAGATATCTTAATAGTTCAATTTTTCCCTGTTTTCCTCTGCCTTTGTCCTTTTTCAAGTTTCTATTTATTTTTCTCCTATATTCATGACAGTTTCTGGTCCTAAGAAAGAATATATCTTGAAGCTATAGCTTCTGTAACACTCTTATTTTGTGAAGCATAATTTTCTGCTTAATTTCTTTCATTTTCCTTATCTATGTATTGGCTCTCACGTTATTTTAAAAGTTGAGTTGTTACTTTGGCATATGTGAATTCATTTTCTGTAATTCTTTTAGTGTTTCCCATAGTGTAAAACACTTCTTTGTGAGAATATAAATTAGTTAAGGCTCAAGTTTTATTTTTTTTAATATAATTAGCTGCATAATATATAATAAACTCTGAATGTTATGGATATATCATTGATTTGCTCATTGTTGAATCTGAAGCCTGATTGCCTTGGCAGATATGTAGACTTGTGATAGGCATTTGGCATTTTATGTTTTGGGCAGTGTAACTTTAAATCTACATAAACTTCTCTGCCTTTTGCCTCTGCTGTGTTCATAGATTCCAGGAGGGCTTCGTGTATGGACCTCAAGCGTTGGAGGTAGCAGACTTTTCAGCAGAAGGTAAAGCAGAGTGTTGCCTTCTGGTGTCATTGTATGTGTGTGCTGGGGTGGGTATGTGACAGTAAGAGCTTTTTACCAATCATCATAAAACAATTTATAATAATATATTAAATAGTTCATTTTCACAAAATCGAAAGGCATGTTAATATTTATATAATTTCATTCAGTATTACTGAAATCCATACACAAATAGAAAACTTTACATAGAGTTAGGATCTAAATCTCATTCTCTTTGCTGTTAACTAAAGAGTAGGAATGATTAAGAAAAGAGAGCATTAGTGTAATGTGTATACTATGGAACTTTTCTCAGTCCAATCTTCATTATGATTTCTTCCTGGGAAGTTGTCCAAGTCATTATTCATATGTTGTATTCTTCCTTGCCGCTCCTATTACTGAAAGATTGCTTCACAATAAATAAAGAGGCAGCCTCGTCCATGACTCATGACTGGAGGATAGACATTCTTGCTATAGGGCTTCTGTGCCAAAAATGCCAGTTTCTAATATGCTAATTACTTCTATCTTCAGAACTTGTTAATGTGCTCTTCTCTCAAGTTGGTTCTTGTTTCAGTAGAGAAACAAACACATCCCACATACTTGTAAAATATGTTTTTATGGAGACAGACTTTCTTAATGAATTACTTTTTAAGAAAAATGTGACTGGAGATTGGATATTCTGACATACCTTTCCTGAGTGATGCTTTTTTAAAAAAGAGCTGTAGCAGCTAATAATGTTGTAATCTTAAACATAAAGTTAATAACATCACTGATTTTTAGATAGATTCTCAGTGGAAATTAGCAGAATAGTTTTAAGTCTTTCTGAAATTACTTTTGTTTTGATGTAAAGTAAACAGCTTGTTCCAGGATGTATATGTTACGTAAAGTTAGGATAGTAGATATTTTTAACTTCTCTACTCCATGCCACACAGGCTCACTCCATTTTGTTTACAACCAATTCAGTTTCGTTCTTTTTTTTTTAAAGCTTAATTTTTATTTATTTATGCATATAAGAACTGGGGTGTAGGCCCGAGGTGCCGGGGCGAGGGGTGAGAGGATTCACCAGAGTCAGTGTGGAGCAGAACAGGAAGATCCACTGAAATACACTGCAGGTGAGACAGGAGAGATCTGCTGCATCATGTGGGTTAGTTCCCTGATGTGGATTGAACTCATGTAGCAGCAGAGGGCAATAGCTTGGTAGTGCTGAGACTTTAACTCCTGCACCACCAGGGAGGCCCCAATTCAGTTTCATTCTTTCACTTTCCTCCTATTCAGAGAATATGTCATTCAGAGAATAGAGGAAATAGATTAGTTTTAGGTTGTTTATTGAGGTAAACTGTAATTTTATCTCCCTAAGCTCTTTTCCTTTTATTCTTTTTTAAAGACTGTATTAGAGGATATTTCTGTTCACCATTTAATACATTGGAAGTAAGTTCTTGACGGTCTTTTCATACTTCCTTTTTAGGCTAGTTGGCTACTTTCACCATTGTTGAATTATTCAGTCTTTTTTTTTTTTAAGGTTTATTTTTATTATTTATGTGTAGAAGGGGCTGGGGTGTAGGCCAGAGGTGTGTATGTGGGGGATGGGGCTGTGTGAGAGAATTCACCAGAGACAGAGAGGGAAGCAGAACAGGCAGATCCACTGAAATACACTGCTAACTGGAGCAGTGGGCGAGACAGGAGAGGTCTGCTGCTCCATGTGGGCTCGGCTCCCTTGCCTGGGATGGAACTCATTCTGCAGTGGCTGGTGATAGCTTCATAGTGCTGAGACTTAACCTCTTGCGCCACTAGGAAGGTCCCAATTACTTAGTCTTATATTTGTTTAGTTAATCTCACTATGGTGTATTTTGTTAGAATTGAAAATTCAGTAGGTTATCCTAATCACTAGTATAAAAGATGTAGACATAGAGGGCCTCCCTGGTGGCACAGGCGGTTGAGCACAGTGCTGTGAAGCTCTCCACAGCCTCTGCAGTGCGGGTTCAATCCCTGCTGGCTATGGAGATACCCACATGGCACAGCAGACCTCTCCTGTCTTGCCTGCTGCTCCCCTCATTAGTGTATTTCGGTCAGTCTGCCTATTCTGTTCCCTGCTCTGTCTCAGTGAATCCTCTCACCCTCCCACGCTTCTGACCTGTATCCCGGTTCTTGTATGCGTGAATAAATACAGCTTAAAAAAAAAAAAAAAAGACTCACTCATAGCAGGAATCTAGAAAACTTAAATAAGAGACCAGGAAAATGAATAACTATAAGAAAGTGAAAATCAGAATCAACAAAAAACTATGAAACAGAGACACTTTTGGGGGGGTGGGGGGCGGGAGGGGAGGGATTGGGATCAGAAAGGGGGGGTTGCAACTGTATGGGGAATATAAAAATAAAATTTATTATTTATTTATTTATTTATTTATTTATTTATTTATTTATTTATTTATACAAGCACTGGGTACAGTCAGAAGCACGGGAGGGCGAGAGAATTCACCGGAGCCAGAGCGGGCAGCAGAGCAGGCAGAAGGACCAAAGTATACTGCTGAGGGAGCAGTGGGCAGCAGGAGAGGTCTGCGTGCCATGTGGGACCCTCCTCCGGTGGCCGGGGAGCAGCCGGGGATCGAACCGGCGCTACAGAGGCTGTGGGCAGCTTCGCAATCCAGCGCTCAACCGCTGCGCCAGCGGGGAGGCCCAAAATAAAATTTATTATTAAAAAAAAAAGACAATGCATACATTGTGCAAAAATGAAAAATGTAAAAATATATAAAATAAAATTTTAAAAAAATGTTAAAAAAAAAAAAAAGATGTAGACATAGAAAGACTCCTCCTACTCTATATCCCCCACCTCAATTTCTGTGAGAAAGATGTGATAAAATGGGGTATACAAAAGTATTTTTTCATAATCCCTTGACTTTATTTTTAGAGCAGTTTTAGGTTTACCGAAAAATTAATGTACAGTGAGTTACCATATGCTTCCTTGCTATCCCTCCTTCCCAGTTTCCTTGTTGTTAACATCTTGCTTTGGTGTGGTACCTTTGTTATAATTGATTAGCTGATATTCTTGTATTATTTATTAAAATCCATAGTTTACATTGAGGACCACTCTATGTGTTGTATATTCTATGGGCTTGAGAAATACACCATGACATGTATCAATCATTGCAGTATCATAGAGAGAGGTTTTACTGCCCTAAACATTCCCTCTGCTCTTTTCCTCTGAGCCCCTGGCAGCCCCCTCATCTTTTTCTGTCTCAATAATTGAACTTTTTCCAGTATGTTATAGTTGTAATATATAGTATGTAGCTTTTTCAGATTGGCTTCTTTACTTAGTAATTAGCATTTAAGGTTCCTCCATGCCTTTTCATTTCTTTTTAGCACTGAATAATATACCATTGTTTGGATGTGTCACCTAGTGAAAGATATTTTGGTTGCTCCCAACTTTTTGGAAATTAGGAATAATGCTACTATAAACATTTGTTGTGTAGATTTTGTGTGGATATAACTTTGCAATTCATTTGTGTAAATGCCAAGGAGTATGATTGCTGGATTGTATGAAAAGAGTATGTTTAGTTTTAAGAAATAGCTCAGCTGTTTTCCACAGTGACTCTATCTTTTTGCATCCCCACTAACATTGACTGAGCTTTCCTATTGCTCTGTATCCTGTCAGCATTTGGTGGTGTGAGTGTTGTGGGTTTTAGCTATTCTAAAATTGCTAAAATGTGAAGTTGTACCTTAAGGTTATTTTACTTTGCAGCTCCCTAGTAATATGATGTTGAGCATCTTTGCCATAGACTGATTTGCCTTCTGCATATAAGGATATCTGTTTGGTGAGGTGTCTCTTCACATCTGTTATCTATATTTAAGTTGGATCACTTATTATTGTTGAGTGTTAACCGTATTATATATTTTGGATTCCAGTTTTTTAACAGAATGCGTTTTGCAAATATTTTCTCCCAATATGTAGCTTATTTTGTGTTCTCTTAACTGTTTTTTTGCAGAGCAGAAAGTCTATTTTTGAAAAATGGACTGTGTTTTAATATTGTATCTAAAAGTGATATTCAAACCCAAGGTCATCTAGATTTTCTCTTATGTTAATCTTCTAGAAGTTTTGTAGGTTTTGGCTTTATATTTAGATCTGTGTTTTTGAGTTAATTTTTATGACGCATGTAAGGTCTGTGTCTAGACTAATTTTTTTGATGGATGTCTGTTTTTCTGCACCATTTGTTGAAAGACTTCTTTTCTCCAATGTGTCCTTTGTTCCTTTGTCAAAGATCAGTTGACTATATATATATATGGGTCCGTCTCTGGGCTCTCTTTTCTGTTCTGTTGGTCTGTTTGTCTAGTCTTTCCCAATATCACTGTATCTTTCTTTATTCCTTCCTGTAGCTCGTTAGTAAGTCCTGAAATAGGGGATGCCAGTCATCTGACTTTGTTCTCCTCTTTCAATATTGTATTGGTTATTCCTGTTCTTTTGCCTTTTCATAAAAACATTAGATTCAGTTTGTGATATCCATAAAATAACTGGGTAGGATTTTGATTGGTATTGTTTTGAACTATAGATTAAGTTTGGAAGAACTGACTTCTTGACAATATTGCATCTTCTTAGCCATATACATACAGTATCTGTAGTCTTTAGATTTTTTAGATTTCTTTCCCTAGAGTTTTAGTTTTCCATGTGTACGTACTGGGAAGCTATACTTTTTTTTAAAGATTTGTATCTGTTTCATTTTTGTGTGGGGCTTGCTAAGTGACATTGTGTTTTTAATTTCAATTCTAACTTTTCATTGCTGCTGTGTAAGGAAGGAGTAGACTTTCGTATGTTAACCTTGTATTGTGCAACCTTACTATAATTGTTCATTTGTTCCAGGAATATTTTTATTCATTCTTTGGGATTTTCCCAATAGGCAATCATGTCATTTGTGAACACACACACCTTTTATTTCTTCTTAATCTGTGTACTTTCAATTTCCTTTTTCTTAACTGTGCTAGCTAGGACTTCCAGAATGGTATTGAATAGAAATGATGAGAAGGGGACAACCTTTTCTTGTTTCCATTATCAAAGTATGATAAGATCAACAAATTATTTTAATTAGTAGCATAAAAGTTTACATCAGGTGATAGGAGAACTCATTCTTTTTCTACCCAGTTCCTTTCTTCCCCTTTCTCAACTTCTGCAAGGATGTGTTTAAATTGATGGTTCTAAAATATTTTAAATGATAGGATTCCAACAGGTTTTTCATATAGTACCTTATACTTAGTAACTGTGCACATTACTTAGTTCTTCTACTTGTGAAATTCTGTAGGCAAAGATTTTATACCTCAATATATTATTGCAGCCCTTGTAGTGTCCAGTATATAATAGGCATAACTATTCGTTGAATGAAAAACATAATTCTCAATTCTCACTACAAACCTCCATCTTGTTAGAAAAGGCAGCTAATCAGTAATATCATCAATTAATCTATCCATTAAATATTTGATTGCTAGTTGGAAGATATTGTGATGGCTCTAAAGGCACACATGATAATTATACCTCCTTTCAGTAAAATTTATTTTCTATATTAAAAAATGTTAATTTCAATTACCTTATTCTATTTTTGCTGATACACATATACATTTGCCTAAAACTCATATTCCGGTGTCCGTTCCCAAGCTTTGTAATTGAAATGTCTCTTTAGGAGTTTCTTTTGTCTTCTCTTAAGAAAGTTTATATTTTGCTGCCCGAATGTACATTTACTGAACCCATAGTAGGTGCTGAACACTGTGGTTTGTTTATACTCATTTAGCTTCAAAACAGTTGTGCAGTATAATTGTTTTTATTGCCAACTTACAGTTGTACAAACTGATGAGAGTGTAAGTAACTTAATAGTTATGTGACTTAGTATAATTGCTGAATGATTCTATACCCCTGGCTTTTTAAATTACTTGGTGGGAAAGTTATCATATCCAATGAATGTCAGGTGAATAGTACAGAGATAGGCTTGGTGAATGCATAAAAGAGAGTTTGGATCTCAGATTAGAGTGTTTACAAAATTTATAGAAAGTTTGAGCTTATCTGATGGCTAGAAAGAATAAGGAGAAAGACAGGTCAGAAAGGTCAGTTAGTGCAAAGAAGACCGAAGACCAAAAACTATTTAGTGATTTGGCAGTATAATAAAAATCTTTACTGTAATAATGAAATGCAGTAGAACAAATTTTGCCTTTGATTTTAAACAAGAACCCCTCTATTTTTCTTTCTTTTTAAGAAAGATTTATTTTTTATACAAGAGCTGGGGTACAGGCCAGAGGCGCGGGAGGGTGAGAAGATTCACCAGAGAGAGCAGGAAGCAGAACAGGCAGACGCCCGAAATACATTGCTGAGGGGAGCAGCGGGTGCGACAGGAGAGGTCTGCTGCACCATGTGGGAATCTCCCTGCCCAGTAGTGAATTGAACCCGTGCTGCAGAGGCTGCAGACAGCTTCACAGCGCTGCGCTCAACCTGTTGTGCCACCGGGGAGGCCCGAACCCCTCTATTTTTCTTTTAAAATAATTTCAGCTGGATTTGCTTGTTAGGTGTTGAATTTGAAATAATAGATCTCAGAACCACTGAGTAACTTCCATATCATCGTCCCTAAGCTTATTTTTTCTTCTAAATTAGAACAATTAGTGCATCAAGTGCAGAGGGAGCAAAAGCTGGTGGGAGGGTGGGAGTAAGATCAAAGATTAAAAAAAAGGATTATCCTAAAATCAAGTATGTTTTATTTATTCCTTATCCATATCTCAGTGGTTAAATACCCATTAATATGCTAAAAGCTATGGAGTAGTAAAGGGCTATAGGCATCATTCCTTTTAGTGAAAAATGTTTAGTTGGGAAGATAATGCTAAGTACCAAATAATGTAGTATACATTATAAATACTGTGGGATCCTTCACCTTAAATGAGCTTGATGTTTCAGTTCTCTCACCTATCCTCATATTTCAGTTAGTTAAAACTTCCACATTTCTAGCTCCCAAGCTATTGGTTCATCCAAATACCTTCTTAGTATCTCCATTAATACAGTACCATGGGGCCTCCCTGGTGGTGCAAGGGGTTGAGCGCAGCGCTGTGAAGCTGTCCGCAGCCTCTGTAGTGTGAGTTCTGTTCCTGACCAGGGAGCTACCCACACGGAGCAGCAGACCTCTCCTGACTTGCCCACTGCGCCCTCAGCAGTATACTTCGGTCTACCTGCCTGTTCTGTTCCCTGCTCTGTCTCTGGTGAATACTCTCACCTCCCACACCTCTGGCCTGTACCCCAGTTCTTGTAATCATAAATAAATTAAAAAAAAAAAAACAGTACCACAGTGCTTCCAACTTATTTAAAACTTACCTTAGTCTGTTTCTTTTAACTTAGTGAATGTGCAACGATCACACAGTTGTTCAAGCCAGAAACAGAATCATTCTTTTTCTTAACCTTATGTTCTGTTGGTTATTGCCTTTCAGATCTACCCACTTTTTATTCCTTCTGCCAGCATCCCAATTTAGCCTATAGTCATTTCATGAATTACTAAAAGGCCTCTTAACCAGCCTCCCTGTGCCCGCTTCCCTTTCAAACTATTCACAAAACAGATTGCTTACAATCCTTATCTTGCAATGAATTCTGTTTCCTTAACTTACCTGTTTTTCTTGATCTAGCCCTCCCTGCTGCTTCTTCAGCTCTAACTTGCTTTCCCTATTCTGAACTAACCTTACTGGACTTCATACACATTATGCTCTTCTGCTGAGCCACTCTGTCCCTCTTTTCTAGAGGGGAATATAAAGAAATGAGGTGGTCTCTGGAGCCATACTGATCCAGGTGGATCCTAAATCTGCTACTTAACTAGCGGTGTGATCTAGAGTGAGTTACTTAACCTCTTTGCTTTCAGTATCCTCATCTGTACAGTGGATGGTAATAGTATTTGCTTCACAGTATGTTTTGAGGATTAAAAGAATTAATATAGTTGAGGTTCTGAGAAACGTGCCTGCCATGTGAATGTAGCTATAATTATAACATAAGCTTATGTTTTAACTCCCTGTGTTATAGTATTATATAGTATTAATTTTTCTATGTTAAAGTTGACTTAATGATGAAAGTACTATTTTCTTCTCTTAAGTTGTGAGTTTATTGGCTCATTATGACTGGTATTAATAAAACAATACAGCAGTGACTATTTCCTTAACTCTTGTTTTTCAGCTTTTTAGTGAGTAGGATTTCATCTTAGGTTGACAATTGTATGAAATAGGTTATTTGACAACGTTAGGTTTACCTGAATTTTTGTACAGACCAATTAGAGTCAGTAACCTATGTAGAAATTTTTGAAAGAAAATGATTGTTAATTCTTAATTTATAGCTGAATTTTTACTTTATGATATATGTGCCATGCTGATTAACGTTTCAAGTAAAGTTTTTTAAAGGAATTAACTTTTTTTCTCTAAGGTGCACTTCATAGAGCATATGGATAATAATGGTTCATATGTTTTGGGTTCTAACAAGGTCGGTTTCTATATTAGGAAATAGATCTCTCTGAAAGGAAAAACTTTCTCTCTTTATTTACAACTCTACTTATACCTAACACTTTTCAGAACACTTCTGATATCACATGTGTGATTTTCCCTTACTGATCAATTCTCCAACTAGCCGTATATCCTACAGTTTAACTCGATAGGACACTGTAGAGGCAGGAAGGACACAGTGCAGGTTTTCTAGGATCCAGCAGACCGGGTAAAGGAGAGGTCAGAGTCCTCAGTGGTTTTTTGCAGGTCTTTTATTGGGATTACCAGGTATGCAGCAGGCAGGGGTGCTGGGTCTTCACTCTATCTGGGCTCTCTGCATTCTCTGCTTCTTCGGCTTCTGTTTGTTCTCAGCTTCTTGGCTTCTGCTGGCATCCCCGTGACGCCGACCTTAAAAGCCCAGTCTTAGCCCAGGTGAATCCCATCTACCTATGCCCTCACCCTACTCCAGGTGCCCGCCATCAGGCATGCATTCAAGACCGCAAGGATCCATCATCTATCCTGATGACGGGAGGGCAGAAAAGCCTGACATTTTTTCCTTACCCTACAGTCCACCCCCTTGGGGTTTTCTGCCATACAGTCTATATATATATATACACAATTTTCTTAGCAAACATAAACAATGCAGCCATGGCCCACAGAAGCAAATACATCGCAATATAGCAAAATACAACAGAACACAAATAAGTCCAGGCAGGGCCCCAACCTAGTGGCAAAAGACAATTATTGGTACCAGCAGATGAGCCACCAAATCTGCTGCCCTGAAGGCACTGCTCATACGAGGGAGGGGAATCACTAATGGCATCTACTGTAACACGCCAGGAGCCGTCAGGCTTCCTGACCTTCTCTGGCTGTAGTCTCGGCTACAAGCCACACACCGCATCCACCCCCAGGATGTACTAGCTCTGGGATTGGCGATTCTATTCTGTTGGGGGTAATCACCAACCCTCAGGGTTTCTGTCTGCAGTCGCTCCAACACTCGGCCTTCATGGCCACCAAAGCGACTCGCAGACCCCTGCACTCAGGCCAACCCACTGCACAAGCACATGGGTTGGGGATCCAAACTCTGCATTCGGCTTGGGCTCCACCCCAAGCCATGTTCCCCACCCGTCCCCCAAGGACGGGGTCCTCAGCTCCTCACCCTCACTTGACAATGAGCAGGGCATCACCCACAGGTGATTTTACGAGACTCACTGGTCTTCAGCATACTTAGGCTGCTTAACAGCCACTCAGGGCTTCCCAAACTTAGCATCAGCACCAGCTTTTGCCTTCTCAGTTGGCTTTTCTCATCCACCTAGCTGCTGGGCATACACAGGCTGCTTTTGGCCATGAAGGGCCACTGGCCACCCCCAGATTCCCATCTCCTGGGGTGTACAAACAATAGCATTCTCCCCCAGGGTCCCAAAACAACATTAACCTTCAAGGTCCTGCACCTTCTGGCAGGATTGTCCAACTCCATTAGTCCAAGTCCATCAGGCCTCTCCCTGCATCAGCACCAGCAAGCTCCGAATCGTGGTCCTCTCCTTTTCGACGATTCTGCTGCCTCAGGGGTCGTTGGCTGGTCCTTTCGGGTGTCGTTGGCTGGTCCTCTCAGGCATCTCCTTCTCCAGGCGTGGTCTTATTCCCTAGCTCCTGATCTTGTCCATCAGTCCCTCCAGGTCTTCGGAGGGCTCTAATACCCGTCTGCACGGATCATCTTGCTGACTTCACGCCAATTGTAGAGGCAGGAAGGACACAGTGCAGGTTTTCTAGGATCCAGCAGACCGGGTAAAGGAGGAGTCAGAGTCCTCAGTGGATTTTTGCAGGTCCTTTATTGGGATTATCAGGTATGCAGCAGGCAGGGGTGCTGGGGGGCCGGGAGGCTGGCAGGCCTCCCAGCCCCCAGCAAGTCTTCACTCTATCTGGGCTCTCTGGCGTTCTCTGCTTCTCTCTCGGCTTCTGTTTGTTCTCAGCTTCTTGGCTTCTGCTGGCATCCCCGTGACGGCGACCTTAAAAGCCCAGTCTTAGCCCAGGTGAATCCCATCTACCTATGCCCTTACCCTACTCCAGGTGCCCGCCATCAGGCATGCATTCAGGACCGCAAGGTAAAAAGCCTGACATTTTTCCTTACCCTACAGACACTAACTGCTTGGAGGTGGCATTGACTACAAAGGTTAATGGTTCAGTACCACAAAACTATGTGCTCCCTACCCCCACTTCAGACACCAGTGTCAAATGGTAGGTGCCTAGATTAGCCATACTTCTGTCTGATTCAGCTACAAATTGCAAGTTTCCATGACCCTTCTCCCTCCCCTCAGGTTCAGTCATTTGTTAGAATAACCCACAGAACACAGGAAACAGTTTACCTACTCTTTTACTGGCTTACTACAAAGACTATATTAAAGGATACAAATGAATAACCAGATGAAGAATACATTGGGCTATAGGTCTAGGTCTGGAAGGGTCCTACACATAGAAACTTCTGTCCCCATGGGGTTTTGGGGTTCACTACCCTCCCAACACATAGTTGTGTTCTTGTTTACAAACCCAGACATTCTCTGAACACTGTACTTTAGGGATTTTTTTCCATTTTATAGGCACAATTGATTAAATCATTGACCATTGTGATTGATTCAACCTTCAGTGCCCCATACCCCCTCTGGGAGGGTGATCATGGTGGGGGGTTGGAGTTGAAAGCAGTAATCACCTGGCTTATTCCCCTGGCAACCAGCTCCTATCAGTGGTTATCTAGGGACTTTCCAAAATTAACCTCATTAACATAAGCTCAGGTGTGGTTGAAAAGGGGCTTGTTATGAATAGCAAATAATTTCTTTCACTTTTATTGCTCTGGAGCTTTTCCAGGAACAAAACCCGAATATTATAATAAAAGATGCCCTATGCTCTAATTATTTAAGAAATTACAAAGGTTTTAGGAGCTATGAAGTCAGGAGCCATAGTGGAAGACCAAAATATATATTTCTTATATCATGTTTTTCTATTATCATAGTATTTGAGGTAATCTGAAAAACATGGAAAACCTAAATTATATCAAAGAACGACTTCTTTTTTTTTTTTTTTATAGAGGCATGTTTTTATTTATTTATTTATTTATTTGTTTGTTTGTTTCATTTATACATGCACTGGGTACAGTCAGAAGCGCGGGAGGGTGAGAGGATTCACCAGAGCCAGAGCGGGGAGCAGAGCAGGCAGAAGGACTGAAGTACACTGCTGAGGGGAGCAGAGGGCGGCAGGAGAGATCTGCGCGCCATGTGGAACCCTCCTCCGGTGGCCGGGGAGCAGCCGGGGATCGAACCGGCGCCGCAGAGGCCGCGGGCAGCTTCGCAACCCAGCTCTCAACCACTGCGCCACCGGGGAGGCCCTAAAGAACGACTTCTTTACAAGTTTGGGTTTGGCAGACCCTTCAGTAGTATGGCGGAAATATCTATCTTTTAATTTTGAGTACCTTGACTATTAATTTTTCTTTTGAATGCTTTTCAGTGATGCAATTTGAGACACTTTCACAAAGACTGAAATCTAAAAAGAGTATCTAACAGAACAGGTGTTAGCTAGTTCTCTTTTACCTGATGGTGCTAGATTTAAGAATGACAGACAATAATTTTTCCCTTCCTTCTCTTAGAAGGAGATAGTTGCTTTTCAACTTTTTAAAAAAAATATTTATGTATTTATGCATACAAGAACTGGGGTGTAAGCCAGAGATGGAGGTGGGTGGGTGAGCGGATTTACCAGAGACAGACTGGGGAGCAGAACAGGCAGATCTACTGTAATACACTGCCGAGGGAAGCAGCGGGTGAGGCAGGGGAGTTCTGCTGTGCCATGTGGGTTAGCTCCCTGGCCATCTGGGGATCGAACTAGTGCTGCCGTGGCTGGAGATAGCTTGATAGCGCTGTCTTTAATCCCTGCGCCACCAAGGCGGCCTTGCTTTTCAATTTTTAGTTATTGCTTTTCTAATTAAAATATTGACGTTTGAGATTACTGTTTAATTTTTCAGAATATTTCATTTTTATCTTTAGAGTATTTTTTGAGAGAAAATTTTCTGGACTTTTTGTTATACCAAAAATATTTATTAAAGCTAATTAAGCCTAATAAACAAGTTTATTTCAGTTCAACAACTGTTTGGTTTCTACTGTTTGAAAGGCACTTTGTTAGCACTGAAGAGTATACAGAAATGAGTGAGCTTGTCTCCTTCCTCATTTGGAAACAAGGAAAAGAGCATAAATAATTATAATAACAAAATGCTACAGTCCTTGAGAGAGTTTTGAGCAAAATGCTTGCTCTACTTGCTCTTATAAAACATCAACAACTGTGAAATAGATATGCATTTCCCCATTCTCTATTTGGCTTTGCTGCCCCATTTGGTGCTCCTTTTTGTGAGGGGTCACACTAATCTTTGCATCACTCCAGTTTTAGTATATGTGTTGTTGAAGCCAAGCATTATATACAACATAAGTATTTCTTTTCACTCTAAATGCCCTTTATTGGCTACTTCTTCACATTTTTTTTTTCTTTAAGATTTATTTATTTATGCAAGCACTGGGGTACAGGCCAGAGGCGCGGGAGGGTGAGAGAATCCACCAGAGACAGAGCAGGGAGCAGAATAGGCAGAAGGACTGAAATACACTGCTGAGGGGAGCAGTGGGCGAGACAGGAGAGGTCTGCTGCGCCATGTGGCAATCTCCCTGGCTGGCCGGGATCAAACTGGTGATATGGAGGCAGCGGACAGCCTCACAGCGCTCCGCTCAACCCGCTGCGCCACCGGGGAGGCCCTTTACATTTTTTTTTTTTAAGATTTTTATTTATTTATTTATACAAGCACTGGGCACAGTCAGAAGCATAGGAGGGGGCCTCCCTGGTGGCGCAGCGGTTGAGTGCTGGGTTGCGAAGCTGCCTGCAGCCTCTGCAGCACCAGTTCGATCCCAGCCAACGGGCGAGGGTCCCACAGGGCGCGCAGACCTCTCCTGCCGCCCACTGCTCCCCTCAGCAGTGTACTTTGTCAGTCTGCCTGCTCTGCTCCCCGCTCTGGCTCTGGTGAATTCTCTCACCCTCCTGCGCTTCTGACTGTACCCAGTACTTGAATAAATAAATAAATAAATAAATAGTTTAAAAAAAAAAAAAAAAGCACAGGGTGCAGTTTATCTTCTGTAGCCTGTTGAAGAGTGGCATTTACTAGAGAAGGGCTTCCCAACCCCTGTGGCATGGTTGCTGTGAATGAATTATGGGTCCTAATGGTAATCCTCTAAATTCTTTGGCCACCAGTGGCAGTTGGAGCAGTGGAAGCCTGTGTGTCTCTTCATCTCTGCCTGTGAGCACTTGTCATCTTACCTTGGTATATAGTACAAATATTAACATTAGGTGGGTGTCATGATGTGAATGCTGGCCACCATCTTTAGCCCTTTTATCTTTCTGTGTTCTTTCTCTTTGTGATCACATTTACTGCTATAGTTTTAATGGTTGCCTGTAGAGTCATGTTTTCTTTTAAAAATTTCACTTCTGCAATTTCCTTTTATTCATCTTTTTTTTTATATATATATATTTTTTTAAAGATTTATTTTTATTTATTTATACAAGCACTGGGTACAGTCAGAAGCGCGGGAGGGCGAGAGAATTCACCAGAGCCAGAGCGGGGAGCAGAGCAGGCAGAAGGAACGAAGTACACTGCTGAGGGGAGCAGCGGGTGGCAGGAGAGGTCTGCGCGCCATGTGGGACCCTCCTCCAGTGGCCGGGGAGCAGCCGGGGATCGAACCGGCGCTGCAGAGGCTGCGGGCAGCTTCGCAACCCAGCGCTCAACCGCTGTGCCACTGGGGAGGCCCCATCTTTTTTTTTTTAAAGATTTGTTTATTTATGCATACAAGAACTGGGGTGGAGGCCAGAGTTAGGGGGGGAGTGAAAGGATTCACCAGAGGCAGAGTGGGGAACAGAAGAGGCAGATCTACTGAAATACAGAGCTGAGGGGAGCAGTGGGCGTGACAGGAGAGGTCTGCTGCACCATGTGGGTAGCTCCCTGGCCACAGGGATCGAACTTGTGCTGCAGAGGCTGCAGATAGCTTCATAATGCTGTGCTTAACCTCTTGCGCCACCAGGGAGGCCCCTGAGCTTCCTCTTATACAGACTTACACACTTGTGCACACACATATACTCATCAAATGTGTTTTTAATGCTTATAAGGTACCTATATATATTTGGCCACAATAGGTAAGTTTATCTGTGTGAAATGCCTCTTGAATACCTTCCCTCCTTTCCTACCATATTTATTCTAGTTTTGGTCTTCATCAATGCTTTTGATGTAGTCTGCTTACTGTCTGCTTATTAGGAATACTTGTTTTGATCATATGTTTTTCTTGCTTGAAGACCTGTGACGGTTTCCCATTGTATAGGAAAAATGGCAACAGTTTTTTAGCATGCCAACTAAGATTATGCTAATTTCATCTTTGTTGTTTACATGTTTTACTTCATCTCATCTCTGTGTTCTAGCTATGTTTGTCTTCTGCTACTTCCTTGAGTCATAGCATGTGTTTTAATTTTCAGACTGTGTCCATGATTTCTGATGTGCACAAGACAGCATTTCTGGCTCCCTCTTTACTTAATGAAATCCTGCTCATCTCTCAAGTTTCACTTGGATGGTCCCTCTGAGAATTACTTGCCTGATAGCCTTTTCCCCTCCACCAGAACCAGATCCTTCTCCCCCATTTGTTATTTGATGTGCTTTGCACATCTGCTGTGGTGCTTCTCATATGGTCTCCCTTGCTTCTGTGTCTCTCTCTGTAAATTCACAAGGAGAAGAAGGATGGTTTTGTTCCTTGTACTATTCTAGATCCAAGCACAATGCCTGGAACACAGTATGCTTAGTAAAATATGTCTGAAATGAAAGTCTGGCATTACTTGGTACACAATATTATCCTCTGCAGCAAGTACATATGACTTGCTTTCATGAATTCTCAAAGATGACTTCTTTTCAAAATAAAATACTTGGTTTATGCTAATGATTTGCTAATGATTATATTCTGTGCAATATAGTCCTTGATTCTGAGTTTAAAACTTCACACTTTTGATGCCTGAAGTCTGCAGATTTATTTGTTTTAATTAAAATAATTAGCAACAACAGAGGTTTATTTGGGCATACAACTCCAATGGCAGGGGAACAAAAGCAAAAATAAACAAATGGGTGCATCAAATTCAAAAGTTTTTGTAGTACAAAAGAAACTCACAAAAACAAGAAGGCACTTTATAGATTGGGAGAAGATATTTGTGCATCCCATGTCCTTCAAGGGGTTAATTTCCAAAATCCATAAAGAATGCATACAACTCAATAACAACAACAACAAAAACAACCCAATCAAAAAAGGATAAAAGTCCTAAATAGACATTTAGGCCTATGGAAAAATGTTTATCATTTAATATAAGGAAATTGTGAATCAAAATCACAATGAGTTATCACTTTACCCCTGTGAGAATGGCTTATATCTAAAAATACTGAAACAACAAATGTTGCTAAAGATGTGAAAAAGAATATTCACCTTTGGTTGGAATATATTTTGGTACAGTCTCCCTGCCTCTATAGAAAACAATGTGAAGATTCCTAAACAAGCAAACACCATAAGATCTAGCACTTTGAGATATTTGCCCAAAGAGTATCAAACACTATATGAAAACATTTTATGCACTGTGTTCATAGCGGCATTACTCACTGTAGCCAAGTCATGGAACCAATTCAAATGCCCACTGAAAGACAACTAGATAAAGACATTATGGAGTATATACTCAATTATTAAAAAAAAAGATGAAATAGTAACTTTTGGGACAAAATAGTTGGATCCTGAGGTGATTATGCTTAGTGATTAAATAAGTCTGAAAAGTAGAAGACAGTCGCTGGCTGGTACATATAAATAACCAAAGAAAACAGACTGGCAAAACAAGAATAATTCTTAGACTGTGAAAAATATACTGTTTGCCAAAAAGATGGGATGGGGGTATGGGCAGAGGGAAGATAAAAGGTGGTAGCACTGGAGATTTGGTGGAGGGTGAGTGAGCGAGGCATGTGCACATATGGAGGTGTGAAATTGTTTTCACCAATTATATATTTATGTAAAGGAGTGGCAAATTAATAAAATTAGGAAGGAAAAAGAACTCTGAATTTGCCATAATAGAAATTTGTATTTTATCATTTTAGAGACTTTATAGTCATAAATGTTTACGTGAACTGGAATTCCAAATGAAGGAATTACTTTTTTTAGATAGAGAAATATCAATGTTTTAAGAAAAGAGACTAAACAAAGGCAGCTTTCTAAAGAAGGAAGGCAAAATAATAAGCTCTTTCAGATATCCATGTTACAAGGGAATCCTGAATTTTAACAAGGGAGAATAGGTTTTGGTGATGTTTAGAGAATGAGTTGAAGAAATACTTGATAAATGAAAGAATGAGGAAGGTGCTAGTATAGTTTAAGATTATTCATTAGTAAGGATAATACAAAATAATGATAATAACTTGTATTATAAGACATTTAATATTTCAGAATTATTTTAAAGGACATATAAAAAATTTCCTGATAATTAAAAATGTTATGGTGTTGATGTGATGTCTGAGATTTGTTTTAAAATAATCTAGAAAAGGGGAGACAGTGGAAATAAGACTGGCCATCTGTTGATAATTGTTGAAGCTGTGTGATAAATACAGAATATTGCTGTTACTTATTTTTGGAAAATTTTATGATAAAGAAGTTAAAATGTGATGGTATTTTATAATAAAGGGAAAAGTTCCCAAATAAGGAATCATTCCTATAAGATTGGTTTATATTGAATTCATGAAAATGAATAATTCAAAATGATGCCAATGTGAAATTAAATATACTTTCTTAATTTTTGCTTTTCCAAATTTTCCCCTTATGTTCTTTCTTTTTTTTTTTTTTGTGCAGTGTAGAAGCCTTTCAATCTGCTAAACCAAATCACCATATTTCATTTTTTAAAATTTATTTATTTTCTTACCTCATTGTTCTCAGTTAGGTGTAGTCTCTGCAGTTCTCCTACCAGCACAGCACCTGTGAACCGGCACCAAGTCCTTTGCCAAATCACCATATTCTAAAGGAAAGGGAACTGACCTTGATTTTTACTACCATTCTTTTTGAAGAAAAAAATTGTTGTCAAGTGGGCCTCCCCGGTGGCGCAGCGGTTGAGTGCTGGGTTGCGAAGCTGCCCGCGGCCTCTGCGGCACCGGTTCGATCCCCGGCTGCTCCCCGGCTACCAGAGGAGGGTCCCACATGGCGCACAGACCTCTCCTGCCGCCCGCTGCTCCCCTCAGCAGTGTACTTCTGTCCTTCTGCCTGCTCTGCTCCCTGCTCTGGCTCTGGTGAATTCTGTCACCCTCCTGTGCTTCTGACTGTACCCAGTGCTTGTATAAACAAACAAACAAATAAATTAATAAATAAATAAATCATGCCTCTATTAAAAAAAAATTGTTGTCAAGAATCAGACGTCTATTGTTTGAAGAATATGTTATTGATAACATGTAGTCATAAAAACTGGTAATACTGTACCATCGTGAATACAATATTTCTGATAGTTTCATTATTTCAGCTTGACTTAGAGTGCTTGGAAAAGCAGACTTAAAGGAAGAATTTATAGCATTGTTTGTCTTCTTGAGGAATGTGAGTGAGAAGTCCTTAGAAGTTGTTGTCTTTCATCTTTTGTTCCTTTTCTCTGTTTCTCTTCTTCCCTGAAACTCTGTTTGTGGACACCAAAAGAGTCATCATCTCATCTGCTTTCTCCATTTCAACATCATCACTTCCTGTAGCCTCAAATCTGTTCAATCTGAAACCACAATTATAAGCCCTCAGTAAACATCTTTTGGACATCTCTCTTTTGAGCTTACCAGATACTTTCACTTTTGGTTAGGCATTTATCTAAAATTATCATTTATGAGCTAAGAACCTTCTGAGACCTGACCCAAGTCTTGTTTTCAGTGATATCAGCTACCCCATCAACCAAACTCAGAACCTCACACTGATCTTTGATTCAGCCTTCTTAACCTGTGTTATTTATTTACTTGGTCCTGCCAATTCCCTCTTAAATTGTTGGTCACGAGTGTTAGCACTCTGTTGGAGAATGTTGGACATGGAATTGGAAGATTTGGTCTCAGTTCTGCCTGTAGCTGCTGGCTTAGTTTCTTCCTCTTTAAAGTTAAGATTGTAATAGTGTTGTCTTTTTTATTTTAAATTATGTTTTTTTTTATTGGGATAATGTTTGTTTACAACACTATGTATGATTTAGAGGTTCACACCTCTTCAGATGTATGTTACCACGTCATACTCAATTCCAAAGTACTTGCATCCCTTTACTATAGACATTTGCTGCCCTGCTCCCTGTGGTAGCCTCAGTTCTACAGTCAGATATCCAGGGTTTGTTTGATTTTAGTTTTGTCTCTACCATTGTTTTGTTTCTCTGTAGTCCACACACGAATGATATCATACTTTCTCCTTCTGACTTATTTCACTTAGCATAATCACCTCCAGTTCCATCCATGTTGTTCCAAATGTCATCTCTTAGAAAAAATCTAAGCATTATTTCATCATGTGTATATACCACATCTTTTTAATCTACTCATCTGTCACCTGGGCATTTAAGTTATTTCCATAACTTAGCTATTGTAAGAAGGGCTGCAGTGACTATAAGAGTGTACATATAGCCCTTCAAATTTGTGCTTTTGCATTCTTCGGGTAGATACTTAAGAGTGGGATTTAATATTTTGAGATTCCTTTAGTGCTTTTGCACATCATATATCTGACAAAGATCTAATATATAAGATTTACAAAGAATTCACGCAGTTTAGCAAAACCAAAACAATCCAAATAAAAAAGTGGGCAGATGAGCTAAATAGACACTTCTCCAGAGGAGATGTGCAAATGGCTACTAGGCACATGAAAAAATGCTGGTGTCACTTATCAGGGAAGTGCAAATGAAAACCACAATGAGATGCCATCTCACATCTAGAGATGACCCTTATCAAAAAGACCAGAAACAGCAGCTGTTTGTGAGGGTGTAGAGGAAAGGAACACTGTGGTGGGGATGTGGACTGGTCCATTCCTTATAGAAAATAGTGTGGTAGTTTTTCAAAATAGTAACAGGGTTGTCTTGAGCCCCTTTTGGGGCTAGCATTTTATTTTACTAATTCAGGTTCTTACCTTCTCACACGTATATTGCCAGAACCACCTCTAATTGCTTTTCAAACTTCTTGTCTCATTAACTTTAAATTCATGTATTTCCTGTTCTCCATTTATGTCATAACATAATTTATCATTATTGGTGTTATCATTCACACAATTAGACAATGTACATGTATCATCTTAGTCATTTTATTCACCTAATCAAATTGTTTACTGCAATAGATGCTCTCAGTTCTGACTTAGAACTATCTTTTGAGTCCATATTTGTTTCCCTTTGCTGTTCTCTAATCTTGTTCTTTATCTTCTTCTATCTAGACTTTTGACGCAACCCACTAGTGTTTGTTCTGCCTTCAGTTTTTCTCTATAGTTACCACACTTATCTTTCTGAGCAAAGATCTGTTAATATACCTTTTCTGTTCTAAAAAACATTTGCTCCATGTTGTTCACATATGAAATAGAAACTTCTGTGAAGAATTCACATGGTCCCTTCTCATTACTTTGTTTACCTCCTCTTTTGGCCTTTGACATCATGCTCATAGCTTCCAGCTATACTGAATACCAGCTGTTTCCTGGTGCTCTGCTATTTTTCTCTTTGCCTGGAATTCTCTGACCCTCACATCCCTTCTCTGTCAGGGAAGCTCCTCTGTTAAAAGCATCATTCATGTATTTGCCTTCCTTAAAACTGAAAGAATTATTAGTCTCATCCTCTTTGTGCCGGTTATGCATACCTCTTGGGTAGAGGGAGTCAGTCATACCAGAGCCATTTGTTTTTATTTCGCACCCTCCCAGAAGCTCTTTTCGGGTGGACTGTGAACCTCATAATACCTAGGGTAGCATGATTTTGTTCGTTTTCAGCATTTGGTATAATATTGGGACATACTTGGTACTTCTTAGTTGATTTGCAGTAGTAAGGCTATTTGCCTTCTTTTAGAAGCAAGAGGGGTTTAGTTTGAAGACTAAAAAATTACCTTCAGCTTTGTTTGAACTTAATCTCTCATCTTTTCTTAAAAGATGCTTATTAATTTCTTCTTGTAGGTCTTTGGTGTCAAAGATGACCCAGGGTTGATCTTGATACCTGGTAGTATGATGACAGGAGCCAAAAAACCTTGGACCTGTCTTATGATGATAACAAATAGGGTATTGGCCAGACATTAACTCTTGGTTTATATAGACCGCTAATGGTGCTTCACTTTGCTGAAAGTGACTGGAGGCTGGCCACCAAGTTTGAACATTATTGAACATTATCTTTTTCACTAAACTTATTTCTAATATTTCATTTAAGAGATGTTCCTACTGGACTTGCTATTTTAGACTGAAGAAATTCTTGTGAATTACATTTGAAGTTTTACCACTGAGCCTTGTTTTCTGTTAGGAATAAAGCTTTCATCTTAAGGTGGTGATTTCTACAATTTGTACAAATATGTGCTGCTTTTTTCCTACTATCTATAGAATTGCTTGCATCAAGAGTTTTCCAGAACATAGTGTCTCAGATGGAACACGTAACACAGTCACAGCCTCTGCCAAATTAATTTATCATTTTTGTTGCTATGTAATGTTCCCATTGAGCAGTTTTTTTTTTCTTTGTGGCTGCTGAGAATGAAGCCTTGCATGGTTTTGATACACATTAAAGACATATAGGAGAAATGTCCTTAAATTTAAAAAATTCTCTGTCACCTATATCCATTTTATACTATTAATGTATATATTTAAAATCTCCTGGATTTATTGGGTAAACTCCTTTGATTATTTATTATAATTTATTTATATATATTTTACATCATTGTTCACTTTTGTACAATGTTTGTTTTCTCCTCTCAGGTGTAGTCCCCATAGAATTTCCACCACCAATTCACCCGTGTACTGTTACCATAGTCCCTTGTGCTCTTCTCTCCCGTTTTGATCCCTCTCCTCCCCACCTCTACTCCAGAATGTCTGATTTATAGTTGCCTGTTAATTTTGTTTTGTTATTATTATTTTTTTCCCCATCCCTTATTTGTTTCCCCTTTATGCCTCCTATAAGTGAATCCATTGATATTTTTCTTTTTTCCTTCTGACTTATTTCACTGAGCATAATCCCTCCTAGCTCCATTCATATTGCTGTGAATAGCATGAATTTATCTTTTTTGATTGCTGAAAAGTATATACAGCACATCTTCTTGATCTAGTCATCTGTTTTTGGGTATTTGCATTGTTTCCATGTCTTACCTATTATAAATAGTGCTGCAATAAACATAGGGTTGCAGGTATCCTTTTGAATTAATGTTTTTGTGTCCTTTGGGTAGATTCCCACAAGTGGGATTGCTGAGTTATATGGTAGCTCCATTTTAGTAAGAACCTCTACACAGCTTTCCATAGTGGTTGGATCAGTTTGCACTCCCACCAGCAGTGTAGGCGAGTTCCTTTTTCTCCATATCCTCGCCAATATTTGTTGTTACTAGTTTTTTTAATATGTGCTATTCTCACTGGTGTAATGTGGTATCTCATTTTGGTTTTGATTTGCATTTCCCTGATTATAAGGGATGTTGAACATTTTTTCATATACCTATTGACCATTTGTGCTTCCTCTTTGGAGAAATGTCTTTTTAGCTCTTAATACCCATTTTTTGCCTGGATTGTTTGCTTTGTCTTGTTGAGTCATGTGAGTTCTTTGTAGATCTTTGTGATCAGTCACAAAAATTTTCTCCCAGTCAGTAGAGTGTCTCTTTGTTTTAGCTAATGTTTCTTTTGCTGTGCAGAAGCTTTTCTTTTTCAGTTTGATGTAAGCCCAGCTGTTTATCTTTTTCTTCACTTTCTTTGCTTTGGGGGATGAGTCTTTAAGATGTTACTAAGATGATGTCATATAGTGTTTTACTTATATTTTCTTCTATATGTTTTATGGTTTTAGGTCTTAAGTTCAATTCTTTTATCCATTTTGAATTAATTTTTTTTTTTTTTTGTAAATTTTATTGTTATATTCCCCATACAATTGCAGCCCCCCCATTCTGACCCCAATCCCTCCCCTCCCGCCCCCGCCCCCCTAAAAGTGTCTCTGGTTCATAGTTTTTTGTTGATTTTGATTTTCACTTTCTTATAGTTACATTTTGAATTAATTTTTTTGCATGATGTGAGTTAGTAGTCTAGTTTCATTCTTTTGCATGTGGTGGACCAGATTTCCCAGCACCATTTATTGAACAGACTGTCCTTGTTTTATTGCATATTCTTTGCTCCTTTGGTCCATATATGTGTGGCTTTATTTCTGGGCTTTCTATTTGAGTCCAGTGGTATGTGTGTCCTTTTTTTCCCCAGTACCATAATGTTTTAATTATTATGGCATTGTAGTCTAGTTTGAAGTCTGGGAGTATGATAGCTCCATTCTCCTCCTTTTTATGTTCATACTCCATCTGGGAGTATGATAGCTCCATTCTCCTTCTTTTTATTCATGAGAGCATTGGCTATTCAAGGATTTTGTGGCTCCATATGAATTTCATCAATATTCTATTTCTTTGAAGAATATCATTGAGATTTTTACTGGGATTGTGTTGAATCTGTAAATTGCTTTTGGTAGGATGGCCATTTTAATAATGTTAATTCTTCCAATCCATGAGCAGGGGATGACTTTCTACCTTGGTTAAGTTTATTCCCAGGTATTTGAATTTTTTTGTTTTAGTTGTAAATGGGATGGTTTCCTTAATTTCTTTTTCAGATTGATTGTTCACATGTAGGAAGGCTACTGATTTTTGTGTGTTGATTTTGTATCCTGCTATTTTGCTAAACTGGCTTATTTTAATTAGTTTTTCTGTGGAGTTTTTAGGGTTCTCTGTGTATATTATCACATTGTTTGCAGATAGTGATCGTTTTACTTCTTTCCCTATTTGAATTCCTTGTATGTCTTTTTCTTGTCTTAGTGCTCTGGCTAGGACTTCCAATTTTATATTGAAAAGCAGTGGCAAGAGTGGACATCCTTGTCTTGTTCCTGATCTTACAGGAAAGGCTTTCAGCTTTTTACCATTGAGAATAATATTGGTTGTGGGTTTGCCAGATATGGCTTTTATGATGTTAAGGTGTGTTCCTTCTGTACCAAAAATTGCGAGGGCCTTCATCATAAACAGATGCTGAACTTTGTCAAATGCTTTCTCAGCATTTATTGATAGGATCATATGGTTTTTATTTTTCTTTTTGTTGATGTGTTGGATTACATTAATTGATTTTTGGATGTTGAACCATACTTATGCCCCTGGAATAAATCTCACTTGGTCATGGTGTATTATCCTTTTGATGCATTGTTGGATTCTGTTGGCAAGGATTTTATTTATTTATTTTAAGCAATTTTTTTTAAAGATTTATTTATTTATACAAGAACCGGGGTACAGGCCAGATGTGTGGGAGGATTCACCAGAGACAGAGTGGGGAACAGAACAGGCAGACTGACTGAAATACACAGCTGAGGGGAGCAGCGGTGAGACAGGAGAGGTCTGCCCCACCATGTGGGTTGCTCTGTGCTCGGTGGGGATCAAACCTGCACTGCAGAGGCTGCAGACAACTTCACAGTGCTGCGCTTAACCACCTGCACCACCAGGGAGGCCCCTGGCAAGGATTTTATTGAAGATTTTTCTATCAGTGTTTATTAGGGAGATTGGCCTATAGTTTTCATTTTGTGTGTTGTCTTTTTTGGATTTGGTATTAATGTAATGTTGACTTCATAAAGTGTATTTGGTAGTATTCCTTCTTCCTCAGTTTTTTGAAAGAGTTTGTGTAGGATAGGCAATAGTTCATTTCTGAATGTTTGGTAGAATTCATTTGTGAAGGAGTCCTTTGGTTATCTTAAATATGCAGTTGCTCTATTCATAGTATATAATATGCACTAAAATTTAGAAAAGAGTTTTCCTGAGGCTTTGGTTTTGCTTTGTCTTTATTATATTAAATAATAAACTCTAACACTAAATTATAATAAATATATAGTAAATAATAAAATATAGTCAATAATAATATAGTGTGATGTTAATATAGTAAATAATTAGTAATAATTGAAAAATAAAAGTTTTAAGAAGAACTAAACTACCTCTAAAAGCCAGGCTATTATAGCAGGATAGGTCGGGTTCACCTGCTTTTCAACTTTGTCAGGTAAAAGAACAAACTATGTCTTTAGATACTTAATATTATGTGTGCTTGAGACATAAAAGCTGTGGTGTATGAGTTGGCATTACTATTTGGAGGGACTCCTGGAAAGTGACACTGAGGATGACTGCAATAAAGCTTTCCTGCCCTGTGTGCTAGTGATTGAAATAGGGAAAGGATGAACCTTTAAGTTTCTTAACTAAGGTATTGGCATCTGACCAAAGATTGACATTGATGTAGTATAGTGGTGAAAGTGAGTCCCATATGCCCTCTGGAATTCTGCCATTTCTTCATATGGTGAAACTCAGAGGTGTCATATCATCACTTATCAGCAAACAGTTAATATACAAAAGAAAAATGGTAATGATATGCACTTCCTTTCATTCTCATTCTAAAAGCTGCAAATAAATCTTAGATTTTCAGATCTTTGATTATTTTATTAATTTAGCAGATGGAAGTTATATTTAAACTTAATAAGTGAGATAATTATGGGTTTGTTCCTAGATCCTATCCATATACTTCAGAATAAGAGGCCCATGCTTAAGTCTATTCTGCTCAAGCTTTCAAATTCCTTTGACAGCCTGGTTGTGAAATTCAAAAGCCATTAATGTGATGTGTTAATTTTGCACTTTTTGACTTACTGCAAAAAAATCTTATAGTTTCCATAGCAACAATAACCTATCCAGATTGTGTAATATTCTTTACAGTATTAAAAATAAAACTATGTAATTACATGAGCTTCTGGAGAACTTCATTTAGGGGAACTGAAAATTGAAATATTTCTGTTTTAAAAAATTAAGTTTTCATGTGAGAATTTTGTGGGAAAGCTCATATAATTTTATGAATTTATTAAATTTAAATATTTAGTAGTAGATACCAGGTAGTTGATTTAATTATTAGATGTGTAAAATTTACATTATAAGTGTCGAGTTAAAGCATCTCTGGTACAAGTGCTTTCACATACATGCCCACACATACATTTAGGGTAGGGGGTACATTTGGCTTTAATCACATTCAGTCACATGCTGCTTGTACTTCTTAGTAGGTCCTGGGTGGTCTGAAAAAAGTTTAGTTTTATGTTTGGAGGAAAGAGGATGGTGATAAAGTATCACATGATCATGTAAGCTTTCCGTTTCTGACTTTACTTTTTAAGACATTTCTAAGATACCACTTTCAAAATACTAAAGATTGTTGCAGTGGGTGACTGTTTTCACTGTCTAATTATTTTGGCTTTTTTCTTTTTCTCTCTAATTCTAATTTAAAAGTAACACTAAAGGTAGTAACATTTTCCTACATTTAACACAACTTTCATTTTTTATATCACCTTCAACATATCAAGATGTATGTATACTTTTATGTGGCATCATTTGTAGATTTTCTCAGTGGATTGTAAATATTTTATATGTTTCTAATGACCTTCCTGATTATCATTTTAATAATTGCATAAGTCCATTTTGTTGGCATATATTGTACACACACTTTCTGCTTATCAAAATGTTGCTTATTTCCTGTATGCCATGTATTGAAAACAGAACTTTCAAATTGATTGTAGGAGAAAGTAACTGTAATTCAATTATTTGTCCAAAACACAGATGATTGTGAAATTCTTCAAAAGGCATGTAAAATGATGCTTATTTTGATTAACCTCTAAAACTGCCTTATCTGCTAACACACAGTGGGGAAACTGAGAATAATGTTTGCACAGGTCTCTCTTGTGGTACTATTACTGTTTTTATGGACAATATCACATTACTGGACTGTTGTTTTTTCTTGGTTAGGCACCCTGATAACCACTGAGGTTTCCCAGAATTTCTAATCCTGCTTCAATTTGGAATATTTACTGAGTTTCTTCCTAGAGTTGCTGAGAATGATATATGTGACTAGAGTTTTGGAGTCTTTCCATGGTTTTTGGTTGAGGTCTTGGGACTTTTGAATGTCATTTTTCCTGGTTTTGAACTAGTATCCCAGTGCGTCACCATTCTTCTTTAGCTCCTTGCTAAAGAAGTACTTTTACTATGAAATTACCTGAAACAAATATAGGAATATATATATATATATATATATATATATACACACACATATATGTATATAACATTTATTTTTGTATTTAACATTTATAACAGAGTGCTTTTGTAGATCCTGAATAATTAAGACATGAGTAGAATTATCTTGATTTTATATTTATGCTTTTTTATTCTTTGAAACTAGTGTGTTTAGTATCCTTTTTCTATTTAAAATTTTGTGTTTTGGCTGTGTGTGGTGTTTTCATTGTGATATAAATTTCTTTTGGTATTTCATATTTCTGTAGCTGAAATATCAGAAATAATAAGCAATGCATGCATAGTGAGAATGTTTACATATCACTGAGAGACACATTTTCATTGTTTTTTGTAGTTCTAATTTTGTGTCTGAAAGTTATGTGTGAAAAAATAATTTTTTTTGTTCATATGCAGAAAAGATGAAAAGGAATATGCATTGAAGCAAATTGAAGGCACAGGAATATCCATGTCGGCTTGTAGAGAGATTGCAGTAAGTGGATACAAATACAGTTATTTTATTTTGTTACTAATATTGGTTGATGATTGATACTAATATAAAATAGCTTCATTAATGTATACTGAATGGTTATTTCAAATATGTTAATTAGATAATTTTATATGAGAAAAGCTTCATAAACTTTTTACTTACTTAAAAGTCATCTTTGACCATTCTCTTAATGATTTTTAGGATTTATATTCTTGGGGCTCCTGAGCTGAATAATGATTTAATTAAATTATGAGATATAGTTAATATTTTATTTTTATTTTAACATTTATCCTTTTTTACATTTTTTTAGACAATATTTGTTTCCCTCCACCCCCTCAGATTGAGTCCCTATAGAATTTCTTTCCCCATCACCACAGTCCCCTGTGCGCCTCCCTTCCTGTAGTTAATATTTTAAAGCAATAAATTAATGTATATTCATGTAAGTTTAGGACTTATGTATTTTTAATAGAGAAAAGTATAATAATGGTATTAACGTATTATGTATATTAAATATTTTTTCTGAAATATGTTTTAATGCTAGATATTACTAGCTGCTAGAAAAATATGACCATCATAATGACAGCATAGTTTGCTAAAGAAAGATCATTCTTTTTTGTTTATGTGACTTACTTATTCATTTGAAAAATGACTACTCATAAAAATACTAACTTTTACTGAATATTTATTAGGAACCAGACTTACTAGTGCTTTCAAGTATTTAATTTTTGTACTAATCTTGCATAATAAATACTTTTAATATCCCCTCTTTACAGATCAGAAAACAGTCCCCAAACCATCATTATGACTTAAAAGTCTTTTTATTATATTACCTTATTTTAGTTCTTGAATTAAGGTTTCTTACTGGGATTTCTTATGATACATAGTAAGGATTTATGCCTCTAAATTATTAAATATTTATATTGTCCATACCCATCAGCAATTTCTGTCTTTGTTTTGGTAGTTATACATATTGCCCATAGGTCAGTGAATGAGAGTTCCTATTTGTTCTACATCATTGCTAGTTTTCTGGCTGTCAGTGGTTTGGATTTTAGCCATTCTCATAGGTGTGTGTGATATTTCATTGTTACTTTAATTTGCATTTTTCTGATGTCATATGATATGGAACATCTTCTGAATATATTTATTTGTCATTTATCTCTTTAGTGACATATCTGTTACAACCTTTGACCCATTTTAAAATCAGGTTTTTTGTTTTTTATTGTCGAGTGTTAAGAATTCTTTGTGTATTTTGGGTATCATTCTTTCATACTTACGTGTTTTGCAGATGTTTTCTCCCAGTTTGTAGCTTATTTTTTTTATTCTCTTGACAGTGTCTTTTAAAGAGGAGAAGTGTTTAATTTAATGAACTTGATCTTACAATTCTTTTTTTCATGGATTGTGTCTTGGGTGTCCTAGCCAAAAAAATCATATCCAAGCTAACTGTCATCTAGATTTTCTTCAATATTATCTTCTAGGAAGTTTATAATTTTGTGTTTTCCATTTAGATAGGCAATCTATTTTTAGTTAATTGTTTTGAATGCGATAAGGTCAATCAAAATTCATTTCTTTGCTAGGGTTGTTCAGTTGTTCCAGCACCATTTGTTGAACAGATTGTCTTTGCTCCATTGTATTGTCTTTGTCTCTTTGTTAAAGATCAGATGACTGTATTTAAGTAGGTCCTTTTCTGGCCTTCCAGTTCAGTTCTTTTGCTACTACCACCCTGTTTTGTTTGCTGTAGCTTTATAGTAAGTCCTATCATCCTTAGACTTTCTTTTTTTTTTTTTTTTGGTGGCTTCATAACTTTGATAGCCACATAATTAAAAAATAAGTAGTCGAAGAATTTATAGCTGTGGAATGAATTTCAAAGGATTTGTACAGAATGGGATGAAGTTCAGCAACTAAAATGTGTTATCCCCTCAATTTTCATTAAAAATAATGTCATGTCACATTTTAATTTCACTTTATTTATCAAAGATGAATTATAGCCCTGTACCTTTATACAGTGTTATACAGATTACACTATACGATAACAAGCAGTCATTCTGGGTTATGAACATATAAAGAACATGTGAATGTTAGTACTTTTAGTTTGAGATTACAGGGAAATTATAATATAAAGCTTACTACTTTATGGTCTGTGGCCTGTGTAATCATAAGGCTGTTAGGTTGGAAATGTAGTAAATAACATTAATTCTGATTTTGTTGATTTATTTCTTGATTATGAAATGAAGATGTGTTTACTATAAAATTCTTAATGTGGAAAAGAGATGCTAAAAGCAGCTGTTATTGTGATACTTAGAAATAATAATTATTAATATTTTTATCTAATCCTCTAAATTTGTTTTCTTTGCAAAACTGCTGAGAATTTTCATCTCAAGAGTAGAGATTCTATTATTTTTTATAAAATATAATTTGATCTGGAGTCATACAAAGTAAATCTAAACTATCAAAATCAGTTGATGAACATTTATTAACCATGCCAGGCTCTGTGAGATATTAAAAGATTATAAGATGTAACTCCTGAGTACTCTTCAAAAAACTGAAATGCTCCAAAGGAAAGTAAAGATAGTCTGAAAGGAAAATTAGTGAGAAGCAGGGTGATGGGCATAGATTGAGTAAGGAACAGAAATAGAGAACACCTGATTTCTTATCAGACAGCCGTCTTCCTTTAGTTTGGCTCAGCAGTGCAAGAAGCCACTTCCTCATTTGCCTCTGCTTAGTTCTGTCCAGAATTTTATGTGTCCACCAGCATCTTAGCATTGATGCTACTACAGGGAGACGTGGGATCAACTGTAAAGGACTCACTTGCAGTTTTTCTGCATAGTGCGGAGCTAGCAGGAAACAGTGGCAGTTGAAAGACTTGCCACTATTTCCCCCGCCTTTTTGCCACTATGGGTGGTGTAGCGGGCTGCTATGTAAACTTCAGTGGTATGCTTGGAATTTTCCTGTTGGCAAGAATAAGCTTTGCTTTTTTAAATTTATGAAATGGAATTGATAGTATGTATGTTTGCTTCAGGTTCCTTGAAAGGAACTTTAAAATGACTATGAACATGGCATCAATTCTCACTAATAATAAAAATATATAAAATAAAAAAATAAAAAAAAAGAATTTAAAAAAAAACAAGGGTGGTGGGAATTGTATGGGGATTATAACCAAGATGAAAATGGATGCATTGTGCAAAAATGAAAAATGATGTAAAAAAGTTATAAAATAAAAAATAAATAAAAAATGAAAAAAGAATACAATTCTCAATAATATATTAATTTTTATCAACTTAAAAACTATTTTGTTAAATTTCGTGACTAAGGTGCAAAGTATTGGTTTATTCTCATTATGATTATTTAATTACATCATCTCAATTGTTTTTGTGTTGCACTGAGTGCAAATTTTTCCTTTAATATAGGTCCAACTTTGTAAGTATAGATATGTGGAAATAGGTGATATTAGTCATTTTCTCCTCTATAAGTAAGGCACAAAATCAAAGTATAACATTAGGATTTTTGTGAAAACCATTAAAGGTAGAAAATCTTTTTCCCAGTGGACTTTTACAATGATCTGCTGTAATAATTGTTTTTATAAAATATTTGGCATGATTTTAGGAGGCTGGAACTAAATTAATTATGTATAAAATTGCCTTTGAGCAAAATGAGTACATTTGCTCTTTTGTGTGATCCTTGTGTTCTCCTTAGAAACAAAAAAGTTTTTGGAATTGAAGTCTCAGCATAGATTTTTCCTCATTAAATAAATGTATTTGTTTTCTTGTGTTGAATAGTGATAGTTCTCATGACTATATTCTTGGAGACTCATAATGAGATGAAATTTTGTATGAGTTGGGGGTGGGGCTTGGGATTTACTTTTGATTGCATCTGGAAAATGGATACAGGGTTAGTGCATTGGGACCATCCATATGTAATGCTTTTCATTTCTTTTTAAGAGTTGAAAAGGTACAAGGAGTCAGCCTAGACATAGATTCCCTTGGTGGAATCTGCCTTACTATATATGTTTGGCCATCAGTCTCTTAAAAATTATTATTTGTGACTGTGTGTTTCCTGTGAGAAGACTTACGTGATAAATCTTTATATTCTCAGACGCCGATTTAAGTATTGTTGCCAGTAGTAGAAAAGAAGTGAGCCATACAGGTTCTTAGGATTTCGTGTAAAGGAGACTAAAGTTTTGTAGAACAGTATGAGAAGAGAGAATATGGTTTGGTGTCTAGTTTCTTAGGTATGTATGTATTTCTATATGTGTATACTGTGCTGAGGGAAGATGGATTGGTATGTTTACACAAGTCATAGGTATAAATGAGTCCTGTCCCCCCACCCCCAAATTCCATGTCTCTTTTTCCTTCCCCTATATATGAATAGATTAGTGGTTGGAAGTAGTGCTTTTTTTTTTTTTTTTTTAAAGTCAGACATTTTTTTTTTTTTTTTTAATAGAGGCATGTTTTATTTATTTATTTGTTTGTTTGTTTTGTTTATACATGCACTGGGTACAGTCAGAAGAGCGGGAGGGTGAGAGAATTCACCAGAGCCAGAGCGGGGAGCAGAGCAGGCAGAAGGACCGAAGTACACTGCTGAGGGGAGCAGCGGGCGGCAGGAGAGGTCTGCGCGCCATGTGGGACCCTCCTCCAGTGGCCGGGGAGCAGCCGGGGATTGAACCGGCGCCGCAGAGGCCTATGGGCAGCTTCGCAACCCAGCGCTCAACCACTGCGCCACCAGGGAGGCCCGGAAGTAGTGCTTTTAGACACCTGTAGTTGCTGCAACTCCTTTCTCTAAGTGAAGAATTGGTGGGTTATGATTGAAGAGTTGACTTTCTGCTGTGTCATTTATCCCTTCCTACTAAGTGAATTAGTGGAGTTATTTCAGCTCTCCCCAAAATGTAAAAATGATCAATTGCATATTCCTGCTCTAATTAAATTAGATTTGATTGGCTACTAGCTCCCTATTTTTAGTGTTTTTTTTCCCCCTTGAATAATATTAAAGTAAAATTATGCTAGTGATATAATGAATGCAGAGTAAAGAACTGAAAATAAATCTGATAATGATATGCAAAAACCTTTGTCAGAGGCTGAAAATAAATGCACAGTAAATTGTTGTTGTTATTGATGATAACCTTTTCCTGTTTAAATTCCAATCAAAGAAATTTTTTAGTTGGAATTGTTTTCACTGTGATCAATTTTTTAAAAAGTATCTATACATTTAATTTTAAAGTGTATTGTAGAAGATGCTAAGTTATAAAACACAAATTTGGTGATTCCATATTTAGAGACTGAAGTGGGAAAATAAACTATTAATCTAAAAAATATGCTTTTGGTTTCAGATTGTAAAGTGGGAGAGAATATGAACTTTCAAGTCAGACAGACTTGGGGTAATATCTGGACTTTTCCTGCATATCTTGGGCAAGTTGCCAGTAGTACCGGGACCCCTGTTTTAGATAACTTATTGTGATAAAGCTGTTTTGAAGGGAATAAGGTTCTATCTTGATTTACTTGTAGGGGTGGCATTGCCAACAGGTAAAGCAGCAATGCATAAGTTGTCTAGATTCTCAAAATTCCTGAGCCTTTTACTTGCTAAATTACAGGTTAATATTCCAGGTCATTCTTAGCTCTACCCTATAACAGAATGTCAGCTAAATGAAATGTTTTGACAAAGCACTTTCTTCCTAAATATGTTCAAGTATCATAAACGTTTTTCGGAGGGAGAAGTTTGTGAGAGCTGCGACTCCTACCCTTGCACATATTTTAGTGGTGCACACTTATAAACTAAGCTCTTGGGTTAAACTATGGCTAATTTTTACTTTTCTTTCCACTTCATTCTTTATTTATTAAAGATTTATTTATTTATACATACAAGAGCTGGGGTACAGGCCAGAGATGCGGGGGTGAGAGAGTTCGCCAGAGACAGAGTGGGGAACAGAACAGGCAGACTGAAATACACTGCTGAGGGGAGCAGCGGCGAATCCGGAGAGGTCTGCTGCGCCATGTGGGTTTCTCCCTGGCCAGGCGGGGATGAAACTGGTGCTGCAGAGGCTGTGGATTGCTTCATAGTGCGGTGCCTAACCCCTTGCGCCATCAGAGAGGCCCTCCACTTCATTCTTTAGGCTACTTATTTTGATTTGTAAGTAACATCTTTCTCAATCTGTGCAATTTTTTTTCCTAATGAAAATTATTAATCCTGTAAACTGGCTGTCAATATAGCTGGCTTCTGTGAACCTTAATTTCTTCATGTTTAAAATGGGATGAATAGTACCTAATCTCCCAGAATTACAGTAAGGATAAATTAAAGTATGTAAGTCTTTGGGCTCCTCATCAGTCCTCAGTGAAGGTCAGCTTTCCTCCTTTATCTGATATTGAATTGGTTAGTGTGATAGAAAAGTAAGTTCCTGGTGGCCTTAGAGTCACCCAGTAGTAATAAACAGAGGGGGCTGATAAATATTCTCTAAAAAAATTAAATTACTTTGTTGTCTTTAAATGCTGAATTACCTTTAAAATATACCACAGTAGCAGGTATATTTGTGTTCCCCTTCAAATATCTCAGTCAGTATACAGATATTAAGCATTACTCTTTGTAACATGTAATATTGCTTGTTGAGAGACTACACAGTAGTATTTGCAGAAAGTTGGAAAGTCTTCTTAATTCAGTCCTTTGAAATGCAAAATGCCTTTTCCCTCAGGACAGATTGAGGAAAATGATGCCCAGGTTACTAGTCTACCCCATCAAAACAAATTTAACTTCTAGGTAACTGAGTTATGGTGCTCTAGTATTAAAATATGTTAGGACTATTTAAAACATTGTGTCTATGGAGAAACACATGCAGAATTAAAATCTTACCACTCCAGAACATATCTTGCCTTGTGGGAGTAGGCTTTTCAGATCCAGATCAAAGGCCAGGAGGGGTCTTGGGTATTAGAAATTGGGGTAACGGGTTTGGTGTAGATTAGCCATAGTGTCAGAGGTGAGGGGGTTTGATGGCAACTAGGGGTAAGAATAGAAATTGTATTATCTAAGCACTGAGGCTTAGGAGCTAGTTCTTTGCCTGGGAGAAAAAGATGAGGGATTATGAGGGAGCTGTGCAGGCTAGGCACCCTGAGACACAGCTAGCAGGGTTTCAGGTAGGGTTTAAAGAAATAAATGAGGAGTAGGGGTGCTTGATCAGTCAGTATTTTGTGTCAGTGGACAAAGCTAGTGAATAGGGTAATTTGAAGTGATAGGGGTCATAAACAAGCAAAGCTCATAGTTCTGACACAGTGACACTTTATGGTAGAGAATGTAGCATAATTGGGTAGAGGGAGTTTAGTTATTTCAAGTACCAGTGTGTTACTGTAATGATATAACTTCACATATTATTCTGTTACTTTGACCTTCTATCTCTTTTTCTATTGACTTAAGATGTCCACATTTTTAATATAGATCTTTGACTTAAGAAACACACAATCAGAAAGTGCAAAGTCAAGATGAAGTAGAACTTAAACAGATACAAACTAGAGTTAATAGACTACATTTTGAGAGGGTGAAGATTTTTGTTTAAAAACCAATGAGTCTATGTTATTATAATGGGAAAGAGATAAACTGATGTAACATATATGTTGGTTTTTACTTTCTTAGCACACTCAGTCGCTCAATCATTTCAATGTTTGAATGGACTAAATTTTCTTAAAAGAATGTTCGAATTAATTGGAAATTTCAGTTTTTAGATTTTTAGTGATGCTATTAGATAATATAGTATTCAAATAGTTGAAAGTAAATTGTTAAATAATTAAACAAAATGATTGTTAAAGGATTAAAATTTGCCCAAAATAATGTTAGGTATTCTTGGCAGAAAAAAAATTTCAAAATCTAACTTGGAAAATAGTAAGCAACTGAGGTTTTGGTACAGGCTTTTGGTCATCTTTTTTTTTCACCATGAGTTAGTTTTAATTTAAAAACGAACCTTTTTTTTCTTCCTGAATGTCTGCCTTTCTGATAAGTTTGTTGTGCCACATTTATATTAAAACAATTGATTACTAAGACTAAAGTTTGTTTGTGGTTTTGGTCTTTGGATGTTGCTGGCATGGTATTCATGTTAATGTATCCCTCCCAGAAAGAATTTTTAAAATTGGGTATTTAAAAAAAAAAACCAACAGAAAAATAGGTTGAAGAGTTAAACAAAAACTTTATTAAAAAGTGCATAAATAAAAGTCATTAAAGCCCCTTACTTTTACAAAAAAAAAGTAGTAATTTTAAATGAAATAACATTTAACTATATAGGACTTGGGCATTTTAATTATAATAGCTAAAAGCTTACCAGGTCCTTGATGCATACCTGATTTTGAAGCCTGATTTTGAGTTGATGTTCAGTATGTTGTTTTGGGTAGCATTGTGTTACCATTGTTTTTTATGTTGTGCTAAATCTGTATTGTGGTATACGTGATTTTATTTACTTGTGAGATTTCTAATTTATGGCAATTCTAAAAAGAAATTGGTATTGGCCCCCAGATTCTTACCTTGAATTCAAATCATAATTGTGAAACTTATTAATATGCAGATATTTTTGTTCCATTTGATTTTTTTCTTTCTTTTTCTCCTATTTATACAATTTTTGTTTTTCTTCTCATTTCTTGTGGCTTACATTTTTTCTGCCTTTTTGTCTACCATTCAACCGAAGTTAGGTCTGTTTTGTGACTGTAGCTGCTTGTGATTCCACAACGACTATTTGTACTTATTTTATCTGTTTTTCTTCTTCTTATCTGGGGCTGTCTTCCTATCGGTTCAGTTATGCTTGGTATGTAAGTTTATCCTCAGAATATTCCCAGAAGAAAAAGGGAGCCCTTTATTATCTAAACGGCTACTCAACTAAGTTGTTAATTAATAATTTGAAATGTTTTTGTTCTAAAACAAAAATGATTGATCCAGTGGGCTTTATGAAACTCAGAATTCTAGTGTTGTGGGGCTTTATTTGTTCATATATTAACATTTTTTTAAAAAAAGGCACTTTTAGTATTGAGTCACTTGGTCTTCATAAAATTTATATCAGGGATTGTGCCTGATATAGTCACTCTTGAATCCTTAAAATCTGTCTAGTACAGTGCTGGAACAAAGTGGACTCTTAATAAATTATTAAAAAATCCAGCAGAGTACTTGCTATTTTAACAAAATTGATAACAATTAAAAGTGTTTGTTGTGATAAAGTTTTCTTTATTTGAAACATAAAATTAAACTTTGTGGACTGTTTGCTTTCATTTCATTATCTAAAATTTTGTATCTACTCTCATTCTCTTCCTATAACTACCTATGACTAATAAATAGTGGCATAAAAGACTATCAATATGAATATTAACTATTAAAATAAGTTGATTTTCCATTAAATATTTGAGTATTATAATACAGGCATTGTGTTAAGTGCTAAGGATATTGTGAACACAGTTTTCCCATTTCCCTCGAGAAGTTAATAGTTTTGAAGGAGACAGATAAGAAAATATCAGTGTCAACTCTATGTAAATACACAGAATGCTGGAGGAGCAACTCTTCCATGCTTGGGGTCTGGGAGTGCTCTTTGGTAATTTCCTGTTGGCATAAATTTGAAGGACAAATAAGAGCCAGCTATTGAAGGAGAGGGGTGAGGTATGGAGAGGGGCCAAAGCCCTTCTCCACTGCCTCCCCTCTCTTTTCTGACTTATTGAAAATTTAATATTATTTCATTTCAGTATATTGTTGATACATAATATGGTTATTAATACTGTTCAGATGTGCCACTTAATGATGGTTATCCTTTCCAACTTGATATTTTAGGGGAAAAATGGCATCCAATTTAATTTATGCAAGAGTACCTAAAGATTTCATGAAATTGTGCAAATGCAAAGTATTATTTCTAACTTTTCCATATATTCTTTACTCTTGAGAAACTGGAAGTAAATATTCTTTGCTCTATAACCAAAGAATCTACAATCTGTGGACTTTTTTCTCCTAAGTCTTTGACCCTGGGATCTGAACAGCCTTAATGTCTATAGTCAAGGTTCATGCTGGAAGTGTTTAGCACTTCCCCCCCCGCCCCCAGTTATGGTGTATATGTTGTAAACAAAATTTCCTTCTTTATTAACACAGATAAGATAAACACAGCACAAGTTTTAAAACAATTTTCTAAATCATCCAATTAAGGTAATATTTAAGAGTGAAATATTCCACATAGGTAACTGCAATTAGATACGGAACCCTCCCACCTTTTTCTCCAGGTTTGAGTTAAAAGAGTATTTATATTTTGAGTCTGAGGAATTGTGAGGATTATGAATGGGGGTGATTTGATAGTAGTTTTACTTCACATTGGAGTCCTTTCCTCTCTGCCTCTCGTAGGAGAAGGATCTGAGTTCATCTGTTTATTCTTACTCAAAACATCTGATATTACTTTGCTTTTGTTGATAGTCTCTATTATCTCCTAAAGTCACTTCTAATACTTCCCCTCCCAAGTAAAGAAAAAAAAGTATATGAAACTCTGTTGCAATGTGATTATAATTGTGAAATACTGGGATTATCTTTCCCTCCTTATTTTTTCCTTAGTTTTTCTTTACCTTATTGTTCTTTAAAGCTGCTGTTTAAAAATGATATTAAAATAGTGTTCCCACAGCAACACCCTACCAGTTTCTTACAGCAAACACTGTATCTTTTACAAGTTGGGTTGAAAAAGTGAAATGCTTCCTGAAAGAGTTTATTTATAAAGTCAAGCCAAAAGAACATAACTGTTTATTTTGTAAAAAGATTTTAAGCAGACTATAACAAAGGGTTTTACACATCAATGTAAATTGAACTTCCCAGTGAGTTTCTTGCTAATGTAAAAGTTTATCTTTTTATGACATCAACATTTCCCTTCCTAATTGCATAGCTTAAATAAAAAACTTAAATACCACCAAATTTCACCTAAATAATTTCTAAGTTCTAAATAATTTCTAAGTTCTTATTACTTGTACCCAGAAGTTTATAGCTGCTTATGAGTCCATTAGAGCAATGCTGTAATACCCTTGTAGTGATTTTCCAATCTCTAAGGCAATAGAATGGATTTTGTTTAGAATCTGTTTCTCTGATTTATTTTTTTACCTATCAAATTTGTAAAATCAATGTGTTTAAATATTTAATAATTATATCTAATTTATATTATTTAATTAATTTGATGTATGATTTATCCATATTTAATCTATAATTTTATAATCCATCTCATAATTTATTCATATTTAATTTATAATTAAGTATGCTTAATTAAATCAATATTAAATATTAAAATCTTCACATTTAAATTATATAAATGGTATTATCCATTTTACTATTGACTATTCAGTTTAGAAATACTCAGCTTTAACTTGGCATTTAATTAATTTTTTCAAGAGTTTAAGAAAGACTATCATGAAAATTATTAACCTCACAATTTGCTATTCTATTTATTTCAGTTTTTCCTTCTAAAGTTGCTCTAATTTCTATTAACTGAAACTTTTGGGCATTTCAACATCCTAAAAACATGAACTAATTTCAGGTGTTCTAGTTTGGCTTCCATTCACTTTCCATTCTTTTGTTGAGAGTTTTGAAGAAATCATTTGAAGCTACCATATTTTATTGTTTATGGAGGTTATATTTAATGTACTTTAGTTGCTGGTTCATTCATATATTTTAGATATTGGAGATATGATAGAAAAAAAGGCAACCATATTTCTGTCCCAGTGGTCCTTACATAGTGGGTATTAGCGGGAGGCATTACTATTTTGAATGCTTTTGTATTTTGCTTACTTAGCTTTATTCATCAGTATATTCACAGTGTCATTTTGAAAAGCTACACTGGATCTTTTCCAGTGGGAATACCCTTCCCATTTCTGTATAATTTAGAATTCTGGGTGCCTTTGTATATTTCATTTTCAAGCTGTCTGCTTATTAATCCTACCTCTGCTGTACTCTGGTTTTAGTTCTATTTAATTTAGGAACAGAAACTAAAAATTAATCTTGGAGGTGTTTTCTGTAGTAGTTCAACATTAATCTCTCTTGATAACCCAATCATGTTAATTTTTCTTTCAAAATGTTTTTCAGCTTAAGCTTTTCCATTTTTACCTTTACTGTCTTCATCTAAATCCTTATTATCTATTTGTGCCTAAACTTTAGCACTAGTGTTCTGTTCTTCTTGCCTCTCTGCAAACCTATCCTAAACAGAGCCACTGGATTAATCTTCTTAAATTGTACACATGATTATGTCACTTTTTTGCTCCAAAATAGTTCCAGCTAAAATAAGAACCATACACTAAGATTTGGGGAAGAAGTGGTTACAGGCAGCCCCAACTTTGGTGCCAGTGATGCTTTTTCACCCCTCTCCACATTATGTTCTTGCTTTTTTTTTTAATTTTTAAAAATTACATCATTCTTGTACAATGTATGCTTTCTCCTCTCAGGTATAGTGCCATGAAATTCCCACCACCAATTTACTTGTGTCCCACCACCATAGTCCCTTGTGCTCTTCTTATCCCACCCCTGTTTTGATCCTTCTCCCTCCTCCTCCCCAGCAGAATGTCTCTGATATGTAGTTGCCTGTTGGCTTTGATATTTATTATAACCTCCCCCCCCATCCCTTATTTGTTTCCTCTGTACTTGCCTTTTCAATATGTATTTCTTTTTTTATTCTTTCCATATACTGGAATAGATGAAGGGATACTTCCATATAATAGTGCTAGAGAGATTATTGCAGAACTAATTTTTACTACCTTGAGTCAGTGATTGCAATTTAATAAGATTTATGTACTTTATTGCATTTGTAATAGTTTTTTTTTTTTTACTGTTTCCTTTAAAACCTTTTTTAGGGTTGTACGTTTTCTAATTTCTTAGCTTATGCAATACCTGATTACTGTAAATTATGTGCTACAATATAAAAGTCATAGTGGTGTCATGGAATTTTGTTAACCATTCTTTGTAAGTAATAGAAAGAATATTCTCTTACTCTTCAGCGTGGGGGGGGGGAAATCATAATTTGTATGAAGAATTTAGCTACCCTAAGATTTTGCTCATATAATTTCTGTGAGACTTAATTGAGAGTTAAAATAAAAAATGCCTTTTAATGTCATTTGTGAAAATTGGGAGTGGTTTGTATAAGTTTATTTAAATATTTGGTAGACTTTTGCGGAGAGTCCATATATATATATAGCCAATTTTATCCCATTGAACTTTTGTCAGTCTTTGCCATTAGGGAGACTAACTTTGTTTAGATCAAAAACCATGTGATTTTAGAAATGGAATTAACACTCCCCCCTGCAAGATAGTTATTCCAGTTAGTATTAGTGATTAACACCTATTCCAAAAGTGTGTGATATTACACATGGTATATATACATGCATTTTTATTATACATATAGCATCTGTGTGTTAACTCCAGAGGGGATAATTTTCTCAGCTCTGTGATGACTGAGGTTTCAGTTGGGAAGCTTGAAGATTGGGATCAACTTCTGGGAGCTTAATAATTTGTGTAGTTATTTGATAAATTGAAGGCTTGTTCCTTAAAATGTCTGGTACCTGAACTGGGATAACTTGAAGATTCTAAGACTGTGACTAGAGTGTCTACATGTGCCCTTGCTTCTGTACAACATGGTGTCCTCAGATCGGTTGGACCAAGTATAAGTGTTAAAGTGAACAGGTAGAAAGCTACATTGATTTTTGTTTATTTGAAGCTATGCATTGTTACTGCCACTGATGTCTGTTGGTGAGTCATATCCACATCTACATAGATGTCATCTCTTGCTGGGGAGATGGCAAGTTCTAGAAGAGCATGTGATAATGGAGATACTGTCATGACCATCTTTGGAAATATACATTCTGCCACAGTAGTAAGTTGAATATTTACCAGTATTTTTTGCTTCAAATCTATCCATTAGAATGACTTCAGAGATAAAAGATCAGGAATTCGTTACCTGTATAAAGTTTTGAGTGCAGTTTAAGACTTTAGGAGGATTCTGTGAACTGCATGCCAAAAATGTTTTTAAAAACCTTTTAAGGGCCTCCCTGGTGGCGCAAGGGGTTAAGATACAACCTATGAGCTGTCTGCAGCCGCTGCAGCGCGAGTTCAGTCCCTACCAGGGAGCTACCCACATGGAGCATCAGACCTCTCCTGACTCGCCCGCTGCTCCCTTCAACGGTGTATTTCAGTCAATCTGACTATTCTGTTCCCCGCTCTGTCTCTGGTGAATCCTGTCAACCCCCCCCCCCCACACCTCTGGCCTGTACCCCAGTTCTTGTATGCATAAATAAATAAATCTTTAAAAAAAAAAAAAACCTTTTAAAAGTTTTTACTGTTTTTTGAAAATTGTCTTTTTTAAAACCTTTTTCCCCCTTATAGTCAAAATTGTTTAGTTAATTTTTTTCCTTTCTCTGCTTTAAACAAGAATAGGTTGTCATGGATCATTAGTGTACCCAGTTAGATTATGGTTCAATTTTCATTGTTGCTGCATGTGGATACTATATAAAAAGCAATGAAAACTTACCATGCCAACTGCTTAGCCTGAGTCTAGTTTAAATCGGAAAATTTTACAATGAAAACAATAAGGAAAGAAAAAAAGAGAAAAGAAAATGAAAGTAGGACGAAATTTGTATGGCCTTGACCTTACTCTAAAGACAACAGAGATATAAAATTTGCTTCTTGTCTGGCAAGTTTCTTACTAATGGAAGCTGGAAACCAACAAGGCTAAAGAAACTATGTTTGCCCTGCCAGAAAACATATTGGACAGTGTGAATCTTTTTGACAAAAGGTGTCCAGATCAGAAAAGACTGGAACCTTACCTAAACTTAGATTTGTTCCAACGTAAAAGTCTTATCTTTCAAAATCTTGTAAACAAAGAAGTGATAGTATTGAGGAGAGGTTGTGTAAAACCCTCTCTCTGGATGGTTTGTGTTGACCAGTGAGGGCCTCTTTCGGATTACATTATTATTATTATTTTTTTAAAGATTTATTTATTTATGCAAGAACCAGGGTACAGGCCAGATGCGTGGGAGGATGAGAGGATTCACCAGAGACAGAGCGGGGAACAGAACTGGCAGACTGACGAAATACACTGTTGAAGGGAGCAGCAGGCGAGACAGGAGAGGTCTGCTGCACCATGTAGGATTCTTGCCGGCCGGCCAGCCCCACTCTGCAGAGGCTGCGGACAGCTTCACAGCGCTGTGCTCAACCACCTGCGCCACAAGGGAGGCCCCCGGATTACATTATTCTTTTAGAATGGTTAATGTTTTTTTTCCCATGGAGTGTTCTCAAATCTAGGTTTTAAAGGAATTGGCAGTTACGCCATTTTCTTTCAAACACATAACAAAATGAAATTCTGATGTTTCATAGTGAAGCCAGTTTCTCTTTTTTTTTTTTTTATCTTTTAAGAGCATACTGATGCCATCAAAGAATTCTTGTTTTGTGAACCCATTTTGGAAACTGGAAAGGCTATTGAGAGATAAAACAGTGAAGTGGCTTGCCATCAAAAAACTGATGGGGTACCTGGTAACATATCTGTTCTTACTGTTTTGGTGAAGGAAGATTCTCTATGAATCATTACTTTTACATTAGCATCAAAGACTCTGCCAAAAGATCATGAAAGAAGTTTTGTGCAAAGTCTTGAAAGTCATACTTTATATCCCAGTCAGGACTTGAATCACTGCCTTGTCAAGAGCTTCTCTTGAGAACTGGGAGTGGAATATAAGGTTATTTTCTATTGCAGATAAGTTTGCTGATTCTCCAAAGAACAAGTCTCAGAGCACTGGGGAATTCTGATTCCTTTGTTGCTACATAACTTTGTGAAGCAGGGTTTTCAGAACATTTGTGACAATCTGCTAGATTGTTAAAACCATTAGCATGTTAAAAATCATATTTCCTGCTGTTCTAACTATTCAAGAGAAATAGTAGTACCTTTCTAATTGAGTAATTGTTTGTGGAATTTTAATTTTCTTTTAAATTTAATTTAAACTCAATATTCTCCTTTCCGTAACTTCTTTTTTTTTTTTTTTTTTTTTTTTTTTTTTTTTATAGAGGCATGTTTTTATTTATTTATTTGTTTGTTTGTTTGCTTGTTTGTTTATACATGCACTGGGTACAGTCAGAAGCGCGGGAGGGTGAGAGAATTCACCAGAGCCAGAGCGGGGAGCAGAGCAGGCAGAAGGACCGAAGTACACTGCTGAGGGGAGCAGCGGGCGGCAGGAGAGGTCTGCGCGCCATGTGGGACCCTCCTCAGGTGGCCGGGGAGCAGCCGGGGATCGAACCGGTGCTGCAGAGGCCGCGGGCAGCTTCGCAACCCAGCGCTCAACCGCTGCGCCACCTGGGAGGCCCTCCTTTCCGTAACTTCTATTAAGTTCATTCTACCTTGTTTTTATTCAACCTCTCCCACCCCAACTTTTCCTGTTTTTGATTTCTTTATACTCTAGCTTTATTTAGATTTACTTTTATGATTCTTTTTCTTGCACACACTCTTTACAGAAATATATGTTTAGTGGTTCTTTCAGCAAGGACCTGTTAGTGACAATTTTTTTCAGTCTTTAACCAAGAATGTCTATTTTGCCTTCAATTTTGAGATATAATTTTAGCTGAATTTTGAATTAGAATTTAGTTTTCTCAGCAGTTTGACGATTTCCCCATGGCCCTTTGATCTTGATTATTGATAATGTGATGTCTGCTATTAGCGTGGTAGTCTTTCCTTTCTAGATAATCCCTGTGTTTGATTTTAAGGTCTCCTCTTTGCAGGTTATGCATACTGCAGAACAAGCCCCCAAACATACAGTAAACTGTCTGTTGCTTCCTCAGGCAGTAGATAGAGTTCTTCTAGTTTTCTTTTTGCTGAAGAGTCACTGTAGATATTCCTAGTTGATGGGCTATGTGGAGGGGGTTCGTTCCAAGTACATCAGACTTAAACAATTACATCTGCTTTTTTTGAGTGGCAAATTGGAACCCCAGTTCCTACTGCCTGTACCCAGGTCTTAAGCACCCTTGGGCTCTGCACACCAGCTCATTCTTTTTGACCTGATTTGATTTCTCATTGTTCCTGGAACCTGGGAATCTTCCTCCTTGTCTTTTCAGATTTAGCATTTGTGGGAGGAATAAAAAAACAAGAGTCTTGAAAATAGGAGTTATTTTCTAATGGAATCAGACACCTTTGAAACAAGGAGATTTATTTCTCCAGCTCAGAAGATTCCCAGAATGTTATTATAAATGTTAGTTGAAGTGTATATAATATGTCTAGACTCTAAGTTCTTATTGATTGATTGTCTGCTTTATGCCACCAAAGGATTTAAAGTGCTATTTTGATATATATATATATATGGAGTGTTAACACTTGAGCTCCATTCCTTTTAACTTGAGGAGTCTGTCAAAGCCTTTCACTAACCAAGCATGTCCAGATAATGTCTGACTGTTCTAAAAATATTATTTAATACTTCTTTAATCTTTCTATAGAAAGACTCTGCCATGATAGAATGTAGTGGCTCTTAAAATGTAATTCCTGAATCCTCAGCACCAACATTACCTATATACTGTGCACTGTTCCCATGTCATTCATTAGGTGTCCTATTTGGAAAATTTTGAACTCAATGTAAATAGATGAGGTATGAAGTTTCTGACTTGGTTTGTTTTTTCTATATAGAAAGAATGCATATTAATTTTATGGTATAATGTCATGTAAATATTCTGATAAAAATAATACATGTTAGCATATTTATGATCTCCTTATTCTTGAGCAACCTATATTTTTAAATGAAATGTTCTTTAGAGTTATGTGTTAGGGCCTTCCCTGGTGGCGCAGGTGGTTGAGCGCAGTGCTGTGAAGCTGTCCACAGCCTCTGCAGCATGGGTTTGATCCTGGCCTGCCAGTGAGAGTCCCACATCGCAGCAGACCTGTCTCGCCCGCTCCTCCCCTAAGCAGTGTATTCGTCAATCAGAGTTCTGTTGACTGCTCTGTCTCTGGTGAATCCTCTCACCCTCCCGCACATCTGGCCTGTACCCCAGTTCTTGTATAAATAAATAAATCTTTAAAAAAATTTAAAAAAAAGTTATGTGTTAGATGTGGAATGTTTTATATCTATAAATTAATTACCTTTTTTTTTTCATAATCTGCCTCCCCATGTCAGATGAAAAGTTAAAATATTATTTATATAACTTCTAATGATCCACATGGATTTAAAACACAATTAGCATTGTTACACTTCCTCCCATAGAGAAATGTATTCTTTCTTAATAAATGTAATATGCTTTTGTTCATGAAGAATGTCACTGAGTAGTGCCAGCTGTTTTAGGATACTAAAATAAAAATATTTACAATCCAAAAATACTTTTAAATTATTCTCATAAAGAAAGATGTTCCATTGTATTTCATATGTTACTTCATCATGTAAAAATGCTGTGAAAAGCAAACTGTACAGCTCTTCAGACTCAGATCTGATATTCATTTAAGTAAAGTTTTTGCCAAAGAACTAAAATGAATGATAGCACCATTATAAAAACAGTAACGATTCATCAGATTTTTAATTCATTATTTAAACAAAGCCCACACAATGCCTTGTATAAAGGAGTACTCAGAAAATGCTGACTGGATTTAAATGAGCAAGATAATTTTGACCATGCTAACCTGCTAGCCTAATGTTGTCCTTTCAATTAGTGGTTAAGTTACTACTGAACCTGAGTATCCCAGAAGGCATTGTAAGTTGGAAACTTGGAATAGGATGATACATATATTAAACATTAAAGGAAAATAGAAACTATCCTACCAAAATATTGGTAAAACCACTCTGAGAGACATGAATTGAAGAAAAGATAGTTGCCTAACAGATTTAAAATGAAATCACAGGTCTTCCTCATGGCGCAAAGGGTTAAGATACAGTACTATAAAGCTATCTGCAGCCACTGCAGCATGAATTCGATCCCCAGCAGGGAGGTGACCCACATGACGCAGCATATCTCTCCTGCCTCACCCATTGCTCCCCTCAGCAGTGTATTTCAGTCAGTACACCTGTTCTGTAACCCACTCTATCTCTGGTGAATCCTCTCACACCTACCCTCCTGTACCTCTGGCCTGTACCCCAGTTCTTGTATGAATACATAAATAAATCTTTAAAAAAAATTAGTTCACAAAAATAACAAATACCGTAACTTAAAAATAGAGGACTTGAAAACACATTTCTCCAAAGAAGATATTCAAATGGCCAATAAATATATGCATAGACACTCAATGTCACTAGTTATTGGGAAAATCAAGACCACAAAGAGTACAAGACCACATTCAATCTAATGACAACAAAAACAAAAGGGAAATAATCATTATTGGCCATGATCAGGGAATTCTAATGTTCATACCTTGCTGGTGGGAATGTAAAATAGTGTAAATGGAAAACATTTTGATGGTTCCTGAAAAAGTTGAACAAAGAATTACCATTTGACCTAGCAACTCCCATTTCTAGGTATATATCCAAAAGAACTGAAAACAGGTATTTAAAAAAAAGACTTGTACAAAAATATTTTTAGTAGCTTTCAACCATAAAAAAAGAATGAAGTACCTACTGATCCTTGCTGTAATTTGGATGAACCTTAAATAAGACTAAATGAATGACACAAAAAGTCACGGATTATATGACTTCATTTATATGAATTGTTCAGAATAGGCAAATCTATTGACAGAGCAGATTAATGGCTACCAGGGGCTGGGATAAGGAGGAGGAATAGGAAGTCATTGTTCTATACAGTGTATGCGGTTTCTTTTTTGGGAACATAAAAATGTTTAGGAATTAGAGGTGATAGTTGCACATTGCATATGTACTAGAAGTCAATGAATTGTATACTTTAATATGATAAAGTCTGTATTATATGAATTTTGATTCAGTGAAAAGGTAGTCAGTATAATAATAGTTCTTTTTTCTTTTTTTTAATAATTCTTTCCCAGTAAAATATTACTAAAGTAAAAATTTCAAAGAAACTTTATTTCAGCATTATTATTTTGTACTTAGAAAAATTACAAAACCTTGTTTGGTAAAAATATTTATGAAGTCAAATAAGCATCTATTTTGGGCCTCATTTAAAAAAGTTTTGCTAGATAGTAAGAACTATAGAAAAGGAACTACAAGGCGACCTCATGCCTAATAATTTGCTTTTTCACTGGCCCTGTTTTCAGTCATGAGCAGTGTTTCTCAATTTTTTGTGCTTCTTTGCCATCTTATTCTAGATAGCTTGACTTCCTATTGTTGTGGACATCATGCATGCCTTTCTGACACAAAACTGTATCTGCTGGATTTGCACTAATCTTTACTCCCTTTCTGTTACTAACCTCCTCCAATGACACTGTTTACAGCCACAGTGGGTGGATAAATACCTTGTTTATCCTGATTCCACACCATGCTATTCACTTACCTAGGTACTTTTATGCTTTAGTATCCTTACTTCCTTTTCCTTCACAAGAAACCATGGTCAATGGCAACCCTAAAGACAGGAATAAGAGGATAGGAGGAATGAGAGCTAATGTGGCAAAGACCCTGTCTTTTTTGTGAAATCTGTTACAAGTAAAATTTCTGTAGATGTTAAGCTCTGTAGTTCATATAGACCTGTTATTTTCAAAGTTCAAACATTACTTAATGTTTATTATATAGATTGCCTAGTAAAATTTATGTTTCTATTCAATAGAACTTATAGGTTGCCTTGAAAGTAGTATTTTTTCCCCTCAAGCTATGCTCAGAATAGTACCTGGAAATATTAATAGAAACTCTTATTTGGAAAGGGTATGATTCCATGGCCAAATATATTTAGGAAGACTGCTTACTCCCTTTTGGGGGTCCATAGTGTACCTTAACTTTTTGAGGGCTCTGAGACATGGTCAAGAAACCTGTTTGATTGAGCATATCCTAACTTATTTGCACCCAGAACATTTTAATGGGAGAAAAGGGACAGCATAGCTATTAAGGGACAGCATAGCTTCTATAATGTCAGTTGGGGAGCATTGTAAATTTGTGCAACTGGAATTTAAAAAAAAAAGTAGCTACACTTTTCATGTGATCTATTTAATATGCATATTTTATATGTATATTTATTGATAGTTACCCTGTAAATGCTTCATCAAAGCAGACATACCACATTTTCCTCCTTAACTTGTGTCAGATATTTGTCTTTCAGTCTTACTCCTTCTTATTTACTCGTACCAAAATGTAGTTTGAAGGGGGGAATAAAACACTAGGACATTTCCAGTCACTGCTTAGTGACATCATGCCATTTTAATTGATGAATAAATTTGTCTATCTCTGGCAAAAGTATATTTGCTGAACCTGGTATAAAATGTAAGATTTACGTAATTCAAACAGCTTTTTTCCCCTAAAGATGTGTTTATTTGTGCACACAAGACCTGGGGTACAGGCCAGAGTTGTGGGGGGTGAGAGGATTCACCAGAGACAGAGTGGGGAAAAGAACAGGCAGACTGATGTAAACACATTGCTGAAGGGAGCAGCAGGCGAGACAGGAAAGGTCTGCCTCGCCATGTGGGTTGCTCCCCTGCTGCCCGGGGATCGAACTGGTGCTTCAGAGGCTGTGGATTGCTTCATAGTGCGGTGCTTAACCCCTTGCGCCACCAGGGAGGTCCTCAAACACCTTTTTGAAATACAAATCGTGTTTTCATTTTTTAGGTCCTTCTTTAAAAAATAATTAGTTTTGGATATAGAGATATAATTAATACAGAGGCACAATTAATTACTTCATTAATCCTTTTCTACAGAAAATAGCTATCATTGTTTATCCACTATTTACACAGAGATGTGTAGACTAATATTGCCTATTATAATATATTCCTAGGAAACTTACAGTAAGTATCATTTCTCTTCTTTAATTAGCTTTTTTTTAAAAGATTTTATGTATTTATTTATTTAAAGATTTATTTATTTATTTATACAAGCACTGGGTACAGTCAGAAGTGCGGGAGGGTGAGAGAATTCACCAGAGCCAGAATGGAGAGTAGAACAGGCAGAGTGACGAAGTACACTGCTGAGGGGAGCAGTGAGCTGCAGGAGAGGTCTGCGCGCCATGTGGGACCCTCACCTGGCGGCCGGGAATCAAACCGGTGCTGCAGAGGCTGCGGGCAGCTTCGCAACCCAGCGCTCAACCACAGCGCCACCAGGGAGGCCCTTAATTAGTTTTAATTACTGTAGGATTTTAACTTTTTCATGTACCAAAATTTCTTTTCTCTATAAAATGCTTCTCATTTATTGCATTGCTTTTTTTTCTTTTGAGAACATTATAGTTCATAATGGATATCTAATACTCAAAATTATTTGTAAGCTCTCTTATTGTAGATGGAATAAAATTAGATCATTTGTGCTCCCCCCCTTTTTTTTTTTGTTGGTGTTTGGATATAGCGCTTCAGTGTAATAGGGAAATGAAGTCTGTTGTGTGGTAGATTAGATCCCTCTTGTTTAGGGGTTTATTATATTTCCATTTAGACCTGCTCTGTCTTTTTGACTGATGGCTGAGGGTTCTGTTCAGAGTTGTTTCTATGCGGTGGCTCCTAATTCTGTAAACAAGTCAGTCAGGCCTGGCATTGATAGAACACAGTGGTTTCAGGCTTTTCCCAGATGAGACAAAAATGACTCCCAGGTGAGTTGCTGAAAAACCAGAACAGATCTCTCACAAAACGGTCTTGGCACTTAGACAAAGCATGAAGTTAAGGCTTAGATAACAAAGCTTTTTGTTTGGGTTGGCTTTAACACTAATTTTGTATGTTTATTTAGAAATTAATGTTTTGCTATTGTTTTTGCTTTTTCTAGTAACAAGTGGTGTCTTGTTCTTCTCAAGTGATGTCTAGTGCTTTGTATTGGTATATGTGATCTACTAGTTGTATCATAATATATTCTCAGATCTGTACATAGCTGATTGAATGGAGTGATTTTGAACATGAAATTAGAATTGATACTGTTATCTTTTCGTGATGATGAATCCCTAAAGAGAAAATCCTGTTTATCTGTTTGGAAAAATAGTAACACCTAATTATATGTAGGTGCATATCACTAACAGATAGATGACTTGTGCACAGGAACTTTTATCTATTAATAATCATTTTTTTGGTCAGATTGTCCTCTCGTATATATTTTTGATTGTAAAAATTTCAAGTGTAATACAGTTTCTTAAAATAGACTTTCTAATATGATTGTGAATTGCAGTTCGAGTTGTAAATTAGAATTCCTGTTTTCAGTCTCTGCTCTTTCATTCTGTAATTACACGTGGGCTGATATTTATTTTCTTACTTAGAAAATTGGAAAATACCCCTTTCTACCTCAAAGAAATTGCATTTCCATGAATAAAGATTCTATGTATAGTTTCTGTTTGCACAATAAATCTGTAACAATCTGCTCTTTCTTGCTATTTATATTCTGACACTTTTTAAAGGCAAATATTTTCCAGGTACTTATTTCTTAAGCAGGTTTTAAATGGAAAGGTAAAGAGAGCTCATTGAGGATCAAGTTATTATTTAAAACTGTGTTAATATATATAAACTTAAAAAACTTCCTCCTTCCCCCCTTCTGTTCCTCCTTTCAAATAGATAGCTATTCATCACAGTATTGTTTTTGATATTAAAAAAGCGTATATAGTGTTGGAGTGAGACATTAGGGGATTGGTGAAAAAGGAAAGGGAATCAGTTGTGTGGTGAGGAGTAGGAACTGGACTTTTGGTTGTGATCATGATGTAGTGTATACAGATGTCAAATAATAATGCTCTACACCTGAAATTTAACATAATGTTACAAACCAGTGTTCACTAAATAAAATTTTACTTTAAAAGATGAGAGCAACATAAATGTAAAGCAGTCTATTTCACGCCCAGACAATGGAATACTATATATTGTGCAGCCATTAAAATTGCTGATGTAGATAGAGGTTTATTGATAGAAGAGTTGTTTCCAATATGTTAAATAAAATGGACTGGTTACAAAAATTTGTGGTTAATGTGTTCCCATGTTTCTGGTGTATATATTTGAAAATTGTGTGTGTGCATACATATATGGGACCTGGAACTTAGGTATCACAAGATTAACTTAATATTTGTCCTGCCATTTATTAGCTGTGTGACTTTGTGTAAGTTGCTTAAAATCTTTAGCCTTAGTTTTCCCACTATTAGAGATTAAAAACTGTACCTGTCTCATTGGGTTGTTTAAAGATTAATTAAAATAATATGGCTGAGGGCCTCCCCTGGTGGCGCAGCGGATGAGCGCTGGGCTTCGAGGCTGCCTGTAGCCTCTGCAGCGCCGGTTCCCTGGCCACTGGCGAGGGTCCCACATGGTGCACAGACCTCTCCTGCGGTGCCCACCGCTCCCCTCAGCAGTGTTATTTTGTCGGTCTGCCTGTTCTGCTCCCGCTCTGGCTCTGGTGAATTCTCTCACCCTCCCATGCTTCTGACTGTACCCAGTGCGTGTATAAATAAATAAATAAATTTAAAAAAAAAAAAGTGGCTGAATTGCTTAACATCGTGCCTGTTTTAGCCTGTATTAAGATAAGGCAGCTTATTTTGTGGTTATTCTTATTGTTACTATAGCTATATGTGCAAAGGAAAGATTTTAGGAGTTACATATTAAAATTCAATTAAATTGTCTGGTAGGATTACAGGTGATCTGTATTTTCTTCTTTGTGTTTTTCTATGTTTTTTAAATCTTGTCTTGAGCATTAACTATTATAATTTTAAAATGTTTAAAACTTACTATGTACCTAGGTCACTAATATAAGATATAACAAAAGTGAAATATGGCACTTTCATATAAGATTAATATAATTATATAATTTAATATAAGATTAAACAAAAGTGAAATGTGGCAAATAAATGAGAGATTTATGACTTCTAATATAGATTTCATCACTCTTTAGAACTACATAACTATTCTTGTCATTATTGAAAATTTGTAAAATTAAGGCCAATGGAAATACAGAACTGGAATAGAGACTTATTCCATCATGTAGAACTATAATTTTAATCACATTTACATCTGGGAAGATACTATAATATACAATTACTTTTGTTTTTAATCTGCATCTGTCACAATTGGGGCAAAAATAGTACATTCATTTCTATTTGGAAATGGTTCTGTTTGTGACTACATATTTCTAGAGTTAAAATTCAGACACTCCAATGATGATGTGAATTATTGGCAAAGCTGTAGACATCTAGTTAGGTTCTTGCTTTGGTAGATAGTCTTGAATTTTGTATTTCCAAAGTTTTTCACAGCAAACTTTTGTGTTTCACTTGGCTTAGAATCCATATTATGGTTCGCATTCTGTTCTAGGCTCTGGGGAGGAAGGCAAGTGAAAAGGAAGATTCCAGTCTGGAACAGTAACAGGTGGCATTCTGGTTAGGTGGACAAACAGCTATAACAATCAGATGTATCGAGTGGCATACCAGTGTGGTCAGTTGTATTTTGAGAGAGGGGAGTGGTAGGCAAACAATGGTGAAAGGCTATCAGTAAATGACTTCATAAAGAACAGGGTGCTTGAAACGAACCTGAAGATGACTGTGTTATTTGCTTATCAGGGTAAATACCTTTCTGGCACGAAGCAGCTGTGCTATGAGGTGGCGTGGCACATTGGGTAGCATTGTTTGGGGAGGCTGAGGTAGGAGGCAAGCCTGGGGGCAGGAGAAAAAGAACCCTAATCTCCTTTCTGAAGGATCCTTCAACTCCACCGTTTTTTCAGTTCTACCTCTTCCTTCGTCACCATCCAACCCTTATCAACTTCTGACTCCCACAAGGTCTTGCTGCCATTTCTAAAGACATCTTTAGTAATTTGTTAATTTAGAAGTAGAAGAAGGGAGAAAGCTAGGAAAAAAATACTGTGGTTTAGTGGTTGATTTTGCCATACTTGCTTCTAAGGAGGTCATTTTTTTCTTACTCATTTTTTAAAAAAAATTCCAGTCTTCAACAAATTATTCATTTGGGCTACAGTTAGCAAATAATTCTGGGAAGAGTCATACGTGAAATCTGAGCAGATATTTACTTTTTCTTCCTTCCCCATGGATTCTTTTCTCTCCATTTCTAAAAAATGTTGAAGACTCCTATTGTACAAAACAGCAATATAAGACTGCCTTTCTGAGCCCTTTGTGCTCCTCCATTCATAGTCTGGTGGTTTCTCCTTACAATTAACTATCAAGGACAGTCTTGCTTTTATTGTAGTCTAACTTTGTTTCCACTTTCCATTTGGCTTAAAAATTGTTTACTGTGTGCCTGCTGCATTACTGGCCATGTTCTCTTTGCAATAAGTAACAATGAACAAGACAGATGTGATAATTGTCCTCATGGAACTTCTAGTTTCAGTGGAGAAACTTCTAAGCTTCCTAAATACCTCTAGTAAAGATTGACAAATCCAAAAGATGCTTCCCTCAATACCATTATCTGAGAGGAAGGAAACCCTTCTTGGTTTTTATAAAAATATCCTCTCCTGGGAGGAGACTTATTCTCTGAGCATATAATCCAAGTCCTTATGTGATCTTCTTTTTCTTAAATGTCTCTTTTTGAGACCATTGTGTTTTTATTTCCCCAAAGAGCTCTGTACTAATTGCCCTTCTCATCTGTTCATGTAAAACACTTTCCTGGGCAATCTCATCCATGCTGATAACTCCCCAGTTTTGTTTTGTTTTTCTGTCTCCAGTTGAGCACTCTCCTGATTTCTAGATCCAAATATCCAACCAAGACCACCACCTTTATACCCCATGGACATCTCAAATTTATCATGTCTGATATTAACAACATTTCCCCCCAACTCAGAGCTATTAATAATTTTCATTGTTCAATTTTTGTTCAGTTGCTATATCCTCCTGGATCATGTGTTCTCAATCTATCAAGTTACTAAATCCTATTTATTCTGTCTTGCTCTCTTTTTTCCACCTTTAGCCTCCTTACTATCCTTGTTGCCATCACCTGTGTCAGGTACTATCCTCCCACCCTCCCTTTCCTCTTTTATACTTACTGTACTCATCACTTTCAGATTTAGACTTGTTCTGTGGTCCTGCACTCCTGGGGCATATGTAGATTCCCTAAATGTGTTTAGTTGTAGAACCCATATTCTCAACAACTTTTGACTTCTGGATTATATGAGAAAATAAAAATATAACTGAAAGGATTTACTGATATTGACTTCACACACAATATAGGATGACCATACAGTTTACCAAATAATTAATATAAATATGAAGTGTGTCTGTATAAAAACATTAGGATATAGATACAAAATCTAAATAACAAGAATTTATTAGTTAAACTCTAGTGGTGTATGTACCACTGAATGTATGCCTGTGGTATATATAATTGCCTTGGGGACTTGGAAGGGCAGGAGATCATTAATAGCAAAGCCCTTGTGAATGGAAAGGAACAAAGAAAGTAAAAAGCCAGCAAAAGATTGGTGGGGGAAGGGGGTTGAAGAAAGGGAGAAAAAACATACAAAGCAAACAGTCAAGATAACATGAAATTGAAGTCAGTGAACTTTAAAAACAAAACAGGCTTCTGTTCAAGCTCTGACTATATAATATAATACACATGATTTGGTTGCCATGTTTTGGTGAAAACAGTCTTTTCATTCTCTGTAATTCTTTAATTTTACTGATTTTAGCAACTGGATTGTGTTCCTAATTCTGATTAGTCATTTTGTAGTTATCTGTCCTGATCAATAGGTGATTGGGTAATAGATTGTGTTTGTAAGCAGAGCAAACATATCCTTTGACATCAAAAAACAACAGAAAATACATGCCTTCACAGTTCCGTGTTGTATATATATTTGAGTTATATGGTCATTTGTCAATATTCCAAAATAACTAGGTAGCCTAACATTAAAAAATGTCAGTTATTTTGGTGGAGTTTTAATAAATTGACAGTCTTCATCAAACTCCTTTAATTTCAGTCTTGTCAATCCTAGAGACTAGTAATGTGTATAAGTTATAATATGGGACTATTCCACATAATATGTATGAAGATTCATTGTTTTAGAATTCAGTCAAGTCAGTATATATTTTTTAGGTGTCTTAATATGTCTTTTTAGAATTTTCAGAAAATTTACCTTTTTCTTCATTACCATTTCAACTAATGATGTATCTTCAAGTTAAGTTTAATATAAAATGACTCTTGGTCATGAAATGGATTAAGAATTTTTGAGTACTCTATTCAAAATACTTTAACATAGTATCCTGGAGCAGTGGTTTTGAAATCTTTTAAAGGTGACCCACTTTTGCTATGGTTCTCTCTTTTGTTCAAAACCTATACTGTATACTGGTGTTTTCAATTTTTTAAAATTCAGTTCAGGTGACGTCAGTTCAGGTGACGTCACTTGGAGATAGGGTAGCTGACTGGAATGCTGGTCACAACTCATTAAACTGACTTCATATTTTACTAATGGATCATAAATTTCAGCTTATTTATTTAAAAATGTTTTATTGTTGCAGTAATGCTGGTTTACAATATTGGGTATGATTTAGGGGGATAGGTTCACACCTCCTCAGATCTGTATCACCACATCACACTTATCACCAAAGCACCCTTATCCCATTACATTAGACCATCGGGCCCCCTCCCACCCTTTGTTTCTACCTTCCACCCTTCTCTTTTATAACTTCAGTTCTGCAATTTCTAGGGTTTATTTTTGGTTTATTTTTGTCAGTTCCTTTTTCTTCTTTCTTTGTATTCCACATGAGAATGAAATCATCTGGTATTTGTTTTTCTCCTTTTGACTGATATCACTGCACTTAATCCACTCCACATATATCCATGTTGTCCTAAGCTGCTCTTTAAAAAAGCAGCATCTTAATATAGATTTTTTTTCTTTTTCTTTTTTTAAATTTATTTATACAAACAGTGGGTACAGTCAGAAGCGGGGGAGGGTGAGCGAATTCACCATAGCCAGAGCGGGGAATAGAACAGGCAGAAGGACCAAAGTACACTGCTGAGGGGAGCAGCGGGAGTGGCAGGAGAAGTCTGCGCGCCATGTGGGACACTCGCCCAGGGGCCGGGGATCGAACCGGTGCTGCAGAGGCTGCGGGCAGCTTCACAGCCCAGCGCTCAACCGCTGCGCCACTGGGGAGGCCCAATATAGATTTTTTTTATAAAAGTTAATTTTAAAAAATGCAGCACCACGTAAGATCGTAAATCCAAATTACTAATAAGTTGTTCCTCCAGGTAGCTCCTTATGACATTTCAAAAATATTAAAGAAAAAAAAAGGTATTAAAGAAATGTGCACATTTAGAATTTTAAAAGTACAGAAAGATTGAAAATGAAAAATTTAAACCTCTTCCTTCCTCAGTCTTGTCCTTCTACACAAAAGTAATGATATTAGGTGACTTCTTTTGTATCTTTTAAAAATACCAAGACATGCTATATATTCTCTTGTGTATTAATAACTAAATATTATTTCTTAGAATCTTTCCACATCAATAATATAAATCAGTCTTATTCTTGCTGAATTGTTTTTAATGATTATATAATATTCCATTGCAGAAATAAACTTTAATTTATTCAACCAGTTTCCTATTGTTACCATTTAGAAACTTAAGATTTAAAATTTTCCCAATCTAATAAATGAAAAAATGTATCTACCTTATTTCAATTTGCATTCTTGATATTCTCATATCAAAATGAGCCAATCATATTTTCATCTAATTTTTACTTTTGTATTTATTTTTGTGAAATGTCTATTCATATTCTCTGCCCATTATCCTATTGAAGTGTTTTTCTTTTTTTCATAATAATTTCCATCAGCTCTATAAATCAAGCAAATTAGCTCTTTAATAGTTTTAAATTTGGTAATGTCCTCCAAGTTTGTTGTTTGCCTTTTGGTTTGTTTAGGCTGTGTATTCTGTTGAAGATAGTTTTATAGTCAGATTTATTGTTCTTTTCCTTGTGAGTTTTATTTAAAAGTAGCTTTTCCCTTAGTATGTGTGTTTTTGTTTGAAGTGCATTGAAGAATGTTACCAGGACTTATGTTGGAGAACAGTTCAAAGCATATAGTCTAGTGAGATTTGACGTTTTATGTGTATTTTTCAAGCAGCCTCAAATAGATGTTGAATACACATTTCAAAGCTCTAAAATCAAAGCTTACTTTAAAAAAACGTCCTTTTTTGCATATGTGCTCTGCTAAACACAGAATTATTGGAAATTATAGTATTGTAAATTATTTTTCATTAGTATAATTCAGTGATTTCTAGAATTTTCCTAATCATTGTTTAACGTATTTTTATAAAACCCATATATGTCACAGTGTTGTGCTTTTTAAAAAATTAAAGTTGACGCTTTTTTTTATTTTAGAAGATTTATTTATGCATACAAGAACTGGGGCGTAAGCGAGAGGTGCAGGGGGTAAGAGGATTCACCAGAGATAGTGGGGTGCAGAACAGGCGGATCTATTGAAATATACTACTGAGGGGAGCAATGGGTGATACAAGAGAGGTCTGCTGTGCCATGTGAGTTAGCTCCCTTTCTGGCTGGGGATTGAACTCATCCTGCAGTGGCTGGTGATGGCTTGATAGCGCTGTCTTTAACCCCTGTGCCACCAGGGAGGCCCCTAAAGTTGGCAGTCAGTGGAAATATTTAGGATTTTTTAATTAAATATAGTAGGTGTTTAATATAAAAGGAATCATTAATTTCATTGTGGAAACTCATCTCTCTCTGTGTTTTCTGATAGTGCATATAAAGGTTTATTAGAATTGGAGGAAGTGGATTTTCTGTTTAATGAAAACAGTACAGTGGACTTTTCCTGGATTATATTTTGGTCACATGATTTAGTAGCTTTCCTTACGATTACTGCTAAAATTCCTGTGAGATCTTTAAGAACTATAAATGATTAATTTATTTGAGCCTTGACTACACTGTGTTTACCTTGTCCAGAAGCAGAGTGATACTTTGACTTATTGGTACTGGTAATTTGACAATTGATAATTAATCAAAACCCTAACTATAAATTGTAAATATATATAGTTCCTTCTAGTATCTGAGATGGTATGGCTGATGATTGATATGCCAGTCATTTTGAAAGATGAGTAACCAACATATATTAGACAACTTTTATACAGAGTTACATAAGAATGTTCAAGAAATTTGGTAAATTTGAAAATAACTTGAAGTTAGTGTTTGATAAATTAAGCAAAATAAATAGTATTTTTATCCTAAATGGCCATAGTAAATCTTATTTTTATCTCAGTGCAATCTCAAGCTACCTGGTTTTATACCTAACTCATATCTTTCTAACATGTTTCTAATATATACAGTTTACATTTTCTTTAGTTAAAACAGGCAACCAAGTAGAACTCCTCTAGAATTCATCTTTCCCTCAACTTGTAGCTGGTGCTGCCTGAGGATCTTACAGGTAAAGGAAGAGTTTTTGCTTTCTGAGAGAATTTGTCTAATACTTGTTGGCTATTTCATCTTTCAGAATGTCTGGCATTATCACTTCAGTGACTGAATGTAAGCTTTGAGCCTGCCTTGGTGATGGAGAAATATTCCTATAATTGCAGGAATAGTGGACACATGAAGGTGATAGAGGGTAGTTTGGTGATGTTCAGTTTTGGATCTGTAGATTTTGAGGTACAGAGGGATTTTGTGTGGTTGTATAGTTAGAAATTGATTGATCAGAGTTTAGGAGTGATTTTAGGGGTAGAATCTGAGATTTAGGAAATGACTACAGAATAGATCTTTAAAAAGAGGACTAGAGATAATTTTGGAGAATAAGTCCACACTTTTTTTTTCTTTTTACGCCAAGATCTAAATACGTTATTTTAAGTTACCTAATTTTACTTCAATGAGAGAAAAGGAAAAATGGCAAGGAACTAAACATTGGTTAGGACTTTATTTATTGAAACCTCCAATGCACTGAATAAAAAATTTAGTTTTGATAAAAATAAAAGTAGGAAAGATTTCAGCACAGAACAGAAAGTGAGAAGTTTTTCTGATTATCCCTCAAAGAATCAGAAACACCCTGAGAATTCCAGGTTGTTTTACTTTACAAATTCTTTGTTTTAAATTACGTATGTTTCATTTTTCATATTTAGACTTTCTGTATTCAGGATGTTATTGACTTATAAGTAGTTTGTTCAGTTTTCTCACATGGAATATGTTATATAAAAGACTAAACACTAATATTATATTGCTGCTTCATTTATTTGCAGGAGGAGTTAATACAAATTTTAAGGGTGTTTGCATTTTTTGTCTGTAAAGAATCATTCAGGTAAAACCAGCTTAACTCTAGAGATGTAGCAAAATAAGGGGAAAGTAGCACAACAAATCAAGAGACAAGGACTGGGAGGGAGGGGTGATTGTAGCATGTTACATGTGATGAATGTCTTATGATTCACCTGCTCAAGACTGCCTCTCCTGAAGGCAGGCACACATTGTAAGACAGTGTTCTCCCCAAACATCTGAGAATGTTTCAATTTAATGTTTAAAATATTAAAAAAAAAGGGTGTGTGTGAAGGAAATAATAAACCTATGCCCCTCCACCACCTCCTCCTTAGCTACCTTCCCAATTGATCACAAGTGGCTTTTTTAAAATCTTATAGCAAGATTAGTGAGAAATATTGAAATAATTATTTTTCATTTTGTAAAGATAATCAAACTAATAAGTTTCTTAGAAAATAGAAAACTGCCTTCCATTTTCTACCTGTTGGGCTGAGGATTAGAAGGACTGGAAAGTTTGGGATATTAGAGTTGCTGGTAGAGCATGGGAAGCCCAGCCCAGAAGAAATCAGAAAATCCTGGGGGATGGGCACATTGGATGTGGTTGGAGCAACACCTCGTGTGGCAGATACATGACTGCACAGAAAAAGGAAACACTGGCTGATCAGAAAGGCTTTGAACTCCTCCTCAACTCATAAAACTGTATTTTACAAAGATCCAAACATTTTGGTCCCAATAAACACTTCAGTGTTTATTCATATGCTTAGACATTTATACTTTAAAAAGAACATTTATGCTATCATAGTCAAGGAGATACAAACTTCTTGTTTATTATAATCCTTGCTTGTTTTCAGATCTTTCTCTGTCTCAGGCCAAGTACATAAAGTACTTGAAGTCAGAAAAAAAGGGAAACCAAATTGTCTGTTGCAAAATGGAAAGGGAAATAACTTTCATATAGCGCTAGTGTCCTTTTAGAATCTACTACAGGAGTGTTTCAGGTGCTTTAGTAAGGAATAGCTATGGTACCATCGCAGCATCTCTCTCTTACATTATCCAACTGCCTGGAATGGTTAGTCTTTTCTGCTTTACAACAGCTTTTTTTTTTTATTTAATCAAGAACTTACAGTATGCTAGGCATTGTGCATATTTTATCTCCTTTAGACTCACAGTGAGTCTCTTTTAGACTCATTTTGTCTTTACAAAATGAAAATAATTATTTCAATATTTCTCACTATTTACATCTTTGTAAATAGTGGTGGCTATAATAATAATAATAATAACAATAACTAATTTATCAAGTTCAAGTACTTAATATGTTCTAAGCATTAGGTTATATAGTGAAGGACTTAACATTCATTTAATCCTTACTGATACTGTTATTTCTATTTTCATTTTAACTGTGTCGATGTTTGTCAGTAGACATTTTTGTTCATCAGTGAGGCTCAGAGGAGTCAAGCAAATTACTTTATTATACAGCTAGTAAGTCAGGACTCAAATGCAGATCTCTGAATGCCAAACCCTGTACTTCTTGACTTATGTTTGCTGCCTCACTGTTACTTCTGCTGGGTGGCAATAGGGAGCTTTGACCTCCTTGAAACTTATTACTTGTACCTAAAGTAAACAATTGAGGGCCACCTTGAGCCAGGACTAGGTTACTGATTTATAGACCCCTTTTCAGAGTATGAGTGCCACCTGCTGGAAGGTTAACATGTGTTTATGTGCTTGTGAGGAACAGCTTCCCAAAGGCCTATCACAGGTGAGAGAGTATCCTGTTTCAACCTGCTAATTCTTAAATTTCAGTATAGGGATACTGAGCTAAATTTTCTATTTGCATGAAATGCACTTCATTTATCTTTATTTGGAGGAGGAGAGAGTGGACTGGGGAAAGAGGGACATCCGTTAAAAATAAGATGCACCCTCCTTTCTGAATCAGTGCCATTCTCACCAACAGGAAAGGTCTGTGGTCAAACAAATCATACAAATACTTACAACAAATAGAAGTTTGGATTTACTTTGAGATAATTGAATTATTGAAGCATAAGAGGACCCTTTCCATTCAGATGCTCTGAAAAAAGGAATCTGGAATCCATGTGGACATAAGAGACTTAGAGTACAGAAAGTAAGGGGTGAAAGGGGAAGAAAGATATGTGGATAAAATCAAATAGATCCCGGGCCTCCCCGGTGGTGCAGCGGTTGAGTGCTGGGTTGCGAAGCTGCCCGCAGCCTCTGCAGCACCGGTTCGATCCCCGGCTGCTCCCCAGCCACCAGAGGAGGGTCCCGCATGGCCCACAGACCTCTCCTGCCGCCCGCTGCTTCCCTCAGCAGTGTATCTCAGTCCTTCTGCCTGCTCTGCTCCCTGCTCTGGCTCTGGTGAATTTTCTCACCCTCCTGGTCTGTCGTTGTTAGTCTAGCACAAGGCTCCCCAAATTGAGTCAGGATCCTGAAGAGGGCTTTGGAGAAAAAAAGTTAAGATAGTCATTTTAGGTTGTTGTGTGTTGAGGATTGTGAGAAGTTGTCACTTACATGTCCTTTAAAGGGGATCAAGTAAAAATCTTGGCATGCCCGCTGCATATTCTGCATTTGGCTCCTTTGGGATCACATTGATACTCTGAGTATCTGGCATAGGAGATTTTATCATTTAGTGTAGGATTTTCACACGAAAACATGCTACACTAAACTACTCTTTGGTTGTGATGAAAGCATATTTGTAGTTGCGTGATGTTACCTTGAACAAATATTTGTGTGGCAAGAGATTAAAGTCTATTTGTAAAATCTGATATTGCCCAGAATTAAGGAAAGTTCAAGTATGACCATCCTCTTTTACTGTGTCTCTTCCCAGATCAACCACTAAGAAATGTGCAGTACGATGGCATCTTATCTCAGTAGATAGAGTCTGGAGAGAAAGAACTGTCTTTTGGGGTGTGTTTTAAATTATAATTGTAATAGTCATTGTATAAAACTTGTAAAATAGAAAAATCACACATAATTCCACTCCCCAGAGATAACTGTATTAATGTTTTGGCATATTTCCTGTTTTATAAATATACCTTATATTTTTCTGTCTTTTTAATTACATGACAATTATATCATTTAATATATATTTTTGGTATTGTATATGTTATATATAGCATATGGTCTAATATATTTAAAATTTAGCATATGTATTCAAGATTACAATATATGATATGCCATAATTTGTCAGTTTTCTTACTATTGGACTTTTGTGTTTAATGTTTTTATTCATCTGTGTCTCAGTAAATTGTGATAGAGAAATTAACTTTTTTTTGCTTCAGAAACTAGCCTGTTAAGTAGCAGTGATTGGATCAGTCTCTATTTTGGTTTCTTGTCAGTTGTTTGTATTGTCTTAAATCTTTAGGATTTTGTAGTGTCTTAAGTCTTTAGGATTTTGTAGCATTTATTGGAATCACAGCACTTTCAGAAAACACCTTCATAGTACCCGTTTTGCTTTAAGCGTTCTACACCAGGTTAAATCTCTCATTCTGAGCTATAAGAACTATGTTTCTGCTCTACATCATGCCAGCACACTTATATTTCTAGTAGAGTAGGTGTTAGTTGAGGGAACTCTTCTTTTTTTAAGATTAAAATAAATGCAGCTTATGGAAAGTTGGTGTTCCTACAATAACTATTTTAGACATCGTTTTTTATTTTTTAAATTTATTTTATTTATACAAGAGCTGGGGTACAGGCCAGAGGCTCCGAAGGGTGAGAGGATTCACCAGAGACAGAGCGGGGAGCAGAACAGGCAGACAGACCGAAGACACTGCTGAGGGGAGCAGTGGGTGAGACAGTGGGAGAGGTCTGCCGCGCCATGTGGGTTGCTCCCTGGCCGGCTGGGAATTGAACCTGCACTGCGGAGGCTGCGGACAACTTCACAGCTCTGCGTTCAACCTGCTGCGCCACCGAGAAGGCCCTAGACATAGTTTTTTCAATTTACAGAAAACAGGTCATTCACGACGCCTTTTGAAAGGATACAAAAGTTTTATAATATCGCAAGCTATTAACTGTTTTATTTTGTAAGAACCAGGTAAGTTTATTGAGTACTTACTAAATACTAGATACCATTTTAAGCATGGAGATATAAAACCAATAAATTTTTACCTTCATAGAGCTTAAATGTTAATGAGGAGAGACAGACAGCAAACAAGATAAAGTAAATATATAATATTTAAGTCCACATTCTTAAATGAAGCCTTTTTGGATTCATTTTTTTTCCCCCCAGAAAAATAATATAGTGTATATATTAAATATTACCTAACACCTGGGGGAGTGGGTTAGCAATATTCAAACCTATTCATATTTAGTAACAAAAGTATAAACATGAGCATTCAGCATCTATTATTTATCTGTAATGTAGAGAGTTGTAAAAACAGCTTCCATAGAATCAGGATCCGATAACCTGATAGGATGTGCCTTTGACGATGCATTTTTCCCCCATTAAAATGTAATTTTTTTCCTTATGGAGTTACTTGAAAACTTGATTTTCTGATCTCTTTAGAATTATAGGTATGGAATATAGAATTATAGTGTGTTTGATAGTGATAGTGCTTTGCAGAAAAGTAAAGGTGTAGAAGGGTGGTTATAATTATAAGTAGAAGGATCAGGGAAAACTTACTGAGATGATGTTTTTGCCTGGGAAACTAGAATGATGGATTTGCTGTTTACTGAGGTGGAGAGAAACAGTTGGGGTAAAGGGCATAAAAGGCAAAGATCAATTTGTAGTCACAGAAAACATAATTTTAAAGAGGTAATTGGTTAAATATTGCTACATGTAACATTCCCTCACCCAGAAGTAGGGTCAGTGGTCAGGGATCTATGCCATTATTTGCTGTTTCAAGAGCCTGGCTTAGATAAAGTGAGTTTCACCTTTCTTTCACTAAAGGCAACAAAGAGGAAATCTTTTTGGGAAGAAACTCTAGGCAAACTTGGTAAGATCTTCCTTTCCGTGGAGCCAAAAACAGAGGAAGAAAAGTCATCTTGCCTGGGACCAAGCCCTTTCCAGTGTGGAAGTGTTTGAAGGCTGCCTATGGCAAGTGGGGTCCTTAACCATGCTGTACTCTACCAAGTTGGGGAGCCTAAAGCTTTCAAAAGCAAGAAACTGCATAGAGCTGTACATTTCTCCAGATTGCCACTTTCTCTTATTCCATCATCAGTTAGATATATGTTTAATATTTGCATCTGGAGAATCAGAGCTGTTTAATATTTCTTAGGTAGTAGGACCAGTTAAAGCAGCTGATAGCTGGTAGTGGCTGATGAGCATCCCATCCCCTCTGCCAAGGGAGTAAGCCTTTCCAACTCCTCCTTTCCTTCCTTTCCCTTCATAGAGCTTAAATGTTAATGGGGAGAGACAGACAGCAAACAAGATAAAGTAAATATATAATATCTAAGTCCACATTCTTGAATGAAGCCTTTTTGGATTCAGTTTTTTCCCCACAGAAAAATAATATGGTGTTTCCTTGAACAAATATTTGTGTGACAAGAGATTGAAGTCTATTTGTAAAATCTGATATTGCCAAGAATTAAGGAGAGTTCAAGTATGACCATCCCCTTTCACTGTGTCTCTTCCCAGATCAACCACTAAGAAATGTGCAGGAACTATATATAGATAGAACGTTGAGGCTGGCTGGAAAGTGGAAAGCTGATTGAGGGAAGCCCAGCCAGACCATCCTAGCTGTTGCTTTTTAGCTGTGGTGTTGGGGATATATTGGACATATGGTTGGAGGGACAACCCAGGGAGCTATAGCTGGGAATCATGCCCAAAATATAACTGATAGTGTACCTTCCAGCAAGGTTGTCAAGGTATAGGTGAAGATTAAGAGCTGAGATACAGAGCCAAAATGAGAGAATTAAGAAACTAGGAAATCTGTCATTAAAAGTAAAGAAGTAGGCATTGTGTTTTCTACAAACATTCCAGAGGTGGAATTCAGATGGCTTTTACATCATTCCAGCACAGGCACTCAGGGTATGCTTTACTTATTTAAAGTTATTAGAATAGGTAAGGATTTGTTCTTGTCTGCCTCACCGATCTATTTGTATATCTGTTTCCACCAGTACATTGTGGGGATTGAAGAGAAGGGTTTTAGTATTGTGATAAAGCATGAACTTTGGCATCAGGCAGGTCTATTTAAATCCAAACCTTCTCTTTCTAGCAGTTTGACTCTGGTAAAATTGCTTGTATTACACTGAAACACAGGTTCAGTATTGTCATTGTAAGAATTAAATGAGAGAAAATGTTTACATGTGATTAATCTTGCACATGGAAAGTAGGCTACGGAAGTTTTGTTCCCTCTCCCTATTTGTACTCTACACAAAGCTTTCTATTTAAAAGATATTCAAAATATTTATCAAATTGAGTATGTTTTTCTATCTATTAAATCTGAACTCCAGTTAAGGACAGCCTGAGGCTGGCATTTTATAAGGCTTTCACCTTGAGCAGCTGATGTTATTGTTGCTAAATATTTTATCAAGCAACTTCCTATTATGTGCCAATGTTAAGTTTTCACTTGCTTATCTATTATCGTTCCTTTTTCTTGTCAAAGTTATACTTGAAGTTTCTACTTTTTTTGAAGGCCCATTCTTTTTCTTTATTTATAGGACCTTTTATTCACTCCAGGTTATCTGCTCTTTTAAAAATCCTCAACCACATGATTTAGGCATTGATAAGTGTAGTGATTGTCAAATACTTTTACTCCTTTGTCAAATATTTATTGTGCAATTATGCTAGGGTGGATATGAGCAAGATTAATACATAATTTCTGCCTCCCAAAAAACTTTTCCTTTAGTAAAAAAAAATGCATGTATTAAAATTTATGTAATTATTTAATGTTACCTTTGATTTTCATTTTACCATTTTAAATTATTTCATTTTATTTTATATTTATTTTTAAAATTTATTTATTTATTTTTTAAAAGATTTTATTTTATTTATACAAGAGCTGGGGTACAGGTCAGATGCATGGGAGGGTAAGAGGATTCTCCAGAGACAGGGAACAGAACAGGCAGACTGATGAAATACACTGCTGAGGGGGAGCAGCGGGCAAGACAGGAAAGGTCTGCTTGCCATATAGGTTGCTCCGAGACTGGCGGGGATTGAACCGGCACTGCAGAGGCTGCAGACAGCTTTACAGCGCTGTCAACCAACCACCTGCGCCACCAGGGCCCTAAATTTAGTTTTTTATTTTTTTTCTAAATTTATTTTTTAATGGAAATGTCTTAAAACATTTTTATTGCAATACAACACTAAGGATCTCATTTTAAAAACTCACATACATGCACACAGAAAAAAAGATCTTAAAGATGTGCATCTAAAGATGTTGACAGAGCTTCTCTGAGTAATGGCATATATTTTTCTTTTGTCTAAATTTTCAAAATTTTTATTTTGAAGTTATAGGAAATTCATCATTCTCCATTCTTTGCTAGTAAAATAGTGTCTTCTCTCTTCTTGCACTCAGCTTTTGCGAGAATTGAAGCACCCTAATGTGATCGCATTGCAGAAGGTGTTCCTTTCTCACAGTGACAGGAAGGTATGGCTGCTGTTTGATTATGCAGAACATGATTTGTGGGTAAGTCTCAACTCACTTGATTTTTATTTTATATAGGTACAGAGAAATTAATGTATGCGTTACATATTGCAGAATTCATAGAAAGGTAAACTTGCTCTGTTGACAGTAGTTCAAAATCAATATAATAAATGTTGATTTAAAAGATTTGAACAATAAGCATTAACATTTGACTTTACTGAAGATATTGTATTTGTGATATTCAGAAATTTCACTTCAGAAAATGTTAATGGGGGGAGAGTATAATTTTATGTTAGTAGTTAATAGCAGCTTACTAATATGTGTAGTGAAAATGACTTTCTTTTGAGGTACAAATTTGACCAGTTGTATACTTGTGAATAGTTTTTGTCACTAAACTAAGGTCAATTTCTTTTTTTCAAAAAAAAGATTTATTTATTTATGTATGCAAGAACTGGGATACAGGCCAGAGGAGTAGGGGGCGGTGGTGAGAGGATTCACCAGAGACAGAGTGGGGAACAGAACAGGCAAATTGATTGAAATACACTGCTGAGGGGAGCAGCGGGCAAGTCAGGAGAGGTCAGCTGTGCCATGTGCATAGCTCCCTGGCCGGGGATCAAAATCATGCTGTGGTGACTGCGGAGATTGCATCTTAACCCCTTGCGCCACCAGTGAGGCCCATAAGGTCAATTTCTTACAGCATTTTGCCATTTAAAATCAATGGATGTTTGATCATTTTATAAAGCAGCCAAAAAATTGCAATTCCAGCTTTGAAACTTTGGATCATGGGGTTTTAAATATTTTATCTGAGAAGCTACTAAAAATGAAAAAATTCAAACTGGCTATAAGTTCTAATTTTGCATAATTAAATTTTGATTTAATCCAGTGTGGGTCATCATCATTATAAATTACAGACATGTTTAGGAATAACTTTTAACAGACTCATAGGTCTTGAAGGAACTTTCAAAATTCATGTTGTTACATCGGATATTTACAAGAACTTCCAGTGTGTTTTTATCTGTTCTTTTCATGGATATTCAGCACCCATTTTGGCATGTTTTGGACAGGGATAGAATTGGAGATGGGGGAGGGTTATGAAGAGCAGGTACATTTCTAGTAATTTAAATATCAATATAGTGATGTTACCCAAATGCACCAGTACTAACTTTTCATAGAATAGTAAAAATTCGTAGTTCCTTTTTTCTTGTTTTTATCATTCTATCATTGAAAATAAAACTGGTAGCATTTTTATACAATACATCAACCCTTTTTACCTTTTGGTTCTATTCATTGAAAATCTTACTGATTTCATTCAATCTTGTCATTGTATATATATTAACATGGTTACATTCACCCCTAATAAAGATTCTGTTTTGATTGACCTGATTCAAATTATTTATCTCTGTGCAATTATTCACCATTAATAAGTCATTTTAAAATATAGGGAATTTACTGCAGCCTTGATTGTGTTTTATTAACACAGATATTGTTAAGACTATATGTTACTATAGTATGTTTTATGTTTTTAATTTTTAGCATATTATTAAGTTTCACCGTGCATCAAAGGCAAATAAAAAGCCCATGCAGTTGCCAAGATCTATGGTTAAATCATTGCTTTATCAGATTCTTGATGGTATCCATTACCTCCATGCAAATTGGGTGCTTCACAGAGATCTGGTAAGTCTGTTTCTTTTAAATTGATCAATGTGCTTTTTCCCCTCTTTTAAAAAATAGCTTTTCTTCCTGGTTCATTATGATAAATGTGAACTATAGAAAAATTTGTAAATACACATAAGAAAGAAGGAAATGAAAGTGACTCATAAGTCTATGATCAAGTCACTCATAAGTATATGTTTTCCCATTATATTTATGCATAACTATAATGTTGCTGTGGTTTTTAACAAAATGATTGGCATAATCTTAATGGGATAGTCATGTGAAACAAATATCTTCTGAATCGTTTTGTTTTTCATATTATTGTTCCTAATTAATAAAAATATCAATAAAGGCTGAGTTCTCATTTTTTCCCCTTAAGAGCTGAACTGAAGTAAATGGCATTACTTTCGGTCAATAGAATGTTACCTGTATTAACAATAGATATAACAAGTAGAATATATTAATTCAGCAAATTAGCTGCAATTCAGAGGTTTGATTTTACCTTTTTTATTCAGTCCACATATATCAAATATTTATTAATGTTAGACTATAGCCTATTTATTTATCTTCATGTTGTTATTTTAGTTCATGCTGATGTGATTTTTTTGTTTGTTTATTCTTTAAGAAGATTGGGTACTGAATAGCTATAATACCTATGCGTTTATAATTGAAAGTTTTATTTTGCTCATAGCCACGCCTGCCTCGCCATCACCACAAAAAAGTTTCATGACTGTTTATTTCCTTGATTTTTGGAGATTCTAGGGATGTGGTCCAGATAAGTTTAGGTCAATTTGGTTTTAATCATTGAGGAGAAGTACTTGTTATATAAAGGAATGAATGTATAAGGAGATCTGGTTAGTACCCCTTGCTACCTTGTTAGTCAGGCCTAGTCATCTGACTTGACCATCTCTTGCTGTGGCATTTAAGCTAAATTGGGGCTAGGTGACAGTGGCAGAAGGACCCATTTACCATTTCAACAGAAGCTTTTTACCTCATAATTTTAGACTGTAAACTTCTCAAGGACTTCCATTTATCCAGTTTAACATTAACCATGAATCAGCACATGTGAAAATGTATTTTGGCTATGTGAGGTGATTCTGGATTCAAATCTATTTCATAAATGGTTTTCAATTTTAATTTGTTATGTATTTTTTGTTTATATCTTTGACATCACTGAATTTATTATATATTCTTAATGTTACGTATCTGAGTTATATTTTTGAGGTCACTATTACATTTGAATCATTGATCAGAATATCTCATTAAGGGTTAACTAATTTTAACACACCTCCTTTTCCCCAAAAAATTGTATATATTGTCCTAAATAGCATAGATAACACATTTTTGTGTTTGTATATGGTTTCATCACTGGAACATCCACAGGAACTAAAGCTCAGTAGGACCAGGACTCAGTTTTCACCCATTCAAACTTGCTGCTGTGTAGTGTTCTCTATTTTAATTATGAGACCGCTTTCCTTCTAGCCTAGGAACTTCTTTTACCCCTGGAAGATGCTTCTTTGTGTTCTACACCCAGAATTGCCAAATTCGATTTTCACCTCTAAAATTTCCAGTTATATATTTCCATCCCTAGGGCCTCATTCTTTGTTCAGGCCTTTATCTTTCTTCTGTAATGGTATTAACCTCTTGTCTTCCCCTCAATAATCACTTTCCTTTATCTAGTCTACATCTTCTGAATAGTTGCTCAGCTTCTGCTGAAGAACTTTGAAATAATTTCTCCAGTGAGAAACTAGACTAAAGGTCTAGTTCCTTACTTGGTTTTCAAAGTCTTACCAGATACAGCCCTAACTGCCTTTAACTTTTTTTTTCTTTTTTTTTTTTTTTAGAGGCATGTTTTATTTATTTATTTGTTTGTTTGTTTGTTTGTTTGTTTGTTTTCATTTTATACATGCACTGGGTACAGTCAGAAGCGCGGGAGGGCGAGAGAACTCACCAGAGCCAGAGCGGGGAGCAGAGCAGGCAGAAGGACCGAAGTACACTGCTGAGGGGAGCAGCGGGCGGCAGGAGAGGTCTGCATGCCATGTGGGACCCTCCTCTGGTGGCCGGGGAGCAGCCGGGGATCGAACCGGCGCCGCAGAGGCCGCGGGCAGTTTCACAACCCAGCGCTTAACCGCTGCGCCACCGGGGAGGCCCTGCCTTTAACTTTTTCTCTATACCTATCATCTTTCATTTATACTATAGTATTGAATGATTGATTGCTCCCGCATCCTCCTGAGATTTCTTGTCTCAGTAGCCTTTATTTCTCCTGTCCTAAAGCCCCTTGCCTCATCTCTACATATTCAAATACAGCTTACCTTTCAGGACTACAAAGACATTAAAACACATTGTCATATCCACCCCTACTTGGAGAATAATTTCTCTTTCTTATGGTTGCTATTGTACTTCATCTTCTCTTATAACAGTTATATATTAATATTATGGTAATTTATAGGGGTGTTTTAGGTCATTTTCTAAATCATTAGCTTCTTGAGAGCGTCTATGACACTTTTTTTTCTACTACTATTCTACATTGCAGTAGATTCTGAATAAATATGTTCTCAGTGAATGAATATCAATAAGAACATTGAATATTATGGCATGTTTTAGAGTCAAGACTGTAGTTGAGTCTGAGTGGGGAAATTGACATACAATTAGATGACATATATACAATTAACTATAAGGTAGATGAGAAAGAACAGAATCATGGCTATGTGAGAGGTACAAACTAATATTTTCAAGGTTAGAAGAGGTTTTGAGAGAGAGAATAAGTGAATACTTTAGGAAGGTACCATTTGACTTCAATTTTGAACAGTGAGAAGAATTTATATAGCGAATAAAGATATGAGGTTAACCTAAGGGGGTTTGGATTTATAAAATTTGAGGTGCGAAAGCATTTGAATTACCCCAAAAAAGGTGTGTAGATCTGCCTGGCTCAAATATGGGTAAGCTGAGTTAGTGTAGTGTCGCAAAGACTACTGAATTATGGGTTGGAATCGGAATGAAAAAGGCCCTGTATGTCAGGCCAGAGTGTGTGTGTGTTTTTAAATTTGAAAAGTTTGTGAGCAGCAAAATGAAATTTTTTTTTTAACCTAAAATGAAATGCTTTTGCCCACTAAAGCAGTCACCACTGATTATCATTACCTCAGCAATAGCATGAACACAATGTTGAAAATGTGTTCTGAAAGAAATGAATACTGGTCTCATATAGCACTTGATTATATTTTATCCACTCATTCATCAAATGCCTATACTCCTCAGATAAGTAACTTAAAGATTTGAAACTTTAACCCAATAGTAATCTAGTCTGTCACAGTCTACTCAATTATTTTTACTGATCATTAGCTCCGATTCCTAAACTGTATTGTAATGGTTTTGTCAGAATATTTTTAGGAGTAGATTTAAACCATATGTTTACTTTGTAGATATTTTCTGTAGTAGATGCAGAAATATAAAGTGTATCAGACATGAATATGGTATTAAAAGGAGCATGATGGAGACATTTGAAAAATTACTGTTTTCTTGGTGAGCTTAAGTGTAGAGTAGCAGTTTTAGTCAATGAGTGGTTGTTTTTTTTTTAAATGCTTCATTTCCTGTTGCAGTAAGAAATCTTGCTTTATACTGTTTGGTAGTCACAACTGTTTTGGAATACATACCATCTCTAAATTTTCATTTGATGTGAGAAAGCTGGAAAATCCATACAATTAAAGGTGCTAGAGTAAACATGAATTTTACAATGTAATAACCTGCCAAATTTAAAAAGTAAATAGAAGCCACTGTTTTAAAAGGACTTTACACTCAAAAGCATTGTATCATCATAGTGTTTGGTGTTTCTTTTATTGTGATTGATTTTGTATCTGGAACAGAATTTTAATTATGTCATTTTGATCTTAGAATTTAATATAGAAATAGAGAATATAAAGTCACTAAAAAAGATTACTTATATTGAGGAATGACTTTAAAAGGAAAGGAGAAAAGGAGCTGAATACATTCATCTTGGCTAAGAGACAGTAAAGTTGAGACAGAAGTCTATAAATATTTGGAACTTGTAAACACCCAGGGAGAAAAGATGTATTTTTATTTTACAGCAGGATATAGCTAAGAGTAAGAACATGAAATATAGGATGACTCACTTTTATGGGATTACTATTCTGGTAGGTTGGAAGGATGCCAAGATATGGTTTATCTCTTTTTCAAAATTATGGGCTTCTTGAGAGCAAGGATCATATCTCAGTAATTTTTGTATTCTTAGTGTTGACATATTGTTTATGCTCATAATTTACTTGAGTTTTAGCAAAGCATCTGGCAATTTGCACATTATTCTTTAGTAAAGGTAGAGAAATGCCAGCTAAGTGATGGTATTGTTAAATGGATTTATGACTCTCCTTAGCTATAGAACAGTGCTACTGGATCATAAACTGAACTATAAGTTGAGCTAGCTCTTTTTTAATTTATATCTCAGTGTCTCCCATGTGATAAATTTTAGGTTTTTATTGAATGAAGAATTTGAATGAATGCCCCCAGGGCTCTGATCCTAGCCATTTTCTCAAAAATATCTGTGGAGATCCCATCCCAAAATTTAACTTGAGTTTTGAATAGTAATTATTGTTCACAATAATGGGTAAATTTTATAGTCTTTTAAAGTTCTAGAGTCACAAATAATTATATGGTCTACAAACTTTGTACCTGGAAATTTTGTGAGATTCATTGAGGGAGAAAATAATAATTGTACTCAGTAATTTTTGGAGTTACGTTATTAACATCTATTATAGGGCCTCCCCGGTGGCGCAGCGGTTGAGCGCTGGGTTGCGAAGCTGCCCGCAGCCTCTGCGGCGCCAGTTCGATCCCCAGCTGCTCCCCTGCCACCAGAGGAGGATCCCACATGGCGCGCAGACCTCTCTTGCCGCCCACTGCTCCCCTCAGCAGTGTACTTCGGTCCTTCTGCCTGCTCTGCTCCCCGCTCTGGCTCTGGTGAATTCTCTCACCCTCCCGTGCTTCTGACTGTACCCAGTGCATGTATAAACGAAACAAACGAACAAACAAACAAATAAATAAATAAAACATGCCTCTATAAAAGAAAAAAAAAATCTATTATACATTTGGGATTGTCAAAGTCACATCTGCCACAGACTTACTTGTTCTGTTAGAGGTTAATAATAATAATAATAATAATAATAATAATAATATTTACCAAATATAGAGTCAAAAGGAAAAATGATGTAATAGATATTCTAGCTACAGAGAAATGTGTAATATATATGTATAATATATGATCCTGGTTACTCTGTCATAATGACAGAGAACTATATAGATTGAATGTGTTGATATTTTTTTTTCCTTCCTACTTGTTCAGGCAGACTGCTAATTGGATTTTCACCAGGTGATTTATGACAGGTTGACTCTATACTTTTAAGTTTGTATTAGTTATGTATTGCTATGTAACTAATTGCTCCCAAATTTAGTGGCTTTAAGCAACATTTATCACTTAATTGGTTCTGTGGGTCAGGAATCTAGGTGCAGCTTATCTAGGTCCTTTGTTTCAGAGTTACTTTGAAAGGTTGCAGTTATTTCAAGTCTTGATTGGGAAGAATCTGCTTCCTAGTTTACTCACGTGGTGCTTGGCAGGATTTGTTACCTCATAAGCTTATGGGTGAGGCTTTCTGGGTTTCATGCCACGCGGGCGTCTCCATGGAGCATTTCACAACATGGCTCTTTTCTTCATGAGCAAGCGAGGGCATGAGAGTGTTAATTAGTAGATGGAAGTACAAATCTTCTGTAGGTTAATCATGGAAATGACATTCAGTTACCTCTGCAGTATTCTGTGCACTGGAAGTTACTAGGTATTGTCTATACTCAAGGGAAGGAATTAGATGAGGTATGTATACCATGGGGTGGAGGTTGACAGAGGGGGCTGGGGGGTGATTGGAAACCATGTCCAAAGTGCCTGCTACAGAGGCAAGGAAGGAGACTTTAAGATGACATTGGACCCAGTTATTGTCCTCTTAATTTAGTGGAAATATAATAAAATGCAACATGACCTTTCCTTTCATATATAATTTTTTTCAAGGTATAAAAGTTGTATGAATGGTAAGGAGTTGAGGGTAATAGTTCTGGTTCTAGAGAGGTGAAAATTTTTATGAGGTACAAATTACCTCTTTCCTGTTACAAACATTTTTAATAATTTATTTTCAGAAGTCAGTATATGTTCTTAACTTTTCTCCTCCACTCTTTCCTTTCCCTGAGACTGAGCTAAGAGACTAGGTGTAGTCTCCCTAAATCTAGAGGATGTGTTCCATTGAAATTTAGAATTTATCACTGTGAATATACTTAGAGATTCCTCCTTTGTTATGCAGTCAGGGACTGTGCTTATCACTAGTCTTAGTACTTCCATATTTCTGTTTTTCACTTTGTATAAAACAAAGGCAAAATGCAAAAAAAAGTTTATTAAATAATGGCAAAAATATAATTTTCAGATTGATAATACTGCTGAGTTGTAGCAGCTCTATGAGAAGCAGTGAGTCGATACCATGTGGAAGGGTGAAATGTTACAGTCCTTTAATTAAAGAGAGCATTTGAACACTTTTTTTACATCACTTTATCAAAGTCCAATATTTGAAAGTCAAAGATGGCCTTTTGTTTCTGCTCAGCTGGAAAAAAAAGTGCTATATTGTTAATCTTTATGAAAGTTTGGTTAAAATAATTGCTTGGTGGTTGGAGAATTGTCTAACAATCTCTGTGTGCAACACAGCCTCTCTTTGTACCTTGTCTGACAAGGAGATATATTAAGTCTTTAATTTTGTCTATGCTAAACAAGATCTGACAAGACAAACACATTATACCTTAAAGAAACCCTTAAAATCTCACTATTGCCATCGATGACAAATTTTGCAAGCATTTAAATTTTGTTTTAATGTTTTTAACCTTGCTTCAGTTTTATGGTAAGGAAATTTTAAGATTCTAAGTTAAAAAAAATTGTTCCTAGGATAACCAAGTTTGATCTTTAAACCTCAGTTTACTTGTGTGTAAAATAAAGATAATGATGGGAAACAATACTTTATATTGTTGTTGACCCCACTTAGCTCCACAGTTCTGGAATTACTTCTAATTTCCCCTCTGTACGGCATCACATCAGCAATCTGAAATGCCATTTCTTTTAACTATTTTCTTCCTCAGAATTCCTGTAGTCCGATACTCTTCCTAGCCCCTTCTGTTTTACAAAATCTAATATAAATATGTGAAACATGCATCCCAGTGCTTAAAAAAAAAGCCATGTTTCATCTTACATTTAATTTTGCTACTATTTTGTGAACAAAATTTCATATTTAAAAATACAAATGTTTAAAAATAATTTTGCTTAAATGAGATCAAAACTAGTAAGTGCTTCAAATAACTTTTCATTCTGCAATTCTATGCTAATCAAATGACTGTTTATGTTCATTTGATCAAGTTAACATTTAAACAGGTGAGACCCAAAGTAGTAGTTAAAAAGTATTAAAAAGTAAGTATGGCTTGGATATATTCTAACCTGCAATTTTAAGTGATTTTGGATAATTATAGATTTTTGTCTTGCCGAAGAATTACACCAAGGTTTCTGGGGTGACCTTTGGTTCCTAATTCATTCTGTAGAACTGGGTCTCAATAGTATGTGGCTCAGACATTCATTCATGTCTACAATCAGAAGGCCTTTGATGGCAGTGATGTCATCCACTTGCAGTGATTCCTGCCACCTCTATACAAGACCTGGTGACAATTAGGTTTTCTTATAGCACTCTGGAGTCTGTGACACATACCTTACAAATGTAAGAAGTCATTTCTTTTCTTTGTGTGTGGGTAGCTTTTTATTATTATTATTTTTTTAAATTTCATATATTTTTTACATCATTTTTCATTTTTGCACAATGTATGCATTTTCATACTGGTTATAGTCCCCATACAATTTCCACCTCCCCTTATTTTGATCCTACTCCCTCCTCTCCCCTCCCCCACCCCAATAGTGTTTCTCTAGTTTATAGTTGCTTGTTGATTTTGATTTTTACTTTATTATAATTAGTCTTTTTCATGGTCCTTATTAGGCTTTCTAAGTTCCTGCTATGAGTGAGACCATCTGGTATTTTTCTTTTTCTTTCTGGCTTATTTTGCTGAGCATGATCCCTTCCAGCTCCATGCATGTTGCTGCAAATTGCATGAAGTTTATCTTTTTTGACTGCTGAGTAATATTCCATGGTATATATGTACCACATCTTCTTGATCCAGTCATCTACTTTTGGGCATTTGGGTTGTTTCCATAGCTTAACTATTGTAAATAGTGTTGCTATAACCATAGGGGTACAGGTGCCCTTTTGAATTAATGTTTCTGTGTCCTTTGGGTAAATACCTAGGAGTGGAATTGCTGGATCATATGGAAGCTCCATCTTTAGCAGGTTGAGGAATCTCCACACAGCTCTCCATAGTGGTTGGACCAGTTTACACTCCCACCAGTAGTGCAGGAGAGTTCCTTTTTCTTCACATCCTCGCCAACATTTGTTGCTAGTTTTTTTTTTTTTTAAGATTTATTTATTTTTATACAAGAACTGGGGTAGAGGCCCGAGGCACGGGAGGGTGAGAGGATTCACCAGAGACAGAGCAGGGAGCAGAACAGGCAGACGGACTGAAAGCACTACTGAGGGGAGCAGCGGGCGAGACAGGAGAGGTCTGCCACGCCATGTAGGAATCTCCCTGGCCGGACAGGAATCGAACCTGTACTGCAGAGGCTGCAGACAGCTCCACAGCGCAGCGCTCAACCCACTGCGCCACCAGGGAGACCCTGTTGCTAGTTTTTTTAATATGTGCCATTTTCACTGGCATCTCATTGTAATTTTGATTTGTATTTCCCTGATTACAAGTGATGTTGAACATTTTTTCATATGCCTGTTGGCCATTTGCATTTCCTCTTTGGAGAAGTTTCTTATTAGCTCTTCTGCCCATTTTTTGACTGGGCTATTTACTTTATTTTTGTTGAGTCTCATCAGCTCTTTGTAGATTTTTGTGATCAGTCCTTTATCATTAGTGTTGTGTGCAAAAATTTTCTCCCAATCGGTGGGGTGTCTCTTTATTTTGGTTACTGTCTTTTTTGCTATAGAGAAGCTCTTTAATTTGATGTCGTCCCAGCTGTTTATCTTTGCCTTGTAAGAAGGTATTTCTGAGGTATTTTTCTAGGTATAGGCTGTGATTTTTTGGTGTGGCAGTTTTTCCATCAATCACACCCATAACACAAAAACTGGAGCTTTCAGTAGAGTCTTGCATGTCTGTCAGTTTGAGTTAGAACATAATGCACCACCTATTCTACTCACAGGTAATATACAGTAAGAGTCAAACTTACATGAGTGCCAATTTCAAAGGGGACATGGTTTGACTCACAGTGGCCTCTGAAGTTTCAGCTCAGGGACAAGACTCTTGGTGATCCCTGATTTGAGAAAATAGTTTAGTAGCCTGTACTGGCAAGCACACTTTTATAGAAGGTTCTTTGCCAGACTAATTTCAAAGTCAAAGTCACCAAGAGGTTGTATAATCCAAATAATATTCTAATCACTGTGATAGCAAGGGTGGGAACTGGTTAGGAACCAAGGGCTATGGAAAGGCACCCCAGAATCTTAAGTTCCATGTTTTAAACTGAAAAATCAATATAGGCATACTATTTTATGAAATTAATTTTATTTGGAGTTGAATTTATATGCAATAAAGTGCACTTATTTTGATTAAAAATTGATGTTTGGACAAATATTTATCTAGGCAGTCACCACTACAGGCATTTATTTGCCCAGCACTACGGGACAATTAAAGATCTCTTATTGAGAATGATACCTTCATCACAAAAGGGATCTTTCATCAAGGACTGATGTTTCATTTTGTTAGGGGGAAAAGGATGTCCTAAAGCTAATTCCATACAGGCTTTGTGGACTCCACCCCCACCCCAGGCCAAAGCCAAAGACACTGGGAACTCCAAATCCCATCACCACCAAAGGGAAGGTGGCTGGGACCTGAGGGTGGGGTTAAGCAGCCAGGTTGGTATAAAGCCAGACACGTGGGCTTTGGAGGGGTTCCCCCATTTTGGCTCTCTGCCAGCTCGCAGTGTCCAGCCAGCTCTGAATGCCTTTGGGTTTCCAGGTTGGCGGATCGGGTAGGACGCATTAAAGACTTTATTTCCCTATTTTCTCCCTGAGTTGCACATTTTCCTTATTTCCTTTTCCCTTGTAAATAAACCTTTTATTAACCTTTTGTGTATGCCTGTGGTGGAGTATTAATAAGTCCCTTTTAAGCGCGCGGGTGAGGACCCACAGCCAGGCAACCCGTTCAATATCGGGCTGCCCTATAACAATTTCACTGGAAGATTACGTATGAAGTCTGTTTTGTCTGAAGATATCCTCAACTAAGCACACATCGAGGTAGAAGTCTTGTAGAGGTGAGGATCATAAATCAATAAAGTATCTTCTATTTTCCAAGTGTGCTTTTTGTTTTTATAATCCTGACCTGGATTGAATTTCAGAGAACCCAGAGAGATCTGGGCTCTCTTCCTGGCTCTCTGACTCTACATGGGCTGTGAATTTGGTTAGGTTTGTGGGCCTTCCACCTTGGTTTCTATATGAGTAAAATGAGAGGGGTTAGCTTAACTTGATGGTTTCTGCTTCTGATACTCTTGATTTCTCATGATAATGAGGCAGAATTATTTGATTTGAATATGAATGTCTCAAATGTAATAGAAAACTACTTGCTGCCAGGGTTGCTTTTCTGAGAATGGATTGTATTCGTTAATGAACAGCATAGGATCTGAATGTCTTTGTAGCAGTTATTCCTGGCATTTCTCTCAGTATGGGATATGTCTTGATTAAACTCTCTTGTGACCTTGAAATTACTTAGGTAAATAGCCTTCTAGATACATGTGTTTGTCTTGCTTTTTTTTATAATGGCTCCTTTTTATTGGTTCTTTGTAGGGAAAAGAAAATCTTATCTCTGCCTTTCAGGCCTGTAACCACCCCTAAAAGGCAAAAACAAAGAAGTGCATTGTTAACTGTTGTGCAGTTAGGGGTTGGCAGGAATTGTTTATTATGAATATCAGAGTTTGATTAACATAGGTGCCATATTACAGATGCCCCTAGACCATTTTAATGCAAAATGAAATTAATCACAACACTTAATAGTACAGACTGTTCCAGATTTACAGATACCTTGCTGATCTAGTTGTAGATAGTAATTTCTAGCTGGAAAGGTATTTATTTTCCCTTAGAAACAGCATTTTAAATAGTGATTATGTTCTCCGAATACAAAGACCTGTTAACCCACAATATATGTAAATTATGGAACCTAAGTGCCTTTCAAACTAGATTATTTATAACTGGATTTCTACAGGGGAGTACTGGTTTACTGATGTAGAATATTTACAAACATTTTGATCACCTGATATGTATTAGCCACTATTCTGGGCACCGTGAATACAGGGATAAATAAGATTTTTGTCCTCCAAGAGTGCATGACAAGATACACATAAATAATCCAAAACAACAAAGTTTAAAAATGAAATTATGTGGCATGCTCAGGGATTACCACTATGTGTATGGTACTGGGGACTGGGAGGGAAAATACCCAACCAGTTGAGGCAGGGGCTGTCTTAGAGGAGGATGAGTAGAAATGTATAAGATGAATGGGAAGTGGGAAGAGGGAGCATTGTAGGCAGAGGAGACAAATGAGCAAGGAAGAAACTGAATACTTTGGTATTTCTGGGGCAAAGCAAGAATTAGAAGAGGTGGAAGGGAGAAGTAGGGAGCAGATTATGGTGCATCTTAATTGTCATGTTTAGAGACATGAGGTTTTCCTTTGATTATTCAGAGCTAAAAGGCCACACAAAATTAGTTTGAGGGTGCAGGGGAAACAGCTTTATCAAGCTGTTACAATCAATTGGTTGAGAAATGATGAAGGCCTAAGTTTGAGCAGAAGTAGTCAAGATGGAAAGAAGGGGAGATACTAGGCAAATATTTAAAAAGTAAGATAATTAGATCAGAGGATTGATTCAGTTTGAGGGATAAGGGCAGGATGTTCAGACTTCTGCTTTTTTTTTCTTCTAGTTGAGTGACACAGAGGCAGATACCCAGAAAAAGAGGCAGTAAAAATTCAGTTTGAACTAGTTGAGTTTGAGGTGGTCATGGAGATAACCAGTATACAGTTGACACATCTCTAATGTCTCTTTAAATAAAGAAATTTAAGACCTAGAGGGAAAGATTTAGGAGTCATTGACATATAGATAGCTGCTGAACCCTAGAATAAATAAAATTAGGATTAAAAAAAACCTTCATTCAGAAGTGAGCTTGGCATACTTTGGGGCAATTGCTTTTTCTAGTTTTTTATGATTCTTTTAAAATTGAGAAATTGCCTATCAAAGTACCATGCTTACTAAATCATTAGCAGCTGTCACTCGTTCATTTGTTCATTGGTTCAGCAGATATTTATTAAACACAATAATGGGCTTGGATTTTAGCACATACATAAAGTGGTGACAGAAATATCTCCTTGCCCTTTAAGAGGTTGTAATCAGGATGATCAGATTCTTTCTGCTTTTAAGTCCTCTCCTATGAATGAGGTTACTTTAATGGGTAAACATTTCTGATAGACAGATATTAGCAAATGACCATTGTGTTTGCTGCAGGAAAAAAAGATGTATCTTACTCTTAGTTCTTTGTCCTATTTGTTACAACACAGAATCTTATTTGTTCAAGGTAAACAATGGAGAACATTGTAAAGAAGGGAACATAAAGCTGAGTGTTTTCTCCTGGGAATGTGCTTCTGTGTCAGATGAGAGGATAGTTGTCCACTATATATCTAAATGAAAGAATAGTTGTAGCCACTAATATTAGGTCAGCACTGTTCATTGTTCCAGAAACTGTCCAGTTGGTATGCTGATTGATTTTGTTCCTGTTACTCAGAATTGTAGACAATTGTGCTTTTTTTTGGTCTTCCTTACTGTGCTGATAAGAGTTATCTTGTGGGCTTCATATTTTTGTTTCAAATGGCCTGGGTTGGGGAGTGCAAAGGGAATGTAGTAGGATAATCATGTATCTTTAGGCTGTTCTATTTATGATGTGCCAATTAACTGAAGTAAATTTAGCCCTGTGAAAAAAAATTGATTCTATAAAAGGAGAAAGCAAATCTAGAGTACACATAGAACATCGTGAATGTAAATTCAAGAATTAACTAAATTCTGCTAACATGAAGATATTTTTGAAGTTTCTGAGTAATCATGTTGTTTTATCACATTATTTGCCTGAATTTTGCCTTTAAAATGCATTTTAACTAAAATGAATCCTGCAGCCTTGATTTGTCTCTCCAATTTTATTGCTGATAACTTAAATGTGAAGCATCCAACTCCTGCCATTTCTACTGTTTCTATGGTAACTAAAGTGTGCAAACCCAGCAGTATCACTTTCTTTCGCAGCTGGCATTTTGTGTTCACAGTAAGAAGAGGAGTTTTAGTAAAGGATAGTCTGTGTTAATTGGGATGTAAGTAGGTCAGAACAATTTTTGTATCCTTTCTTAATTCTTTTGTGGGGGGGCAGGGGAGTAAGCGCATGTGCATGAACTGTACCTTTTTAAAAAAAAGCATATGCTTTCACTTACATTGGTCACTGTTAAAGTTAGTCTCCTGAAAATTAAGCATGTTATCTGTAAACACAACTCAGTATGGAACCCTGTGGATTAGATGGAGCTGTGAGACTTGCACTTAGCCTTGCACACCCTTGAGTATATTTCCATTAAGAAAAAGGAACTGATTGATGTGAAAAGGCTTTGAGAGTTAAACACATTTAAGACTGATTATATAGTTTATTTTGTTGTTATTTTTGTAACATCAAGTGTCTTGTGACCTTAACAAGATACTTGTTCTTGAGGGGAAAGCTAATCTCTATTATGGGATGAACATTTAAGAATGACTCCTTTTGCGATTCTTAATCTTAACTGGGTTCTTTCTACAAAAGAGCTCATAGCCACTGTGCCTCTAAACCATGTCACTGCCTCTTACCCTCATCTCAGCTTCTGGTAGGGAGACCCTGCTTTTAGAGTAGCCAAAGGCTTCAGGCAGGTTATATTAAAGCTATTCGACACTTCAGTACTAGCTGGATAGTCTTCCTTGTGTCCTTACTCAGTTGTGGTGCTTGTATTCTTTGTTTTTAATAAAGCATGACTGTAACAGGAGTTAGCAAACAGTGGTCTAAGACCAGCTTTCTAATTTTTTCCCATTCATCAGCTTATAGTTTATTTTCATTTCTTATGTGAAATAATTTTTGCTCCTATATCTCATACTTTAATATAAGACACTTTCATACCTTTTTAATTCTATACCTTTATTTTGAAAGGATTACAGCTCAAAATTTTGGAATACAAATAATGTAGCATAGGGGTATGTAACAGTGCATTTGCTAATTTTACAATTATAAAACTTGTTATATCCTGGAGATCCCATTCTCATTAAGGTGTTCAGAAGTGTACTCTACATCTGCCTACATTTGCCTTCTTATGCAGATCTTATTGATGTGGCTGACTTCTGCAAATACACAAGGATTATTTTTTCTGATTTGCCAATGACCTTTTAATTGCCCAATCAGGTTGTTTCTTCTCAATTTTCATTCTGTTGCATCTGAAGACCACCTCTTCCTCTTTAAATTCTCTTAGTTTCTAGAACCAATTACAGGTTCTTTCTTTGTTTTTTTTTTCCTCTAACCATTCTTTATTTCTTTTAGCATTATTTATTTTTATTATATTTTTTAGAAACATTTCTCTAGTTAAAAGCTAATAGATATCAAAAATCCAACTGAGTTCATTTTAATACTCATTTATTAAGTGATCATGCATTGGGCAGCATCCCATCTTGCGAGTAGAAAGGCATTATGGAGAGCTATTCAAAAGAAAAGGGTTTTATAAGCAGAAAAAGGGCAAAATATAGGGAGGAGGGAATTATTTCAAGCTCAGGTAACATACCTGTGAGATAAAGGTCTTGTGACAGATTATTTTCTTTTGGGGAATGGAAAAGATAGCTTCATAAGTACTGAGCTGTTGATACTACATTCTGGGAGGAGTTGAGGCTGCAGGGGGTTTGAAACCAAAGTTAGATTAGGTATTAAATCTTGATGGCCTTAGCACAACCACCTCTATTTCGGTCTTGTTTCCTTTTTAACAAAACAATTCCAAAATATACAAGATCCAACACAATAGAAACAATATATTGTAGTAGAAAATGACAGTCTCTCTAAACTTAGCAGTCAGAGATTGGGCAGAACCTCAAATAAATCAATCAGTCTGTCCTATCTATAGCTATCTCTGTCTATCTCTGTCATCCAATACAAATTGTAAAAAATATTGGCAAGACAGAGAGGTGATGTAACAAAGTGATGTTAATTTTAATCATGAAAACCTAGTCTTTCCAAGTGTCTGCATCAACAATGCCTCCTTCTTACCTCTCCACTACTTTTCCTGCATTGTCCCCTCTCATGTTGACTTCAGCCATATTAACCTTTTATTATACTCTTTCTCCAGTTAGTTAGCTCATTAAGGTTTTTCCTAATTGCTCCCAACTCATGACCTTACCCTTTTGCAAACCTTGCAGCCAGCTTTACCTCAGAACGCAATCCAAACAGTACTTAAGAACCAATCCAGTTCTGGTACTCAAATGATTTCTCCAAAAGCTGAAGCATTGGAGACAGCAAGCATGCCCTCCCCTGCGTTCTCTTCTCTCTCGAGTCATCAGCACCATATCACGGCCTTTGCTGATGCCCGCAGTTCTAGCTTACATTGTCTCTAGTTCACCAAGCAAGCGCCTACCTCAGTCCTTTCAGCTTGTTCACTTAAATATCCAGATGGCTTATTACTGCACTTTCTTCAGATCTTATCCTAAATGTCACCTTCTCAAGAAGGCATTCTCTGAGTGATTTAAAATAATGCTTAAATAATAATGAAAATAACACCTTTTCAATGCACTCCCAATTGTCTTTTCCCATTCCTTCCTTATTTTTTTATCTTTAGTATCTTCTTAATGAGTGATATGTGCCAAAGAACATTTATGTATGTGTGGTTATAAAGCATTAAAAATATAGCAAACAGTTCAGAAGACTTGTCACTTTAACCCAATTGCTCTTTTTACTCAAGTTTTTTCACAAACTATCCTCCTGCTGCCTCCTACAAGGTATTACAAATACACTAAGTTTTGAATCTATTATTCAGTTCTCTTTAGAAGAAGGTTTATCACATTTGTATATATGCTCGAATAGTCAATTCTTTTTCTTTACTTGGCTTTTTTAGGAAAATGGCATCCTGCTGTATATAGTTTTGTAGAAGCTTGCTTTTTTTTTCACTCAACATAATGCTTCCAAGACTGAAACATGTTTTTACATTAATTTATAATTCAGTGAGTTTTCACTGCTACTTCAAAATTCATTGTGTTATTTTATCACAATTAATTTTTCCATTTTCCTATTAGCTAGAAATTTGAGTTTTGTCCAGATTTTTTTTCTATTCCAAACTGTGCTGCTATGAACATTCTTTGGTGAATCTAAAAATGGAATTCCTGAGTTGAAGGGTATGCAATTGTTCAAAATTGCAAGTTGATACCACAAATAGTTGTCCAAAGAAGTTGTTCTGTCACCAGCAGTGTGTTGGAGTTGTCAGTGATCTACTTGTTCTCGAGTTTCAGTCCACAAGGTGTAAAATGGTATTTCACTGTGGTTTTAATTTCATATTTCCCTCATTATTGGTGAGGCTGGGCATTTTTTTCATGTCCTTAGCTCTTAAACATGGTTTTTGTTGTTAAATATCTGTTTGAACATTCTGCCCATTTTTCTCTTAGGTTGTTTTTCATATTGTAGAAGTTCTTTATTCTGATACTAAATTTGTTGCTTATGTATTGCAAATGCTCCTGGCAGTTTGTGCTTTGTCTTTACACTCTTTATCTTTGATGTTTGGAGGTTATTTAAAGATATAGCCAGTTATTTCTCTGAAAAATGAATAGGATTGAAACAATCTGTGCTTTGAAAATTTAGAAGGATTTATCTTTCTTAACTCCACTGTATGTATAATTGTATTCTTTTTTGTAATTTGTAATGTTTATTTACACCTTCTCTCCCCTTGCTCCAGTGTCCTAGATGCAACATAAATCCTCTTTAATTCATAGATTCCTGCCCTTAATCTTTTTATTCTACTTTCTTTTGGTTTACTCTTTTGGCTCACTCCATGCCCCCTTTACTTACCAACTTAGGTACATAGTTTATTATGTTCAGCCTTCCTGTCTAACAAATATTTAAGGCTATAAATTTCCCTTATTGGTACTGCATGAAATATAGATACAAATCTATTATGTATTTCACAGATTTGATAAGTTGTATAATTTGTGAGTATTTTAAATGCCTTCATAGTTTCTCCTTTTACCTCTGAGTGATTTATAAATATTTTAAAATATCCAAATATATGGAATTTTAAATTTATGCTTTTATACTTTTAATTGTGTTGTACTCAGAAAACATAGTCTGTTTGTTAACAATACCTTGAAATTTTGTCAGACCTGTTAGTTCATGATCAATATTTGATGTTGTTCCATGTGTGCATGAGAAAAATCTGTATTCTCTCATTAATGGGTAAAAAATAGATCAGTTTTTTGATTGATGTAGATCAATTTTGTTAATTGTGTTTGGATAATCTCTATCTTAGAGATCTTTTGTATCTTTGACATCAGTAATCGAGAAAAGCACATTGTCACTAGTCTTTCCCCCTCCCTGAAGTTATTATCAATTTTTGGTATATACTTTTATATATGCATATGTATGTGTACATAACAAATCTAGAAATGTTGCCTCTTCCTGGTAAATTGAACCTTGTAACATTCTGCAGTGACCATCTCTACTCTTACTAATACTTTTGTCTTTATTTTGACATTACTGTACTTGATTCCACCTTCCTTGAGCATTTTTCCTGATACATCTTTTTGTTTAAAGATATATTTTCATTTATTTATGCATATAAGAACTGGGATATAGGCCCAGAGGTAGGTGGGGAGGAGTGGGTGAGAGGATTCACTGAGACAGAGTGGGGAGCCTAACAGGTGGATCTACTGAAATACACTGCTGAGGGAAGCAGGGGGCAAGACAGGAGAGGTCTGCTGTGCCATGTGACTTAGTTCCCTGGCTGGGGTTTGAACTGATGCCGCAGTGGCTGGTGATATCTTGATAGTGCTGAGACTTTAATCCCTGCACCACTAGCGAGGCCCTGATACATCTTTTAATAGCCATTTACTTCTAGTTTTTATGGTGTCTGTGCTAGGTAGATCTTTTGTAAATATGATAGGAATGGGTTTTGTTTTTGATCCAATGTGGAAATAATCTGCTTTTAGTAGAAAAGTCCTTAGACCTAAGTTAGGAAGGTTTTCCTCCAGAGAGAGTTTGCTTTTGTTCTTAATGGTAGCATTTAGGGCCTCCCTGGTGGTGCAGGGGATTAAGACGCAGCCTGTGAAGCTATCCGCAGCTACTGCAGCATAAGTACGATCCCCAGCCAAGGAGCTACCCACATAGCGCAGCAGGCCTCTCCTGACTCGCCTGCTGCTCACCTCAGCAGTGTATTTCAGTAGATCTGCCTGTTCTGTTCCCCACTCTGTCTCTGGTAAATTCTCTCACCCCCACACTTCTGGCCTGTACCCTAATTCTTGTATGCATAAATAAACCTTTAAAAAAATGGATGGTAGCATTTAGGTTTACTTAAGCTACCTTGAGGATCTGTGGTAGCAGACTCAGCTTCTTCACCTTGGATGGTGGCCCAAGGTTCTATGTCTCCACTTTAGTGTATTATTGGCATTTTGTTCCCAACATAGTTTCCAGACGTATTCTACACCAAGCCTACATGCTCTAATCATATCAAAATACCTGTCACTTCTTCCAGCATGCCATGTCTGTGCTTCTGTGACAATGCCCATATAGGATTCGCTAAGCTTGAAAAATCATTTCTTTTATGCTTATCAAAAACTTAGTCATCCTTAAATTCATATGAAATCATCTCCTTCCTAAAAACTATCCTCATATTCACTGAAAAAAATAATTCATCACTGTCATTTTATTTTGCTATTTTCATAATCTATTTTTATTCTAAAAATTTCTTTCCCTACTAGATTTTAAGCTTCCTGAAGTTGGAGGATTTACATTTTATTTTTCTTTGTTTCATGAAAATCTTCAGTAAAATATTTTATATATATAATCTTTGGTAAATCATTGTCAAACTTGAATTTTGAAGATTTGGTTTTTCTCTGATGCTGTTTTACTCCTTTTACTCTGGTAAACTAATCTTTTCATGTCTTCAGTTGTTATACTTCAGTGACAGTAACTTTCAAATCCAAATCTCCCCTTTTTCCACTCCCTTGGATTGAGGCATCTCACACTACTCAAACTCAAAATATCATCTCCTTTTCTGTGTTGTTCCCCTCCACCTTTCATAACTTTTTAGTCTAAAAGGTACCTATCATTCTTCCAGTCACATAAACTCTAAGCCTTGGTTGCATCTTGTTCACTCTTTTTCTTAACCTTCTGACTTCAACTATAATCGGAAAGTTCTATTAATTTCTTCTTTAAAATATTATACCCCATTCCATACTAGACTCTCCATTTGAGCTGAGAGGACCTTGGGCTCTTGTCACTTCACACCCAAGCCCCTCTCTCTCTCCTGTAATTTCTCTGCCTCTAATATAAAGGCCAGGTTACTTCACATGGTGTGTTAGAGTATCTAGATTCTAGGTCATTATACTGCCCCCTCACCTGTGGCCAGACTCCCACTGCCCCCTCCCCTCAGTGCTCCTGCCCATCTTTAGCTCTGTTTCTCAGTGTCTGCACATGGGCACACCTTCCAGTGAGCATTTCTTTTAACAATAGAGACTCTCATTAATCACTTCCTCCTTTGAACTGCTTTTTTAAGTGCTTATTATTTTCATTGAAGCTTAATAGAGTCAGCAAATTGGACCGGATCTTAAAAGTAATCTAGTTTAACCTCTAACTCAGTCCCCTCTGTAACTCATACATAGTAGTACCTTCTTTTATTACATGAAACGTCTGATTTTTCTTTTCTACTTACAGAGTGAGCGTCTGGAAGTTAGGAATTTGGTTTTCTGTGCTTTTGTTTTTCTCTTAATTCTTAGCATGGTTATCACACTCACTTGTTTCCAGAGACATTAAAAATATGTTCATTGACTGATTAAATGAATCACGTACATTAAAGACAAATTTTTCTTTCCAAATAGTTTACAAAGGTGACTTACTTGTCTAAAAGACAAGCCTATAGCCACAGTTCTTGTTTCCAAATGTCTGTAAATGAGGATGCTTTAAAAGATGGTGGATACATTTGCAGCCTACTCTTTTCTTAATATAGCTTGGTATTAGCCTTAGTTTTTATTTTCCTACATCTTGAAATTATTTTTGGAATTTCTCACTTTTGCATGAACTATAACTGAAAAGGCATGTGAATTTTAATGGAATCTGTTGAATGTTGATCATGTTTCCCTACAGTTCAGAAATATTTATCAAGGGATATTTCATTTGATTAATTTAAATAAAGGAAATTATGTTGTGGTTTGAAATCTTAGTAAAATTTTTCAACCACAAAACTGTTGTGGGCAGCAAGTGGGCAGTTATAATTTGTGCAGGTTTTTTAATTATTACTGGTAACATCTGTGGAATAAATAGAAATAAATGATAGCTTTAATTCCTTTGTAATTACTTGTGTGCTATAATTTTGAAAGACATGTTTCCATAACAAGGATGTGTAAGTTAAGTTAGTGTTAACTTGAAGTATGTAAAATGCTTACTTATTTTATTATAGTTTTGATGAAAGTGTAAAACTGATAGTTTCATAATTTTTTTTTTTCATTTTAGAGCATGTCAAAAGAATAAACATAGTAATTTGAATGCTCTATTTTTATTTCTAGAAACCAGCAAATATCCTAGTAATGGGAGAAGGTCCTGAGAGGGGGAGAGTCAAAATAGGTAGGTAATTATTCCTAAAATAATTTATGAAGAAACTGAAGTGATGAAAAGATGGTTTCCCTTTTTAGTGCTCTTATTTAAGTAGTTAATTTTTAAATTGTTTCCACATAATATTTTTAGAAAAGATGCTGGGAAATGTAGGTACTTTCTGCCACCCCTCGGATTTATTCTCAGATTTAAGGTTCTATAATTCTCAGCTGACGCAGTTGCCAAGCAAGCCTGTAAAAGACTCATTCCCATGAATGAACACAACCCAGGCTTATGCCACAGCCACTGTCCTGCACAGTGACTCTAAAAGTAATACCCCTAATCTTACTTTGATCTCAGCCTTACCAAATGGTCTTTCCCTGAATATATCCCTCCACCCTGACCTGATACACATGGATCTCTCCTCCCCCTGTTTACAGGTGCAGTACCAGGTACCAACATACCCTTCCCAAATGATATGTATTTTTATAAACTCTTACTTGCCCGTAAGTAAGAGTCTTACTTACTGTAGACCCTTACTTGGTAAGACACTGGCAGGAGTCCTAGGGAAAGGCATTCTTTACTTGGAATGTAGGTGCTATTTTGAAAGACTGTGCAAGCTACCGTCTCTCTAAATCCAGCTTTCCTCCCCTGTAATATCTACAGTAGAGGGTGGTTGTAGAAAATAAATGGGGAAACATATGAGAATATTTATTATAATAAATCATAAATTGTTTATTTTGCTGACTCTCACGGGTAGGTACCATCCTTTATCGCCTTCTCACTTTTACCAGTGTCTAGCAAAAAGGACACTTAATAAATGCCTGGATGAAAAAGAGTAGGAGGGTGAAAGAATATCCTTTGCAACTCTGAAGGCTGTAAAAGAATTCTATATCATATATACCTATGCCATGGGGTGGGGGGAGAAATGAGCTAAGCAATGCTTTATTCTAATACCGTATAGAAGAAATTACATATATTGAATGTTCCATATATTTTGGAGGCTTTAAAAATAAATTTTCTTTCGTCAGTCTGCTTTTTTTGCTATTAGAATATATTTCATGCCAGGGTGATACAAAAATATCGTAACATCACTCACTACAAATTCATTCTGTCCTGCTTCAACCCGGTTAGCCTGCAGCTTGGTTTTCTACTTCTTCACTAATCCAGTTCCTAAAGAAACTTTTTTTTCTTGTTCCTTCCCCAATTTTTTTTAATAGAGGTAATCTGGGTTTATAAAGTATAAAATTCAGGCTGTAAAAGCTATTTTAAACCAACTCTTCTCTCCATATAGTTTACAAGGAGACTTATTGGTCCAAAAAGAAAAGGGAAAAAAAGCTTATTATCTATGATTTCTTTCTTTCCTAATATCTTCCCTTCTCTTTAAACCTCTACTCTGATTTTAACTGAAATTAAGAGTCATTTAAAAATACTGTTGTTAAAAACCTAGTAGCTGCTTTCCTTTCTTTGCCCCTTTCCTTCACATTCCTTTTCTACCATTCTCACTGGTTTCTACCATTCTCACTCACACTTTTTTTTCTTACAAGCATTTATGGAGTACCCTTTTGCTAATAAACAAAAGGTGAAAATGAAAGGGAGATAAAGAATGGTCCCTGTAAGAAACAGTAAAATAAAGTTGACTATACAGTGTGATACTTTCATATGTTACCTTATTTTTTTACACAACCACCCTCTATGTAGATATTACAGATATAAAAAATTGGATATAGAGAGGTTGAAGCTTGCTCAGCCTTTCAAAGGTAATGCTTGAATTCCAAGCCCGTAGTCTTTTTCCCTGCAAACACTGCTGGTGATAGCAAAGCTATCTGGTGTGCCTTCACTGACCACCTTTGTCAGCATAGTTCTGCCTTGGAAATAATCTCAGAGAATCTCCTTAAATCCAACCTAGTGCCCTTCCTAGCTCTTAAATCTCCTCCTGCTGTGCTTAAGCTTCTCATATTATAGCATCTCTGTTCTCCCTTTCTAAAGTTTCTCTTCTTTACCTTTATACATAGTCATCTTCACAGTTTTAAAATACATCTCATATCCATTTTGTTTTCTTTACCACTTGTTCGTCTCCCAACTCCCGCCCTTGTTCTTCTATTTCTAGAACTCATGGTATTCACACATTTGTTCCACTCACCCTATTTTGTTATAATCTGGCCTCTAATTCTATCCCTCTATTGAAACAGCTCTAAAAGGACACCTGTGACCGCTGTCTTATCAAATCTAATGACCTGTATTTAGTCACCATTTTCCTTTACTGCTTTAGCTATGTGTTCTTTTGACCATTCTGATCTTGGGATTGTCTTTTCCCTTGGTTTACTTGACATTTTATAATTCTGTTTTTCCATCTACCACTTTTGCTTTTTTGCTTCTCTATTATTTTCATTATTGCCTCTTATGCCAATTCACCTTCGCTTTAAGATTTTCTAGGCACTGCCTTGGGACATAGCCTCCCTCTACTATTACTTCTTTACTATTAATTCTTCTTTAGAGAATTGATAAACTGTGGCCTTAAATATTGGATACTATGAAAATGATTCTAAGATCTGGTTCTCAGATTCTACTTTCTTACACTAGCTAAAATCCTTCGCTCTATTTGGTTGTCCTGCTGACAACTTATATTCCACTGTTCCAAATCAAATTCATCATCTTCTTATACCTTCCCTTGTTTTTACCAGTCAGCATGTTTATCCCAGTCACCTAAACTTAATGTGTTCTCCATACTACTCTCAAAAAATTGTGCTACTCTTTAACATAAATTCTGTGTTCTAACAGTTTAGGACTATAACTCTGTCCAAGGTTACAGATAAAACTAGGCTTAAAAGTAAATAATAATTAAGAATAAAAATCTAGTGAATAGTCTAGTTGATTAAATTGCTTTTAAATATTTTAATGGTGTGTTGTTTTTAAATTAGTAATGACCTTATGCCTGTGCTTAGCACTTTAATATAGTTGGTTTTTTGTCTGGAAAGAAAGGCATGAAATGGAAAATACATTGTGCCCCTATATCTGAGCCTCTCCTTCCAGCAACCTAAAGACTCCCAAGCCTTATCTAAAATGTTCATGCCTTTTCAACCGTTCAGTGTTGCAGTCTTCAGAACCCAAACCAAGTTCCACTTCTACAAAGATTTATCAACCGTTGTTCTAGGTAAAACCATAAAAGAAACGCAGACCCTTCCCTCAAGGGACTTAGAGTCTAGTAGAAACCAGTAACAACTTTCCTTTATTCTAACAATACTTACGTTTTTTACTTTTATCTACTCCATGTATTTTGTCTTCTTACCTCTACTTAAGCTCCTTGATGGTACTTTTTTCCTTTTGCTCTTTTCTGTTATTTGATACTTCCTAATTAGTACTCACACCAGAATCTTACTACGCGGTTATATTGAACAACAAGTCGTTCTTGCATTGAACAACAAGTCGTTCTTACTATGCTATTGCAGTGTCCATTGCATTGAACAATTTCACTCATATCTGATTTTAGGAAAACAGTTGTTAGTAATGTTTAGATTAGTTCCCTTTTGTGTAAATTAGTAGTTACTTGAAAAAATGGTTTGGAAATCCTTTAAAGTATTTAAAACAAGAATATTTTTGTTTCCTCTGACCTTGATTTTTATCTGACAGTGCATAGATATGACTTATAACTATGGAAGAAGAAAATAGGGGGGAAATATTAACTTTAGTCTTTACGTAAAAATAAAATGGCTTTTCAGTGGGTAAAATAGAATTCCACTATATTACTTTGCCATTGATACTAAATATATAGTATTTCAAAGTAGGTATAATATCGGTAGTGATTTTGAATAGTTTTGTTTGCTAGAGGCAAATTTAATTAAACGGTAGCATCAAGACAGACTTCCTTGGATAACTTTGTTTTTTTAAGATCTGGATTCTCCTGAACATTCTCAGAAAGTCTTGTAAATTATTCAGACTCTAAAACCAAATTACTATAAAGTTTAATGTAAGTGAGATCATAGCATATTAGTTTTGTCTATAGTGAACATTTTATGTACTATTTGCATTTTATAGTACATTGAGACCCCCTTCTACAATCAAAATATCATGTGTATATTATATATTTCAAATTACAGATATCGTTCTTATGATTTTTGCCTTTGTGACATGCATTTGTATGTTTAACTTATTGGATGTCAGATCACTGGTTAAGAACATAGCTGCTAAATTGTAACAGATTTTGTTGGAATACTAGCATCTTTATTTATGATCCCTGTAACCTTAAGCAAGTTGCTTAACTGCTTGGGCCTTAGATTCTGTATCCTCAGGTGGAGAACAAAATACTAAACCAGGATTCTTAAAATGATTAGATGAAGTGATACATGATGTATGTGAAAACCATTTGTAACCCTAAAGTACATTATAGATATAAGGTATTAGTTGTTTATGAAATCTTAAGGAAAAGTGACAGTCTCCAGGACCTATTTTAATAATAAATGTTCTTTTGGGGGGGGGCGCATACCTCTAATATTTAAATCAGTTAACCTTGGTATAAGACCTTTGTTAAATGCTGAATTATAACAAATTATCTCATGTATTCTGTATATGTTCTTGGAAACATGTATGTGATGTAATTATGCAATAAGTGGTTCTAGGTGAGAAGGTAGTGGAGAAGCCCTAGTTTGTAGCATTTGCTGTTTTCCATGATGCAAGTACTCCTATAGCCAGTTTCAAGCCACCAAGATGATGTCAGCAAACGCAGAGCTAGGAAAAGATGTATATAGATTGACTGTCATGAGTGGACTTCATTGTCTTTCAGCAGTTTTTCATTTAAAAAACATGTAGGATTATTGTTGTAAATGTTTCTGAAAGCCAGGAATCTGATGTCATAAACTGGATTCTAATTAAGATTCTAATTTGGACTCTTGTTTTTACTAGCCCGATGACCTTGGGCAAATCAGAGTATCTTTAAGCTTCAGTTACTTCATCAGTAAAGTAGGCCCAATAATAGTAGTAGGCACAATAATAGTGTCTACCTCAGAAGGGGAGATCTGGTGCATGGTGTAGGCCATTGGTTGAAGAAGGGAGGAAAAGATTGCTTTATAAGGTTAGTGGCTATTGTTATCAACTTTGCATGGCTCTAACAGCATGCCAAACTGAGTTTTATATTAACTTATTTTATTTTTTAGCTGACATGGGTTTTGCCAGATTATTCAATTCTCCTCTAAAGCCACTAGCAGATTTGGATCCAGTAGTTGTCACATTTTGGTATCGGGCTCCAGAACTTTTGCTTGGTGCAAGGCATTATACAAAGGCCATTGGTAAGTTAATCTGATATGTATTACTATTTTGCCATTGATTGATCGTAAGTACCAAATGGTATAATAGAGCAACTTTGTATAAAAACCTTTATATGTCTTTGTTCCAGTCCTGTTTTCTAGAGTTTACATTCTTTCAATAGTAGATTTAGATTTTTAACTGTATAGAAAAATATTTCTTTTAAAAGAAAAAAGTATTTTAGAGAATAGAGGTATATGATCCTGTTGAGTTGCTATGGAAACAGCAACATGCAAATTTTATTGTGCACTTACCTACTATGGATCAGAAGAACTAGAGAGATACTTCAGATTATTTTCTTTACAAGAAGAAAAATGGTAGTAGTTTGGTGTTGGAGAGAGCCCCTGCTATTTGGAGAAAAGTGAGTCAATTCTTATGATGATCAGATGGCAGTTTCACCAGTAAGGTAAGGAATACAGGGTCTAGGTAAGTAAGCTATGCTCAGGAACTTGCCATCTAACCTAGTTAAAAAAAAAAAAAAGTGAATAAGAAACCTGTTATAGACAACTTTTTGTTGGATTTAAATCTGCTTCTAATTCAGCCTTCAGAGATTGTGCTGCCTGGTCACTGGTCACTATAGTACCTCCAGAGGGCCTGGCAGCAAATTGAGGGAGTCAGAATAAGAGAACCCTCCTCAAATGTAGAGGTTTCCTTAAAGGAGGTAAAAAGAGAGGATAGGGAAGGAACAAATAGTACTGTTCATATGAAGGGTTAGTTCTGTAAGTCACCTGAATTTACTAAATGTATTTTGTTGTTGTTGAACTTTTTATTTATTGTATTAGGCAGATACTAGTTTTGACTACATTTAGCTGTTTTTGTTGAGTTCTGTTTAATAAAGTATGGGTATACAGTTACTAAATATAGACAAGAATTGCCCTTTCTATATTAAACCTTTGAAAAACCTGGCAGCACCAGAGATTACAAAAGAAATTCTTACATTTGGAAAGATTAGACTGATAACTAACTTATTCATAGGTAAATAGGGAAACAAAATTAAAATGTAATAATGTCTTCATTCAGGAGGTCTGGTTTCTGCAAAACTCACATACCCAGAGCACATTTATATTTTATCCAAGGATTCCAGCACAATGCTGGAACATTGTAATACTTCATAAATATTTCTGAAGGAATTTGTTAAATTAGTGAAAAAGCCTATGAGTAGCCTCAGCACTGTGAGGAAAAGCAGTATGTGTTTGACAGTAGAGATGAGGCTGAGTTAAGCCCATACTAAGACCCCTATCAGAGGCTGCCAAGGCCACACTCTGACAACAGACAGTGGCAGCTATCTGTGAAGGGTGAAAAAGAACTACAAAAACCAAATGGATGGAACTGAGTAGTGGTTCTCGGATTGAGGACTAAAAGTCAGGGCCTGACTCTGCCCCTGTTCCAATGAGTGACTTAAGTGTGGGGTCTTGTTTTGAAACTTTCAGAATTATGTTTGCAGTTAGATATCTATGTTGAGAAAAGTAAGATCTCGCAGACAATCTCAGAAGGCGCCAGAAGAGCGGAAGAGATTAAAAGTAAGCCAGAGAAAGGGAAAGTAACAAATGGTGCTTAGACATGATTGATAGTGAGATAACCCAAGGCCACGGGTTGGGGCACAGAGAATGTGATAACAGTAGAATCCTATATTTTTTGGGCTCTTACCAAGTACAGTCTGCATGGGGGTGGGGGCGGAGGATCCTGATAAGAAAAGGCAAAATCCGCCAAGATCTGTTTAAACTAAATTACTCTCCACAAGTCAGTCCCACTCTCAGAGATTCTTCTTCAGCAGATTCATGGTAGTAAAGCCCATGATTCTGTTATGTGTGGCCCACACAACTATGTGAGTCCATACTTTGAAAGGCACAGTTTTATGACTATTTCTTGATTAACTGCTTTACTGTTAAAATATAAGTAGATGTGGTTTTTGGAAATAAAGGTAAATGTTTATGAATTGGAAATCAACTGCATTTCTTATTTTCTCAGAACAAGGAGAACTGAATTTGAATTTTAACCAGCATGTAATTTAGTTGCTCAGTAAATGAGAATGTCACTTAAAGATAAAAGCATAGTTACTAATTTCGAATTTTAGTTAAGTCCCAATTATCTATTTTGGACACAAAGGAAAAAGAATAATTCCAAATCACTTGTCTTTAGACTTAAAATATATTCATAGCAGGCATGTAAATGGACATACCTTCACTTATTCTTACTGTTTTCTATACCTGGTTCATGTCATAAATGGGTATTCTATTTAGAACATAGAAAATAGAGTTTGATTATTTGATATCTGTGGAGATTTATGGAGTGACATTTGGGACAGTGGGTTTTAGGGGAGGAGACCAAGTCATTGGTAAAGGAAAGTAGAGGAAAAATTGCTGAGAAATGGGTAGAAATGATGCAAGAGTCAAATGATCATTTAAAGTTAGTGCTAGCCACTCCTAGGTTTTTACCCAAGGACACAGAAACATTAATTCAAAAGGGCACCTGCACCCCTATGTATATCGCAGCACTATTTACAATAGCTAAGCTATGGAAACAACCCAAATGCCCAAAAATAGATGACTGGATGAAGAAGGTGTGGTACATATATACACTGGAAGATTAATCAGCAATCAAAAAAAATAAACTCATGCAATTTGCAGCAACATGGAGGGAGCTGGAAGGGATCATGCTCAGTGAAATAAGCCAGAAAGAAAAAGAAAAATACCGGATGGTCTCACTCATAGCAGGAATCTAGAAAACCTAAATAAGGGACCAGGAAAAAGACTAATTATAATAAAGTAAAAATCAAAATCAACCAGCAACTATAAACCAGAGACACACTGCTGGGGTGTAGGGGGGAGAAGGAGTAGGATCAAAACAAGGGGGATGGAAATTGTATGGGGATTATAACCAAAATGAAAATGCATATACATTGTGCATAAATGAAAAATGATGTAAAAAATATATAAAATAAAATGTAAAAAATTAAAAAAAAGAAAAGTTAGTGCTAGCATGAGGTGGGAACCCTAGGATTTAACACTACTGTTATACTTAGGTTTCATTCTCTTGGCTGTTCACAGGGAAATCTAGATCCTGGTTCCTGTCTTTTGAATAGAAAACATGCCAGGAATTGGGATGACTAGCAACATATCATTAAGAAGATTAAATTAGGGCCTCCCTGGTGGCGCAGCCGTTGAGCGCTGGGTTACGAAGCTGCCTGCAGCCTCTGCAGCGCCGGTTCGATCCCTGGCTGCTCCCCGGCCACAAGAGGAGGGTCCCGCATGGCACGCAGACCTCTCCTGCCGCCCGCTGCTCCCCTCAGCAGTGTACTTCGGTGCTTCTGCCTGCTCTGCTCCCCGCTCTGGCTCTGGTGAATTCTCTTACCCTCCCACGCTTCTGACTGTACCCAGTGCTTGTATAAATAAATAAATAATTCTTTAAAAAAAAAAAAGATTAAATTATATTTTATTGCCTCTTAAGTTGGTAGATAATGGTGTAATAAAAAATAGTTGTTGAAGGATTTGTTCCTGTTATCCAGAAGGCCAACTTATGTGGGAGAAAACCATTTCTGAATGGAGCCACATATGTGAGACATGACTATATGGTTTTTTCCCACTTGACAATTTGTTTTATGAAATAGCTTCCCTCCCCCGCCCCCATCCCACTGCTCTATATGAATTGCACTAATTCCAGCTAATGGATATAATTAGACTTTTTCTTATTTAGCTTATCTTAGAATCTACTTTTAGTAGATTACTAAACACTATACTTTTGTATACCATGGTCTGTGCATTGTTATCCTTTAAAAAATAATTAAGCAGCATTTATTTAAATGTGAAGTGTGAATATACATCTCACAAAAATCAATTCATTTGTACATTTGGCAAAGGATTGTGACTACAATACTCTGTCTCAGAAGCTAAATTGCAGTTTTTCCTTTTTTGGAATGTGACATTTTGTGATTTTTACTGTTTTTTTCCCCTAATTGAAGTAGCATGTGTATGTATCATTGAAAATCAACAGGTTACTATACTACATTAAGTTCATCACTAAAAGTACAATTCTGTTCTTCCCTATGTGGTTTTTCAATGTGTAAAATACAAATAGAATATAGTTGTTCCTTGAAAACACAGGTTTGCACTGTGCAAGTCCATTTCTATACAGGTTTTCTTATGTAAATGTGATGTAAATTTATGGTATTGATGAGAGTATAGTACTAGAAATTTATTTTCTCTTCCTTATGATTTTCTTAAAAACATTTTCTTTTAAAGATACCTAACTTTTTTTTTTAAAGATTTATTTATTTATTTGTTTGTTTGTTTGTTTGTTTATTTATACAAGCACTGGGTACAGTCAGAAGCGCGGGAGGGTGAGAGAATTCACCGGAGCTAGAGCGGGGAACAGAACAGAGTGACGAAATACACTGCTGAGGGGAGCAGCGGTCATGGCAGGAGAGGCCTGTGCGCCATGTGGGACCCTCACCGGGGGCCGGGGATCGAACTGGCTCTGCAAAGGCTGCTGGCAGCTTCACAGCCCAGCGCTCAATTGCTGCGCCACCAGGGGAGGCCCTAAAGATGCCTAACTTTTTCTTGGGGCATGGAGTAGTGGGGTGGCCTCTAAGTGAATGTATTCAGATAACTTCTGTTTCCCCTAATGTCAAGCAGTTCCTGTATGTACTATAATTTATTAGCTTCCAGATCATAACAATTTGTTGAAAACATTTAAGTTGGTGACCTTTCAGAAGTTGAGTTTTTCCAAATGACTTTTTGTGGTCTGTACTGTATAGTTCACAACTCAGAAATTGTGTGTTCTAAAGGATGGATAGCATTGTGTTTCTGATTGCTTTAAAAGAATACAGAGCCATATTGGATCAAGATATTATTTCAGTCTATTAGATCTTGAGTATTACACCTTGTGTTAGATTATTGATTGAATACTGTGATGATTAAATAATCAATAGTGTTTTTTTAAAATGTTTTATTTTATATAATTCTTACATCATTTTTCATCTTTGTACAATGTATGCATTTTCATTTTGGTTATATTCCCCATACAATTGTACCCTCCCCGCCTTATTTTGACTCTAGTTCTTCCTCTCCCCACTAAATAATCAATAGTGTTTAGAAAGACTTTTGCCTAAATCTAAAGTGAATTCATTGCTTGCTAGATTGCATTTCCTAGGCTATCTTCATTAGGAAATTTACATGTGAATGTTTTTTATTTGACTTTTCAATCTGTTATTGATATACAGCTATTTCATAATTTGTATGTTTTCTTAATATACTTACTGTAATTTTGCTTCACTGGAAAGTATATTTTTATATGTAGCTTGTGATTATATCCAGAAAGTATAACCAAACAAATATAATAAATGTGTACAAAAACTTGTTTTTCTACCTTTGCAGATATATGGGCAATAGGCTGCATATTTGCTGAATTGTTGACTTCAGAACCTATTTTTCACTGTCGTCAAGAAGATATAAAAACAAGCAATCCCTTTCATCATGATCAACTTGATCGAATATTTAGTGTCATGGGGTTTCCTGCAGGTAATTTATTTTTCTTTTCAAAAATAACATTTGAGCTTTATCTCAAAAAATTCCTTTTCAAAAGTAAACTAAGTATTTTATGTATATGTTTTAAGCTAAAATAACTAGGATATTTTGGATAAAAGTAACACATTATTTCTTTTAACAATATTTAATTTTTTTTTGGAAGATAAAGACTGGGAAGATATTAGAAAGATGCCAGAATATCCCACTCTTCAAAAAGACTTTAGAAGAACAACGTAAGTAGTTGTCTATTAAATATAAGTAGTAAATTCAATGGAGATATTTAAACTGATCTTTAAAAACCAGATATAGATTATTATTTAAACCAAGAAGTTAGTTCTTAGTATATTAATTATGCCGGTGTTTTAAAGAAGATATTCCAGATGTTGTTAACATACATGCCAGGCTTATTTGACTATAGTATTTAACATCTTTTCAGAATTTAAAGATCAGTAGATAGTTTAAATGTCTCTCTTATTTTAGTATGATAAAGAACTCATTTCAAAGCTGCAACTATGCTTTTGTCTTGATCTGAGTAATGATTGGTGGCTGAAATACTGGGCTGTGCAACCAGGAAGAACGGAAGGAGGAACACACGGCCTGAGATTGAGGAAAACAAACTGGTGGAGACATACACATTGAGTAGAGAGGAGAGGAGGGTAAAGGTGGACAACATGAGAGGATTTTGCCAGGAATAGACTTGCCTAGAGGAAAAAATAGAAGAGGTTCTCTTTTGGGTAATTGAACAGAAAACTATCAGGGCAGAGTGGCTTATAGGAACAAAAGCAGCCATTATAAAGAAAAACAGACAATGGCACTAGTCATTTTTGGCCCCTCTATTACATGGTCCTTGATAGGATTTTTTACCTGTCTTCACATCTTTTTAAAAAAAACAAACAAAAATATGGTTAGATGCCCATTGTCAAGATCTCTTCTGTCCTCTCCTTTTATACTACACTGTCTGTTGTGAAAACAAGCGCTAATATGCTCAAGCTTCTGTCTTGGGCTCTTTTTTCACTCTGGACATCTTCAAAGCAGTCTCTATGATTCTCATGGCCACGATTTACCACCAATTATGCTGATAACTTGCATTTTATATGCTACTGAGATCTCTTTTCCAGATTTCAGACCCATTTATCTTATTGCCTTATGGAATCCAAACTTGAATGTTCCATAAATATTTTAAATCAGTGTCCCAAACTGAACTCATATCTATTCTCCTAAGCCTCTTCCTCTTACTTTACTTACTTTCTTAACAATTGGCTCCATGATTCACCTAATTGTTCAAGTCAAAAACCTGAGAAACTCCCCTCATCCATCTTTTATCACACTTTCCTCCATTTTCTCCCTCAGTGTCCAAACAATTTGTAATATCAAGTTAGTTCTTTATATATCCTTTAAATCTCTGTATTTTCCCCAACTACCCTGCTACTGTTATAGCCGAGACCACCACCATTTCTTCCCTAGAATCGTGTAGTAGTCTCCTAAGTGGTATTTCTACCTCCAGTCTTAATTTCCACTTAATGACTGGCCTGCAATCATTATCAAATGCAAATTTGGCCATGTTGATTTCCTAGTTGCTCTTAAATCACCATTGCTCTCAAGACCTTAAAATGGCTTACAAAGCATTGACTTTTAGATCCCCACACTCCTCTCCTAAACCACTGTCCATTTTGTATTCATCACAAATTTCTTTAAGGACCTCAATCACCCTGAGTTTTCTTTGACCTTTTACTCTTTATATTTATCCTTTCAATTTTTAGCTTAGACTTCACTTTTCTGGAGTTAGGTGTTCCCCTCTGTACTCTTCATCCCGTGCTGCCTCTCTCAGCACTGATCAATCACTTTGCACTATAATTATTGAATATAATTGAATACTTATCAGTATGGATCATGTCTATTTTATACACCATTAGATATACCCCCAGAGTCTGGTGCATAGTACATACTCATTAGTTACTTGTCAAATGGGTAATAATGAAAATGGTTTAAGTAATTAAAGATAAAGACCAAAATTTTTTTACATAAAATGATAGTCCTTTCAATAACCAGAAATAAAAGGAGTGAAATTAAATTAGAAAAGGAAAAGAACACAGACAGAGCACATACTTCAAAGCAATCTATTCTACCCACATAAAAGCAGGCTACTAATACTAAGACAAAAACGGATTTATTAAAAATTACCTAAGTAATACAGTACATAGAAGTCACTAAAGTAATATATAATAAAGAACAAAATCCCAGAAAATGTTGTTTCAAATGATATAAAAAGAAAAAAGATAGTAACTTGCTCTTTCCAAAGTGTCAGCTGTGATTAAAGGCAAGGTGAAAATAGAATTAAAAGAAAATCATTATGAATACTCATAAATATGATCTGATCCAATGCTTCATAGTATATATAAAGAGTTTGAGTTATTTTGAAAACTATTCAGCTCCTAAATCAGAAAATCTGAAGAGGATAATTCAGAAAGTGACAAAACAGTTTAGCTTAGCTTAAGTACTAGGAAAGATAAGGAAACCACAATGGTAATTGAGCAATAGGATTTCTTAAGTTCAAGACCTTTAATATTATAATAGAAACAAATAATTCTAGAATCAGGTTCTAGAACCTAAAATCTGAAGTTAACCAGGAAATCAGTTGATTCAACCATAGATAGATTCCATTTCTACATAAACTTTAAAGTTTTTCCATTATAGAACACAGTAGCTACCTTTCCAATAAAAATGTGCCTGGTACTAGAAGAATTTGTTTTTTAAAGATTTATTTATTTATTTATACAAGAACTGGGGCACAGGCCAGATGCGCAGGAGGGTGAGAGGATTCACCAGAAGCAGAGCAGGGAACAGAACAGGCAGACTGACGAAATACACTGCTGAGGGGAGCAGAGGGTGCAACAGGAGAGATCTGCTGCCACCATGTGGGACCCTCGCTGGCAGGCTGGGATCAAATCGGTGCTGCAGAGGCTGCGGACAGCTTCACAGTGCTGCGCTCAACCGCCTGCGCCACCAGGGGAGGCTCGGAATTTTTTTTAATTAATACACATAGCAACACCTAGTAATAAAATGAGCACTCTTACTTATATGCTACTAAGCATGAGTGCCTCTCAAACTTTAATATACCTACAGATCACTTGGAAACCTGGTTAAAAATGCAGATTCTGATTCAGAATGTGGGATAGAGCCTGAGAATCTGCATTATGCTAATCTGAGGGCCTGGTTTGCATAACTTTGAAATATATATACCCTTTGATCTGATAAATCGAAGATTCCTGTGGATGCAATCAGCAGCCTCACATGGCTAACCAAGCCTCACAAGGCTTACTATGTACCAGTCATGGTGCTGTGCCCTTTCTTTACATTTTCTCATATACCCCTCAAAACAGCTCATCTTTTCGGATGAGGCATCTAGACTTTCATAAGGTCAACTAACTGCCTACAATCACATAACTGGTAAATGTCTGTGTCAGGGCCCAGGAATCCCTGTTTCTACCTGTGCTCTGGTATTGCCTTCCTACCATGTGTACCACATTTATGTACGGGACCACCATTCATACCTGTTGTGAAACAAACACCATCAGTAACAACAAGATATATGCATCTACTATAAATAATAGATTTAAAGAACATCTGACAAAGGAAAATGTTTATAAAATAATCAATGAAAAGATCTACGACAATGTATGATTTCTTTTTTTTTTTTTTTTAGTTTCATTTATTTATTTATTTATTTATTTATTTATTTTAATATTAAATTTTATTTTTTATATTCCCCCATACAATTGCAAACGCCCCATTCTGACCCCAATCCTTCCCCTCCCGCCCCCCACCCCCCAAAAAGTGTCTCTGGTTCATAGTTTTTTGTTGATTGTGATTTTCACTTTCTTATATTCATTTTCCTGGTCCCTTATTTAAGTTTTCTAGATTCCTGCTATGAGTGAGACCATCCGGTATTTTTCTTTTTCTTTTTGGCTTATTTCGCTGAGCATGAGCCCTTCCAGTGCCATCCATGTTGCTGCAAATTGCATGTGTTTATCTTTTTTGAATGCTGAGTAATATTCCATGGTATATATGTACCACATCTTCTTGATCCAGTCATCTATTTTTGGGCATTTGGGTTGTTTCCAAAGCTTAGCTATTGTAAACAGTGCTGCTATAAACATAGGAGTGCAGGTGCTCTTTGGAATTGATGTTTCTGTGTCCTTTGGGTAAATACCTAGGAGTGGAATTGCTGGATCATATGGAAGCTCTATGTTTAGTAGGTCCAGAAATCTCCACACAGCTCTCCATAGTGGTTGGACCAGTTTGCACTCCCACCAACAGTGCACAAGAGTTCCTTTTTCTCCACATCCTCGCCAACATTTGTTGTTGCTAGTTTTTTTAATATGTGCCATTCTCACTGGTGTGAGATGGTATCTCATGGTAGTTTTGATTTGCATTTCCCTGATGACAAGTGATGTTGAACATTTTTTCATATGTCTGTTGGCCATTTGCATTTCCTCTTCAGAGAAGTTTCTTTTTAGCTCTTCTGCCCATTTTTTGACTGGATTATTTTCTTTGTTGTTGCTGAGTCTCATCAGCTCTTTGCAGATTTTTGTGATCAGTCCTTTATCATTAGTGTTGGGTGCAAAAATGTTCTCCCAGTTGGTGGGGTTTCTCTTTGTTTTTGTTATTGTCTCTTTTGCTGTGCAGAAGCTCTTTAATTTGATGTAGTCCCAGCTGTTTATCTTTCTCTTCACTATCACTGCTTTGGGTGATGTGTCTGTAAAGATGTCTTTGATGTGCAAATCCCGTAGTGTTTCGCCTATATTTCCTTCTATGTATTTTATGGTTTCAGGTCTTATGTCTAGTTCTTTAATCCATTTTGAGTTGATTTTTGTGTATGGTGTGAGGTAGTGGTCAAGCTTCATTCTTTTGCATGTAGCGACCCAGTTTTCCCAGCACCATTTATTGAACAAACTTTCTTTGCTCCAATGCATAGTCTTTGCTCCTTTGTCAAAGATTAGTTGACCATAAATCTGTGGGTTTATTTCTGGATTTTCTATTCGATTCCATTGGTCTGTATGTCTGTTCTTGTTCCAATACCATGCAGTTTTGATGATTATGGCTTTGTAGTATAGTTTGAAGTCTGGGAGTGTGATGCCTCCATTTCCTTCTTTTTTTTTCAGTAGAGCTTTGGCTATTCGGGGTTTTTGGTGATTCCATATGAATTTCATCAATAATTGTTCTATTTCTTTGAAGAATGCCATTGAGATTTTGATTGGAATAGCATTGAATCTGTATATTGCTTTTGGTAGGATGGCCATTTTAATAATGTTTATTCTTCCAATCCATGAGCAGGGGATGTCTTTCCATTTCTTTGTGTCTTCTTCTATTTCTTTTAACAGTGTTTTATAGTTTTCTTTGTATAGGTCCTTTACCTCTTTTGTTAGATTTATTCCCAAATATTTGATATTTTTTGTTTCAATAATAAAGGGGGTTTTTTTTGATTTCTTCTTCTTCAGATTTATTGTTTGTGTATAGGAAGGCTACTGACTTTTGCGTGTTGATTTTGTATCCTGCCACTTTACTGAATTGATTGATGAGTTGAATTAGTTTTTCTGTGGAGATTTTGGGGTTCTCTACATATATTATCATATCATCTGCAAATAGTGATAGTTTGACTTCTTCTTTTCCTATTTGGATTCCTTGGATGTCTTTCTCTTGTCTTATTGCTCTGGCTAGGACTTCCAGTATTATATTGAAAAGCAGTGGTGAGAGTGGACATCCTTGTCTTGTTCCAGATCTTAATGGAATTGCTTTCAGCTTTTCACCATTGAGAATGATACTGGCTGTTGGCTTGTCATAGATGGCCTTTATGATGTTGAGGTATGTTCCTTGTATCCCAAGAATTTCAAGGGCTTTTATCATGAATGGGTGTTGCACTTTGTCGAAAGCTTTCTCAGCATCTATTGATATTATCATATGGTTTTTATATTTCTTTTTGTTGATGTGTTGGATAACGTTGATTGATTTTCGGATGTTAAACCATCCTTGTGCCCCTGGAATGAATCCAACTTGGTCGTGGTGAATTATCTTATGGATACATTGTTGGATTCTGATAGCTAAAATTTTATTGAGGATTTTTGCATCAGTGTTCATTAGGGAGATTGGCCTATAGTTTTCCTTTTTTGTGTTGTCCTTATTCGGTTTTGTTATTAGTGTAATATTGGCTTCATAGAACGTGTTTGGTATTGTCCCTTCCTTCTCAATTTTTTGGAAGAGTTTGTGAAGGATAGGCACTAATTCGTCTCTGAATGTTTGGTAGAATTCATTTGTAAATCCATCAGGTCCTGGGCTTTTGTTTTTGGGGAGGTTTTTAATTACCATTTCAATTTCGCTGCTTGTAATTGGTCTGTTTAGGTGTTCTATTTCTTCTTTATCTAGCTTTGGGTGATTGTAGAGTTGTAGGAATTTGTCCATCTCCTCTAGATTGTTGAACTTGTTTCCATATAACTGTTCATAGTAGTTACTGATTATTCTTTTGATTTCTGCTGTGTCCGTTGTGATTTCTCCTCTTTCATTTATGATTCTGTGTTTTTGTGCTTTCTCCCTTTTTTCCTTTGTGAGCCTGGCTAGGGGTTTGTCTATTTTATTTATTTTTTCAAAGAACCAGCTCTTGGTTTCATTGATCTTTTGGATTGTTTTTTTAGTTTCAATTTCATTTATTTCTGCTTTGGTTTTTATTATTTCTTTTCTTCTACTGGTTCTGGGGTTTTTTTGTTGTTCTTTTTCTAGATCTTTGAGCTTCGAGATTAGGTTGTTTCTTTGAGTTCTTTCTTGTTTTTTGATGTGAGCTTCTATTGCTATATATTTTCCTCTTATTACTGCTTTTGCTGCATCCCATACATTTAGGATATTGGTGTCCTCCTTGTCATTCAATTCAAAGAATTTTTTAATTTCTTCTTTGATCTCCTCGTTAGTCCAGTGGTCTTCCAGTAGTGTGGCTTTTAATCTCCATGAGGTAGGATAGTTCCTTGCCTTCTTTTTATGATTTATTTCTAGTTTGATGCCTTCGTGGTCAGAAAAGATGGTTGGTATGATTTCAATCTTGGTGTATCTGTTGATGTTTGTCTTGTGCCCCAGTATGTGATCGATCCTGGAGAAAGATCCGTGTGCGCTTGAGAAAAATGTGTACTCCGTTTTTTTTGGGTTTAGTGTTCTATAGATGTCTGTTAAGCCCAAATGCTCTAGGTCCTTATTTAGAGCTTTAGTTTCTTTACTTATTTTTTGTCTTGTTGATCTATCCATTGTTGATAGTGGTGTGTTGAAGTCTCCCACTACATATGTGTTTTCTCTGATGTCTGTTTTCAGAGAGGACAACAGTTGTCTGATATATTTTGGTGCTCTTTCGTTTGGTGAGTATATGTTAATGAGTGTTATTTCTTCTTGAAGTATTGTCCCCTTAATCATAATGTAGTGACCATTGGGGTCTCTTTTTATTTTTTTGAGTTTGAAGTCTGTTTTATCTGATATAAGTATAGCTGTTCCTGCTTTCTTTTTTGGCCCATTTGCTTGTAGGATTGTTTTCCATCCTTTGACTTTGAGCCTATTTTTATCTTTTGTAGCTAAATGTGTTTCCTGGAGACAGCAAAAGGTTGGGTTTTGTTTCTTAATCCAGGCTGCAACTCTGTGTCTTTTTATTGAAGAGTTTAGTCCATTTACATTTAGAGTTAATATTGATATGTTAGCATCTATATTTGCCATTATGTTTGTCTTTCCTTTGATTTTATTTATTTATTCTTTTAGTAACTTTTTTTTTTTTTTTTTTTGGTCTTCTTTCGTTGTTATTCGTCCCTCTGAGGTTCTGGCTTTAGGATTCCTTGTAGTATTTTTTGGAGTGGGGGTTTAGTCGCAATGAAATTCCGGAGTTTCTCTTTGTCTGGGAAGGTCCATATTCTTTCTTCATGGAGGAAAGAGAGCTTTGCGGGATAGAGTATTCTTGGTTGGCATCTGTTTTCTTGGAGTCTGTTGACTATGTCCCTCCACTCTCTCCTTGCCCGTAGTGTTTCTTCAGAGAAGTCTGATGTCAGCCTGATTGGTTTTCCTTTGAATGTTATCTGTTTCTTCCCTCTTGTCAGCTTCATTATTTTTTCCTTGTCCTGGATTCTTGGGAGCTTTACTATTATGTGTCTTGCTGTGTTTTTCCTTTCGTCGTGGAAGTTTGGTGTTCTTCTTGCTTCTTGTATATCAATTTTCAGCTCCTTCTTCTCATTTGGGAAGTTCTCTTCAATTATCTCCTGGAATATTTTCTCTGTTCCTACATCTCTCTCCTCTCCTTCTGGAATTCCTATAACTCTTATATTTCCTTTCCTCATGGAGTCAGATAGTTCCCGAAGTCTTTCTTCATTCTTTTTCCTTCGTACTTCTCTTTCCTTTTCTGTTTTGGTTCTTTTTATTTCTGTGTCTTCAAGATTACTTATTCGTTCTTCCATTTCATCTATTCTGCTTTCATTGCTTTTCCCAGAGTTCTTTAGTTCCTCCATTAATTCTTTGATCTCCTGCATTTCTCTTACTTCCCTCTTTAGGGACTCAATTTCCTTCTTCTGATCTATCACTTTTTTAATCATGGCAATTTTAAATTCTCTTTCTGGAAGGCTCAGAAGTTCTTCCAAGTTGCTGTCGTTGCAATCTGGGGAGTGGTTTTCTTTTTGTGGTGTGCTTCTTTCCTGAGGAGTTTTTAGGTTGTGTGTGGTTCTTCTACTCCCTACTGTCTGTTTTCTAATTTGTCGTATGCGTTGGGACACTGTGTTGCTCGGACTGACTGACATCTTGGGTGAACTTCTCCGCTCCCCTCTGGCTCTTCCAGGAGCCATCTCTGTCTTCTGGGGGAGCTTTCTGCTGGTTTTAGGCAGTTTTTACTGAAGAAATGTCCCTGTTCTCAAATGGCGAAGCGGGATGCAGTCCCTGCGCCTCCGGTTTCAGGCACACTCTTCTGCGCACCCGGTCTGCCCCGGACGTGGGTGCCTGCTCCCTCTGTGGGCTCAGACTGCTGGTCGGAAGGGGCCTGGCGTGGAATAACTTCCCGGCTGGCCACTGGGTCCTCCAGAAACCTTCTGCCCTTTTCAAGCAGTCTTAAGAAATGTCCTGTTTTATAGGGTGTTAGTGACTTTTTTTTTCCTGGTCGCTAGGTGGCGCCAGAGATCTCTCCTATTGTCCTTGGGGGCTGTTTTTCGCCTCCCCCCACCCCGTGGGACAGAGAACAGAGCGGGAATGGTAGGGTACACCTCAACAGCTTTGGGGTGCTGTGTCTGCCTTGTGCCCCACCGTCGTGGAGAAACCACGCCCCGAATTTTCGTGCCCTGGGTCTCAGTTCAAAGCCCTCAGTTCCAGGACGCGGGCTGTAGCCCAGTTCAGTGGTGCGGGAATGGCGCCTTTTGCACCCGCTCCCGTGCCTGGGCGCCTGGTTCCTGCTCACTCAGGGAGGGACCTTCACCTCAGTGAGGACCTCCGCGCGTCTCCCCGCAAGCCTAGGTCGTCTCCCCGCAAGCCTAGGTCGCAGGCGCGGAGACCTGGGCAGCCGCGATCCAGGTCTGCACTTGCTTTTCAAGCGCGCAGAGCGCGCCGCTTTCCCGCGCCAGCTTACCGGCAGCCCGGGCTGTGTGCGCGTCTCCCGGGGTCTTTGTTCTTCTCTAATGGCGCCCGGAGCCGTTCGCTCACCGCCGCGGCGGATCCTGCAGGGTTCGCCTCAGCTCCCGTTCACGGGGTGTGGTGGCTGCAATACTTCCTTTCCACTCACAGTCCCGCTTGCTGCGTCGTTTGTTCTTGTTGGCTGTTTTGGTTTGTTGTTTCCTCCTCTCTGTCGGTCGGAGAGTGCCGCCTCTGTGGGCGGGGGAGGGGAGCAGGGTTCTGCGCTTCCCTCCCTTCTAGTCCTCTTTTATGGCCAGTTTCTTCTTCGGGCAGTTCGCTGGCATCACCCGTTTATCTTCCGTGTCCCAGTTCTCACTGGGACCTGCCGCTTTTCCTCCCTATTCACTTTTTTTAATGGGAGATCTTACTCGCAGCGTCTCCTCGCCGCCATGTTGCTCCGCCCCCTTTCAACAATGTATGATTTCAATTTCATAAAACAAAAGGTCTTGCTGTATTAAAAATGCCAAAGGAAAATTATCAAAATCTTGACAATTCTTTATCACTGAATGAGTTAATTGAGTGATTTTTAACTTTCTTCTTTATAGTTTTCAATATTCTCTAAATTTTCTACCATGGACATATTACTTGTTTTCTTGCCTTTTAAATTTGAAATGTTTGCTAGTTAGTAGAAATTACATATATATGATGAAAATATGATACGTAATAATAAAATGGGTGCCTGTCTACTCATCCTAAGATATAGAACATTACTAAGATTATTGTTTATCTTTAAACTTTATATATAAATGGTACCATACTGTGTATTTTCTTCTGAAATTTGCTTTTTAAATATATTAAACCTGTGTATTCATTTTTACTATTTAAAGATTTATTTATTTATTTATACAAATAAATATATTATTGTATAATATTGTATAATATTCCATTCTGTATGTAGCAATTTAATTATACATTCTTTAACTAATGAACATTGGGTTGTTTATAGTTTTCTTCTGATACAAAATTGTTGCTAAGAACATTCTTGTCCTTGTATCCTGATATATGTGTGGAAACTATCTCTTAGACTAAAGTATGTAACTAGGAAAGGAGTTGCTGGGTTACAGCATATTCACATTTTCTACTCAAATGGTTAATACATAATTATTTTCCAAAGTAATTTTAGCAATATAAGCTCTTACATGCAATGTGCAATAGTTTGTTTCTTCATACCCTTACCAGTATTTGGATGTATGTTCCTTTTTCTTCAGGAAAAAAACAAAAAAACAATGGCTAAAACACATACCTTATAAGAAAACCAGTGAGACTTTCTATTAAAAAATACAAATTGTGTGAGTGTTTGCAGTGATGTGTGATGGTCATGTCCTTGCAGGTATGCCAACAGTAGCCTCATAAAGTACATGGAGAAACACAAGGTGAAGCCTGACAGCAAAGTGTTCCTCTTGGTAGGTACATCTTTCCCAGGCCGGAAAGTTGGATCCTTAGCACAGTTCTCATCTCTTCCCATTTACCATGAAATTGTTCCAGCACTTCCTCCTCCTTTAGAAAGAAAAAAATTGGTGGACATTAGGGCAAATTGAAATGACATCTATTGAGATACCACCCTTGACTTCTGATCTTAATTTTTTAAATGATTTATCAGTAGGAAAAAAATAATTCTAAAAGGGCTTTAATTCTGATAATTTCTGCCAATTTAATATAAAAATGTATAGTATAGTAATCATGCAATGAACTATACAAAATAGCATTTGGTATTATTCCTGAGATAGTAATATACAAATCAAAACATGGATTTATAAGCAACCTTTTCATGTTCTGTCAATTTCTTATGTGTTACTGTAGCTTCAGAAACTCCTCACTATGGATCCAACCAAGAGAATTACCTCAGAACAGGCTCTGCAGGATCCCTATTTTCAGGAGGACCCCTTGCCAACCTTAGAGTATGTATCCTACCTTTTCTATGTCCTTTACTCCAAGTTAAGGATGGTAGATGGCAACACATCACTGTTACTGAAGTATTTTACTTTCTACACTAATTCTACCTCAGGAAAGCTACTGAAGAGGAAGCTTCCATATTTTGAAACAGGCAAAGCTATAGAGAGGTGTGAATGAAAACAAGTGTTCTGGGAATGTCCATAATTAGTAAAGCTGAAAACAGATGGGATGTTTTATAGATCAATCAACCAGATTATTTAAACCAAACCAGTAGGGAACTGAGAATTTAAAATTCCGTGTTCTACTTTGCTACTGGATCCATATATTCCCCATCCTTGTTACACCCACTTATATAAATTGAGGTGCAACATTTCGTTAGAGAAAAAACAATTTTCATTGTGGAAGCACATAGAAATTCAGTTATTTTTGGTGCTGATGAAATTTGTGTGGAAATGTGTATATCACAATATCAATTAGCCAACGGCAGTTAAGATTTGTTAGCGAAAGTGGCAATTACTGTAAAAAATCTAGATAATTAATTGTTCCTTTCTTACTGATTAAATTAAGGTGTGTTGGGAGGCAAGAAATCAGCCACAAAGAGTGGGAAATAAATTAAGAAAAAAATGGTGGAATTTTAAATCAGTGTCAGTGATATTGTAGATTTTAGATCATGGTATATATTCTTTTTTTTTTTTTTTTTAATGATATTTAGTGTGTTTGCTGGCTGCCAGATTCCATACCCCAAACGAGAGTTCCTTAATGAAGATGAGCCTGAAGAGAAAGGTGACAAGGTATAAACTGCGTGGTATGCTTTCACTTCCAGAGAGTAAGGGAATCAAAAAGAGAACATTGAGAAGTATAATTTAATATTTTCTATATATTTTACTACCTTCAATTAATTTATTTATTGTAGGTATACTTTGAAATTTGAGATACAATAAGTTTACAGATGAGTGAACTTCCTGATTTGTTTCGTAGCCTATCTTATTCCCCAATTCTTAATTCTTGCTCTTTTTGTTCAGTGTCGCTATCATCACTGTATCCAGGCTGTTTTCCTAAGCATCATTCTGTACTTTGATCATAATTGGATATATCTGGCCTTTCCCCAGCCTTTCCTACTTTTCCAAAATCATGATAGAAAAGACTATTATAGCTATTTTAATGAGTGTAGATTTCCTGATGCCTTATGGATTTCAGAGGGATGTCTGTGACTGATTTGGAGGATAACCGTGTAATCTAAATGAACCTAAGAGAATGAGTAATCAGTGCTTTGCCTTTGGGGATTTGGTCTGCCCTTGCTGCTTCATCCTCCACTTGTTCCAGTCACTTTGGTTTCCCACATAGGTTGCTCCCCAGGTTGGTCAGTAGTCACACATACATAGTAAGTCATAAAAGAAATGTCTTGTTCATTTAGTTCTATGACAAGTTTGCTCTTCTCTGTTTTTTTCCTATTAAGAATCAGCAACAGCAGCAGAACCAGCATCAGCAGCCCACAGCCCCACCACAGCAGGGAGCAGCCCCTCCTCAGGCACCCCCGCCACAGCAGAACAGCACCCAGACCAATGGGACTGCGGGAGGAGCGGGCGCCGGGGGCACTGGAGCCGGGCTGCAGCACAGTCAGGACTCCAGCCTTAATCAGGTGCCTCCAAACAAGAAACCGCGGCTAGGACCTTCAGGCGCAAACTCAGGGGGGCCTGTCATGCCGTCAGATTATCAGGTACTCCCCGAAATTTTGCACTTTTTGTGTTTACATGTTTTATGAAATGGGAACTAGATTTTTAAAAAATATTTTTATTTACTTTTTTATTTTATTTACTTTCTTCCATTATTGTTTGTTTTTGTACAGTATTTGATTTCTCCCATCAGTTGTAGTCCCTGTAATTCTCCCACCACCACCAGAGCACCCATCAAAGTCCCTTGTGCTCTTTTCTCCCCTCTTTTGGCCCCTTTGCTTACCCCTCCCTTACTGTATGCCTCAGATCTATAGTTTGCGTCAAGTTTTGTCTTTTTCTAAGTTTTGTTGAGCTTCCCTGTATTCCACCTATAAGCGAAACCATCTGATATTTTTTTTTTTCCTTTGGACTATTTGGCTAAGCATAGTCCCTTTCAGCTCCATCCTTGTTGCTGCAAATGGCATTTTATCTTTTTTGATCACTGAGTAGTATTCTAGTGTGTGTGTGAGTTTGTGTGTGTTCACCACATCTTGATCATTCATGTTTTTGGACATTTAGGTTGTTTCCATATCTTGGCTATTGTAAATAGTGCTGCAATAAACATGGGAGTGCAGGTTTCCTTTTGAACTAGTGTTCTTGTGTCCTTTCGTTAGATTCATAGTAGTAGAATCGCTGAATCATTAAGGTAGATCCATTTTCATTGTTTTGAGGGTGTCCACACAGCTTTCCATAGTGTCTGAACCAGTTTGCATTCCCACCAGCAGTGGGAATTCTTCTACATTCTTCTCAGCACTTGTTTCCAGTTTGGTATTTTTTTAATATGGGCCATTCTCACTGATGTGAAGTGGTATCTCACTGTAGTTTTGATTGGCATTTCTCTGATAATAAATGCTATTGAACCTTTTTTTTATGTGTTGTTGGCCATTTACATTTCTTCTTCTTTTAGCTCTTCTGCCCATTTTTTGACCAGGTTCTTTGCTTTATTTTTGGTGAGTTATGCAAGCTCCTTGTAGATCTCAGATATCAGTCCCTTATGTATGTATGTTTGGTGTGCAGATAGTTTCTCTCATTCAGTAGGATGTCTCTTCATTTTGGTTATTGTGTCTTTCACTGTACAGAAACTTTTTTTAAGATTTATTTATTTATACAAGAACCGGGGTATAGGCCAGATGTGCGGGAAGGACTCACCAGAGACAGAGTGGGGAACAGAACAGGCAGACTGACGAAATACACTGCTGAGAGGAGCAGCGGGCGAGACAGGAGAGGTCCCATGTGGGATTCTTGCCGGCCTGTGGCGATTGAATCCGCGCTGCAGAGGCTGCAGACAGCTTTACAGCGCGGCACTCAACCGACTGCGCCACCAGGGAGGCCCTGTACAGAAACTTTTTAGTCTGATATTGCTCCAGATGTTTATTTTCTTTCTTTTCCTTAATTCTGAAGATGAGTCCTCAAAGATATTTTGAGGTATATGTAATGAAGTGTTTTGCCTATGGTTTCTTCTATTTTATGGTTTCAGGTCTTACATTCAAGTCTTTTATCCATTTTGAGTTGGGTTTTTTTGTATGGTGTGAGATACTAATCTAGTTTTATTCTTTTGCATGTGGTAGTCCAGTTTTCCCAGCACCATATATTGAAGAGGCTGTCCTTGTTCTAGTGCACAGTGTAATTTCTTTGCTCCTTTATCATAGATTAGTGATCATATATGTGTGGCTTTATTTCTGGGGCTTCAGTTTGATTCCATGGGTCTATGTGTCTATTTTTTGTTCCAGTACCATGCAGTTTTTCATTATTATGGCTTTGTAGTATAGTTGGGAGTCTGGGAGTATAATACTTCCATTCTTCCCCCTTTTGCTCAGGAGAACTTTGGCTATTTGAGGTTTTTTGTGATTCCATCTAAATTTCAGCAATATTTGTTCCATTTGTTTGAGATTTTTATTGGGATGGCATTTAATCTGTAAATTGCTTTTGGTAGGATGATTAGGAAACTAGATTTATATTATATCCCATTGTAATTATGTTGTATTTAACTTTAATGTTTGTACTGTCTCTAGGGCGTTATATGAAAATGAACATTTTTGTCATGTCATTTAATTTTAGCATACTTAGTTTCTTGATTTGTTTATGCTAATACTCCAAGGAGGGAAGATGAGGCAGACGCCTCCTTCCTAAAATAAAATTTCTCACTGTACCCCTAATTACTGCTACCTATATTAACTTTGGGTCAGAAAAAGATACCTAGCCTAAGCACTTGTAAAGAGAGAGAAGTGGCATCTTATTTTGAACAAAATAAACTTTATACTTCAGAAAGAGTTGCTTTCACTGGGAGGAAATATTCAGTAAGTAGCCACATAAACACAGATAAGAGTGGAATTAAGGGGGCCTCCCTGGTGGTACAAGGGCTTAAGTCTCAGCATTATGAAGCAATATGCAGCCACTGCAGCAAAGTTAGATCCCTGGCCAGGGAATTGACTCACATTGTGCTGCAGACCACTTTTGTCTCACCCGCTGCTTCATTCAGCAGTATATTTCAGTGGATCTGCCTGTTCTGCTCCCCCTCTGTCTCTGGTGAATCCTCTCACCTTCCTGTACCTGTGCTCTTGTATGCATAAATAAATACATTTTTAAAAATATGCAATTAAGAGTCAGAAATAATAGTTAAATCTCACTAGGAATAATTTTAAGGCTAGAAAATACTTTCTTGTTATTAAGATACAAAGAAAGCTACAGTTTTACCAGTTCAGGTAATTAAAGAAAAAAACCAGAATTACAAATTGAAGAGAAAAAAGCATAGGAAGTCTTGCCCCCACCCACCCAAAACAAACCAAAAACAAACCAAAAAAACTCAGAAACATTTTTAGGGTAGTAACAAGCTAAGAAAAGATCTAAGAAGAAAGGGGAAAGCTTAAATGAAAGCAAAAAACAAAGATTTAAAGCCATAGTCCCTCCGGGAACCTGAGGAAGAGGACTTAGCTAGAGATAATAGAAAACACAACCACAGGCAAGGGAGCCATAAACTCACTGATAAGGAACTGGAATCTAGAGAAACATTAGCAAGAAGACATAATAAATAGCTGCTTAAACAGGCTTTACATTTTGAATATCTCAACAAACTAATGTGTTTTCACACAACTATTTCTCTGAAAACTTCTTTCCAAAGATTCCCAGTAAGCAGGAGTATGGAATACCACCTCCATGTGGTTCCAATTAAACTAATCAAGGCTTCAGTTTGACCTACGAAAACAACTTGCTATTTGGGTAGTAGTCATGAACATATTTGAGTTTTATTATAAATTCCGTTTCCCCCCAACTTTATTTTTAATTATAGATGCAGCGCACCTTTACTACATACTGAGCTCATCTTTGTATCTGACTGTATTATACTAACCTGATTAAAGACAATTACTGCTGACTTCTTTCAAATCAAAGCGTTCTTCTAATGCTTCTGTCTGTTCTGTGCTGTCCATTTAAAATAACACAGCATATCTATGGAATGGATAGATCTCAGCTATTTAGTTGGAGAGACTAGTGTGAGGTGAGGGAGTTCCCAAATATTTGCAACTTTCATATTCTCAAAATGTTTATTCTTTCTTTATTTGACATGGAAGAACTATTGTGGTGAGTCTAACCTGAGAAAGCAAAAAGCAGACTTAGCCAGTCTTACAATTGTAGGGCTTGTGAAGAGAAAGAACACTTTTTCATTAAAAAAAACTTAAATAAACAAATAGTTAGAAATTGGAATTTTCAAAGGCTTCTTACACAAACACAACTAATCAGAGTTATGTAACTGAGGAGGGAGCAAAGCAGAGTTGTTTTTATAAAAGGCTGTCCTACTGCCCTGTCGCCTTGGACCAGATGTTGCAAGTCCAGTTTGGCTGCTTTGTATACCAGGTGGGGAGTCCTTGTTGATATTTGTCATTCCTTGAGCTCCCAGTACCACCTCAAGGTCATTTACATTTTTTAACTCCAAGTAATGACTTTATTACATATATTCTCTCTCACTTGGCTTACACCAGGCTTCTAAGCATAGCCAAAGACACTGGTTCTAGCTAAGTTTATATTTAATCAGGTGCCGTGTTCTTATTCTGTAGATGAATTTTCCTTTACATACTTTGAAGATGAGTGTTTCATTTAAAGTAATAAAAATATATTGAATTGAAATAGATGTATCTCTGCTTTCTCTTGGGGGCATTTTCAGGAATGAAAAATATTTTATTCTAAATAGTACCTGAAGTTTATAAAATCCATTTATTGCTGCCACATGCTGCCCCGCCTTGCCAAACAAGGCAGGGTGATGCTGCTGCTACCTCTCCAAGCCTCCACCTCTGAAAGCTCTTCTCAAAAAAAATGGTATCTTAATCACAGCTTTGTTATTTATGAGAACATTGTCAGTATGTGTTATAACTACCATTGATTTAGTGTGTCAAACTGATCATTTTTGTTTGCAAATCTCCATTATGCAAAGAAAAACAAACTAGAATTAGTACAAAGAGCAGTGGGTCAGCATGTTTCTCCTCTCCCTTTCTTTGCCAGTTCAGCTAATCTCCCAAAGAAATCCAGCCAAACTTGGTGCCAAATAAGCAAAATGTATTAATAACCTCAGTTAGCTGTCAGCTGCCATGTGTTTGAACCAGGAGCCTCTGATGAAAATGGCTCGTTTTTCTGTCTTATTGTGGTGAACATCTTTAGCCATTTTCCTTCTTCCATCAGTAATTCCCTTTTCCTGCTTTCCTCTTCTAGCACTCCAGTTCTCGCCTGAATTACCAAAGCAGCGTTCAGGGATCCTCTCAGTCCCAGAGCACACTCGGCTACTCCTCCTCATCCCAGCAGAGCACGCAGTACCACCCATCTCACCAGGCCCACCGGTACTGACCAGCTGCAGCCCAGAGTACAGACTCCAGCAATATGTCTGCATTGAGAAGAACCAAAAATGCAAAGTGATGCCGCTTCAAACTCATCTGATCAGGAGGAAAACTATATACTGAGCAATTTGCAGGACCAACTGATGATGTCTCTTCTTTATTGACTTAAAGAAGATTTTTGTGAAGTTTCCCCAACACCCTTCCCTGCATGTGTTCCATTGTGACTTCTCTGATAAAGCATCTGATCTAATCCCAGCACTTCTGTAACCTTCAGCATTTTTTGAAGGATATCCTGGTGCACCTTTCTCATGCTGTAGCAATCACTATGATTTATCTTTTCAAAGCTCTTTTAATAGGATTTTAATGTTTTAGAAACAGGACTCCAGCAGTGTATAGTTTTATACTTTGTGAACTAATTTAGCAACACAGGTAAAAATGCACCTTTTAAAAGCACTACGTTGTTTTCACAGAATATAACTGTTTTGCTCATGGAAGTCTTAAACAGAAACTGTTACTGTCCCAAAGTACTTTACTATTATGTTTTTATTTATCTAGTTTCAGGGAAGGTCTAATAATAAGACAAGTGGTGGGACAGAGAGAACTACAACCAAAAACAGCCTAGATCTTTGCAGTTACTATGCTTTATGCTCTGAGAACTGAAGGATGTGGTAATTTTTATATAATCATTTATATGGAACTTAGTTCCCAGAATCATCTTATCCTGAATAGTATTCAGTAATTAAGATTTATAATTTTAACCTTCATGTAGCTAAGTCTACCTTAAAAAGGGTTTCTGGAGCTTTGATGAAATACAGTCCTCTGGTGACCCACACCAGAAAACTGACGAGAATGTTAACTGCACTAGGATTTCTTTAAGGAATAATGTTGATCAAAGGATGTATTACTTCCCTTTGAAGGAAAAGCTTTTAGTGTGTATTGTATATAAAGTTGGCTTCTCTGAAGAACCGTTGGTTTCTTCACATCTGGGTCAGCTTGAGTAACTTTTACATAATCAAGGGTACTCGAATAGAAGCCTGCAAATTAATCTGCTTTTAAAATAAAGAGCAGTGTTCTCCATTCATATTGCATTAGACATAGAGTGACTATTTTTAAAGCATGTTTAAAATTTAGGTTTCATTCATGTTTAAAGTATGTATTATGTATGCATAATTTTGCTGTTGTTACTGAAACTTAATTCTATCAAGAATCTTTTCATTGCACTGAATGCTTTCTTTTGCCCCTAGGAGAAAACTTAATAATTGTGCCTAAAAGCTATGGCAGATAGTATAAGACTATATACTCGATAAAGTGCATATTTGCATTTCCATGATCTATGAAGTAGAGGCTGTGTTCTTAGCCAGTTTAAGGAACCTCCTCAATCCCCGGAATCAAAAGGAAGTGTAAACACTTAGCGCTCCCATTGTAATGTAAGGGGCAAGAAATTTGTGTTCTTCTGAATGCTACTAGCAGCACCAGCCTTGTTTTAAATGTTTCCTGAGCTAGAAGAAATAGCTGATGTTGTATATGCAAGTTATATGCTTTTTTTTTTTATTATTCTTTGTGAACTTATCTACCTGGTTATGATACTCTGGGTCCATACACAAGTAAAATAAGATTTTAGACAGAAGCCAGTATACATTTTGCACTATTGATGTGATACTGTAGCCAGCAAGGACCTTCCTGATGATCTCAGCATAAGAATACTTATAACAACAAAGACTGATACTCATCAACACTGAAGATGAAACAGTTGACAGGATCCACTGAAAGGAATTTCTGATTGTCTCCACTGTAATTTACCCCCTTCTATCTTTTAAAACAAGGAGTTAAGAGCCCTCGGTGTAATGTAGCTATTGTACAAAAGCTCTGTCCTATCCCCTGAGGCCTCACTGTCCATACTGCTTGTCTGAGGCTCACCACACCCTCACCCGGTGCCGCATTCCATGTTGGGTTTAAGATACAGGGGGCAAGGGTGTACTTTCTGTCCCCAAGGAGCTGCCGATGGCTCTGTGACAGGAAGTTTCCTGGGATGTCTCTGCCATGTCATTGACTTGTCAGCGAAACTGTCTTTAACACAAGGGTTACTTTTGTTTACTTCTGAACCCACTTAGTCATTCCAAATTCCGCTCTACAGTCAACAGTGTTAAGGAGAGATTTGTAGTCTACCTTCAAGAAGAGTTGGCATGTAAATATCACATCTGGCATTAATGTTTATTTGAACTATTCACAGCAGCCTTTTAACAACAATTAGGCGGCCCCTGTGGTAGCATATGTTCTATTAAGTGGTTGTAGGAAATTAGCAATGAAAATGGAAGTTCTGTTTTTGCCCTAAAGAGCTTCCATTTAATAAAAGACAAGCCCCCCCAAAATGTGCATATGAACCAAAATACCATGCCCCTTAATACTTTATCAGCAACTTTGATAATGCAGTTCTTATGATATGTGCTTAGACGATCACAGACTAGCCTGCTTTCCTTGTATATAAAGAATTTTATTGGCAGAACTGACGTATATGCTTCAAGGGGATTTCATCAGTTGCCCCCTATACTCACTAGTCTCCAAAATAATGCTGACCAGAAATCCCCATTCCACACACAAGTGGGTTTTGGCCCTGGTGCTGGTATGGCCATTACTTCCTATTGCTCATGCCCCTGGGGGCCCACTCCCCTTTGAAATAATTTTGGCATTTAGCACATTCAAGGACCCTAAAACTGTGCCACCTTGAAGTTGACCTGTGAAGCTTTTCGAGGTTAAAGTTTAGTTTTGTGGTTCCCAAATAACTACATTCCTCTTTGAAAATTGGTAACTGTCATGTCCCCTGAGAATGCAGGGGGGACATCCTGTAGCATATGGGATCACCCAAACCAGGGGAAGTTACTGAAAGGGAAGAAGGAATTAAAGTGAAGGTTTTCTGGTCTCCATATTACAAATCAATTTCCATGTTAGCTTTTTGTTGAGATACATGTTTGAGAGAAGGGATTCTAGACTTTCAGGATGGCTGAGCTCAAGGTTAAGGTAGCCTGCCTGGCTGCAGCTGATACTATAAGGCTGAAACAATCCTTGTGAAGTAGATCATGCAGTAACATACAAAAACCAAGGACATGTATATTTTTATATCTGTGTGGTTTTAAAACTTTAGTACTTAGAATTTTGGCATTCTGCACTACTCTTTTGCTCTTATAAATGTAATTTACTCTTAAGAATGGAAAGGAAAGACATTTAGCTACATGTTCACTGTCTCATTCCTGGGGAAGCCACCGCTACTTGTATGCTTCTAAAATGATGCTATTTTTTTCTGCTAATGGTAAAAGAAAAAAGTAGTTGGAGAGTAAAGCTTGCAGCTTACTCTCATAGAATACATTTATGTAGCAGAAACTATACAAAGAAGGAAGAATTCTATGAAAATGGCAAATCCTGAACTCTATGGCGATATCTTCTTCCTGGCAATGGAGAAAGGCAGTGAAATAGTAGACTGAAAAAGGCTTGAAGGATTCAATTATAAGATTTTATATAAAACATAGCAGTTTAGGTCCCCATAATCTTCAATAATAGTCACAAATATCATAGAAGAAAGTTCATTGTTTTAGGATTTTTAAAAAAAAATGTGTTGTACCTAAGGCCATACTTACTCTGCTATCACTGCAAAGGGGTGATATGTATGTATGATATGAAAAAAAAAATCCTTAATGCACTGTTATCTCCTAAATATTTAGTAAATTAATACTATTTAATTTTTTTAAAGATTTGTCTGTGTAGACACTAAAAGTATTACACAAAATCTGGACAGAAGATGTCCTTTTTAACAACAATTTAAAGTAATTTTTATATATGTTATGTAGTATATCCTTTCTAAACTGCCTAGTTTGTATTTCCCATAATTCCTATTTGTGAAGTGTACCTGTCCTTGTCTTTTTCAGTCATTTTCTGCACGCATCCCTCTTTATATGATTATAGAGATGACTGTGTATGCTTCCCACACTCTGCTGTGAGCTGTGTGCTCAGAGCCGGCTGCACCCCAGCAAGGCCTGCTCTTTGGGGGTGCATGACGAGCTGCTGCTTTGGAGCTGAGTGTTTCCTGCTTTTGAGTTGTCCTGACATCCTTCTTGAAATGACTGTTAAAACTAAAAGAAATTACATTGCATTTATTTTATATTCTTGGTTGTAATAAAATTTAATTGACTTTGTTTCTGTGTGGATTTTTTAAGAATAAGGAAACTGATCAACTAACTTGGAATGTTAACATTTTATCTGTGTGCCTAGAAGATTTTCAGATTGCACTTGTCCTGCAGAGAAGCAGACTATCCCCGTGAGCTACAATATGTTACTTTTTTAAAAAATAAAAGTTTTTTTTTTACATCATTGTTCATTTTTAAACAATATTTGCTTCCCCCCCCCCTTGCAATAATGTTACTTTATTCAGAATGCTCATATCACAAAAGAAGCAAATCTTGTAAGTATCTCAGAAGCAGGATGACGGTTTTTAAACTGTCTGAGGGAAGCAAACCTTTTCTCTGATTTTTGTGTGTGAGAATGATGTTTTAGAAAAAACTAGTGGGCAAGGTTTTTTTTGTGGCTAAAGTGGCATTGTGAGTTTCTCCCTTTATAAGAACATTCTGTTGTGCCTGGCTGCCTCTTCTTAATTTATTTTGTGAGACTTCTATGGTCAAGCATCATGGAGTGAAATGAAGAATAAGTGACAAACACAGAACTTCCATTTCTTTCTAAAATAGATATTGCACATGTCCCATGGCTCCACTGCTCAGCACAGATTACATATTCTGTATTATTTGTAGGGTAGGTCTTCTCGTGGAAAACTTCTTCGACCACAACTGCCTTTCTAACCAACCACCTGAGTAAGATGAAATGAATGACTAAACAAACCCCTCACCACTCCTGGAGAAACAACTGAAAAGTATGGGTCCATCTCCTTAGCAGATTGTAAGTTCTTTGTGGACATGCCCCTCATTTTCTTCTATGCCCCTCATTTTCCCACCATTTGGCATGATGCTCAACAAGGCACATGTTCATTATGGCATGACAATAGCATCGCTTGTACACATAGTATTCTTGGGTTGTATAATAGGCCGTGTTCATATATTGACAAGTCTGAAAGAATGTGATTTTGTTCCATGAATAATGAAAATGATAGAAATAGGTGCAACTTTCTTGAGCCATGTTCATTTATTTTTGGCTGCAAAGTCATAAAATACCACCCTAAAGGGACAAACAATTCAAATTGCATTTGGATAAAAAATTAAGCCAAGTTAGTTATACTGCCAATCTTCAGAAGCCATCTTTTCTTTTGTCTGCCTAGAAGTGGGCATTTTAAAGACCTCAAGAGCATGTCCCAGATGACTAACAATGTTGAGCATTTTCTCATGTGCTTATTGAGTGCTAGCATTATTTTCATTGGTGTCTAAGACATTTTTCCACTGAATTTGATTTTTATTAATTTATAAGCACTCTTTATATGCTGAAATATGTCCTCTCTGACTGGACACCACGAATATTTTTGTTGTTTTAATTTTGACAAGGTCCAGTTTTTCCACTTTTAGTATGTGTGTATATACTAAAAAACTGATTCCCTGCAAGTGTCATCTTTATTTCTTCTAGAAGATTTATAGTTTCAGCTCTTAAGTTAGGTCTAGGATCCATCTCAAAATAATATTTATGTACATTGTGAGTTAGGACAAGGGTGACTTTTTTTTTTAATATGACTATCTGGTGGTCCTCCCCGGTGGTGCAGCGGTTGAGTGCTGGGTTGCGAAGCTGCCCGCAGCCTCTGCAGCACCGGTTCGATCCCCGGCTGCTCCCCAGCCACCAGAGGAGGGTCCCGCATGGCGCTCAGACCTCTCCTGCCGCCCGCTGCTCCCCTCAGCAGTGTACTTCGGTCCTTCTGCCTGCTCTGCTCCCCGCTCTGGCTCTGGTGAATTCTCTTACCCTCCTGCGCTTCTGACTGTACCCAGTGCTTGTATAAATAAATAAATAAATGAATAAATCTTTGTATAAAAAAATGACTATCTGGCTATTCATATATCATTTGATAAAAAGAAATGTATTTCCCTCATTGAATTGCATTTGTGTCTTTGTCCAAAGATTGAGCCCACTAAGGAAAGTGGAAAGAAGAGAGAGATTCTCTAGTGTACAGGGGGTGAAGGGTCCCTCTGAGATGTGCTGCTTCTTGTGAATGAGTCTGATTCCCAGACTGCAGTCTGCTGGTGAGTGCCCTGAGAAGGAAGGCTGATGGAGTTGGTGATGATGTCTAAGCCCATAATCTCTAAACCAGTAAGGTCTCTTCCAGAAAGTCCTGCACTTAGTATAAACTGTTGAAGCATCCTCCAATTTGAGCAGGACATGGATTATAGGGTCAAAGGAAAGAGAAGGTCCAGATGAAAATAGTAGAGGAGCAGAAAAGGTGGGTTCAGAAAATACAAAGTTATTTTATTCCCTGAGGTATTTGTACAAACTTATCAAGCCTTTTTAACCACAAGCATTTCAACTCTACTCATATATCTAACAATCTTAAATTTTTTTTTTGCAGTTCTCTAATGACTTAAAAAATTCCACACATTTTTCTATATAAACAAGGAATAGATTTGTATTTGCTTCTCCACCCACACTATGTATATAAAAGCTCTGTTGGCATGAACAGGAAGCTGAGCATTGATTGTAATATATGCGTGTACATATTTTCATATATAATTACTTATTTGCAATTCATAGGAATTTTCATATGAAGAGGATGCGCCAAAAGAGAACTACAGGTTAAGCAGAGACTCCTGCCAAATAATTTATGTGGGAAGTTCTCATATGATTTTAACATGTTCTTTGTTTCTAGTGAGGACTGAACAAAGGAAAAATAAGTTTTTAAGCAGAAATTCAGGGTATGTCTCCTGTAGTCTTAATATTGTCTGGTAAATTTTCTTGTGAAATAGCCTACATCATTTAGCTATTCTGTTATCATTTAATAGTTGTATCTTGACAAAAACTGGAAAGTGCATTTAATAAAGAAAGGACTGTTCCTGGTTTCATTCACCTTTGAATCTCTAAGAACTATAGACATATAATGAGTGTTCAATTATGTTCATTAATGATGCTCGAGATTATTCAGGTTGAGCTCACAGAATAACTTCCAATTTTCTAATTGGTTAATGATCTAAGTGAAGCTATATGCCCTCATTGTCGGAAACTATCAACCATTATATTGGATGGTTTAAATACCATGTGACTTGGATAAACTCTTTGGATTTTTCCTGTCCCTATTTTCTGTGGGAAAACAAAATAATAGAAAGGCTGGACATCTTATCTGGAACTCACCCTGGCCAACAGAATTAACTTTTGTTTGTTCCATTGGCTAAGGAATGAAAATAATGGCTCTAGAATCCAGATCTTTTCACCAGATCTAGTTTCAGCAAATAAGTCAGTCTCCAACCTACCAAGGCCACCACACCCTTTCCATCTCAGCGATGAGAACAAATGAATTCTGCAATATTTTTGTACTCTTTATTTTTTAAAAAAAAAAAAAAGTAGCAGAACATCCCAAATTAAAACTTTCTAAATTTCTTCTTAAAAATGTATCTACATGTAAAACTTTATTAACACCTAAATCCAATTCAGAATATTGTTAGGAAAGCCAAACAAATATCCAATATCCAACCCAATGTCTCATAGATGTTTCATAGAGCACTGCTTCTTAGAGTAGTTATCATAGTCAAATCTATCTGGAAAATCCTGGGATAAAAACAATGCAGACCTTTTCAGATTCTTTTATCATGCTGATCACATTGAGAAATTTCCAGGAAGGTGAAGTGTACCCCTTTTCATGCTTAATTGGTCAAAGAACTCCTTTTTCCTTTACCTCCAAAGGATGTTCTGTAGAAAACATTTTGGAAATTCTGATTGTGACTTACACTGTTGTTTCCTCCTCCACAGCTTTCCCCTACTTTCTACTTGTCAAAAGTCCAATTTATTCATTCTGTTCAGCATGGCCATGTCCTTCCTTGAAGGCTGGCCCCTCATCAGTTCCAGAGAATGAACAGTGATTGGATCAAACCCAACACCTTGGTCTTATTCCTTTGGCCACATGGTTTATTCAAACGTGAGCAAGTAATGCCAATTCTGGCCAGTAAAACTGGAGTGGAAAACCTTGTGGGGGATATTCTAGGAGCATTTGTTTCGAGCTTAAGCAGTAACCAAAACATCAACACTCCATTTTCTACCTTAGGTCTTCTGCATATGAGTTGGCAACTATGGCTGCCATCTCAGAACAATGAAGAGAGTCAGCCTTGGAGGCTATGCTGAGATGCTGAGGACCGTGGAGAGAAGGATGGGAGCCAAGCTCCCTGAGAAGCATATCAAATGACTGCTTTTACCATTCCTGGAACTGCCCTGTCTCCAGCGTCTCTTTTGGGACATTATAGATTTAAAAAAAAAAATTCAGTTGTGTCTTTTATATTTGCAGACAAAAATCATGCAAATAGTTAAATAGTCAGAGTCTTAATGCTTTTGGCTCCAAGATTGAACATTCAAAGCATTGTGTTTGGAAATGTTAATTATTAAACAGCAGTGATTTATTATAAACTGATTGTCTCCTACCTTTTTTATCAGATCTTGAAATCTTTATGTGTAAATTAATGACTCTAATATTACCACTTTCAGTGTCTCTACAGTAGAGAACTATACCTTTATTCCCTAGCAGTGGCCATAGGCTAAGGTGATAAACCCTCATCAAAGTGCTGGAACAATGAGAATCCATAAGTCACTGGCGAAATCCCTCAGAGTCTCTTAGAAAGCAGAACTTGCACCACAGCCTGGTGTCTCTTTGGTGTCCTCTGTCCCATGCTGCAAAATCCTGGGCTCAGACTCTTCTCCTTGTTGTAGTCAACAAATTTGCAGAGTCAGGGAGTGGTTCTTCTCCTCAGTCCTCTAAGTCCTACACCTCCAGGAAATTTGCCTTAACTCTCACTGCAATGAAACCATCCTAATTACGCTAAGTTTCAACAAAGCAAACTTTTTTTGAAGAATTCTTCCTAGATGCCCAGCCTTAACCATTTAGTTGAACATTTAATTGTACACACCATATAATTTCTCTTAGTAGTTAATGTTTTATCTGGGTCCTGCTGATGAAAGTAGTACAGAGAAGATGGAAGTGATGAGAATATTCTCTAATATTTCTCAATTCTGTCAGACCCAATTCTTGTTATAAGAAATGTTTTTGTAATGTCCCTGTATCTATCATGAAATTCATTGATAATGTAACTGATTTGCACATGTAATTTCAACAATATTAATACAATGCTTTAGCTATACTAGATCAAAGAGAATAAAAGGAAAATAACTTATAAAAAATGACATATATTTCAGTGTGCAAATATTTGACGTGGTTGCATAAGAAGCCACAATGAGAAAATGCAGATGAAAGCAAGGTGTTGTATTATAACTAACTGCCACAAGTCATTGTGCCATTAGTGATGAGACTTTCTGAAATGGTGAACAATTTTTGATTAACAAAAGCCAAAGTACAACTTACCTTATAGTTTTACTCCTAGCAATACAGAATATGTTAAAACTATGCAAAGGCTGTTTTTTGTTTATATGTACACTGAGTTTGGTTCTAGCTACACATAGTTATAAACAGGGGTTTCTCCTAAATGGTAGACTGGAAGGACAATCAAAATTTGCAAAGCATACAGGACAGTACTTCACTGAGGGGCTCATGCTCAGGTACCTCCAATCATTACATTACCCCAAATGTGTACATTACTCCACACAGTTCTACAAAGATCTCGGGGGGAACAGGTTCTACTGAGGGCCACTGAGCTGAACCAAGGCCAGCTGGAGTTGAGATTATTACTAGGCATCCAGAAACTGACCCTCAATTTTAAGGGTCCTAAAAGTCTGAAGTGAACCCCTTAATGCCAGCTTACTGGTCCACTGCCATGGTTCTTAAGTTGCTTCAGACCTATCAAAAGAGCCTGCAAGTCAGGTTTGAGGTGTAGGGTGGTCGGCTTCATCCTTGGGTGTTTCCATTTGTTCCATTTACCAGAGAGTTCCATGTATGTTTCTGTCTAAACAAAGGGCTCCTCAGTTTTAAGAAGTCCACGTTATATGCTTTCACATTTTTGTCCAGAATTAAAATTTCTAGGAGAGGCAAGTTTTGACATCCTTATTCTATCATGCCATAATTTGGTCCTTTTTTATAGTTTCTACTTCCTTAGTGAGATTATAAATTGAGTTATGTTATCAGAGTTTCCATTAATTCTTTGGACATATTTTTACTATTTTTTAAACATATTTTTAACATCTGCTTTTGGCCTTTGCTAAATTTAACTTCTGAGTCTACTCAGAGTGAATGGGCACCATTGGTTACTCAAATCCAAATCTTACACCTCAAAGTTCAATCAGCTCATTTGTTCCCTGTGGTCAAAACTTCATGGGAAGACATCATTGTAAGTAGCTACTGTTAAAATTTATCATGAGAAATGGTTCACCATGCATAGAAAGGTTGCAAACTTTTGTATTTTCTTATCAATGTCCACTCTCCTCTGAAGTAGGAACTGCTAAGAAAAGAGGGATCTATGGGCAGAAAGAAGTTTGAGCCATGGCCAGGCTTAACGGTCAGCACCTTCTTGAAGAACAGCAATGACAGGTGTCACCAAGGAGGAAAGAATCATCCTCTAATCTGGCATTTTCTCCTCTTGAAAGCAACTCATGAGAGAGGTCATAGTGAGCCCAGACACAGGACCTGGGGAGTTGGAAGAACAGAATATTCTCTGACTTCAAGCTCAAGAGGCTGGGTACTGCCATTCATTTCTACTCAAAACACTTTTGACATCAAATATATGGGTCTTCCACATCAAGCAATTCTCCAATTCTCTGCAGACAACTGGTTGTCCTGCAATTAAATTCAATTCTATACTACCTGGAGTTAGCAAAAATCCCAGTTTAAGGGCACAGTCCCACAAGATGTTCTCACATCAGATGTCAATTGAATTTCCAGACCTTCTGCACTTCTGACTGACTGGCTATTAATCAAGTGTTCCCACAACTGGATAATATGCTACAACATCTCACATAACTCAGGAAAACAGTTTACTATTGAATATTACTGGTTTATTATAAAAGCAAATTGGAAAGATGCACAGGCCAAAGCATGGTAGGAGTGGAGGCTGTGGAGCCTCCATGATCACTCAGGGTACACCCCCTTCCCAGAGACTTGATATAATCCCAACCTGCACGCTCTCTAAACCTGACAATGCAGAGTTTTTATAGCGGTTCTGCTGTGTAGGCACATTTGATCAAATCACTGGCCACTGGTGAATGTCTTGCCTCTGCAGAGGTCAGGGTGTAGGGCTGAAAAGTCTAACCCTCTAACCACCCCTTGATCTTCCTGGGGACCAGCCCGCATCCTGAAGCTATTGAGATGCTCCCAAACACCAGTGATTGCTTTAACAAGTCACTCTGGGGACTCCACAGGTTTTAGTATTTTTATGTTAGGAATAGGGGACTATCACCAAGTATGATAACAAAAGAGTCTCCTATCAATTCAATCACTCAGGAAATTACAAGTGTTTCAGGATCTCTCTTTCAGGAACTTGGAACAAAGACCATATATATATTTCTTATTATATCATAATAACAAAAGGATATATTTATCTTGCACTTGGATGCCCTTGGGAACCTATGTCTTGTTCAGAAATACTCAAACTCCTAGGTCAAGTTCTAGTCTCCTGACATTTCTTGTGTCTACCTCATCTTTATCTGCTTGGGCCTCACCTTTCTTGTCCTTTCAAGGCTGGCCCCCATCTCCATCCAACAACTTTATTTAGACATTGAATAGATTCCATGTGGTAACAATTGAAACTTCTGGACCTGGGGGCTATTTGTGACTATCTCCTCTTTGATGCATTGACAGTTTACCCTTATAAAGTATTGTAATTCCTCACATTTCCAGATCCTAAGGGGCCTTGCTTGAGCCTCCAAGTAGTCAAACCCACCTGGAATGAGGCCTGGAGAAACAACAACAGTTTTGAATCTGGTGGAGTGGGATCCCGGCTCCTCCCAGACTGATTTATATGCCCTTAGGTTAGCTATTTCGCAGAGCCCAGTATTCTAAACTGTGAAATGAGATCATAGCATTTAATTCATAGGGCTATTAGGGTCACAAAATGAGATTAAAAGTATGGCTACATTTGGCTGAGATGTTACTGGTAAAGATTTTTTCCCTTTCTCTTCATAGCAAAGAACATGGCTTCTGTACCAGTGCTTGATTCCCAGTTGTTGCTCAATAAACCTTTTTTTAGAGGAATTACCGGCTGCTGTTCTATTCTCTTGCCATTTTTGTTGTTTTCACACTGTGCTCAATGCAGTATTAGGGGTTCTGAGGAGGTGCCCAAAGGTCCAGGTGGCCAGGGTAGGTGAAGCTGGACCAGCACAGGTGAGAACTGGGAAGGATGGAATGTGGGCAAGGGAACTGTTAGGCTCCTGGTCTCCCCTAATTAGCTCTGCTAGTTTGCATTTTAAATTGATTTGGGAACAGTATTTTCTTTTTTTGAAAGACGGGATTCTATGATTTTTTTTTTAAGATTTATTTATTTATGCGTATAAGAGCTGGAGTACAGGCCAGAGATGCAGGGGGTGAGAGGATGCACCAGAGTGGGGAACAGAACAGGCAGATTGACTGAACTACACTGCTGAGGGGAGCAGCGGGCAGGTCAGGAGAGGTCTGCTGTGCCATGTGGGTTGCTCCCTGGCTGGCCAGGGGATTGAACTCATGCTGCAGAGGCTGTGGATTGCTTCATAGTGCGGCGCTTAACCCCTTGAGCCACCAGGGAGGCCCTGGATTCTATGATTTAAATGTTTGAAAAAAACTCTACTACTTTGAATAGTTTAGAATTTAATTTGCAAGTGACGCAAATGTTTATATCTTCATTGTCTAAAACATTAGCTATCATTAGATTAAATAAAAATTCAATTCACTTCCCCCATTTCACTAGCCTTATATCAAGTACTTAATAGCCACATGTGGCTAGTGGCTACCATTTGGGACAATGTAGGCTTGGGACATTTCCACTGTTGTAGAATGTTCTATCAGCACTGGCCTTTATTTTATATTACTGAAATCATAGGACTTAATTGATAGCTACTGTGTATGCTGTGCTGCAATGCTTGTAGGTTTATAGGGTAAGCTGAGCTGTCTAGAGGAAAAAGTTGGGTCCAGCTATTAATTTGACCTGTGGCCTACTGGACTGACATCAGGTTGCCTCATGTGGACCAGTGAGGGCTGGGCCACAGTTAAGGTTTCCATCTAGTTTATCTCCAAGGGACCCTTTGATTGTTACTTTGTTCTCTGAGACCCACACCCATGTTTAAAATAAACTATTTTATTAGATAATTTATTAGGTAATAATTGGCTTACCCTCACACTTTTGTTAACTTATGCTATTTATAGCTACCAACAAAAATCTCTGATCAACATAAGAATACCAGAATTATTATACTGAGTTGAAGCAATTCCAGTCTCAAACTTAGAAATGGGCCATTGTGGTTAGCTTAGCCTTATCTCTAATCATTGTACAATTTCCATGAGTGTTTTTGAAATAGCTTATTACTTGCTCCTCCCTATCTCTGTTACTGCTTTTCTCCCACCCTTAGATCTTAAGTTAGGAGTCTCCTGGCTACATGATTATTTAAGATTTCTTGGGGCTTTTATAGGGGTGTTATGTCAAAAGAATTAATTGATCCCAAAGTTTCAGTTTGAGAATTTATAAAATCAACCAAAAGAAGCCAAGTTATCAAATGTACAAATCAAACTCTAGATTTAGAAAACTTAATATGCAGTTGATTACATTTTTAAAGTTAAGTCAGTCCTTCCTTTCTCCTTTCTTTAAAATTAAAATTTATTTATTCACTTTCTTACATCATTGTTAATTTTTGGGTTTTTTTTTTTCATTTTTTTTAAAGATTTATTTATTTATACAAGAGCTGGAGTACAGGCCAGCAGTGCGGGAAGGTGAGAGGATTCACCAGAGACAGCGTGGGGAGCAGGACAGTCAGATGGACAGACAGAAGACACCTCCTCTTCCGCTGTGTGCCTCAGATCTATGGTCTTCTTACAAGTTTTGTCTTCTTCCTGACCCTTTGTTTGATCTCCACATATAAGTGAAACCATCCAATGCTCGTCTTTTCAAAGTATATATCTGGGTGAGACTTCTGACTGTGGCAGTTTGGTAAGTTCTTACCCCAAAATAAAATATGCAACCAGGCAAAATTATAAAACACAGGGCCTCCCCGGTGGCGCAGTGGTTGAGCGCTGGGTTGCAAAGCTGCCCGCAGCCTCGGCATCGCCGGTTCGATCCCCAGCCGCCGGGCGAGGGTCCTACATGGCGCACAGACCTCTCCTGCAGCCCACTGCTCCCCTCAGCAGTGTATTTCGTCAATCTGTCTGTTCTGCTCCCCCCTCTGGCTCAGGTGAATTGTCTCACCTTCCCGTGCTTCTGACTGTACCCAGTGCTTGTATAAATAAAATAAATAAATCTTTAAAAAAAAAAAAGTTAAAAAAAATTATAAAACACAACAACTTCAGGGCTTCAGAGATCAAACAAAGGGAGAGAACAAAATATGAAGCATCAAGTTATGAAAAGTTGCTAAAATTTTATTTTAAAATGATAAAAGTCTATGGCCTTCATGCCTGAAGCTGCTCCCGTATACCCTTGTACTTTATATCCTTAGCACATTTAGTCAGGGCAATACTGACTGTGAAAACCAGCAATCTGACTGTCTGGGGGGCAGGGGAGGATTGGATTTGGAGTGGAAGGTGAAAAACCCACACCCAGCAATGTTGTCAATAAAAGCAGCAAACTCAGTAGGAATTGAAAAGAAAAACTCAGCTCTGCTAGACTGAGATTGCAGTCCTGGTTGAAACAAACAACTAACCCGTCAGAAATTAATAGGAAAATGAGAGCCATAGAGAAGCTTGATAAGCTGTCCATGCATCCCTGGTTGACCAGGAAACTATGCATATGTACAGGGTAGAGCTAAAAGAACCTGAAAGAAAGCAAAGGCCAGGCAGACTTGAAAATAAACTGAAATTTTAATGCATCTTAACCCATATGGAGATCCCTCAGCACAAGATGGGTCATATAAAGTTTAAGGTGTTTGATTACAACTTCTGCCCAATCTTTGACTGACCACTAAGCTATGCAGATATAGGGACAACTCTTAGGAAACTAGGCTAAAAATTAAACATAAGAACAAAAACAAGAAAACTGAGCAGAGACATTAGTGACTACACACTGCAGGAAGCACAGGTTCTGTAGGTTAAGTGCAGGCAAGTAATTACAAATAATAATAACCACCTCAGGAAAAGAAATTACAGTTCAGAGTTGATATGATATATTATCTAAAATGTCACTTTTTTAACAAAAATTATGATATGCAAAAAAGCAAAAAATCTGTTATAATAATAAAAAATGCATGACTCATATTCAGAGGGGAAAAAAATAGAAACTGACTTTGAGTGAGCCCAGAAATTTGATTTAGCAGACAAAGATTGTAAAGCGATTATTATAAATATGATTTTTAAAAAATGAAAGGAAATCATGCCTGAGAATTAAAGGTCTGTGTAATGACAATGATTTGATGGATAGAGAATTTTAGCAAAGAAATGAATATCATAAAAGAATGTAAGACCCTAATGGAACTTTTTAAGTTGATGTATTTCTAATACATATACACGTATGTATATGTATGTAGAAAAATCTGTTATAAGGGGTCACCAAAGAATCAATTATCTTGAATACAGATCACTAGAAATGATTCACTCTGAAGAATAAAAAGGAAAAATAAACACTGCCTCAGAAACTGATGTGGTTATCCCAAACATGCCAGTCTATGTGCAACTGGATCCCAGAGGCTAAAAGAGAAAGTAGCAAAAAAATATTTAATGGCTGAAAAAATTCAAATTTGATGAAAACTTTAATCTCAGATGTCAGAAGTTCAACAAGCCCCATGTAGAATATAAAAAAGATATTCACACGTGGATATATCATAAACTATTGGAAACCAAAGACAAGAGAAAATCTTGAAATCTGTGAGAGAAAAAGACTCATCAAGTACAGGGAAACAATATGATTAATAGTCAATTTCTTATCAGAAACCATGTGGCCAAAAAGACAGTACAAACTGCTGAAAAAGTAATAGATAAACTACCAACCAAGAATTCTGTAACTAGTGAAGTCATCCCTTAATCAGAAAATGAAATAAAGATATCGAAAGATATTATCTCTCAGATAATGACTTGAGAGAATTTATTGCTAGCTGATAAGTTTTACAATACTGAAGGAAGTTGTTCAGGCTCAAAGGAGGTGACACCAGATGATAACTTGAATTCCAGGAAGAAAAGGAAGAACACAGGAAATATGAAGGACAGTATAGATATATTTCTTTTCTTTTCTTTTCCAAAATATAATTTCTGTAAAGTTATAATTATAATTTCTAAATTTACAACACACATATATAATACGTAAACTATAGCATTAAGGAAGGGATGGAGTTAAGCTATACTGTAGCAAAGTTGCTATATTTCATTGGCATTAAGTCAGTTGTTAAGCCCTCCTTGGTGGCCTAGGGGTTAAATCTCAGCACTATCACTTCTACCACCTAAATTCAATACCCCCACCAGGGAGCTAACCTCTCCTGTCTCTCCGGCAGCTCCCCTTAGTAGTGTATTTCAGTAAATTCACCTGCTCTGCTCCCCACTCTGTCCTCCCTCGCTCCCTCCGTGCACCTCGGGCCTACACTCCAGCTCTTCTACTCAAAAATAAATAAATAAAATCTTTCAAATTGCATTATTTTAACACTACCTATCAACTCAATCGAAAGATAAAAATTCTCAGACTGGATATATAATAAGATACAATAACTTGCTATCTGTAAAAAACAAGTTTAGATTCAAAATCAAAACCTACTGAACAATAAAAGGATGGAAAAATATTTACCTTGTTAATAGTAATAAAAGGGAGCTGGAATGGTTATATTAATATCACACAAATATCACTTTAAAACAAGAAATATAGGGCCTCCCTGGTGGCGCAGCGGTTGAGCGCTGGGTTGCGAAGCTGCCCGCAGCCTCTGCGGCACCGGTTCAATCCCCGGCTGCTGCCCGGCCACCGGAGGAGGGTCCCACATGGCCCGCAGACCTCTCCTGCTGCCCGCTGCTCCCCTGAGCAGTGTACTTCGGTCCTTCTGCCTGCTCTGCTCCCCGCTCTGGCTCTGGTGAATTCTCTCACACTCCCGCGCTTCTGACTGTACCCAGTGCTTGTATAAACAAAACAAACAAATAAATAAATAAAACATGCCTCTAGAAAAATTTAAAAAAATAAATAAATAAATAAAACAAGAAATATATCAGAAACAGAGGTATTTCATAATGATAAGAATGTCAATACATCACAAAAATATAATAATCAGCGTGTGTATATACACACACACACACACACACGTAAGAAGAGACCCGAAATATATGAAATAAAAATGGAACAACCAAATTGAAAGAAGAATTTTATGGGAATGTCATGAAAGACATAAATAACTGAAACCAATCCAAGAAGGCAGAAATTCTGTGTAAATCTGTAAAGCAATTGAAACCTATAGCAAACTCTAGGTCTAAATGTTTTCACTGGTGAATTTTACCAAAATTTATAAAATAGATTTATACAAATCTATTCCATACTATAAAAGAGAAAGAAATACATCCCAACTCAATTTTTAAGGGTAGAATTACCCTGATATCAAAACCAGATTTTATAAAAAATAAAACTGCAGACCGAAATTCCTCATGGCCACACATGCAAAATCCTTAATAAAATATTAACTAAACAAAGTTAGCAATATGAATAAAAAGATAATATATCACCACCTAGAGAGATTTATCTTGGTAATCCAAATTATGAATAATGATTGCCTCTGAATCCTGGGATTAGGGGCAGTTTGCTTTCCTCTGAATTGTCAACAATGAACTTGGCTTAGTTCTTGAACAAGACTTTAAACATTGCTGTTTAAAAGAAGTATAAATAATTTTATTTCAGTATTTCCTGGAGTAGATAGAGCACAGAAGAGATACTGATATGGATGAAAGTTTCACAAAGAAAATTTTTTTCTCACTTTCTACAAATTAGGCAGTAAATGTGACAGGCTGCCCCCTCCTTTTTCCCCACAAGTGGGGGCCCAGCAGAGTTCTCTGTGAAAACCCGGGGCCTCTCGGTCTTCCTGTCCTGTGGAGGAAACTCCTTGCGGTTTCTACCTGGTCACAAATCAGGTTTTGCAATTTGCATGGATTTAGCTCTTCATGAAGGAAATGTGATGATGAAGTGTTTTTAAATGGCATGGCATGTGCAGAAGGAGAAATTCCTGAGTATTAATTCATTCCCTGACCTTGAACATTATTATAAACGTACACTTTCTCTAGCATCAACAGCCCAACGTGCTTATCATGTTCTGAGAAAGGTCATCTGCAAGGGGGCAGCACAACCAGCCTTCCTCCCAAAGCACCAAGAGAGCTTCTTAGTTTTATTTTATTTCATTTTCTATTTTGGTTTTCAGTTTGAAGAAGGAAAAGAGGACTGAGAAATAGAGTACACGTACACCTCATTTTATTGGGTCCCTTTATTGCACTTTGCAATGCTACATCTTTTACAATCTGGAGACACGTTGCAGCCTTGTGTCCAGCAAAACTGTCAGCAGTATTGTTCCAACAGTTTGTGCTCATTACATGTGTCTGTGACACATTTAATTAAGGTGTGTACACTGATACCTTATGCACACTTAGGAGACTGTGGTGTTGGGCAAACACAGCTTTTATATGCACTGCAAAACCAAAACTTTCATGTGACTCACTTTATTGCAACGTTAGCTTTATTGCAGTGATCGGAACAGAACCCACAATATCTCCACAGAATGCTTGTCATTGGTCGCCATGTCAGTCTCCCACCTCCCTGAAACTGATACAGAGCTCTGGTGACACAGCTTTGTCTCCCTCCTCCCTTTGCACACCACACTTTGGGAGAGCTGAGGCTGGCTCCAGCAAGCTGCTGCTGACGCTGCTGATGACCAGGGTACCTGGCTTGGGCATGCTAAGCCTGAGTTGTAAGGATCTTACCCTACTTGAACCCACCTATTTGATGTGCCCCAAATTCCTTTAACAAAAAGTATGCATTTACCCTTGAGACAAAAGGTCTGAGATGCTAACAGCTGCAGGAAAGGACAACCAGGGCTGATATTCAAACTAAAATGGAAACATGAACACAGCCATTTCAGAGAGCAGATTGCCATGAGTTCTGGGTCCCTACAAGGAGGCTGTCCGTGCTTGGAAGTCAGCTTTCTATCAAGTCTAAAATTTACCTCTATATTCTTGTCAAAGAACAGCGCTGGGGTCTTGGAGACTCTGGGCTGGAGAACAAATACCCAAGAACTGCATTATATAACACAGCTTACTTCATACAAAAATGACCAAACTGCACCTGTCATGCAGGGCACACAATAAACAAAAAGACAAGAAGCATCACACATAGTACATTCCTAATTGAAAGTGAGCAGGTACCAGGCCTGAGTTAGAGGGAAAAGTAGTCATATGAAAGGTGCTGACTCCGGCTGAGCAGCTTCTGACAGCACAGCCGGGGGTTCATGGGGACTGAATGGGAAGAGGCTGCATGACAGAGGTTGGGAGTGAGAGCAGCCCACTTATAGGACAAGAAACAGTGGGGTGAGGTCCTGGGCTGGGGGAGAGCATGCAGGGAGGGACAGGCAGATGAGGAAGGGCCATGGAGGAAGCCACAGAAGCCCACTGGGCCAGCGCTTGTGGGCACCCATAGTTTTCCCAGCAATGCCCTGCCTCCTTTATGGTGGCTGAACTCGTCCTTGTTCTTTCCACGCAAACCATAAATGCTCCCTCACCTCAGAATCTGGTCTGCTTGGATTTGACCATGTCAGGATGTGCATGAGGAATCTGAGCAGAATCCTTAGGCCGAAGGACAAGTCATTCTAGTCCCATCTATGACTCAGCACCAGGGTCACAGCTGGTCTGAGCTTTCCCCTGGCTCCCGGGTCCCCAGTCTTGCACGTGCTTCTGTTTTCCAGGCTCCCCAGGTTTTGTTGCTTTACTTAGTATCTGAACTTCACTTTTCAGGTGGCTGCCCCAATTTTTAATGAAAGGCAACATAATGTGGTGGTTAAGCAGGTAGACTGTGGCGCCAGCAGCGAGTTGTTGGGTAGTTGTGGGTACGTTGCTTAAGTGCTTTCTGCTTGAGTTTCCCGGTATGTAGAAGGGATCATTACACAACGTGTTTTCAGGGGGTGTTTGTAAGAGTAAATACATATGGCGCACGTGACCGGAGGGTTGCTCTTGCTTCTTTATTTATTCACTCAGCACATTTGGTTTGAGCTCCCACTTACCACGGCTGCCTCTTGGTGACAGACACTGTGGTGAGTACAAAGCAGCCCTCTGCTTGTCCTCACGAAGCTTTGTACTAAATGAGGAATGTTTGGATTTGAATCAAATAATTATGTAGTAATTACTGCAAATGTATTTTACATGTAATATAAAATAGGTAAATGTATTCTGCAACCATCCCGGGCTGGGTGGGTTCACCATTCGTTCAAGCAATTTAAAGAAAGTTGGAGCCCTTGGCATCATCCCCGCAGCTTTTCTAATAGTACACAGGGGAAATAAGTCATCAGAGAGACAGCAGTGCCGATCCCCCGCGAATCTCTATATGCTCTTTCCTCTCGTAGCTGCTCTCCACTGCACCATCCTCTGCCATGCTCTGTGTTTGTGATGCCACCCCTATAGGCTCAGCCTCCAGGCTCAGGTGTGCCCACTTGCGCACACCCCCACTATACTGCAGTGTCCACCATCAGTCATGCGTGGCCCAAGCCCACGCTCCCAAGCGCCTCCTGCATTCAAGGCCACAGGTGATAGCCACAGAGGCCAATGGTGCAAAAGTCTGAGCAATCTTCATTTACCCTGCAGTATTATAAGTATAAATAACAGTGAACAGTACAGCAAAGGGGAGGTGTGCAGTACTAAGAAGGTATAATAAAGAGTCTTACAAGGTGGGGTGAAATGTCTGGGGAAGGACAATGGTCATTCATTTCCTTGTTACCACCTTCTCGCCTAGCATCTTGGGATAACCACTGCCACCCCACCCCCCTTGGTCCACGGTCCCTGCAAAGGAGCCAGTTGATTTCTTGAACTAAACTAAATCAGTCCTTCTGATTAAAAAAAGCAAGATATTGCATAAACATCACCAGGCCTAAGGCAATACTGCCTCTGTGGTTCAGAGCAGCAGTCCTCTGCCTGGTTTTCAGCCAGTCTGTGAACCCTAGGACCCCATGTCCTGCTGGCTCTGGGGACTCCCTTCCCTACTCAGTTCCCAATCTCCAGGGAGCTGCCAACAGGCTCCTGGGCAGAAGGATCTGCCTATTGTCTGAGGTTTGCCTGGGGCTGCCATGATGGGACTTTTCCTGGCATGTCAGGCTCTTAGGCCCCAACTTGGGCTTCTTCCAATGTGGCTTTTGCTCTGTGGGCTGTGCTTTTCTGAGTCTGCAGGCCTGGACAAGGCAGTGATACAACTGGCCAGAAGCAATGGGAGACCTGCCCAAGACCACTGCTATCACTCCATCAGAGTTTATCACACTCCCTGCAGGAGGGTTTTTGGCAGCAGCCCTCACCCTTCTTGAATTCTGGCATCTCTTGGGTACTATGGAGACTCCAAGTCCCACAGTGAAAATGTTTCGCTAGATGCACCAGGAACCTTTCCACTGTCCTCTGAGACCAAAGATGGGGAGATCTCTAAGCCAAGCCACCACCGTTTCTATGTCTTGCCCCCACATCCAGGCCCTAGAAGGACTTAGGGCCTGCCCTCAATTAGATGGTTTAACCTGTAGGAAGGGAATTACCTGCTCACAATCTGCTACTCCGGTGATTGAGGACTTATTTCTTAAGTGTTTCTACTTGTAAAGAGAAGTATGTGAGAAGTGGGGAGCAGAAGCAAGTCCAAGCTGGGGAGACTCGTGCCCTCTGTCAACTCTAATCTCCAAAACTTCAGTGTTCCAGGGAAGGGCAGCCCAACTCCATTTCACTTTACAAACTTTGGAGCAGGGCATTTCTAGAATTCTTGTTGCAGCTCCCTTTTAGGCAGCTAATTTCTTCTTAGAGACATGACCTCAAAATGGACTTTTGTTAATTAAATGTATTATTGGCATAAAAGGGTCATCATCTGTTCATGCATCTTGGAAAGACATCTAGTTTTTAATGACATATGTGGTGAGGGGGTGAGAACTTGATTGCGGACATGAGGGACTGAGTAGGGGGTCACCCTCTTCACCTTGTGATGCATCTAAGAAGCAGGTCAGCCCAGCTCTGGCAGGCAGAGAGCCCTCTGTTTGCAATTAGCACAAAGAGCCAATTCAACAGCCCACAAAGCTCATCCTCCATAATAGCTCTAATTAGAAACATTATCCATAAGGAGGGGAAACAATTTACACAGACTCCAGCATGAGCTCATGGCAATAGAGTTGTTTGTTTTTCAACCCCCAGGCTATAGACACACATGTCTCAAAAAATAATGCACGTGTATTTTAAAGATTGATCATTTCAGACACGCCAGAAAAAATGTGGCAGTAGCAGTCTGTTGTGGCAAAACAGCCTCAATTACCTCTCCCTCCTTGGATTTGACCTCTGGTATCTGTCTTTGGTGAGTGTTAGGATTTGAGTTGCTTAATATTTCAAAAAAATAACTTACAACCTGTCCTTTCTTCTCTGTTCTCACATAACCTTGAAATTTAAGCATCTTTCCATCTGCTTTTTGTCCCTTTCTACCAGGCAGACACTGATGATGCTTCCCCTGCTTAACGGAGCAGAAATCAGCATACGTTTCTGTTTAACGTTGATGCTATGCCTGCAGGAACAGTCAAGTCAGCGCCTTGTGTGCATTAACATCCATGTTACTTAACTGTCGCTAGGGAAGCCAGAGAGAAGAGACAAACAGCATAAACCACAGTGTCTCATTGACATTTTGTCACCAATACTACTCCTCTCTCTCTTCATTTGGAGCAGGGTCTTTTTTTACTGTTTAGAGTCTCTGGGTCTCCTGTAGTAGAGAGGAATTCTCCATCCTGGCTTTGGAACATTCCACATCAAATATTTAGCACAGCCCTCCAATGATTTACCTCCTTTTTTTGTCCCTGGGACCCCTAATATTGAGGGTATTATGTAATAGGGTAAGTGCCTGGTCACATCGCCTGGGGTTGAATCCTGGCTCTGGCTGTGTGATCTTGGACCAGTTCCTCAACCTCTCTGAGCCTAGCTCTTCCTTTGTAAGATGGGGATTGTGCTAGTCCTCTCCTCATGGTATGGTTTTGAGCATCAAACGAGACACTTCATGTGATGAGCCTAGAACAGAGAAAAGTTTCAGTAAGCAATGTTTATCTAGTCTAGTCATTAGTATTCATGGCTTTTCAGATTTTCTTGGTGACGTTCTCAGTGAAACTGTGGTAATGGAGACTAGCATCATGTCCCAGCACACACATCATAAATGTTCAGGAAATTCCATCTGATGAGCACTATTGTCAACAAGCTCCCAATGCTGTACTGAACATAAGGATGCTTTGGAAAGCTCACTGGGACCCCTGGTGTTGGGGTTGCTATTTTAAGGATGTTTGGGTAGCCGCTGGCTGCCCTCGTAAAGTGGTGGAGACTAATCAATGGACAGATTGCCACCCCAGCTCAGCTGTCCCCTGTATCCTGCTTCTCACCCAAGTCCAGGCCTTTTCCTGGGATCTAGATAAAAAGTCCTTGGAGGCACCCCCACATGGGGGTAGAGAGGGGGAGACTCACATGACACTTAATAAATTTGCCTTAAAGACAATGTTTGAAATAGTTCTTCCTTTAGTTTGATACAAAGTATATTTTGCTACAAGGTTTTCCTGATGACCCAATTTCATTTCCCTCATTTTTCTATCTATGTGAAAATTCTCCACTTTCAGAGTCTTCTTAATTTAACTCCCTCTGAAAATATACATGTAACAGAAGTTAAAATAACCAGGCAGTATGCACACAGGATTTTTTTTTTCCTCTGTACAATTTCTTTACATGTACTTATCGTGTGTTTCCCCAGGTCAACTTTGCCCTGGCCCTGCCTGCCCCCTGCCCTGGGAGCCTGGGCCAGCTCTGGTCACCAGTGAACCACAGGGGTGTTGGAAGGGGCGGAAGTGCCATTGAGTGGCTCAGACCATTGCCCAAGCTCTGAACTAGGGAGAAATCACAAGTAACTCCAAACACTAACACAGCACTCACAACACAAAGACAAGTTCCGTTCCTTTGTGTTGTCCTGGAGCCTTTGCCAGCTCTTAGGTCACGTTGCCCGGAACCGTGTGGTCCTGCAATGAAAGGCCCCATTGTGATGACGAGACAACAAGGCAAAGCCCAGTTTGCCCCTTGCATCAAAACCTGGATTCGCCTGACTTTTTACGTGCAGAGGAGTATGTGCTCAGCATTGTTTTAAAGTAAATGGGGAAGGGGCAGTTCCTTTAAAAGTACCTAAAACAAAGAAAAATAGATACTTATCTGCTCAGAGTCCCAAGTTAGAGACCTTTTAAGTAACCTGAGAAATGGGCATATTGTTTCCATTTTTTCCTTCCTTCTTCTTCCTTCTCACTGATACTTGTCTTCCTCTCCAAAAACTTCCTTTCAGGGTGACCCCATGTTTCCTTTGGAATGCTTCCCCTGCTGCGTGAGTGAATAAGCGAGACAGACTACTGTGTGTCAAGGCCAGGCATGAGTTCCCTGTGCTTCAAGGGATGCTACTTATAAAATAGTTGGATTTGTTCCATCCCCATGCCAAGATAGTTTTCCCTGCTCCCCACAGAGCGGGAGCCCAAAGACTGTAGAGTGTATGTCTAGTGATGGGAGCCAAAGGGCATGGAAGCGGTAAGCTGGAATCTTTATCATATCCCTAAAACTCCCCTAAAGAACTGTGCAACCTCCAGAGAAATCCAGAACATGGATGCCTGACTCCCGGAGAGCGCTGACTCTATTGGTCCACCAGGGATACAGAGGACACCACTAGACTCTAGCAGATATGGACATAAGACCCTCTTATCCTACCTCTTAATCCAAACTAGAGGAACCAGCCCAGGAAAGGGAAAGCCAGGATAGGGGGTGTCCTGAAAGTAGACCTCCAATGAATCAGGGTCCAGATCCAAGCTCAAATTGCACAGGGTGGGGAAGGGAGAAAGTAAGACCAGGATCAAGTTTGGAATTGCTATTTTATTTTACTTTTTTATTAGCAATTAATTATTTATTTTTTAATTAAAAAAAATTTTTTTTTTTCAAACAATATTTTCTTCCCCCCACCCCCTCAGGTTGAGTCCCCAAAGAATTTCCTAAAACCTCAGTTATCAGAAAACAACTGGAACATTATGGATCTAAGATGCTATTAAGAAATCTACTACCCATCGGAGAAGTTAGATTTGGTATCGTGTATTTACAAAAAATAATAAGCTTTTATGTCTTAAAAAAAAAACCCAATAAACAAAACTGTCTTCCCCCTCACAGACACAATTAACCTTTGTGAAGATGTTATTCATCTTAGTGCTCAGGTTCCCAGCCCCGACTGAGGTGCTAATGAGGCGGGAAAGAGCTCTGGAGACCACTCCACTTCACTCCCCTGTTCCTGGTGAACTCCTAGCATCGCTTTGTCCTTCCTTAGGGCCTTCTCTCTGCAGCTACTCTTTAGGCCATGGCTTGCCTGCCTGGAAGGGAATGGTGGCCGGGAGGGGAGAGTGATGACGTGGTCCAGGAAGCAAAGACGTCTCACACCACAGGTCCATTTTCAGCAGAGGGGTATTCTGTGATCAAGCTCAGTTTCGGTAACTTCACTAGGCCCTGGTAGCTGTCATCTGGGCTGGTCCCACAGGAGGGCCACAGATGGTGGCTCTGCCTAAGGGAGGGGTGGGCGAGCTGCTCTACCTGACTCTCCTGGGAAAAGCCCTGGGCAACAGGTCGGCAGCAATTGAGCCATACTTGTTGAAGCCTTGACACGTGGTTATTTTACTTCCTTTATACTCTGCAAGCAATGCATGTTCTTTATAGAATAAATCAGAACTTTTAAGTAAGTGTATGGATAAATAAATAGTTTCCATAATCTTACTACCAAATAACCATTATTAGCATTTTTGTGTATTTCCTCTCAAGAGTGGTTGAGGGTATACACACATACACACACAAACACACACAAACAATAGATTAATACTGTACACATATTGTGGGACACTTACCTTGCTCACAACTTTCTGTTAAATAAAAATACCCTTGCACATAAATGGTTGTATATATTCTTTTATCATTTCTTTTGAATAAATTCCAAGAAGGAAGCTATCCCAGAGACATTTGAACATTTTTTTTAAGATTTATTTATTTATGCATACAAGAACTGGGGTACACCCCCCCAGAGGTGTGGGGGGTGAGAGGATTCACCAGAGACGGAGCGGGGAACAGAACAGGCAGATCTACTGAAATACACTGCTGAGGGGAGCAGCGGGAGAGACAGGAGAGGTCTGCTGCGCCATGTGGGTTGCTCCCTGGCCGGCTGGGGATCGAACTCATGCTGCAGTGCCTGCAGACAGATTCATGGGTTGTGCCTTAACCCTTTGCACCACCAGGGAGGCCCGACACTGAACATTTTTAATGACTAGTAACTGAATTTTGGTTACAGAGGGGGATCTTGAGAGGAAGGTGGAGGACTAGCAGGAGCCGGACCTGAGAAAGTGAGAGATGCTGCTCCTGCCCTTTCTGTCCTCTTATTTAACTGTTTCACCCACTCCTTTCCTCTCCAGGCTTCCTTGTTCTCATTCTCCTCTTTCATCTTTTAATTTCTTGATTCTTTGACCCTTCTGTCATTTTAACTCTGGATTTTTTCCCTCTTAATACTCAGATCTCATCCTGTTTTGAGACCTTGAGCCTTCCTTGCTTCATTGCACAATCCCTTTGTGTTAGCTTCTCCACCGAAGTGCCATGTGGGGTAACACACCCGTAGCAGCCTCCGCTTCACACCCTCCCAGATTTGCCTGTGCAGGAAGAGCAAGTGGATCCCACAATTCCCAAGTGATATTCTCATTGGATTAATTAAAGTCACATGCTCATCTCTGAACCAATGACTGTGGCCAGAGAACACGATGTTTTGATTGGTCACTTTTGGGCCACTTACCTGAGCCCTGGAGTTGAGACCAAGCCTTCCCCACTCCCCAGCCCTAGAAATGAGGGAGTGTTGGATTCTTAGGTGAATATAGAGCTCTGTTCTTGGAATAGTGGGAATATCCTGGGAACACTTTAAGCAAAATAGTCAAAATGCTCCTTGCATAAGGCAGGAGGAAAGTAAGACAAAATATATTATGTGAAGATGTTTTTAATCGTAATAAGTGTTAGAGTCATACCTAAGGATAGAATATTAACAATGTTAAAGATATAAGAAAATAGACACAACTCTGAAGGATATACATTAATTTAATACCACAGGCTGTTTTTGTTTTTAAAGATTTTTTTTTTTTTTTTGGGCCTCCCCGGTGGCGCAGCGGTTGAGCACTGGGTTGCGAAGCTGCCGGCGACCTCTGCGGCGCCGGTTCGATCCCCGGCTGCTCCCCGGCCACCAGAGGAGGGTCCCACACGGCGTGCAGACCTCTCCTGCCACCCGCTGCTCCCCTCAGCAGTGTACTTCGGTCCTTCTGCCTGCTCTGCTCCCTGCTCTGGCTCTGGTGAATTCTCTCACCCTCCCGCGCTTCTGACTGTACCCAGTGCTTGTATAAATAAATAAATAAAACTTTAAAAAAAAAAAAAAAAAAAAAAAAAAGATTTTTTTTTTTAATTTATGCATACAAGAACTGGGGTATAGGCTAGAGGTGTGGGGAGTGAGAGGATTCACCAGAGACAGAGTGGGGAGCAGAACAGGTGGATCCACTGAAATACACCGTTGAGGGGAGCAGCGAGTGAGACAGGAGAGGTCTGCTGCACCATGTGGATCAGCTCCCTGGCCGGGGATTGAACTTTTGCTGCAGTGGCTGCCAATAGCTTGATGGCACTGAGACTTTAACCCCTGCCCTACCAGGGAAACCCACCACAGGCTGTTTTTCCTGTTTTTATGTTTCTTGTAAGCATAAAAGATTTTCTAAACAAAGAACAACCTGCTCTTTCTTTTCATCCATACTTACAATGGTAAAAATAATTTTCCTATTAGCTGAGAACTTTTTTAGCATCAGGGCCTGAGCTAGGCTCTTTAAATATTAATATTTTTGGGCCTCCCGGGTGGTGCAACAGGTTGAGCACCATGCTGTGAAGCTGTCCGTAGCTTCTGTAGCACGGGTTCAATTCCCGGCTGGCCAGGGAGCTCCCCACATGGCATCGCAGACCTCTCCTGTCTCGCCTGCTGCTCCCCTCGGCAGTGTCTTCAGTCCATCTGCCTGTTCTGCTCCCCACTCTGTCTCTGGTGAATCCTTTCACCCTCCCATGCTTCTGGCCTGCACCCCAGTTCTTGTATAAATACATATTTTTTTAAAAAAAAATTAATATTTTTAGTTAATAACAACTCTGCATAATGATCTTAATAACCCCATTTCACAGATGAGGAGATGGAGGCTGAGAGGCTAACTTTGCCCAGTGATATCAGGTTCTATAGACCAGAATATCTTTCTCTGCTAAGAAAAGCATAAAATTTCCTGAAAGTGTGTTCAGTTGAATTTCTGAGGGCTTCTAGTGCTCAAAGAACTTTGCACCTTCAGAAATTGCAGCTTCAGATGCTGTTGGACATCTCCATGGCTGCAGAGACAGAAATTGCCCTAAGTGGAGAAGGATTCAAAAGAAGAATCTAAAATTTCTGATATTGTACAGACAGATAGACTACTTACATCCTTTCAAAAGGATCAAAGGATGCCACGCCCAGGTTTTCCAGAACTCTTGGTGTGGCTGCACTGGTGAGGTGTGTGTGGGCTTCATAAAAGCATTCTGATGCCATCTCCTGGTGAGGTCAAGGGCTTGGGAACTGAAACGCACAGAAATAAGCCCCTAGTGATGTTCCTAACAGTCCATCCCCATTGTGCCTGCATATTTCTGTGGGCTGAAGTTTTCTTTCACTTCTTCATCACACCTTTAATGCCGTCTGGCTTCCTGGAACTCACAAAATTTCAGGATTGGAGTGATAGATTTTTATTACCATCTTATCTACTACCAGAGTCCCTTTTCTGTTACAGAAATTCAGAGGAGGAAAGTTAATGCTTTCCCTGACAGGTGAGTCACCAAGAGAATGTTTGAGTTCTCAAAAGGTAATCATTCTGCTCCAGGTTGGTGAATTTCACGAACAAACAAAGTTCTGTTTGTAGCCCTGTCAGATAAGAATAATCCGGTGTGTTTTCTCTTTGGTGCAGGAAATAAGAGGTGGTTGATTCCACTTTGTGGAATTTGGCAGTCTTCTCCTCTGTCAGCATCTTTTATTTTGTTATTCATATTTTAACAGAAAGAGTCTTTTAGAAGACTGTGAAACCCGTATTTTGATTAACGAAAGATAAGGAAGGAAGCGTGTGTGTCCACAGAGGGCAGACAGTATCTGTTTGGCTGGAGCAAAGGGGAAGTGGTGGTCACCAGGGGGTCAGCACCAGTCCAGGGAGGGCGTGGAAGACTTGGCTGAAGAGTTAGACTTTCCTCTCAAAGCAATAGGAAGCTACTGAGGGGTTTGGGGTGGATTAGAACTGGATTTTAGGGAGAACAATTTATGAATAATGTGTGCAATGGGATGGAAAATAGAGTGGAGGCGAGGCAACTTCTGGACGTTCCACGGCCGTCTCCCAAGCTGGCAAAGGGAGGCATCAGCTTCAGGAGAATGTCAGAAAGGGAAAGACAGCACAGGCGTGGGGAGGGCAAGGAGGGGCACGTCAATGGAAACAACAGTCAGAGTGGGTGCGGAAGGCAAAGATGGTGCTGAGCTCTCCGCACCCGGTAAGTGGGAGGGTGGTGGGCCGGGGAATGTTATGGGGAGGGGATGCACACGTTTGAAAGAAAAGACCATGAGTCCACTTTTGGAAACACTGGGTTTGAGGCGTCAGTGGGATGTGTGGGTGAAGGTGCACTAGGTGCGCTGAAGACAACGGGGCTGTGCTCCTAGGACTCGGAGGCTTAAGCTATGAGCTAAGCTTCCCTGCCAGGTTTCAGTGTAAATGAGTCATGTGCATTCAGGAATTGGTTGAAGCCATAACTAGATGAGAAAATAGGGGGTTTCCAAGGGAGCAATTAAAACAGGGAACTGTTCCATTCCCGGCCAGGGAGGTGGTGACCCACATATGGCACGGCAGACCTCTCCTGTCTTGCCCGCTGCTCCCCTCAGCAGTGTGTTTCAGTTGGTCTGCCTGTTCTGTCTCTGGTGAATCCGCTCACCCCCCAAACCTCTGGCCTACACCCCAGTTCTTGCATGCATGCATAAATAAAAATAAACCTTTAAAAAAAATTCAGGGGAACTGTGCAGGTCTTTGAAGAATTCCAACTAGGGAAGGGGGCAGAGGGCTCAGGAGTCTGAGAAATAGACAAACCAGAGGAGAACAGGGGTCTGGGAAGCTGAGGTGGAAGTTTTAAAATGGGCTTGTCAACCCACTTTGGTAAGGGAGCTGAGCAGGTCAGCTCTGAGTTGATAATCTCAGAGTGAACTGTTACAGGATGGCGTGGGGCTGGAGCACGGGGGGATGGTTGAAGCTAAGTTACGAAACACTAAAAAGTAAGTGGGCAAGACCAATGCCACTGAATTGTACATTTAAAAATGGTTAAAATGGCCAATTTTATGTTGTATTTTAACACAAAAAGGAAGTGGGAGAAAAATGTAACATTAAAAACTTTTGTTTGCTGCACCTTTCTCTATGTTTGAGATCTATCATAATAAATTGCTTTAAAAGGTAAGTGGAGAAAAAAAATAAGAGGTAAGTCAGAAACGGAGGTAGCAAATACAGAGAGCTCTTTGGAGATGTTTGATCGCTGAGGCAGGAACAAAAGGACAGATGGCTCAGCTTCAAGGGCAACAGGATAGCATTTCTTTTTCTTTTGATGAAGCAGCTGGAACATGCTTCTAGATTAAATGTGAGGATCCCAAGGGAGGGTGAGGATGAAGATGGAGGGCCTGTAGTGGACTGAATAATGGCACCTGAAAAGATGTGTCCATTTCTTAAGCCCTGGAACTATAAACGTGACCTTATTTGGAAAGAGGGTCTTAGCAGATGATGACAGGACCTTGAGATGAGACCATCTAGATTATCTGCTGGTCCTTAAACCCAATAACAAGTGTCCTGGTAAGAGACTGAAGAGACGGCACAGAATAGGAGAGGTCCTTATGAAGACAAAGGCAGGGGTGGGTAATGTCACCACAAATCAAGGAATGCCTGGTGTCAATGGAGTAGGAAGGTGCTAACGGATTGTCCCCTAAAGTCCCTGGAGGCAGATGGGCCTGCCCACACCTTAATTTCACACTTTTCCCTTCTAGAACTACGAAAGAATACATTTCTATTGTTTTAAGTCATCATGCTTGTGGTTATTTGTTATTGCAACCTAGGCAACTAATATAGGGATGAGGGCTTAAGGGCACAGGTGAGGGTATTTGGCCACAGTCAAAGGCTCTGGAACACAGCCAGGGCTATGTCTCAGGCAGCTTAGCGTTCTGTGCCGAGCTCTGGGCCAGCAGAACTGGGTGTGCTCAGTCATTATTTAGAATCTTGGGGCTCAAATAAACAGTACAGGACTTTGCTCAAAGAGATGATTTCCCTTTATTTTCATTTTTTCCTTTTTCTATCCTATTCAACTTCAGAAAATCAACAAGGATTTCAACACAGGCATCTTTCTCTTCTACCTTCTAATCTGTGATGCCAGGGTAGTTGCCAGAGGTCTCCAGAAAGTTGGCATTTGGGGGTGATCCCCCTGGTCCTGGTCGGCTGAGCCGCAAGGCACAGTGGACCTTTCTACACTATCTTTTCTTTCTGGATCAAGTTCACTCCCCTCAACTCTCAGGCAAGGGTCAGTAATGAGCCCCACCCCACCACACTGCAACGTGCCTCCCTGTGGCTTCCCTACACTCTGCCACACCTCGCAAGCAGTCTTTTTAATCAGCTCGCCCTGTGTTTGAGTGAGCCCTTTATTCCCCAACACACCCTCACTAATGTGTGGAAGTCTTTCCCAAGGAGACCCTGGGAGATGGAAGCCCCTCCGGGAGGACAGGAGGGGCTGTGCCACACGGAGAGACAAGGTCTTGTCCACGGGCCGATGCCTAGCAAGCCCTCCTGCTTTTATGCGTGTAAAACAAACTTTCCTTTCAAAAACTTAATCCATATCCCACTCTCCTTTCCATGTGGAACATTTCAGTATTGCAAGACTAACAAAGCAATTAAATATTTTTAAAGCTTGCTTTACTGAAGAGCTCCTGGCTAAGACCTTTGCGTCTGTGCTCCTGAGGGCTCCAGGGCAGGACTCCAGCTGGGTGGCGTAAGACTTGCTGTCCTGACGTGGGTGGCAGTGGCTGGAACTGGGGCCATTTCGTTTCATTAACAGAGCGAAGTGTGCTGTCAGCAGCACGCCATAGCCTGGGACAAGATGCAACCAACACCCTGTCCTGCCACAGGCAAACTCTCCCCCTGGAGGGGCTGGAAGGGGAGAGACAGTAGTGAGAGGAGAGCACCCTTGCAGAGGAGTTGACGTCAATCTGAGCATTCAGTGATCTGAGCATTCAGCGGCCCTCAAACTGCCCCATCTCTGTTGCCTCCAACACACAAATCAGTACCCAGAGGCTGTCATAGACAAAAGGTTTAGTTTCTGAGGAGCCTAAAAGGATTCCCAGCATATCTCTAGAGTGAGTGTGAGAGTCAGATTCCAAAGGATTATATTGTTCCATGCACACTGCTTAGCTAGAATTTAACAGAAATAAAAAGAAAAAAAAATGTTCAGCTGGAGAAGAAAACTTTCTTAAATCCCACTAACCTACAACCTCAATCCACAACTGGATTCAATTACCGCGTGGAAAAAAAGACATTTTCTCATAAAGCGGCTCTGTTTCCGTGCCTGGCTGCGAGCTGGGTCAGCCACGACAAAGACAAGCCTGTGCGTTGTTTTGCTTGTTTTTCTTTTCACGCTCTTACACTGGTACTGCCAGGCCCCGAGCTGTTTGGATCAGTCATGTGGGGGCCAGTTTACTTGTTTTGGCTTTTGGCCTTTTTGTCCGGCACTGACGATGGAAGAGCAAGCAGAGTGTCCTGCGTGACGGTGGAAGTGAGGGCTACACAGCAGGATTCTGCGGTTGAACCAGTGCAAGTTCAGGAAGGTCAACTTTCTTTTTCTTTCCTTTTTTTAAAAAAATTTTTACTTTGTTTAATATTTTTTTACATCATTTTTCATTTTTGCACGATGTATGCATTTTCATCTTGGTTATATTCCCCACACAGTTCCCACCCCTCTCTTTTTTTATTTATTTTTTACATCATTGTTCATTTTTAAACAATGTTTGCTTCCCCCACCCCCTCAGGTGCAGTCCCCCATGGAGTTTCCTTCACCAGTGCACCCATGCACCATCACCTCAGTCCCCTGTGCTCCTTCCTCCCTCTGATCCCTCTCCCTCCTCCTCCCCTGCAGGATGTCTCTGCTTTATAATTGTCTTTTTTGTGTTTTTGGAAGGTCTCACTTATAGCAGGGATATAGGGAAACCAAATAAGACATCAGTGTAAAAAAATAATAACAGTACAAAACACAGCAAAACAAAAACAGACAATTATAAACCAGAAGGTCAACTTTCTAAGGGAGGGGTGGGGGAGGTTGTGGGACCTGAGGATTTAGCATAAATGGGTGTGGATGTTACTTTCTCAAATAATAACAGTAATGTGGACAGAGTGCTGACTCAGTGCTATGCTGTCCTAAGAGCGTTGCGTGTATTAATTCACTTAGTCCCCCCATGAATCCTCTGAAACAGGGACTAGCATATCTCTGCTTTACAGATGGGGAAACTGAGGCACGGAGAGGTGATGTAATTCGCCCAAGGTTACCCAACTAGTAAGTAGTTTAGAGCCCATGCTCTTTTGTTAATTAGGAAAAGTCTAATTTATATATAATTGGCATATAATATATTAAATTCAGATTTGCAACACAATGATTTGAAATTTATAAATATTATGAAATAATGGACCATATTAAATCTTCTTAATATCCAGTACCGCAGAGTTACAAAAACTTTTTTCTTATGATGAAATATTTCAAGATCTACTCTCTTAGCATCTTTCAAGTATACAATACAGTATTGTCAACTATAGTTATCATGCTTTGCATTACATACCAGGACTTACTTATTTTATAGCCGGATATTTGTATTTTGTGTTTTTTTAACCCCCTTCTTTGCCCCCTCCCCTGTCTTTCAAATACAAAAATCCTCTCTGTATCTATGAGCTCAATTTTTAGTTTAGTTTTGTTTTGTTTAGATTTCATATGTAAGTGAGATCTATGGTATTTGTCTTTCTCTGACTTATTTCCCATAGAATAATACTCTCAAGATCCATCCATGCTGTTGAAAATGGCAAGATAGTCTTCTTTTTTATGACTGGATAACATTCGTGGATGTGTGTGAGTGTGATATATTCTTTATCCAGTCATCTATTGATAGACACGTCATTTCCATGTCTTAGCTATTGTAAGTGATCCTGTAAGGAACACAGGGTTGCAAATATCTGTTTGAGTTTGTGTTTTCATTTTCTTTGGATAATTACCCAGAAATAGAGATGCAGAATCATATGGTGATTCTATTTGTAATTTTTTGAGGAACCTCCTTAGTGTTTTCCAGAGGGGTTGCACAGATTTACATTCCCACCAATGATTCACGGTTCCCTTTTCTCCACATCCTCACCAATACTTGTTATTTCTTGTCTTTTTAATACTGGCCACTCTAACAGGTGTCAGGTAATCTCTTCTTGTCAGCTTGATACACATTTCCCTGATTATTTTCATATGCCTGCTGGCATCTGTGTGTCTACTTTGGAAAAATGTCTATTCAGATCTCTTGCCTTTTTAAACTTGAATTATTTGTGGGTTTTTTGGGTTTTTTTGCTGTTGAGTTGCATGAATTTTTTTATATGTTGTATATTAACCCTTATAAGATATAGGATTTGCAAATATTTCTTCCCACTCAGTAGGTTGCTTCTGAGCCCAGGCTCTTTTATTTTTTCATAACAGAATTCAAATGTTTACTGTTTACTAATTAATGAAAATAAAATATATTTAGATCACCATCAATGTTTGTATATCATCTATGTAATTAAAACAGTGTTTTCAAAAAACTTTGTGTAAAGAACATTACTCTGAAATGATCTCATAATGCTGAAAGGTATGGTGTTGTTTATCAAAATAACTGTTTTGGTGTTCAAAATAACATAGCTTTTAAATAGTGATAATTATTTCTTGTCCATCTCAGTGATTTTCTGAAACCAAAACAAAATCTGGTTGTTTATTTCTCTGAAGACATCATTCGTTGATGGTCCTTTCACTGCCGTGGAACAGTTTGCTTTCTCAACCCAGTGGATTTTATCTGGAGCTTGCGTTTTCTGTTCTATCTTCTTAAGTAAGTTCTTTTCACACATTTAGTGTGTTGAGCCTGACACCAACAATACCAGATCCTTTCTAGGAAAGACATCTTCATCTCCAAATGTATGCTTAGGAGGGTGGAGTGGCTAAGAAATACAAATGAGACTTTGAATAAAGTCAGCAACATCATCTGGCAGAAACAAAACAAAACAAAGCAAAACATAAAAACAACCCAACCATGAGATGCAAGATGGGTTTCCAGTGACATCAAATGGGGAAGATTCATCTTTCCTGATGCTCAATGTATAACGATTATCCATATGTTAAACTCTTGTTAGGTATCAAACACACTTCATCGAGTTATTTATTTATTTATGAAACATTTCTGTTTATTTTTTCTCAATGCAGGATTTTTCTCCTCAAGTGTGGCTGCCATAGTTTTCTCACCAGCAAAGCACCCACAGTCCTCCCCCATAGTCCACTGTACTCTCCTCCCACACCCTGGATCGAGTACTTTATTTCCTAAAGGTATTTCTCATTTAACCTCCGTAGGATGCATTTAATGGCTGAATAACAAACTCAAAGTGCATTGCACCTGAGAAGTCAGGGACACATCTAAGGAAGGGAAAGTGGCCAGGAGCACCCCACTTGCCTAACTTCCCTTCTTGAAGGACAAAACTACCAGAGTCCAGGCTCTTGATCACAATGTTGAGAAAGAGTATGTGGCAAACACTTTAATTCTATGACATTTGGCATTTATTTAGCTAATAAAGATATTTAAGTGTTTTTAATTCATTATTTTCTTTAACACACCTTAAAGACATATTTGTATTATTCTGTACATGCTTTTGAATCATAAGACCTGGAGACCCGGTTGGTCTAGCCTGCCTTAAGGCAGCAAGAAATGATTACCATGGAGAACTGGTGGGTTTTCCTAAAATATGTTGCACACAGGAGGTCAAGAACCTGCTTGACTCTGACAGGAAATCTGGAGCTTCCAGCCTAGACTCACAGTTTACTTCACTGTGATGGTGTTCGGTTTGTTGTCTTACAGCTCGATATTCACCCTTCATTATTTGCTCTACAATAATGGATCTGGATCCGAGAAGCATTTCTCCTTTGCCAGTCAGGGTGGTGTTCTGTCCATAGAACATCCTGGAAGGATATTGTGTGAGGAGGGGCTTCTCTCCCTGGCTCCAGTGGGCTGGCTTTGTCAGGCCCCTGAAGCATGCATGGCTTTCTCTGCGGTGGCAGGTCACCAGCAGCAGCGGTACCTTCTGTGGGCAGCTTCCCCAGGAACCTCCTGAGGAGGACTTCCGCTTGAACCCCTGCAGGAGGCTTCTTGGAGCTGCAGGAGGCACCCCTATAGGGGTGCCAAAAGCGGAATACCCTCCAATTCATGGCTTCACTGGCACCCCACTGAGGAGTTTTGCAGCTGGAACAGTGAATAGCAGTTCTCCGGATAGCAGTTTTCTTGAAAGTCTCACCGGTTCAAAGCATCTGAACTTAACCACCATCCAGAAAGCCACATGCCCTGCCTTCTCCTGTGAGATCTAGCTCTCAGTCCTAGGAAGAGATGGCTTGTTCCTGAATGTTCTCTTTTAGTCTTCGGGCAACAGCTGCTCTCTGTACCTGCCATTCCTGTTTTCTTTAGAGCTTTCTTCACCTCCTACTAGCCAATCTCTTATTATGCCAGTTCCCTGTTAGTAATTTTTTGTAATTAACTTCCCTTGTAGAAATTAATGTGTGGTTTCTGTGTCCTGTTTGGACTCTAATACATTCATCATATTGTTTCAGTCCTCCTTGTAAAATAAAAGTGTGCCTCCTTTATATGGAAAAACAAATAAGAATCACATAAGCAACAAAAACAACATAAAACACCATAAATTTACTAAAAATGATAAATTTACTAATAAGTTAGTTTTTCTCTTTTAATTTTTAGGTCTCTGTGTGTTTGATTCTTGTATAACTCTGGTGCATAATTGAGTCTATGTGCTGTGTTAATCAGTTTGTCATTCGTTTACACAGACAGTTTGGTGGGGTCCTATAACCCACATGTAGCTGCAGTTTACACATTCTAGCATTTATTTATTCTGGCATGGCAGTATAATAATTCTATTTTGGGGGGCATATACTAAAATTTGCTTAGCTAGTTTCTATTTATTGAATTCTTATTGAATTCATGTTACAAGAAAAAAGCACAGCTTAAATTAATCCATTTAATTTAAGTTGTGTCCATTCCACCTAGTTTTCCTCTTATCTCCCACTTTCTGAGTTCTCAGTTACTGGGGTCACTGGTAGATCAGAGTCTAGGAAAAGGGATGAGAGCTAGGGGGAAAGTGTGCACCCAAGAAGGAGGATGAAGCTTTTTACGGCTCAAGAAGTACCTCTGGCCGGGAATAGAACCAATGTCAGAACACAGGAGGTACTAAATGGCTGGAGTGGGGGAGCTAAGCATTGTGAAGAAAGTCATGCCAGAGACCAAGACTGTCTTTTCTTGAGTATCTCATATTGTAAGTCATGACTAAGGCATTAGTCAGACAGAACACGTGGAAACTACACAATATATACTAGAAAAACACTTTAGTTCTCAAGAATAGCCTCAAAATCAGACAATGCTCCAAGTAATTGAGAGTGGGAAGCACATTGTGATTACTGTTTTCTGACATTTTAAACCACCAATAACTCAATTGTTTCCTGAATTCCCAGAGAGTCAGAGAACACTAAAAACCCTCTTTGTCATTCAACTAAATAAATGTTAACCTCATACTTAAATCTTTTTTTCCCCACAAAAATGGGATTCCTGCTATGATACCCAGAAAGAAGCTTAAGCATGGCACCCTTTATAGTGTTCGTTTTTTGGTGTTTTTTTTTCATCGTTGCTCACATATAATGTTTTTTTTGTTTTGTTTTGTTTTTTTTTTTAGATAATAAATTTTATTGTTATATTCCCTATACAATTGCAGCCCCCCCATTCTGACCCCAATCCCTCCCCTCCCGCCCCCGCCCCCCTAAAATTGTCTCTGGTTCATAGTTTTTTGTTGATTTTGATTTTCACTTTCTTATAGTTATTCATTTTCCTGGTCCCTTATTTAAGTTTTCTAGATTCCTGCTATGAGTGAGACCATCCGGTATTTTTCTTTTTCTTTTTGGCTTATTTCGTTGAGCATGATCCCTTCCAGCGCCATCCATGTTGCTGCAAATTGCATGTGTTTATCTTTTTTGAATGCTGAGTAATATTCCATGGTATATATGTACCACATCTTCTTGATCCAGTCATCTAGTTTTGGGCATTTGGGTTGTTTCCAAAGCTTAGCTATTGTAAACAGTGCTGCTATAAACATAGGGGTGCAGGTGTTCTTTGGAATTGATGTTTCTGTGTCCTTTGGGTAAATACCTAGGAGTGGAATTGCTGGATCATATGGAAGCTCTATGTTTAGTAGGTCCAGAAATCTCCACACAGCTTTCCACAGTGGTTGGACCAGTTTGCACTCCCACCAACAGTGCAGAAGAGTTCCTTTTTCTCCACAACCTCGCCAACATTTGTTGTTGCTAGTTTTTTTAATATGTGCCATTCTCACTGGTGTAAGATGGTATCTCATGGTAGTTTTGATTTGCATTTCCCCGATGACAAGTGATGTTGAACATTTTTTCATATGCCTGTTGGCCATTTGCATTTCCTCTTCAGAGAAGTTTCTTTTCAGCTCTTCTGCCCATTTTTTGACTGGATTATTTTCTTTGTTGTTGTTGAGTCTCTTCAGCTCTTTGCAGATTTTTGTGATCAGTCCTTTATCATTAGTGTTGGGTGCAAAAATGTTCTCCCAGTTGGTGGGGTTTCTCTTTGTTTTTGTTATTGTCTCTTTTGCTGTCACATATAATGTTTACAGGTTTCCCTGTTATCCAGAAGAAGAGTATTCTTATTTGGTCCGATTTGGTAGGCTATATTTTGAGTCTGGAACTCTGAAAATTTTTTCTACATAAATTAATAGTAATAGGGGCGTCCCCCATGTCATAAGGAGTTAAGATGCAGCACTATGAAGCTGTCCACAGCCACTGCAGCATGAGTTCCATCCCCGGCCAGGAAGGTGACCCATCTGGCGCAGCAGACCTCTCCTGTCTTGCCCACTGCTCCCCTCAGCAGTGTGTTTCGTCAGTCTGCCTATTCTGTTCCCTGCTCTGTCTCTGGTGAATCCTCTCACCCCCCACACCTCTGACCTGTAGCCCAGTTCTTGTATAAACAAATAAATAAATCTTTCAAAAAAAATTAATAGTAATAATGTTCCCAGACCCTCAAAAATTAACTACCGAATCAGGCCAAATAGGAATGCTCTACTTGTGGAGAGTGGGAGAAACCTGTATCTGAAAATTCTTTATTTCACATTCATTTTTAAAAGTAATTTTGCTACACATGTAGTTCATGGTTATTTTCACTTCTTACTTTGAGGATATTATTGTATAGTTTCTGGTTTCTGTTGCTGTGTAAAAGTGTCTGCTGACAATCTAATCATTGTTTCTTCGTAGGTAATCTGAATCTGTTTTTTTCCTGCTTAGTACCTTGAAGATCTTCTTTTGGAGTTTTGCATTCTGGAGTTTTACTACAATGTGTCAGGGTGCAGATTTTGAAGGATTTATCCTGCACCATATAGTCTGTGCTTTCTTTATCTGTGGATGTCTATTGTCAATCAGCTCTGAAACTTGTCAATCTATCTCTTTGAATATTGCCTTTTCATTAGTTGACTCTAATCTCTCTAGTGATCAGTATATAAAGCTTCTCATTTTATCCTTCACATCTTAACCCCATTATATTTTCTATCAGTCTGTCTTTCTGTGCTGTGTTCTGGGTAATTTCTTCAGACATACTCGTTAATTAATTCTATTTTCAGCTATGTCTATTTACTGTTTATCCCAGTCACTGACTTCTTAATTTCAACAGCTATATTTTTCAAATATAGCTTGCCTCTTTTTACTTGCCTCTTTTTCAAATCTGCCAGGTCATAGGCTCATGGTAACTGCACACACTTAGGAATCTATCTTGGATTTCTTAAAATAATTCATATACAATATTTAAAATGTTGCACTTGACAATTTCACTAACCAGGGTCCTGGCAGGACCCTGGGAATATAAATGTACCGTTGGCTGTTTCTGATTTCCCTTATTGATATCTGCGGGCTTGTTTTCTTGCTGTTTGGTCATTTGTGATTCTGAACTCATTTTGCTTGATATGTGGCAATCCTGAGAAGCTTAAATTGGAGGAAGCTTACTTCAGAAGAGATTTTCATTTGCTTCTTGCAGGACCCAGAGGGTTGATCTAGCCCCCTTCCAGGGTCAGGATGTACAGTAGGAGACTTGATTTGGCCTTTGCACCTTGCAGGGGCCAGGGCCTAGCATTTGCTTTTGTTGTGGACTCCCCACCTCTGCTTGCTTGCAGCTCAGGGCTTATTTCTTTGGACTCTAGAGGGTCTTTTTACAATCATCAAGCCAGCAGTAAAAACCACAGTGTAGTCAGGATCTAATAGAACTGTAGCAGGGGAAGCGTCAGAGCACCGGCTCTGCTGCAGAGCCAGGAGTGGATGTCACGTGCTCATCATTTTCAGGGCCTGTGGACACAGCAGCAAAAGTGATGCAAGCAGCAGAAACATAGCTTGCACTTCAAAATGTGGAGAAAGATGGACCAACGATAGAAGAAACAGAAAAATTCAAAATTCTTTTTGTCTATATATGTATATGTATCAACATATTCATGCAATTATTTATAATAAAAACTGGAGATAGATGAAGAGCTGATACCTCAAGAAAGGACAGGATCCCTGAAGCTGGTATTCAGGGTGGAGTAAACCCAGTAGAGGCACCAAGAGGGAATAATAAGAGCTTCTTCTTGAGTCTTTGTTTATAACTTGGCCTCGCCTCCCTCTTAATTTACCCTTGTGACTTCATAATTATAAGATATACCTAGTGATTTTTTATATGAATATTCCTTGTCCAAGTTCCCACAATTCCCTTACTTATAAGTGAGGGTTCATTAGAGGGTTCTGCTCCCATCAGGGGGCTTTCCTATGTGGACCCCAGTGAATGGACCTCGCCATTTACTCACTTGCTGATCTGGTGACTGAGAGAGGTGAAATCAAATAGCAATATCACCTTGTTTCCATTATTGCGACAAAGTTCCTTTCCATAGCCACTTATAGAGGAGCACTCTGAGAGTGCTAGCTTCCCCCCACCCTTTGTTTTATTTTTAAAGATTTATTTATTTATTATTTATTTATACAAGCACTGGGTACAGTCAGAAGCGCGAGAGGGTGAGAGAATTCACCAGAGCCAGAGCAGGGAGCAGAGCAGGCAGAAGGACTGCTGAGGGGAGTACACTGCTGAGGGGAGCAGCGGGCGGCAGGAGAGGTCTGCGCGCCATTGGGACCCTCCTCCAGTGGCCGGGGAGCAGCCGGGGATTGAACCGGCGCCGCAGAGGCCTATGGGCAGCTTCGCAACCCAGCGCTCAACCGCTGCGCCACCGGGTTGGCCCCCACCTTTTTTTTTTTTTTTTTTTTTTTTTTTAAACAGCAAATCCCCTCCTGAGGTGTGCCCACCGCCCCCTGTGCAGGGCTGACATGTTCTGGGTGCCATCAGGCACCTAACTCAACCTGGCAGTTTTCCCCAGTCTTCAATTCAACACCGTTTCCCACAGACCTCCTTCTGTGTTGGAAATTAGTTGTAGGAAATCTGGCTCTGAGAAAAATACACATTTGAAAAAGTATGTCTTTTATTTCTCTTTATTTTTTTTTCCTTTTGCCACATAGGCACCATAAAAGCAAAGACTGAAAAACAGCTGTTAGCTGTTTATGCAGTATTTTAAATTCAATTGTTAGACAATAGCTGTTTTCTTCTCCACTTAGAATGACACATTTATTTATTTATTTATTTTCAGGTCATTTAAGCCCTCTGTTATTGTGGTCACAAGTATTGGCGTGTGCCTCCGCCTGCTCCCCAGATTTCTGGAGGAGATTTAGCTTTCTTTCTTTCATTCCTTTCCCCTCCCTCCTTCCCTACATCCCTCCTTCCTTCCTTCTTTCTTTCCTTTTTTCCTTCAGTTTCTGTTTTTTTGTCATACTTTGGTTTCTCAGAATAGATGACTGCATTTAGTAACAGGCCAGAAACCTGCAGGTCACCTTTTGGCCCAATTCAACATGGGGTATCATTTAAGACAGTAGAGAGGAAGTTTCTAAAGATGCACGGTGTTGGTCTGTGGCTAGATCTCATGAACAGAACTAGATATATAGGCTTAGTTATTGTTCTTTATTATTGAGCACTTTGAGGGTTTGGGTTCCTTTATTTTGGTTCTTCGATCTTCTGATGGCTCATGTCAATCACCACTTCCTTGGATGAGCTCAAAAGACACCATCCGTAATTATCACCCTTACTACCCAGAGCAAAACGAGATCAGCAGGGCTCAGAAAAGAGTTCTGGATGAGTGAAAATCACTCCATCTCCTGCAAAAGGCCCTAGCCAAAGTGTTTCCTTGCATCATGATCTCATGTGCTATCATAGCAATTCTTATTACCTGAGACAGTGGTAACAACACCAAGTTATATGTAATCCCAGGTTTTCCTGGGATTTAATTTGCCCACAACCTGCTTCCTTTTAATCAATTTAGTTCCTTCAGATCATCAGTTTTTACTGATGTCCAGCCTATTTTTAGAAAGGAGGGTATCTCCCTAAGAATGGACAGTTGCTGGGTGTAGCAGACATTCAAAACCTGCCTCACTAACATTTAGCAACTTCACTTATTCACTCATCACACCATGGGTCAGGTTACCTCTAAACTAATTTGTAGAGCTTGAATGGTAACACCTGAGGGGCTTTGCAAGCTTCAAATGAAGATGGGCTTGGATGAAAAACAATCCTGGTATCTATCACTGGGACCCTAAGCATTGCAAATTTATAGACAAAATGGCACCACCAACTCTCTAATAACTCCCTTGAGGTCCTAAGTTTTACGTTTTGTCATACACAATTAAGCAATTTTGGCTCTTATTTAATAAGGAACAACACATTACAATTTTTTTCTTCCAGAATAATTATTTCAAATTAGAGGATTAGAAAAACAGTTTCCATATGTGTAACTCAAAACACTAGGCTTGTACGACATTATTTCAAAAATAAGTTTGTTTTGTTTTGTTTTAAGATTTATTTATTTATTTATACAAGCACTGGGTACAGTGAGAAGTGCGGGAGGGTGAGAGAATTCACCAGAGCCAGAGCGGGGAGCAGAGCAGGCAGAAAGACCGAAGTACACTGCTGAGGGGAGCAGCGGGCGGCAGGAGAGGTCTGCGCGCCATGTGGGACCCTCCTCCCGTGGCTGGGGAGCAGCCGGGGATCGAACCGGCGCTGCAGAGGCTGCGGGCAGCTTTGCAACCCAGTGCTCAACCGCTGCGCCACCGGGGAGGCCCTCAAAAATAAATTTTGTAGTAAAATAATCTCTACCTTTGGGAGAGACAAGTTGTGGCACATTAAGGTTCTCAGAAGTCCTATAACAAAGAAACGTGGTGGAACTCTATTTCCATGGCACAGCTCTTAATGTCCCTTAGTACAAACGTTGAGAAAGACTAGTCCTGAAGTCCCTCTTAAAGTTCATTTCATCAGCATCCTCACATTCTCCGTGGTAGCCCAGGCCCAGGTCCCACCGGAGATCCTGGTCTCAGCCACCCTCCACTATTCCTGCCAGCTGTCTACTGCCACACCAGCTTCCTTTGCTCAGGGAGGAAATGCCCACTAGTCAGATCCCTGCTGACTTCCTCAGAGCCTTGGCTGCGGAGGAGATAGGTCCTGATGGTTGACAAGAGCCAGTCCATCTGCCGGCTGTCCTCACAAACTCTCTTGTCTACAGCGGCTGCTGCTCTTTGTGGCACATTCACTGCCATTATTAATAACTGTGTGGTTCACCTGCCACCCTGTTTTCAGTGGTAGACAAGCGAGTGTGGACAGAACCGTAATTCTTGTGAAGAAGGATGCTGAACCACAGTGACCTTCCAAAGAGGGTCAGGCATTCCCCAAATGTAGGATAAGGGCATTTACTCTCAGTTATATCCAGGTCGGCACAGAACATGAAGTCTAAGTTGGACCAGGGATGACAACCACAAAGAAACTCGTATAACTTTGCCCAGGTGGAAAAGGACACGGTATCTTTGACCTCTGTGCCTTATCATATAGGTGCTGGCTTCCTGAGTGTGGGAGCTCAGTCCAAAGATTAGAAACCTTTGTAAAAACAGTGTGCCCAGGTGCTTCCCACTCTTCCCACTGGGCATCTGGATGCAGGGTAGGGGAAGGGTCTGAACAAGGAGGAGGAAGAAGGAGTAGGCACATTCTGGCCTGTAATTCTCTTGAGAAGGGGCCAGTGGAACTTCTCAAAGTGGGGTGATTAGCATCTACCAATAAAATCTGCCTGTATGGGTCGCTCTTGCCATGCCTGCCAAGGATTGTATGTGGTTTTGGGCAACAGGTTTATTTGGTTACATCCACTGAACTTGCACACTCTAGGCAAGGAGAAAATAAAAAGCTAGAAACTGGTTGCATAACAATCATTAGTTTCATAGCTGAGTAAGTTATGTATAATAGTGCTTTCAGCTATTTTGTTACCAAACTGCCCCCTGGAGCAAGATGAAGCTGATAAAATGTTTATGAGCTAATAAATTTTTTCTACTAATTTGCAAGGCTATAATAAAACCCATGAACTTGATGGCCTGCAGGAAACATAACAAGGACTGGGAATGTACAGTAATTTGGAGCTAGCAGGCCTCTTAAGGCCCCTACAGGAAATGACTCCCAGAAAGAGATGAATCATGGTATTTTAAACACAACAAGAATGATGTTGTTTGTACTTAAACAGTTATTGCCTGAGAAAAGATTCTCTAGAAGTACATGGTAGAAATTTCCTGTTTTCAATTTTTCTTGCTTTAAGAAATAAAATTAATTCAAATCTACAGAAAATAATATTCAAATAAAAACAATTATTGGAGCACAGTGTATCCTGCCCTGTAATACTAACTTTTAAGATTGTCCAGAGTTTGGTACAATATACGCAGTCACACTGTGCCTCCTAGTGGCCAAAGTATTATTACAATTAGAATTGGGAAGATGCATTGAGCTCTATTTTCACAGTAATTGATCCTGTGGGGAGTTTTTTCAGGGGGAAAGATGGTTTGCAGAAAGTGGTAGGCAAAATAGGGTCATTCCTGGGGCATCTTAGCACATGTGCACGTGGGTGGGGCTATCCTTTCTCAAGGGGAAGAGCGGTCAGGGATGCGGTGTTTTCACAGATGCAAACATACTCATCACAGAAAGCTGATGTTTACATTTTCTGTTTAGTGTTAAAACTTACTCGTTTTTAGCATTTGATCATTACCCACATCTATAAGTAACAGTAATTGGTAATTGCTATCGCTGAGTGAACATGTCAGGAAGTTTATACACATATTTTATCTCAAAACTATGAGGGAAACTGAGCCCTGGAGGGATTACCTGCCTTACCGGCAGTTTGCTTTCTTTGGGTTCAGTTTTCCACGGTCCATCAAGGTGCAGAATATTATGTACACGCAGACATTTTGAGAGACACACCCCATATTCACCTAACTTGTATTGCATTGTATGGTTATAATTCTTTGATTAGACTGGGGATGGGGGGAGGCCTTTGAACATATCCCTGGGAGTGTGGCAGGACCCAATAATGGGTTGCTTCTAACCAATAGATAGCAAAGCTGACGGGAGGAAGTGATTATGCATGATTACATGTTAATGTTACTTTAGATTTTAGCATCTGCTTTGCTGGGGTTTTTCTTTCTCTGGCTTCCGGGTTGCTCGTGGTCATATTAAGGAATCTTGCCCAATGGGGAACTAGGGATGACAACTAGGATCCGAGGGAAGCTTCTGGTCAACAGTCAGCAGGATAGTGAAATGCTCAGTCCTATGATTGCAAGAAACTGAATTCTTCCAATCACTGTTCCCAGCAGAGCCTTGAGGGAACCACATCTGGCTGCCACCCTGACTGCAGCAGTGAGACCCAGGCAGAGGACTCACCAACCCTTTTGGGCTCCCCACGCATAGTAACTGTGAGAGAACCGGGTTTTGTTTTAAACCACTAAGATGCTGGTCTTTTTGTTACTCAGCCAAAGATAAGGACTGAAGTTTTATTTTAGAAGTTTTATAATTTTAACTACTACATTGAGGTCTTCATTTCAATTAATTTTTATAAAATTGAGTGCAGTACTACCAGAAGCAGGACAATTATTTTCTACCCATTAATGCTGTTATTCCCTTCCTGTTACCATATTATAGTGATAGATTAACTGTATGGGATTTGTAAGTACAAATTGTTTCTCTACAGGGTGATTGCACCTCAGAATGCAGAACTTTCCAATTTGGAAGATCAAAAGAAATAGAGCAAGAATTTGTCATTTGAACATACTGGGAAGAAAAGAAGCACTCAGAATCCACTAAAACTTGACATTTTCCAAGGGCTTTGCAAGACTTAAATGTAGCTCTTGTGAGCGTGAAGCCCACCTTCCAGCTGGGGAATATTGTGCAGCTGCCTTTAAATGGCAGATGAACAGTCCTAACCCCATGCTGGTTCTGAGGCAGTTTCCTGCAGAATGACTATATAAATCCAGGTGAGTGCTTGTTAAACACACAATTACACACCCACGGACCTGGAGTGAAGGCATGAAGGCAGGCGAGAAGCATGGTGGGCAGTCTCTCAGGATTATTAAGAGGCTTATAAAAGAAATAGAGGTTCTCCCCTACCCTTTTTTTTTTTAAGGAAAAGGCCAATATTTATTTTTTTATTATTTTTTTTATTTTTTAAAATTTATTTGTTTGTTTGTTTGTTTATTTATTTATTTATACAAGCACTGGGTACAGTCAGAAGCGCGGGAGGGTGAGAGAATTCACCAGAGCCAGAGCAGGGAGCAGAGCAGGCAGAAGGACCGAAGTACACTGCTGAAGGGAGCAGCGGGTGGCAGGAGAGGTCTGCGCGCCATGCGGGACCCTCCTCCAGTGGCCGGGGAGCAGCCAGGGATCGAACCGGTGCTGCAGAGGCTACGGGCAGCTTCGTGACCCAGCGCTCAACCGCTGTGCCACCGGGGAGGCCCAAGGCCAATATTTAAACTCAAATGTCTTTACAGTTTGGGAAATACTTTTTACTAAAACAGGTTGATACTGTGTATTTGAGGTACCTTGGTTTTATTTTTTTTTTTTAAAGAGGCATGTATTTTCATTTATTTATTTATTTGTTTGTTTGTTTGTTTGTTTATACATGCACTGGGTACAGTCAGAAGCGCGGGAGGGTGAGAGAATTCACCAGAGCCAGAGTGGGGAGCAGAGCAGGCAGAAGGACTGAAGTACACTGCTGAGGGGAGCAGCGGGCGGCAGGAGAGGTCTGCGCGCCATGCAGGACCCTCCTCCTGTGGCCGAGGAGCAGTCGGGATCGAACCTGTGCCGCAGAGGCCGCGGGCAGCTTCACAACCCAGCGCTCAACCACTGCGCCACCGGGGAGGCCCGTACCTTGGTTTTAGTTAAATTTTTTATACATATGTAGCTCAAACCCAAGGAAAAATTTTTTGTCAATTATTTTTTTCATTAATTGTTGAAGTATTATTTCATTATAATATTATTTAAATTTCAAGTGTGCATCATTAAAAATCAATATGTGTAAACACTACATTAAGTCCACCAGTAAGAATCCATTTCTATCCTTTACTATACAACTGACCAAGGGAAAAATTTTTTGAACTAGAATTTACTTGAGTTTAATAAGCCTGTTGATGGGAATGATAATTAAAATAGTAGCAGTAGAAATGCAGTATCTCGGAAACTCCCAAGACATGGAATCAGTCTAAGTGCCCATCAAGAGATGATTGGATAAAGACATTGCATAGTATGTACTTAATGGAATATAACTCACTGACTGAAAAAAAGATGAAATAGTGTCTTCTGGGACAAAATGAATGGACTTTGAGGTGATTGTATGAAGTGAAATTAATCAGAAATTGAAAGACAGATATTGGATGGTTTTATTTATCTGTGGGATATAAATAACCAAAAGCCATATGTTGGCAGAGTAGAGCAAAAACAAATTTTATACTTCATTTGGTAAACTGGTTACCAAAGGGAATATGGGGGATGGAGGATGGGCTGGAAAAGGTGATGGGAGGTGAGATGGAGGGTGAATGAAGCATGTGCACACGTGGAGGAGTAAAAATGTAGCTCTGATGTTATAAAGACATGTAATGACTGAAAATTTTAATAAAAATGCAAAAAGAAATGTAGTATCTAATAAAGGTGGAATTTGGATCAGTGGAGGAAAAAAAGATTAATCAGAAAGTAGATTTGAAACAATGACCAGTTCTTTTGGAAGAATATATTCTTCCCCCAATCAAAATTCCAGGTGAAGATCTATATGTAAAACAAAAGCACAAACAATCAAGTTTAAAGCACCAGGAGAAAATATACATGCACACACACACATAGCCTGATGAGACAAAAATTCAGCACTGAAGACTGTAAAGTAAAAAATAAATGTCCCCTCCTTTGCCTAACCCCCATGTTCTATTCCTCAGAAGAAACCAACTTATCAATTTCTTGTGTATTCTTCCAGAGACATTCTATATATATTGAATCATCTGTATCTTTTATTAAAAGACATTCTGGTAGACAAAAAGGATTGCTTTACTTACTTTTGCACAGTATATCTCAAACATCTTTCCATTTGGCACATATCATTTAACCATTATCATTGTGTAGATGCACCATCATTTATTTAATCTCTTAATGCAATTGCTTTTTTTCATATAACAAAGTGTTTTCAAAATATGGATCATCCCATATGGATCTACCTCATTTTCCCCCACATTATTTTATATTTTTAATCCATTGACAGGTTGTTTCTAATTTTTCTCTGTTACAAATAATAGAATTTCTAGTACACGTCTTCTTGTGAGAGTTTCTGTAAGGTAGCAGTTCTTGTGTTTTCAAAGGCTCACTCTGGCTGTGGTGCTGAGACCAGACCTGGGGCTCAGGAACAAGGACAAAAGCAGGGGGACTAGTGGGGAGGCCATGACATGGATGGTGGTGACGAGTGGTTGGAATGGGTACATTTGGGACGTAAAGGGAAAATCATTTGCTGATGCTTAGATACAGCACGTCAAGGGAAAAGAGGAGTCAAAGGAAATGCCAAAGTATGGGACTTAAACGACTGAGAGAATAAAGGAGCCATTTACTAAGGTACAGGACCCTGGGGGACAAGCATCTTTGGGGAAATCAACACCATGAAAACTGGCTTGGAATATTAAGGTTAAGTGCCCATGAGATTTCCCAGGGGTGATGCCAAGAAAGTGGAGATCAGGGAAAAGCTTGGGGCTGGAGATACCAATTTGGGAGTCATTGGCATAAGGCTGGTATTTGTAAGGATGGTATTTAAAACTATGAGGAGAAAGAGAGAGAGAGAGAGAGAGAGAGAGAGAGAGAGAGAGAGAGAGAACAAAGGGAGAAGAGATCCATAGGGTCTGAGCATTCAGCATTTAGAAATTTGGAAGAGGATCAGAATCCAGTCAAGGACACTGAGAAGGAACAGCCACAGAGACAGGAGGCACCCAGGGGATGTGTGGCCCTGGCTTCCAGTTGCTGAAACCTGAATTGTCAACAGACAATTGAGCTCAGTGATGTGGGCAAAAGCCTGACCAGAGTGGGCTCTAGAGAACAAGAGAAGAATTGGAGTCTGATTAGAATGTTAACTCTTTGGAGGAGTTAGGTTTTGAAAGGGAGCTGGAAAAATAAGAAAGACAGCGGCTTGAAGGGATGTGGAGTCAAGTTGAGGAGGCTAAATCAAGATGTCGAAACGTGCTTGTATGCAAGTGGGTGGTTCCAAGTAGAGAGGGGAGTTTGCAAGAAAGAGGAGGTAATTGCTGACTGACATCCTTGAGCAGGTAAGAGGAGGGGACCCATGCTCATGGGTTAAAGGGCTGGTCTGAGTTGGGAGAACAAAGTGTGTCTTCACATCTATGGGAAAGCAGAGTCTGAAGGTAGAGGGCAGGAGAGTGGTTAGCTGTGGTGGTGGCTGTGAAAGTCTCCACTGCCTTTACTATGTTCTCTGTTCAATAAGAAGGGTCAGCTGAGACTGAGGGATGGGTAGGTTGAAGCACTCACACAAGAAGTCAATGAGCCAGTTTTTTAGCCTATAATGATTGGCAGGTAGTTGGTCAAAATTGTGCCATAAAAGATCACACCCGCTGGCAAAGCAAGGCTGATAAACCACCTTAGCAAATCAAAGAACTTTCAAGTCAGCAGGTAGAACTAGTGCCAGCAAGCACAGGCAGATTCACTATCGATTCTGGCAGATGGATAAAGGAGAGTTCTGGAGCCCTTGGTGGATTATTCAGGCTTTAATGCTCTCTCAGGAAACCAGGTACACAGGCATACCAGGGAGGGCGGCTGGACTCGGGGAAGGCTGGCACAGTCTGGGCAACCTGGTGTGGGGGGCTGGGAGGCAGGCAGGCAACCCAGTCTCCCAGTCCCCCATGAATCTTTACTCTTTTGGGGGCTCTGTCTGGTGTTCTCTTGTGTAGACATCCTCCTTGTAGCCATCCCTCCCACCCCCCTCACACCCCCCTCACACCCCCATAGCTGTCCTTAAGCCCTGACCTCTTGGCTCAGGTGTGCACACTTACGCATGCCCGCACCATACTCCAGGTGTCCACAACCAGGCACGTGTGCCCCCCACCCATGCTCCCAAACTCCTTCTGTGTCAACACATCAAGGCCTCAGGTGATAGTCACAGAGGCTAGTAGAGCAAAAAGCCTGATTAAATCACTTACCCTACAGCAGGGGATGCCTTTACTGAGCAATTCAGTTAACCTGTGGCATTCATTGAAGTCATTCAACAAACAATGGCTGAGCGTCTAGGTTAGGAGGCTGAGCTGTGGTTGAGATTTTGGGCAAGATGTGTTATGGATTGTATAATCTGTACTATAGAGGTATATACTTTTCTGTAAGAATAAGTCTCACTGTTATAATTGAAGTAATGGGGGAAAGGGATACTCTCGAGTGTCTGGTGAGGACAAGTGGAGGGAAGGAAGTTTGTGAGAAAGAATGTGGAATTTGCAGGTGGATGGGAGGCAAAGATTTTGCAACTTGGAACAAACGTTTTGCCTTATGCTCAACTCTCCTTTTCGGCTAAGTTATGCAGCGTTAGCCACTCCCCACTCTGCTCCCAGCAGCCTGGGACGGGTGGGGGGCTTCAAGTCCCTTAATTTACATGCACAGTGCCTCCTGGATGAGGGGCTCTCCTGAGCCTACCCCACCATGCCATTATTTTGCCATGGAGTCTATCTTTCCATGATGACCAGTCACTGGAGAGGTTGTTTCGTCAAATTGCTATAAAGAAAATCCATCCCAAATAATTTTTTTTAAGCCTCTCAAGTCATCCTGCCTCTATCCTCTTAAGCTTCTGTTAGGGGCACTTCCAGGTAAATCCAAAGGCTATCAGTAAATGAACCACAGCTGTAAAAGACGTGCTAACACTTAGTGTGCTTGGCCTTCTCTGCTCCTTAACTGGCAGTTATCAAACAATGAATCCCAGCAGGATTCTGTTCTGAATCACATTCTACAATTACTGTTTTGACTCCTTTACTTCATTATTCCAAGCAGCACCATACTGAGCTCTGAAGCTTTCAAAATGACTGTTTCCCCAACTAGCAGAGAGTGGTAGAGCATTTCTAGCCCCAAGCCAGTGATTCCCCAGGGCACAGTGATATTTCAGAGCTTTATTACCTACAGCTTGTTGCATGTATGATTACTGTTTGTGTCTTTCAATTACTCAACAGACTTTAAGTAAACACAGTTTTTAGCCAATCAAAATTTCCTCCACCTTTTTCCATCTTTACACAATTGATTATTCTTTATTCTACTGGAAACAAAGCAATATTAGCCAATGATTAATTCTAGGCAACCACATCAAGGGAGTCATGTAATCATTTCCCATTCAGGCCTATTTGCTAAATACTTGGTAAAAGTAGTAATGTTATTTTGTTTTATTGTTCTGAATTTACAAATGATTTTATTTTCCCACATAACCATATATAGTTTAGTGGTAAAAATAAGTGATTCTGTGTTCCTTCTGACATGGGAGGATTTGCCATGAGATTGTATAAATTGTTCTGTTTTGCAAGTTGGGATAAATCCTTAAGTGCTTTTCTTCATGAACTGAAGTTCATCTATCCTTAAAGCTTATTATGAGTTTTCCATATACCTTTGTGTGAACTGAGGTTCCATAATGCAAGCAACCCCAATGCAGTTTAAACCATAAAGAGAAATATTGACTTGTGTAATAGAAAAGTTTGGAGGTGTTGATTTCTGGCAAAATTTTGATCCAGCAAACAATGTTATGGATTAAACAGTGTCAGAACAGTCAATAAAAAAGATGTTAGTTTCTAGAATTTTTATTATTTTGGGGGGGTATTAATCAACTTTTTAAAATGTGTCATTTCGTACTCTAAATAACTTTTCATTCATAATTTTTTATCCTTTGAAGAGGTTTCTACAAATTGCATAAATTTCAAGCATCACAAAACCAGGATGTGTTCCTGCTGAAGAGAGAGTAGGTTGCTCCCAAGAGAAAGTATTTTATGAGGGTGAAAAGACAACTACTGGCAAAATAAGACATGACCACTAAATATTTAAATGTTTTGAGCTTTATTTGTTTTCAATTTTGCCTGAGTCTGTTAAGTGTTTTATTGGCAATGAAGCTATTTAAAAGCAGAGAGTATGCCTTAAATGCCTCTACTTGTGGACCCCAGTAATCAGTAAAATAATTTGCATTTAAAAACATACTGATTGGTACATATATACCATGGAATATTACTCAGCATTCAAAAAAAAAAAAAAGATAAACACATGCAATTTGCAGCAACATGGATGGCGCTGGAAGGGATCATGCTCAGCGAAATAAGCCAAAAAGAAAAAGAAAAATACCGGATGGTCTCACTCATAGCAGGAATCTAGAAAACTTAAATAAGGGACCAGGAAAATGAATAACTATAAGAAAGTGAAAATCAAAATCAACAAAAAACTATGAACCAGAGACACTTTTTTGGGGGGCGGGGGCGGGAGGGGAGGGATTGGGGTCAGAATGGGGGGGCTGCAATTGTATGGGGAATATAACAATAAAATTTATTATTAAAAAAAATAAAATAAAAAAAATAAAAACATACTGATTTACTAATGCTTCTTTTTAGTAATGTGATTCCAATGATTGTTTTCTTTTTAATACAAATTATATTTAAATTTTATAGAAATCTTTCCTATTTGTGTTTTGAAATTAGAAGATTAAGTACAGCTTGTGCTTTATGAGAAAGAAAGGAAAAATATACAAGACAAAAACAGAGTTAGCAATAAAAATATAACTGTTGTTGATACAACACATGGAAACTCTTTGTCACAAGGCTCTATCTTCTTAATTTGATTGTCTAAATCATTAAAACATGGATGATTCAGTGCCATTTTGCCAGAAATTCATCTAGCTGGATCATAGACTGACATTTTCAGGAGCAGATCTGAGCCATTTTCATCCAAGAATTTGACATGGGATGTCGGACTTCCTGGTTTCCACTTGGAAAATATATTCTTAATAGTCCTGTTAAGATTTTCACTTCTGGCTCCATTTCATTATTGGGAGTGCCCAAAGTTCTGAAAAATTTGAAAAGCTGATTAATTTCTGAATGTCCATGAAAAGGTGGTTTCTTAGTAATGGAGGACAAGAACAGAAAGACTGGAAAGGAGGTGCCCCAAGACCAAAACCTGACTCACAAGGAGGTAGGGGACAAGGGGAATACCCATGACCCTTAACCCAGCTATAGAGGTTGGGACCCTTAGGTGCCAGTGCCTTATCACAAGGTAAGACCCAAGCAGGATCAGATGCTCTAGGGAGTGGAGCACAGACCTGAGGGGAAAGATATGGAGATAGGGCCCACCCTGGAATCTCTGGTCCCTTCCTAGTTTTGCATAATTATCCCAAATCAGTAACAAGCAGGCCACTCCACGGAGGAGTGAGCCCCTCCCAAAGTGAAAAGGACTATATGAATGCAGTTTCTGCACAGGCTTGGGGCAGCACTCCCACTGCCCACCTGTGACTATGCAGGTGCTTGTTTTCACCAACTTTCTTCTCCACAGGGCAGCAGCCACCCTGCCTGCCCGTGCCCTGTACCAGGCCCGGACTTCTCTTCACTGACCTGCCTCAGAGGAAGCAGCTTTCCTCAAGGGCGCCTGCCTGCGACCATGCAGGCCTCTCATAACTGTCCCTTTCAGGGCAGCTCTTCCTGCCCGCTTGCATCTGTGCAAGTGTCCTTTATTCTTCTGTTCCTTTCCCTAATAAACCTGTTCTTTAAATATAACTAATGCCTCTGTTGCGTGGAGAAACTCGCCTGGGAAACTCGCTGCGTGTCACTGAAACGGGGGCTCTGGTGAAACCTTTCCCAGAGTGAGCCCAAGGACCCGCACTCCAAAAACCTCATCATTAGTTGCTAATTCTGCAAATATGGTGCTTATGTGCCAAACGTCAACTAGAGAGAGTATCACTGACCCCAGGAGTATTTCTGGAGGTATCTCCATACCAGAGGGTCACTACCTCCTGTCCATATATTCTAATAGGTATTCCAAAAGCTCTGGTAAGGACAAAATCAGTCATTTAATAGTTCCTTTGTCACCAATCGATAGACTTTGAGGTTTAAAGTCTCTGTCTAGAACTGATACAGAGTGACAAAGCACAATCCTTTGTAGGATTTGGTACAAATAACTTTTACGTGAAGACTCCATGAAATGATTCCAAGTATTTCTTGTTGTAGGGAGAAATCTTGAGGAGAGGCCAGAGGTGTGAAGGTGACAGAATTCACCAGAGACAGAATAGAGAACAGAAAAGGGGTATTTATTGAAATACACTAAGGATCGCAGCGGGTGAGATGGGAGAAATCTACATCCTTAAGGAGGATTTGAGGCTCTTTTACACTCTGTTTTCCAGGACCTTCTAACTTGGGGCACCAGTTTGCACCAGTTATCTGCTGGGATGTCTGGTCTCCAGCTCTGCCCTTTGACACAGAAGCATGTCTTGGCCTCTGCTGCATTCCTGGAGCTGAGCTGGTTTTTCTGGTCATAGAGGGCTGTATTATGGCCTTGTCCTAAGGCAGTCTTTTATCCATTCTCTTATCTGTTCAAGCCTCCCAAACCTGCCTCCTGGGCAAGGAGTAGGGGCTAAGTTTTTAACCTTATTAAATTATACCCTGACATTTCTTGAGATCCATGGAAAGGAATTCAGAGATGAGAGATAACCTGTACATTTTGGAGACTGATTATTTCACAGATGAAGTTCTTTGTATAGAGAAATTTCCAAAATTGCATTACTAGGAACCCCTTCCTCTTCACTTTTCAGTCTGATTTTCTTCATGGTTGCCACTTGATCTGTAGTTTTGTTTCGATCCTTATATAAAATTCTATAGGTACTTTCTCCAATTTTCTCTATTTTGGTATAGTCATCTATAATTAATGAAGGGGTATGGCAGATTCTGGCTTCTTATTCTGCAGGAAGAGAGGAGGCATGGCCACCACATTGGTATTGACATTTCTTAATTTCCAAGAGTCAGCTTTCTATCTCTTCTTTTTCACTTGGATATACATGAAAGTTTCATGGATAAAGTCGTAAACACAAAAGGCCCTATATAGAAATACTATTAAAGCAAACATGTTTATAAAACAAAGCAATTGTTGTAGAGTCTTCCCCTAGACACAGTCCGAGTTTAAATCAAATTTAGAAAAAGCCTTTATTAGCTGGCTGGTGACTGTCCCTCTTGTAGGGAGCAGCCCTGAGCAGGGGGTGGGAAGGGTTTTTAAAGCCAAAAACTGCACCTGGCAGTTTGCAGTTGCCATAGCAAGCGGGAGCACAGAAACCAAACTGTAATGTTACAAGCAGCGGAGCGTTTCACCACATCGCATGTTTCAGGTACAAAGGGTACATACGTCTTATTTTTGACAGGAACCTGGCCTCTATTGTTTTGGCCTGGAATTTTCCCACAGCCCTAACTTGTCCTCCTGAGCTAACTCAAGCTTAGGCCTTGCGTGCTCTGCTACATTTCACATTGTCCCCATTTCACACAATGACCTAGACCTTGACCACTGACCCATTTATTTCAAATCATCTATATGCTATGCCCCTGGGATTTGTTGAAATAGAACTTTAAAATAAGAAATCTTGCTTAATGTGAGGTTATTATTAATTTAAGAATTAAATGTAATTGAAGTACTTTCTAGTATCCTTAAAGGGCATTACTTTATTTTAAAGGTTTATTGAAAATGCATTTTAGGAAAGAGTTAATGTGAAATTACTTGGGAGAAAATAGTGACATTAGACTTCATCCTCACTTTTTTAGGAAAGGTTTGGGATTCGTGTTGTTTTGTCATTAACTGAAATTGAGTCTCAGTGAGAAATGAATTTGTTAATGAATTTGCTCAGGGCTGTCTCAAGATTACTGTCATTGAGCTAGAGAGGCGAAGATTTTACTCCCATAGTATCTGTGACTTTTTCTAAAGCTTCTTCATCGGGCACTTAGGGGTGACACTTTGGTTTATTATTTAGTAACCATAGTTTGGGAAAAGATATAAACACTAGCATCTATCTTATTTGTCTTTTGCTGTTTGGCGAGTCAACTCTCTCAGAATAATATTTTCATTTGTAAAAACTAGGGAGTTGTTCCAGAATGATCTTTGAGGTCCAAGCAGCTATGACATTATCATCCTAGGATGCTACTATAGATCTTCTCACCAAGACTGAAAGATTTGATATGGGACATAGCTCCCTGCAACTCAGGAATTTTCTTCAGTTTACTGTGAATGTACTGACTTCAAACTTTTCTGGAAAGTTTCTGGGCAAAAGTCTTGTTTTCCCAGATTTCTTAGAAGGTAGGAGGCTTTTCCTCCCCCTCAACCATCAAACAACTCTGCCTCAGACAATTTTCAAATTTAAAACCGCCATTGCTTTCTTGCAACAAATCTGTCATGACACTGCTTGTTTTATGTAAGATGCATTCAATTTGCTAAAATTTTGTTAAGGATGTTTGTGCCTATATCCATGAGGTCTATTGGTGTACAGTTTCCTCTCTTTGCCTGTTTTTGGCATCAGGGTAATGCTGGGCCATATAGTGAGTTGGGAGGTGTGGTCTGCTCTTCAGTTTTCTTGAATTGTTTCTGCAGTCAGTGTCATTTCTTCCTTAAGTATTTGAGCCTGGCAAAGTTCTTGGTGGCAAGGTTCCGAACTACACAGTCAATTTCTTTGGCTAGAGATAGGGCTTTTCTAGTTATCTGTTTTTTCTTTGAGTGGGTATCTGTAGTGTTTGTCTTTCAAGAAATTTATTAAATTTATCTATGTTGTGGCATTTCTGGCATAATTAGAATAGCAGATAAAAGTTCAGTTTTTCCCAAATCTTCTCCAGTTAACTCTAAGTTTGGTGTTTTGGAGCTAGGTAGGGTCTCAACAGGTACCGGGGCCTCTGCCTTTCCTTCTAGGGTCAGCCTTGACAAAATGACTCTTGCCCCACCACTTGTATCTCCCCAGTATTTCCCATCCTAAGTAGCTCTAGAGAGCAGGAATCTATCTAATAAAAAAATTCACTCAAATTGTCTATTACTAATGGATTAATCATTCTAAGAGTGTTTGCACATCAAAAGAAAATGAAGAGCATTATGCATAGCAAAAATAAGTACATTTTTAAAAAAAAGATTTATTTATGTATGCATACAAGAACTGGGGTTCAGGCCAGAGGTGTGGGGAGGGGAGTGAGAGGATTCACCAGAGACAGAGTGGGGAGCAGAACAGGCAGATCAACTGAAATGCACTGCTGAGGGGAGCAGCGGGCGGGACAGGAGGGGTCTGCTGCACTGTGTGAGGCACCTCCCTGGCCAGGGATTGAATTTGTGCTGCAGTGGCTGGCGATAGCTTGATAGCGCTGTCTTTATTCCCTGTGCCACCAGTTAGGCCCAAAAGAAGTACATTTTAATGGTGATATTTCAGGCTCTGAATGAGGGACATACTCTCGGAGATGAATTTTCTTCTCTTTTTAAAATGCTATTCAAGTCCGGCTTTGTTACTGTTGTGCTTATGTTTCTACCCAGGAAGGTCCCTTTGCACTTTCGTTAACATAACATCTTTAACAGTCCTCAAACAGATCCTACCATTACTCAGGACCATCAGAATCCATTCTTTATGCTTTGTTCTTGGGGATCCTGTCCTGACTCTTCTCTGAGAAAGTCATGTTTGTCTTCCTTAAGAGTTTAGTCCATAACTGTCCATGAGACCTATTGGCATGTAGTTTCTTCTCTTTGTCTGGTTTTGGCATCAGGTGCTGCAGTATACTGGTAGATAAGCATGGATGTTTGACAGTCATGACTGTAACGCTTGTCATTCTGAAGATGTTATGGTCTGGTGGTCCCCATACTGAGTTCTGGCCTCTGCATTTTCATCTTCGTTTGTAGAGAGACCAACATTCCCGAGACTGAGTAAACCCTCCACTGGAGCCCTGTGTGGGGCCTCCTGCTTGCCCAGAGGAGCCCCCATCTGGGCTCAGGGCAGGATTCACATAGAACTCTATTGTACAACTAACTCCATTGCTTCTGAATTAATTCGCCTCTCTTCTAGTTATTACACATGGTGAACATGTCAAACTCTGTTGTGAGCAGTTCTGTTGTGGTTATTAATGTGCTCAGGTAGAACTCAATTGTGATCTCAATTATAGTCACCTCTGTTATAGTAATTACTCTGATGACATGTACAACTCGTGATATCAATTAATGCCAGCTTTGTTCTAGTTAGTCCTCATTGTGCTCAGGTAGAACTCAACTGTGAGATCAATTAACATCAGCTCTATTCTAGTTATTACGCATAGTGCTCATCGAGATCTCAATTCTGAACACAAGGACTGCCAGATCTGTAGAAATATCATGCAAGTTACTCATGTTCAATTCTATTGTAGCTCAGTACATGAGCTCTCTTACAGTTACTACTCATGGTGCTGCTGTAGAACTCAAGTCTGAGTGTTAGTATAGTCAGTTATCACACAAGGTGCTCATCTAGCCCACCATGATCTCAATTAGCATCAGCTCTGTTCTATGTATTACTTTCTAGAATCCTTAAAGGGCATTAATTTATTTTAAAAGTTTATTGAAAATGCATTTTAGGAAAGAGTTAATGTGAAATTACTTGGGAGAAAATAATGACATTAGACTTCATCCTCACTTTTCCAGGAAAGGTTTGGGATTCATGTGGAACTCAAATCTGAGCTTAAGTACAGACACCTCTGGTATAGTTATTACACTTGGTGCTCATGTAGAACTCAGTTATATCAATTAAGGTCAGCTTTGTTCTAGTTATTTCTCATGGTGATCACATAGAACTCAATTCTGAGCTCAAGTCCCTTCAGTGTTGTTTTAGTTTTTATATACTCTGCTCACATAGAATTCTGTTGTAGCTCAATTATTGTCAACTCTGTTATGGTTATTTCTCATGGTTCTCATGTGGCACTCACTTGTCAACTCAATTAATGTCACCTCTGTTATAGTTGTTACTCATGGCTCTCATGTGGAACTCTACTGTAGCTCAATTAATGTCTCTTCTGTTACAGTTATTACACGTGGTGCTCATGTAGAACACAATGAACTCAATTAATGTCAGCTGTGTTACAGTTATTGCACAAGGTGCTCATGTACAACTCTATGATCTTAATTATGGTAGCTCTATTCCAGTTAATACTCAGGGTGCTCATGTGAAATTCAACTCTGAGGGCCTCCCTGGTGGCGCAAGGGGTTAAGATGCAACGTATGAGGCTATCCGCAGTCGCTGCAGCACAAGTCGATCCCCGACCAGGAGCTGTCCACATGGCACAGCAGATCTCTCCTGACTTGCCCGCTGCTCCCCTCAGCAGTGTATTTCAGTCGATCCACTTTTTCTGCACCCCACTCTGTCTCTGGTGAATCCTCTCACCCCCCACCCCTCTGGCCTGTACCCCAGTTCTTGTATGCATAAATAAATAAATCTTTAAAAAAAAAAAAGTTCAACTCTGAGCTCTAGTACTGTCAGTTCTGTTATAGTTTTTACTCACGGCTCATGTACAACTCAATTGTGAGCTCAATAACATCACCTCTGTTTTAGCTATTACTCGTGGTGCTCAGAACTCAATTCTGAGCTCAAGTACTGTCAGCTCTGTTAGCCTTATTATGCAAGATGCTCATGTTGAACTCTGTTGTAGCTCAACTGTTGTCAGCTCTGTTCTGGTTTCTATACATGGTGCTCATGTATCAATAGAACCCACTGTGAGCTCATGTAACATCAGCTCTGTTATACATATTTCTCATGTAGAACTCAGTTGTGGGCTCAATTGAGGTTAGCTCTGCTCTACTAATTAGGCAAGGTGTTTAGGCACTCCTTTATTACTAAGCATTTTTGGTTATTAGCACTTATTTTGTTGCCATAAAAAATGCTGTCGTGAACTTCCTCCTTTTTGGCAACCTCTCTCGGTTGCCTGATTACGCTGAAGGAGACTAATAATTCTCTTTCTTCCCTTTCTAGAAGAGCCTTAATGGTTTTTTTTTTTTTTGTGTGTGTGTGTGTTTTTAAAGATTTATTTATTTATTTATACAAGAACCGGGGTACAGGCCAGATGCACAGGAGGGTGAGAGGATTCACCAGAGACAGAGCCGGGTACAGAACAGGTTGACGAAATACACTGCTGAGGGGAGCAGCGGGCGAGACAGGAGAGGTCTGCCACGCCATGTGGGATTCTCTCGGTCAGCTGGGATCGGACCCGTGCTGCAGAGGATGGGGACAGCTTCATAGTGCTGCGCTCAACCACCTGCACCACCAGGGGAGGCCTGTGACTTAGTTTTAAAAAAATTGATGTGTGTGACCTCATAATACATCAGAAACACTTAGCTTTTTATAATATTGACTAAATCCCAGGTTTTTACTGGCTTTTGTGAATTCAGTTTTAATAGTTTGGAAGCTGGACAGTACTTTAACTGGATTTAAAAAATTCTATCTTTTTAAAGTAAGTAGAAGAATCTACCCTGAAGAAACTTAGGTGAGTGATGTGGGTCAAAATCTTTTTTTCTCCAGACTCTGAATTAAATCACCGAGGTTATACAATGAATAATTGTATAATTGTATAATTGTATTCCATGCTTTCCTTATGTTTTATAATGTACCTTTATTGCTTACTAAATTCCTTTTTTATATTCACTTTTAATTTAAATTTTTTTTATTTGTATCTCTTACATCATTGTGTATTCCCCATAAAATTCCCACTACCAATTCACCTGTGAACCATCACCATAGTCCCTTCTCTCCCCTGTTTTGATCCATTTTTCTCCCCTTTCATGGCAGAATGTCTCTGATTTATGGTTGCCTGCTAATTTTGTTGTTTCTGAACATTTAGTAGAATTCATTTGCAAAGCCGTCTGGTTCTGGGCTTTTGTTTTTGGGGAGGATTTTGATTACTGTTTCAATTTCACTGCTAGTAATTGGTCTGTTTAGGTGTTCTTTTTCTTCTTTATCTAGCATTGGATGATTGCATAGTTCTAGAAATTTGTCCATCTCTTCTAGATTGTTGAACTTGTTTGCACATAACTGTTCATAGTAATCTCTGATTATTCTTTTGATTTCTGCGTTGTCTGTTGCAATATTTCCTCTTTCATTTATGATCCTATTATTTGTGTTTTCTTCCATTTTTTCTTAGTGAGCTTGGCCAGAGGTTTATCTATTTTGTTTATTTTTTCAAAGAACCAACTTTTGGTTACCTTGATCTTTTGGATTGGTTTTTTTTTTTTTTTTTAAATTTCTATTTCATTTATTTCTGCTTTGATTTTTATTATTTCCTTTTTTATACTGGCTTTTGGGTTATAGTTTTTGTTGTTCTTTTTCTAGTTCTTTGAGAGATTAGGTTATTTTTTGAATTCTTTTTTGTTTCTTGATGTGAGCCTTGCTTGATGTGAGTTGCTATATACTTTCCTCTTACTACTGCTTTTGCTGTGTCCCATACATTCTGGAAAGGTGTGCCCTCATTGTCGTTAGTCTCAAGGTATTTTTCCATTTCTTCTTTGATCTCCACATTAATCCAGTGGTCTTCCAGTGGTGTGGGTTTCAATCTCCATGAAGTAGGAGGGTTCCTTCTTTCTTTTCATGGTTTATTTCTAGTTTGATGCCTTTATGGTCAGAGAAGATAGTTGGTATGATTTTGAACTTAAGTATCTGTTGAGGTTTGCCTTGTGACCTAATCTGTGATCCATCCTGGAGAATGATCCATGTGCACTTGAGAAAAAGGTGTACTCAGATTTTTGGAGGTGCAGTGTCCTATAGATGTCTGTTAAGCTCATATGGTCTAGGTGCTTATTTAGAGTTCTAGTGTCCTTTTTTTTTTTTTTTTGTCTCATTGATCTGTCCATTGGTGAGAGTGTGGCATTTTGCCTGTTAAATTCCTATATAAATTAATTATGATTTGATTCTGGGAGATCCTGTTCAAAATGCTCACCTTCTATTATTCAATTTCCACCACTTGAATACCAGGTGGTGTTCAGATTGTTTCATTACTCTCATTCTTTTCAGAATTTACTCCAGTTCTTTTTCCCCATTGAGTTTAAAACAAGCTCATAAACAAAAAACTCACAGACACTTAAATTGGATCATCTATGTTTTATTTACAAAGAAAATAGTATAATATTTTTCACTACTATTTAAGTAAAATTAAGTACCAGTCACTTATTTTTCTTTCTGACAAGGATAAAATAACTGGCCTGTTATTTCACTTTTGCTACCATTGCAAATATTTAAATAGCAAGCAATTTAAAATAAAGCAAGTATTAAAATGATATCATTAAATTGGTTTAATAATTTTTCATTTTTTTTTTTATTTATACAAGCACTGGGTACAGTCAGAGGCACGGGAGGGTGAGAGAATTCACCACAGCCAGAGCGGAGAGTAGAGCAGGCAGAAGGACCGAAGCACACTGCTGAGGGGAGCAGCGGGCGGCAGGAGAGGTCTGCGCACCATGTGGGACCCTCGCCCAGCGGCAGGGATTGAACCGGTGCTGCAGAGACTGCGGGCAGCTTCGCAACCCAGCGCTCAATCGCTGTGCCACCGGGGAGGCCCTAATTTACCATTTTTAATTTAAAATCTTTTATCCAAGATAGTTAAAGGATCGAGGATTTTATCTTTCAGTAAACCACTGTAGAAGAAAATGTCACAGTGATTGGGATTTGCCGGAAGTGTCGCTGAGTCAAGATGGCTGTATTAGGTGAACCATCTTTTCTCCGTGGTCTTCTTACTGCCAAGAAGTTCAGAAGCCACCACCAAGATCAGAAGTGGCATGATAAACAGTACCAGAAAGCCCAGTTATGAAAACACCAAGTGTCAGCAAGGACAGAGAGCAGCTAGAACTCACACCCAGATGGTGGAATTGTAAACTGGTGCATCTACATTGGGAAATGTGTAGTAAAGCTCTGAAGTACACCATGCTTTGACCCAGCAGACCCACTCCTCAGTGTATACTCAACAAAACTGTGTACTTCTTTTCTTTCTTTTTTTTTTTTTAAAGATTTATTTATTTATTTATACAAGCACTGGGTACAGTCAAAAGCGCGGGAGGGTGAGAGAATTCACCAGAGCCAGAGCAGGGAGCAGAGCAGGCAGAAGGACCGAGGTACACTGCTGAGGGGAGCAGCGGGCGGCAGGAGAGGTCTGCGCGCCATGTGGGACCCTCCTCCAGTGGCTGGGGAGCAGCCGGGGATCGAACCAGCGCTGCAGAGACCGCGGGCAGCTTCGCAACCCAGCACTCAACCGCTGCGCCACCGGGGAGGCCCTGTGTATTTATTTTCACCAAAAAACTCAATTCATTTGTGCAAACACAATTCATAATAACCCGAACTGCAAACAACCCAGATAGGCCCATCAGAATGAATAAGTACACTGTTGTATATAGTCAGTGAAATATAACAGTTGCTGCTTAGGACAGCATGGGCTCAGATCGAATGCTGAGTGAGAGTTCAGACACAAAGAGCCCCAGAATAGACAAAACTAGCCTGTGGTATAAGAAGTCAGGAGTGGTGTGAAGGTCTATCAGGTCGACTTCAGGAGTTTACATTTCTAAATCAGGAAGATAGTTACATGAAATTTTGTAAAAAAAATTGGGGGCTATCCACTCCATGATTGGTATTGATAGTACATATTAAACTTGAATTTTGAAAGTTTAAAAAAAAAAAAGAAAACCCAGTGAGGCACTGCCCTCAAAGCCAATCCTTTTCAAGGTGCTTCCCAGGCAGAGGGAATCGAGCTGGAAAAAGTGGGAGTTGAAGCCAGTCAAATTCTGCCATCCGGAGTGTGTCAGAATCCAGCTGAACAAGAACAGGAAAAAAAAATCACAGCCTTGGTACTTAATAATGGTTGTGTGAATTTTATTGAGGAAAATGATGAAGTTCCGTTTGCTGTATTTGGCCACAGAGGCCATACTGTTGGTGATATTCCTGGAGCCCCACTTAAGGTTGTCAAAGTAGCCACTGTCTCTCTTTTGGCCCTATACAAAGGGAAGAAGGAGAGACCAAGATCATAAGGTTTGATGGTGAGAACAGAGTAGCATAAATTTTCACAGGCCAGAAAAAAATAAAGTAAAATAAAAGATAAAGAAAAGAGATTTGCCAGAGATTACATGCTGCTTAGTTGTAGAACCCAAACTCAGTTTAAGTCACCTGAATACAAATATTGCTTAATAAGCCTCAGGCATAAGACAGTGTTATGGGTATTGTATTGAAGCCAGACATATCTACTGTATATCAAGAGCTTATTTTTACTATTTTTTGAGCTGTGTTTAAATTTTTGTAAGCTGAGGTTCAAAGGGTGTTTTATTTTTTTTTTTTTTTTTATGGTTTGTTAGTTTATTTTTATTTATTTTTTTTTTTTTTTATAAATTTTATTGTTATATTCCCCATACAATTGCAGCCCCCCATTCTGACCCCAATCCCTCCCCTCCCGCCCCCGCCCCCTAAAAGTGTCTCTGGTTCATAGTTTTTTGTTGATTTTGATTTTCACTTTCTTATAGTTATTTATTTTCCTGGTCCATTATTTAAGTTTTCTAGATTCCTGCTATGAGTGAGACCATCCGGTATTTTTCTTTTTCTTTTTGGCTTATTTCGCTGAGCATGATCCCTTCCAGCGCCATCCATGTTGCAGCAAATTGCATGTGTTTATCTTTTTTGAATGCTGAGTAATATTCCATGGTATATATGTACCACATCTTCTTGATCCAGTCATCTATTTTTGGGCATTTGGGTTGTTTCCAAAGCTTAGCTATTGTAAACAGTGCTGCTATAAACATAGGGGTGCAGGTGTTCTTTGGAATTGATGTTTCTGTGTCCTCAAAGGGTGTTTTATTGGGGCCTCCCCAGTGGCGCAGCGGTTGAGCGCTGGGTTGCGAAGCTGCCTGCAGCCTCTGCTGCGCCGGTTCGATCCCCGGCTGCTCCCCGGCCACCGGAGGAGGGTCCCACATGGTGCGCAGACCTCTCCTGCCGCCCGCTGCTCCCCTCAGCAGTGTCCTTCGGTCCTTCTGCCTGCTCTGCTCCCCGCTCTGGCTCTGGTGAATCCTCTGACCCTCCCGCGCTTCTGACTGTACCCAGTGCTTGTATAGAAAAATAAATAAATCTTTAAAAAAAAAAAAACAAAGGGTGTTTTATTTATTTATTTATTTTAGTTTGAGATTTAGTTGGGGTTTACTTTTTTAAAATATTTTATTTTATATAATTATTACATCATTTTTCATTTTTGCACAATGTATGCATTTTCATTTTGGTTATAGTCCCCATACAATTGCACCCCCCCTTTATTTTGACCCTAATCCTACCTCTCCCTGCACCCCCCTCCCCCATAGTTGTCGCTGGTTTATAGTTGCTTATTGATTTTGATTTTTACTTTGTACTAATTCGTTTTTTCCTGGTCCCTTATTTAGGTTTTCTAGATTCCTGCTATGAGTGAGACCATATGGTATTTTTCTTTTTCTTTCTGGCTTATTTTGCTGAGCATGATCCCTTCTAGCTCCATCCATGTTGCTGCAAAATGCATGAGTTTATCTTTTTTGATTGCTGAGTATTATTCCATTGTGTATATGTACCACATCTTCTTGATCCAGTCATCTATTTTGGGCATTTGGGTTGTTTCCATAGCTTACCTATTGTAAATAGTGCTGCTATAAACATAGGGGTGCAGGTGCTCAAAGGGTGTTTTAAAGGAATAAGTAAGATCATGCAGATGTCTGTGGTCAGTATTCCATGTTTATTATATGGGAATGGTCAGTGAGCGTTAACTATTATTAGTTACAATTTAAAAATAATAGGAATCAATTGGGTTGCTTTTTCATTAGAATCCTTTTAACAGCTTTTAAAATTGACCACATTTCCCCCAATCCATCCTATTTTAAAATAAAATAAAGTTTTTGCATGATCAAATAATAATATTGTTCAGATTCCTTCCTTGTGAATAAAAACTGAATTTCTGACCTGAGAAAATGGAGCTGATTACATAGAAAAGAAAACCAACATGGGTATGATAAACAAGTGGTCCCATCTTAACAATTTTGAGTAATTGAATCCGTTTCTTTGCTAATACTTTTGGAGATTTAAAATATATACATGAAAATAGAGATGTAATAGTGTGCAATTTTATTTCATGATTTCTTTCACAGAGCCACTATTGCTGTGAGCTGTTGACTATAGAATGAATTTTGCCAAGAATGGAATGCAGAATGAAATTCTACAGTTTGATCTCTTCCACAGTTTGGAAGAATTTAGTAGAAAATTTTAGTTTCACTGATACTGTTCAGGTCCTTTAAGTAGTAACCATTCCATAAACAAAAGTGGACTAACATAAAGTACAGGTTTACAGAAAATGATGGACTAGAAGATCTATTATGTCAGAAGTGCAGTGGGAAGAGTTACTTGGGTAGCTAGGAAAAACATCTGACTAAACACTACTTGATTTTCTTGGGGGAAATCTGGGCAGCCCATAGACTGAAATGTGTTGAAGACTTGTGGAACTTTTTTCAACACATATATAAAGTTAAAATGCACATGTAAGTATATCTTACATATACAAAATATTCAGGGGTATATTTTAAAAGGATGCTTACTATTTTATGACCACAAGGGTTATAAAGTGGGCATTGACATTCTTTATCATTCTTAATATTTATGATCTGTAAAATAGACCACACATTCAAGAACTATTGCTGCATGTATGTTTCTAAAACTCAACTTTGAATCATGAGCCATAGAGTTAGTGTTTGCGCATAGGTCCTTTAACAGAATTGTACCTCATGAGCTTCATATCTCATGAATTTCTCAAAGAGCAAAAAAAATAAATAAAACAAATGGGCAGGACCTCAATAGTCACTTCTCAAAGGAGACAGTCCAAGAGCCAGTAACCACAGGAAAAATTGTTGAACCTCACTTGCTATAAAAGAAGTGCAAATTAACCACCCTCGGTTACCACCTCACGTCTGAGAGAATGGTCGGCCAAATCCACCATTCCCTGACTCAGGAAAGGCAAGCAGCAGGTAGCCCCAACTGACAAGAGCGGGAGGTGCAGACAGGTGGGGCCACTGATCATCAGTCCCCAAGCAGCCCCGCCCCGAGTCTGACGGTGGGGTTTGACAACACGGAACGCTGAAACGCCGGGAGGGGACGCCCTCCTGGGGATGAACCCGCGACTGGGGCCGCGTGGGGGGAATCCTGTTTGTCCAGGGGAGCCCCCACTCGGCCGCTGGAGAGGGGCGACCCCGAGGACACTGTGATTGTCAGGCCCCACCCGACCGCCAGGAGGGCGCGGCAAATGGCGCGGCTGGGAGCGCGGGTCCCGGCACCGTGCTAGGCTCTCCCACCACAGCGTGCTGAGGAGGCGGCTGCGCGGGGGAGAAACCCGAGGCCGCCCCCACGGGAGGGCACCTGAGCGTCAGCGCCTGGCCCCCGCGCCCCGCATTCTACCCCCGTTCGTTGCCAGAGAGGTTGGGAGACCCGCGGGCACCCGTGCTTCCCGCCCTTAGGTCTGTCGTCTCGGACTCTGGCTGCTGGAACCCCCCATTTCTAGCAGGTCGTATGGCCGAGTCCCCAGGGGCGCTGCAGGCCGCGCCGGGGCTGGGCGCGGAATCGGAAGCCCCGGACGTTAGCCAAGCGGAGGGCGTCCCGCCCCCAAGCTCAGAAAACGGCGACCCCGCGGAGAACAGCCACTTGGAGCTGATTTTTGAGCACTTGGGGCACTTCGGCAGGTGGGAGCCGGGAGTGGGTTGGGAGCCACGCGGGGGCGCCGTGGGTCTGTTTCTGTCCGTTGCAGTGGGGTTCTCGTGCTGCGCCAGCGCTCGGAAAACATCTCCACCCCGCCGTGCCCCGTTTCCCAGGGAATTCGGAAGTCCCACGTGCAGATTTCTGGCCCTGAACTGGGTTTGTCCTCTCGAATTTGGGCGGCTGGACCTCCCTGGGGGAGTGGTGGGTGAGGGTCCTGCCTGGCGCGCTTGGGGCCTTGCAGGCGGGACCTGGGGCGCCCTCTGCGGGAGTCCCGAGTGCCAATCCGGGAGACCCAGTCTCTGGAGTGGAGGGGTGTCTGTTCCTCTCCTCTTTACACCCCCAGACCGCTCCTGGCCCGCCGGGTCCCCGCCCCGCGTCAGGGCCTCCCGCAGTGCCTGCCAGGTATTGCCCCACAAAAACCGTTAGTCAATTTGTTGCTGTTGATAGAAACCTGATTTGTGCCAGGTGCCCTGCGGTTGGTCACCCAGAGTGCTTTATTTGATGCCCACAGGGATCTTGCAGAGGACGTGTTGAAATTCTTATTTTTTTTTTAAAGATTTATTTATGTATTTATACATGCACTGGGTACAGTCAGAAGCGCGGGAGGGTGAGAGAATTCACCAGAGCCAGAGCGGGGAGCAGAGCAGGCAGAAGGACCGAAGGACACTGCTGAGGGGAGCAGCGGGCGGCAGGAGAGGTCTGCGCGCCATGTGGGACCCTCCTCCGGTGGCTGGGGAGCAGTCGGGGATCGAACCGGCGTTGCAGAGGCTGCGGGCAGCTTCGCAACCCGGCGTTCAACCGCTGCCCCACCGGGGAGGCCCGAAATTCTTATTTTTAATGATTGGGAAACTGAAGTTGGTGAGACCACAACCCACAACTACAGGTTGGTGGGAACTAGGTTTAACCTTTGTACACCTGGCACCCTCTTTTATTTGTTGAATTAATTTAATAAACTTTAAAACATTTATTCATTCATTACTCATTCGTTCATTCATTCATGGAGAAATGCCCTTTTCACCCAGAATGTTTTGGGAGCAGGCAACTGAGTGAGGTGCCACACACCTGGTGAGATTTGGAACTAGGTCTGAATCTTGAGCTGCCACTTCTAATATGATTCTACAAATACTGTGTCTTAGTTTCTTATGCACAAAAAAGAGATCATAGTGATTCCTGCCTTGCCTCCCTCCTGGGCTTGTCGTGAAGAGATGAGCTGGTGCTGCTCTCTAAAGTGGAAATGATACCGGAATTGTCAGGCCTAGTCTCCCAGCCAGGAGTGGATCCCAGGCTGCAGGGCAGCGCTGAGTCCCAGCCACCAGACCCCCACGGGTTGGTGTCTCACGAAGCCGCAGCAGGAACTTCGCAGACGCTCAGGCGAGCAAGTGAGAAGAGGCAGGTTTGTTTATAGAAAGAAAAAGTTTATTGATGAGAAAAAGAACAAATAAAGTAGGACTCCCAGGCCATGAAACCAGGCCTGGAAGGGGCAAGGAAGCCAAAGTGGAGTCGTGTCTCAGGGAATATAGACCTTTTTCCCCTAATTATTCTGAAGCTCCACCAGTCTCTTGGTGATTGGTTAGTTCTCAGCTGCTTCACTTAATTTGCTACTGAGGGGGGGATCTTCACATTCCTTATCTAACAGCTTTCTCTTTCCCCATTTGTTGCATCTTTATGGTCCAGTCCTCTGGATGAGCATCCCTGCATTGAAGTTAAACAGCTGCCCTTCTAAATTGTCCATAAATTAAACCACTCTCCATTTCCCCAATCTCTACCTCCCTTTATCACTTGAAGGAAACCAAGGCCAGCGTTAACAATGTTGTCCTTGGTCCTGGGATGTTTGTTTTTCCAGGTGGAATTAGTTACACTCCTCTTGCTGCCTTCCTCAATTCTCCGAGGTCCCCTCCTTCAATGTCCCTAAAACTGCCTAATTCCTAGCTTGCCCTGTGTCTCAGAAAGTTGCATGCCCGTTAGTGATGATTCTGTGTCTGAAGAAAGGCGCAACCAAGTGGTTGAGCAGCACAGGAGCATCATGAGGCTCCAGTTCTCCCTGCTTCCTTCTGTGACTTGTTTTATTGAATATTCAGTTGCATCTGGCTCTGACATAAGTTTTTGGTACATGTCACAGCCTTTAATCTTCACTGCAGCCCTGTAAGATTGGGGGTATCAGTTTCATTTTCTTGCTGATTCTGAAGGGTCTTGGTCTGGCTTTCACCAATTAATCCCATAGGAATTTTTTTTTAAGATTTATTTATGCATACAAGAGCTGGGGTACAGGCCAGAGATGCGGTGGGTGAGAGGATTCACCAGAGACAGAGTGGGGAACAGAACAGGCAGATTGACCGAAGTACACTGCTGAGGGGAACAGCGGGTGAGACAGGAGAGGTCTGCTGCGCCATGTGAGTTGCTCCCAGGCCAGCCGTGGATCAAACTCGTGCTGCAGAGGCTGTGGATTGCTTCATAGTGCGGTGCTTAACCCCTTGCGCCACCAGGGAGGCCCCTCCCATATGAATTTTGAAAAAGCCAATAACTGGTTTCAAGTGAGGAATGTTTATTATGGATCACATAATAAACAGGAGGTGGGGGGCAACTGCCTTGAGCCACACTCCTGGGTTGAGAGCACCAGGGGCCCTCTTTTTATGGGATTGATCACCAAGGTGAAGGTATCAGGGAAACAGGTCAGTGGCTGGCTGGGGTTTTGCAAGCAGGAATTAGCTGGACTGGGAGGTTTTCTAGCTTGGGTTTCAGGACCTTTAAGCACCCACAGGCGCTTTACCTGGACTCACATTTACCTCTCCCCCATGTCCCCACTATGAGGGGAAGCACATCCTAATTGATTAGGTCTTCAACAATAGGAAGTTAACAATACCTCAATAACACAAATTAGGGCCAGGTTTCAGGGGCCCTGTAACAAATACTCATGGTGCTTTGCCTAAATCATAAGTACAGTCATAGCGAGCAGCATTGACCATTGGCTTCCACATGTTCTTAACCACAATGATCTTCTGAGTCCCACGGACTCAACCAGACCCTTTATATATTAGCACATTTTATCATCTGGGAGTGGAAGATCATGGGGATTACAAAATGTTTCGGGGGTTGGATGTTGGCATCCTGGTCCTGGCTATACATTTATTAACTATGTGATCTTCCTCACCTGTAACATGGGAGTAATAATGGTACTACTAATGCTTATCGTTACTAGGGGCTCTACAACCAGTTTCTCATATCATCCTCACATTAATCCTATGTGAGGTAGGAGGTACTAATACCATTTTTTATACTTCAGGTATTGACTAAGGTCGTTATAGTAGTTATTGTTTGGCCAAGGTGCTGTAATAAGGAGATTCCTCAGTTGGAAGTTTGTCTCTCCAGTAACCATCCAGGGCAGGTTCTGTTCCTTGGGGTCACCCAGGGGCCCAAGTGGGTGAGGCAGCTCTGCCACCCACAGACTGGGCTCCCTCTCTGTGCATGGGGCAGCTGCTCCGTTGTCCTTACCCACAAGGTCAAATAAAGATCAACATGGTGGAAGAAGGGGAGAATGGATTTGGGGAGACAAGTCTTGGCCACATAATGTATGCAGATCTTATTCAGTACATTCTTGATAATCATGACTATCCTTGTTACCATCTAGCGGGAAGTTTGGACTCGTGAAAGCACCTTGCAGGAAGGAAGAGAATAACAAGCTAGTGCTTACAGCAGAAGGTGAAAAGAGTGTGACTGTAGGGGCCAGGAAGACCACAGTGCAGGTTTTCTGGTCCAGCAGACTGGGTAAAGGAGGAGTCAGAGTCCTCAGTGGTTTTGCAGGTTTTTATTGGAATTACCAGGTACACAGCAGGCAGGGGTGCTTGGGGGGCCGGGAGGCTGGCAGGCCTCCCAGCCCCCAGCAGTTCTTCACTCTGGGCTCTCTGGCCTTCTCTCGGCTTCTGCTACTCTTGCTTCTCTTTTGGCTTCTCTCTCGGCCTCTACTGGCGTCCCTGTAACACCGCCCTTAAAAGCCCAGTCTCAACCCAGGTGAATCCCATCTACCTATGCCCACACCCTACTCCAGGTGCCCACCATCAGGCATGCATTCGGGACCACAGGGTTCCGTCATCTATCCTGATGGCGGGAGGGCAGAAAAGCCTGATACCTTTTACCTACCCTACAGTGACCATAACACAGTACGTCATGTTTTCTCTGGTATTTGCTCTAATTGGCCTCTTTATTGTTCTGAAGTAAAAAGGGAGGTTATTGTGTTTTGCTATTTAGTATTCAGGAAATGTTGTGAAAACATTAAGTAGAGAACCCTATTTCTTTCTCATTTCTTGGGTGAGGAAGCACTATCCTAGTCACCTTTAAGTGAGGAGAATAGAATTCCTACGAAGAATTAAAGCGTCATCAGGGCCTTTAAATCTAATCAGATTTGAGAGCCAATTCCAGAAGCCCCAGAATCAATTCAGAAAACTCATCCTTAAGATTCTGTTCCTTTAGAACCACTCCTACTGCCAAAATCTGTATTTATCAGGATGCTCTATAAAAACAGATACATGTATCTCATATATTGGAGCTATATTACACATATCTCACATATATGTGACACTTATTACAGGAATTGGCTCACATATTTAGGGAGGCTGAGAAGTTCCACAGGAACAGAAGCAGGAGGTCCTAGGAGCAGGATCTAGGAGTAGGAGGTCCCAGAAAGTGGATGGTGGACTTGTGAGGTCCATGTCTGAGGCCTGAGATTTGGGAGGCTGATGGTATAAGTCTTGGTCTGAGTTCAAAAGCCTGAGAATTGGAGGACCGATGCAGTAAGTGGTGGTCTGAGTCCAGAAGTCCAAGAATTAGTAGTGCTGATGTCCAAAGGGAGGATAAGTCTTAGTCCAAGCAGAGATCAATTTCCCTTCCTCTACTTTTTTTGGTCTGTACAGACTCCCTTCAATGGAGTGGGCGATGTTCACTTCGATTGGTGAGTTCATTGTCTTTACTCAGGCTACTGATTCTAGTGCTCATCTCTTCCAGAGATACCCTCACAGGCACACCCAGAAATACTGTTTTCCCATTTACCTACTACTTGGGCATTTCTTGGCCCAGTCATGTTGACACCTAAAATTAGCCATCATAGTATAGACTCATTTATTTTATGCTTTGGAATATACTATGCTATTTAACTTGTTATTTAAAGTGTTTAAGTTTTGCCATTAGGTGCTATTTCAGATTGGTTTTTGATCCCTTGGGTGTGCCTCATCTTTTTGTATTTTTTTCTACTTCCTTACTTTGTAATATTCCAAGAAACCCCGACTTATATTTTCCCTGTCCTGGTCTCAGACTTAGTTGTTTTTATTGGTGAATGATATTGAGAAACACTGGACGTGCTTATTGCTATAGGGATGTCATTACTTTTTAGGGCCTATAACAGACAGGGCCAGCCCAATAGACATATAATTATAGATATGCTTATATGTATATATATATGTATATATATGTTAGTATGCACACATGCTAACTGGAATATATAAATATATAAACATATCTAATAATTTCTGTATTTATCCATATATATATATATATGAAAACATGATAAAGATTCTTTATGTGTGCCTATGTTCTTTTATAGCCCATAATGAAGATATGTTAACTAGCTTTTCTTCTCTTTGCAGATTCCAGATATTCCTCTATTTGTTGTGTGCCATCGAGACCTTGTCTTGTGGAATCCACTACTTGGCTTCTGTGTACCTGATAGTCACCCCCAGACATATCTGCAGGCCCCCAGGGAACATGAGTCAAGTTCTTTTCTACAATATCTCTAACAGGTGTCTGGATGACATCTGGACGCAGTTAGCCAAAAGCAAACCACACCACATCACGGTGCAACTCCAGGACGGTGAGGTCTGGGAGCTCTTAAAATGTGAAAGGCTCCGGAGGGAAGACAAGAATTTGAGTTTGAACTATGATTATCATGGCCTTAAGAGTAGGTTTTCTTGCACAGATGGTTACGTCTATGACAAGACCCTCTGGGATAGCACTGTGGTGACCCAGTGGAATCTGGTCTGCAACCAAAAATGGTTTGCAAAGGCTGTCCAGTCAGTATTTATGTCTGGAGTCCTGCTGGGAGGGGTGATTTTCGGCTACCTTTCTGACAGGTAAAATGAAATATTTAGCTTTGTTACATCAGTGTATGGTTCATGTTCCTAGCTGTTATTTTTAGGGGACAAAGAAAAATGTTAAAAACTTTAGATATTTGTTTACCTAATATCTAAATAATAATTCTTTTTGCTGATATGTTATTTAGGGACATAAAATAACAGTGATAAGAGCATGGGTTCTGAAGACTTCTGCCTGTGCTCAAATTCTGGTTCTGCCACTGTTAGCCTTAGACCCTGAGCAAAACCTATGATTCAGAATCTTATTTGTAAACTGGTGACAAAAACAATAGCACTTAACTTAAAAGACTATTGTAAAATGAATACAGAATAGCAGCTTGAACATATAATACTCAATAGAAATTGGTTATTACTTTGAATTTTTTTTTCTTTCAATAGGCTTGCTTTGGAAGAGTTATAACCAGATTCTAAGCAGTAATGCCTATAAAACTGGGGGTTTGATATGATATTTATTAAAAAACATTAAAATTAATGTGTACCTCTTAAAACGAAGCAAAGTTCATCTCTGTGTGAACATGGATCACACTTTCAATGGCTATGGTAAAGTGCAGAGATTAATTTATTTGGTCCCCACCACTGTAAATTTTACTGGCATATGCTGGGTGCTGGGAATCTAAAGATAACAGTTTAGGTCACTGTATGCCAATCTATAGAGCTAACAAACATGAACAAAGAAAAGTTACAGGGCTTTGTTCTGACCAGGGCCATACTAACAGTGAAAACGGTGAAGATAAGGACTATGGAAACCAAAAAGGAAGAATGCTCAGGTCTTCCCCCCATTGTCCACATCCCCTTTAGGAGGTAGGTAGCATTCAAACAATGAAACTCAAAGAGAAAGAGTCTAGTCATTATTTGGTGGCTGAAGTTATGCTTCAAAATTGAACAATTTTCTGTTCCATGAATGTCTTCCTGTGAGATGTGGAAGTTAGGTTTTCAGGAACAAGGCAAAAAATCTTGTATATTGTTATGAATCATTTCTTTCATTGGAGTTCAACAACTTTAGGATGGTCAGAAAAATACTTAAGTTGGTGGAGAAGCTCCCTCTGTGGCTCTCTTGTACTCTTTTACACATCTGAAAGAAAGTCCCTGACCACTCTTCACAAGCTGAAACTGTACTGCAAAGTGATAATAATCAGAACAATATGGTGTTGAGACAAATTCAGAAATACCGACTAATGTTATAGATTGAGAGCCGAGAAATAAACCCACATGTATTAGGACAGTTAATCTTTGACAACGGGGCTATGACCATACAATGGAGAAAGGAAATCTTCTTTAACAAACAGTGCTGGAAAACTAGGGCAGCCACTTGGAAAAAATAAAATAAAATAATTATTTAATTTCATACACAACTATTATTTCAAGGTGAAAAAAAAAAGTTGGACATAAGACCTGAAACCATAAATTACATAAAAGAAAACACAGGCAACACACTCCTGGATAGCAACCTCACAGATGTATTTGGGTACTTTAATACCAAGAGAAGCAACAGCAAAAATAAACAAATGGGACTACATCAAACTAAAAAGCTTTTTTACAGCAAAAGAAGCCACTGAAAAACAAAAAAAAAATCAGTCTATCGACTGAAAGAAGATATTTGCACAACATGTGAAGAATTCATATGATTCAACAATATAAAAAACCACAAACAACCTAACTGAAAAGTGAGCAACAGATCTTTATAGATATTTGTTCAAAGAAGGCATACTGATGGCCCATAGGCACATGAAAATTGCTCAACATCATTAATGATAAGGGAAATGCAAATCAAAACCACATAAGCTATCACCATACACCTGTGAGAAAGGCATATATCGAAAAGACTGGAAACAAACATGTTGGCTGTCAAGGATGGTGACTGTCGGTGGGACTGTAAGTTGATGCAACATCTATAGAAGATGGTATAGAAATTTCTTAAAAACTAATAATGGCAATACCATACGACACAGCAATGCCACTTGTACCTATTTATCTGAAGAGTATAAAAACACTAATAATAAAAGACTTATGCACCCCTATATTCTTAGCAGTATTATTCACAATAGCCAAGTTATAGAAACAAATGACAGTTAAATGACTGGACAAATAAATTGTAGTATATATATTCAGAAAACTATTTAGCTATTAAAAAAGATGCAGTTATGCTCTGCAATAATGTAGATGGAACTGAAGGTGATTGTGCTAAGTGAAATTAGTCAGAAAGTGAAAGAATTACCAGATTGTCCACTACTTTGTGGAATATAAATAAAGAAAACAAACTGGTAAAACACAATAAAAATAACTTAGGTTCTGTGACAAATATGGTTTGTATATTTTAAAAAGTTGAATGTTATGAATGACAATTATACCTTAATTAAAAAAATCTATCGGGAATATAATTTGTTTCTTTTTTAAACAAAGAAATGCCACCTCTTAATTATGAAAATATCAGGCAATCAGAAAGATATACAAAGAACTCACATGACTCAACAAAAAAAAGTAAACAATCCAGTCAAGAAATGGGCAGAAGAATTTAAAAGACATTTTTCCAAAGAGGAAATGCAAATAGCCAACAGGCATATGAAAAAATTATTCAACATCCCTTATTATCAGGGAAATGCAAATCAAAACCACATTGAGATACCACCTTACACCAGTAAGAATGGCACATATCAAACAAACTAACAACAAGTGTTGGTGAGGATGTGGTGAAAAGGAACTCTCCTACATTGCAGGTGGGTGTACAAACTGGTCCAACCACTATAGAAAGCTGTCTGAAGGTTCCTCAGTCTACTAACAATGGAGCAACCATACGACCCGACCTGGCAATTCTACTCCTTGGGATCTACCCAAAGGACACAAAAATATTGATTTAAAAGAACACCTGTACCCCTATGTTTATTGCAGCACTATTTACAATAGGTAAAACCTGGACACAACCTAAATGCCCAAAAATAGATGACTGGATCAAGAAGATGTGGCCTATATACAATGGAATATTATCCAGCAATCAAAAAAGATTAACTAATGCCATTTGCAGCAACGTGGGTGGAGCTAGAAGAAATTATGCTCAGTGAAATAAGTCAGAAGGAAAAGAAAAATATTGGATGGTTTTACTTATAGGAGGAATATAGGGGACATATAATAATAAGACATCAGTGTAAAAAAATAATAACAATACAAAACACAAAACAAAAACAGACAATTGTAAATCAGAGACACCCCATAGGGGAGGAGAAGGATCAGAGGGAGGGAGGGACAAGCACAGGGGACTGAGGTGATGGTGCACGGGTGCATTGGTGAAGGAAATTCTATGGGGACTGCATCTGAGTGGCAGGGGGAGCAAATACTGTTTAAAAATGAACAATGATGTAAAATATAAATACAAAATTAGAAAAAAAGAAAATATCAGGCAAGTGCCTTATTCTAGGAGCAGAATATTGCAGGCCCTCTGCTTTTAGAGGAGCTTAGCAAGCACTGCTCCACCCTTGGCAGAGCCAACCCTATAAGGAAAGTGACCCAATGGGCGAAAAAGCACAAACCCTCCCACTTTCCTTCCTCTCTCCATAATAATAAGGAGGGCCTTTGGAATCACCCAGAATGACAACATATGTATCTTATTAGCTTAGGTTCAGGCCTTGCCACTGAAAGACTGGCTTCTTGAAAAAATCATGCAATAACTCATGCTTTTCCCAAAATAAATGAATGAATAATAATAATCAAATGCATAAGCTATTAAAAATATGGATAGCATTTCTTTTATGAGTCGGAGTGGATGTTTAAACTGTTGCCACTATGCCTTGCTTCTTCTGCTATGTGATTCTTATTTTTCAGGATTGGAAGACGGTTTGTCCTGTGGTCCACAAGCGTATGCATACTTCTGCTTAGCATATCATCTGCATTAGCAGTTAATTATTACACCTTCCTGCTCTCACACTTTCTTCTTGCTATAGTGAGTTGTTTTTTACCTCTTTGATTCTACTGCTGTATTTCCATGATAAGCCTTAATTTTCTTAGTTTTGCTTATTGAGACTCTAGAGAGAGAGATCAGTGACTAATCTTTGTTCACTCCACTGTTGAAGTCTTTCTATGGAATAGCTAATGTCCTGTATTTAGAATAAAACTCATTAAAATGAAAAATTACTGCTTGCAAGGCAGAAATTTTGTTTGACTCTATACCTGGCACGTGATCCACATCCCACAATTACAGAGATGTTATTTTATTTCTGAGCAATTTGTTTTGTCTAGTTAGGTCCTGCATGCGTGAGCCAAACAGACAATGATTGAACATTGTGAAAGTCATTTGTAGGATGTGCAGTAAGAGTGAAAACAAGAAAGCATCAGGTCTTTCTGTTATGAGAAATAAGGGAGCATAGTGGAATAGGGCGTGAGGTTCTATACCAGTTTTGTCATATATGAGCTATGTGACCTTGAGCAAATACGTTACCCTCTTAGCACCTTAGATTTTAACCTGTAAACTGCAGAAAACAATACTTGTTTCACTGGGTTGTTGTCAGATATGGTGAGATGAAAATTAACACCCTCAGCATAGTGCCTGGCATGGAACAGGCACTTCTTACCATGGTGGCTATTATGGGAAGTGGACATGGAGTGTTGAAGCAGTTTCCCCACTTGGTGAAGCTTCCAGACATATTCCAAATTACCAAATAACAGTAGCAGTGATTCTGTTTGGAGGTCACTGGTCAAGGAAAATGGAGTGAAGCTTTTGCTCTCATCTGTGGGAAAAGCTTGTACTACCACCTGAATGCAAAGGATGGGCTGCATCCTGCCTCACTAGGATGGATGATCCGAGGGTCCAGAGAGAAGCCAAAGTCTTCAACCTTAGTAGAGGTCAGTACACCCCCTCAGAAACCAAGGTCTTCAGTTTTGGAGTCTTCATTAATGGCTGGAGTGGGTTCCTAGGAAGCCACACAGATGGCCGAGGATGGGGAGATGTTTAACAAAAAAAAAAATCTTTAAGCGACTTGAAGATGTTACACTTAAAAGATAATGTAGATAATGTAGATAATGTTTCAGTCTTGCAAAATGCCATCTGTTGGGTTTCAGAGTTAAAATGAGACAGTTACCCATAGAACACCTCTGTGAAGTGTGGCCTTAATTTCCTATAATACTTTTCTTTAGTTTTCATGGGAAATGCATTTGTGGAGAAATTCCGAGTAGGAAATATGGATGCAGACTCATTTACTCACTGCATTTATTGATCTGCCTTTGGAGTGTAATGTGAAGTTAACTGGCCCCGCTGTTTCAACTACCCTACAGAGTAGTGGGAAGGCAAGACATTGACTGGGAGAATCTGCAGAGCCAAGAGCTCATTAGTTCTGAGGGATGGGTGAGAGGACTTTCCAAGCAGAGAGAGCAGTGAGTCAGGAGGCCTTGAAGTAAACAGAATCAAAGGTCTGACTCTGGAGAATAGGGAAGCTGAACAGGCACAAGTGATTAGGCAGAGTTTGTAGGTGTTTGCGTCATTTCCTAAAGGCCGTGGGAATCCATGGAAGGGGTTTAGGCAGGAGAAATGGTCATTCTGTCTACTGTGTGGGGATGGGATCAGGGTAGATGTGAGGAAGAGTGTTATTGTTGGAGCTAAGAGGAGTGAATGGATTCAAGGATTTTGGGGAGATTATTTAGACGATTGTGTATGGATTGTCTGAACCCAGTGACAGAAGTGACCAGTAGGAAGTAGGAGTGGGATCAGAAAGAATTAACTCTGGAAAAAATGTGTTGGGGAATGATGTTACAGCATAACTTAATGTGATCATTTGTATCTGAAGGTTATCACAAAGGTTATTTGCTGTAATAGCAGCAAGTATTTACCAAATAACTAGATTCTTGGATACAGATATCCTCATGATCAGGGTTTGTTATTGGAGTCTTACAATTATAATGTTGTATGTGGAAATAAAAGCTTGTCAAAAAAATATTAAACTGATCATTAGTACAGTTGTCCCCCAAAGCACCTCCCTGTTTAATTGCAAGTGTTACTTCTCTGTTATCACAGGGTCTTCCTTGTAGGCCAGCCTCTCTGTGAGTCTCTGATGCAAGGTGAAATTGCAGATCTTCCTGAAGATGCTTAATTATTGAAAGTCTTTGGAAGTAATGGGGGAAATCTGCCTGAATCCTTGACCAGTTGAGATCTGGAAGAGATAGAGCAGTTAACTTTTGAAGATATTAATATCTCCTTCATGATAAGCTTTCAAAAGAGCTTGATTTAAGTATCAAAGGATTAAAAGATTTTTTAAAAATCAATGGCAAATAATAATTTTGCAAAAGTTAACTTTATGGTTTGTGTTGTACAAGTCAGAAGTGACATAATTTTTGGAAAAATTCCAATCTTTTCACCCATCTGCCCCATATATCATTTGATTCATTCTTTTTTTCTAAGATTGATCACATATTATAATCTAAATTTTCTTAAAGATAGGCCTATTTTCAAAGTAGTTTTCCTCCAATTTTTTTTATTATGATAAATCCATATAGCATAAAGTTTATCATTTTTAAGTATGCAGTTCAGTGAGATTAACTACATTCATACTGTTGAGTAACCATCACCATCACCATTTCCAGTACTTTTTTCATCTTGCAAACTGAAACTCTATACCCATCAAACAGTAGCTCCCATCCTTCTCCCCTGAAGCCTCTGGCAACCACTGTTCTATGTTCTATGATTTTGACTACTCTAAGTGCCTTACATGCATGAGGTCATACAGCATTTGATTTCTCTTAGCATAATATCCTCAAAGTTCACTCAAATTTTCACATGTCAGAATATCCTTCCTTCTTAAGGCTGAATATTTTTCTATTGCATGTATATACCAAATTTTACTTTTCTGTTATTCACCTGGTGATGAATGCTTGGGATGCCTTCACATTTTAGATGTTGTGAACAGCTACTATGAATACTATGAATATTATGGTTGCACACTTATCTCAGGGAGACCCTGTTTTCAATTCTTTCGGGGATATACTCAAAGTGGGATTTCTGGATGAAATGGTAATACTATTTTTAATTTTTTTGAGAAACCCTGGTGGTGTTTTCCATAACTGCTATATATTCCCAATGACAGTGACAAGGGTCCCAATTTTTTCACATCCTCACCAACACTTCTTATTTTCTACTTTTTTCAACAGTAGCCGTGTTAATGGGTATACACTGGTAGTTCATTGTGCCTTTGCTTTGCATTTGCCTGATGATTAGTGGTAGGGAGCATCTTTTCACAGTCATTCATTTATCATCTTTGTCCTATGCCCACATTTTAATTGGATTGTTTGTTTTGTGGTTGAATTTTAGGAGTTCTCTATTCTGAATATTAATCACTTATCAGAGTTAGGAATTGCAAATATCATTCCATAGGGCTGCCTTTCTACTCTGCTGATAGTCTCCTTTGATGCACATTTTAAATTTTCATAAAGTTCAAATTTATTCTTTATTGCCTGTGAAAATAAAATTTTAATCAGGTGGATTTTTTTGTTTTGTTTTGTTTTGTTTTTTTTTTTTTGCTTCCCACCCCACAGTTATCAAAACTTTTCTTATCCCCATTCAACAATTTTGGATTACTGATAAGGACCTACTTACTGTATAGAGATAAATAAGGAGCTAAGAAGTAAAACCACCCTATAATGGAGACTATGAAGGAAACAAAAAAGTGTCTAACATTTACTTATATTATAACATAACCTCTCAAGTTTTACCATTTTGGTAAAGGGTCCCACAAAAAAAAAATAAAGAAAGAAGAACGGTGGATCAGATCAAACACTATTTTGTATATGTGATAAGGGTTTACAAAGATATTTTGGGGGTCATTTTCTTTCTTATGTGTGTATGATTTGCCGAGGGATCAGACTCCTCAGTAGTTATAAATATGACCTTAAATCTGGACCACTCTCCCCCCTTTGACTTTCAGGTTGCAAGTGGCTATATCGTGGCAATGTTTGTCTACGTGATGGAATTTATTGGCAGGAAATATCGGACATGGGCCGCCATTCAAATGCATTCCTTTTTTGCGACTGGAACCTTGCTTGTGCCTTTGGTGGGCTACTTGACCAGGTCCTGGCGGGTCTATCTGTTGGTGCTCTCCTCTCTGTCTGTCCCCTTTATCCTGTGCTGCTGGGTGCTCCCAGAGACACCTTTTTGGCTTCTGTCAGCGGGAAAATATGAGGAAGCACAAAAAGTAGTTGATAGAATGGCCAAGTGTAATAGAAAAACCTCCTGTAATCTCTCAGAGCTTTTACTCCTGGATCCGAATGTTCCTGTTGGGATTAAGCCCAGTAAAACTGAGAAGCACAAACTGTTTGAACTGTTTCATAACTGCAATATTGCAAGAAGGACGCTTATTGTTTGGCTGACTTGGTTCGCATCATGTGTGGGATTCTACACCTTATCCTGGAATGCTATTTACTTAGCAGGCAATGAATATTTAAACTTCTTCCTCTTGGGTAAGTAGTTTAATCATATTTAACTGTAGTGATGACGTAGAATATCCATCATGTTTTTATTGTCCTTCTTTCTACCAGGAATTATATAATAGTGGTCTTTTAGTGTAATTGAACTCTAATACATGTATATATTTTCTTTCTTTTTCACATTCTGAAATACTGAAATTCTTCCCCCCTCCCCCCACCCCGAGGTAACATTGGCTTATAACACATAGGTTTACACCTCCTCAGACCTAAGACACCATACCACACCCACCACCAAAGCACCGATTGTGCTTCACCACCTCTTTCTGAGGTAACTTCTTTACATTTGGCTTGTTTCTTTCAGATCTCTTTCTATGCATTTCCATTCATTTGTGCAAATTAAGCACTTCATGTTTTAACATAAACAAGGTCATTTGCTACATATTTTTCTTTGTCAGTTGCTTTTCTTTTAAAATTTAATGTATCTTTGAGATCCTCTGGTATCTTTGTACTATCAAATGTTCTCAATTTAGAAATGTTAATAAGTGAGAAAACATCAGTATGTGCAACTCTATGTTGTCAGACCGCTTTCATTTTAGTAGTAGGTTAAAATGTCCCTCAGATGTTGCTGGGATAGCCTCAGGCTTGACTTTTAGGGTAAACCAAATTCATACCAAACTTGAGAGCAATATCAGAAACCTACATTTTTCCATCTAGCCTTAATTTCTGGTTATTTCTGTGTAGGCTGCCTAATTTGATATTATCCTTGGAAAATCTTGCTTTCTATTTTAATTTCTAAGTTTGCAGGTATTGGTACAAAAATGTCCCTCCTCTCCCCCGTTTTGCCAAGCACAAGATACAGTTTGTGCAGTTTGTACAGTTTGCCAAGCACAAGCACAAGATCAATATTGACTTATTAATTCACTTATTTATTCATTCAGGAGGCCGGTCCTGCAGGCACTATGCCTGTGCTCTGTCCTGGGGATCTCAAGGCTTAGTAAGGGCTAAATTTCCTAGGGCAGGTTGATAAGTACTAGGCAGTCATGTGAGTATCTGTGCATTTCACAAGAAATGTCCTTCTTGTTTCTGTGAGTTTAAGAGCAGTAGAGTCTGTTTTACTTGAACCATGGAGTGTAGAGGAGACGGAAAAAGGTTCCTGCTGTGTCAGAAATTCTTAGGAAAAAGCAAAGGAATTTTTGAAGCTGAAGATCAAATGCCTCAGAAAGAAGTTTGCCCAAAAGATGCTTCGAGAGGCAAGGAGGAAGCTTATCTACTGAGGAAGCTTATCTATGAAAGAGCTAAGCTCTAGCACAAGGAATATAGGCAGATGTACAGAACCAAGATTCAAATTGCTAGGATAGCAAGAAAAACTGGCAACTTCTGTATATCTGTGGGACCCAAATTGGCATCCGTCATCGGGGGCAATGATACCAAGGGTGTGAGCCCAAAGTTCTGAAAGGTGCTGCAGTTTCTTTGCCTTTGCGAGGTCTTCAGTGGTGCCTTTATTAAGCTCAACAAGGCTTCAGTTAACATGCTAAGATTTGTGGAACTGTTGGGGCAGCCCAAACCCCGCAAACCTGCCTATTCTAAATGGGTTCTGCCATCCGCCGCATCAACACAAAACATATGAGACTTTAATGGGAAGGAACTTTAATAAAACTAGGAAACAATACAGGTAAGGCAAAGAGTCTAGTTTCTAAATGAAGCACCCAAAGTTACCCATCCCCTCGTGGGTAAAAGTCCATCCATATGGGAATGGCCCAGAGCAAGGCCCCAAAGCCTGCCACAAGTCTAAAGCATCTTCCAGTGGGGACCCACAGAAAAGGGTCAGAAACAACCAGACAAGCCCGGAAGGAAAAGAGCAAAATCAACATCAAGATAAAAGCTGCCATTGTCACCTCCCCACGGGTCTCATCCACATCTGTGTCACCCAGTCCACGACCAAAAGACAAGCGCAGTTTCTTCACGTGTCTCTAGGCTCCATGCGCCTCCTCCAGGTCTCCTGGCTCCATCCTGCTTCCTTCCTCAGTCTCTTCTGCAGCTTCTCCTCTTCCTGCTCAGCTCCACCCTCCCTTGGGTGGGGCAGGGAACCTGGAACCTCCCCCTTTCCTGGGGACCACCCTGTTACAGAACCATATACTGTATGGACGTATCCAAACCCTAAGTCAGTAAAGACACTGATCTATAAGCATGGTTATGGCAAAATCAACAAGAAACTAATGGTCCAAATGGATAATGCATCGATTGCTTGGTCTCTTGGTAAATATGGCATCATCTGCAGGGAGGACCTGATTCATGAAATCCATACAAAATTAATATAATTATATAATAGATTATATAATATTAAGCAATGCTTCTAAGAGGCAAGCAACTTCTACTGTCCCTTCAAGTTAATTTCTCCACAAGGTGGAATGAAGAAGAAAGCCACCCACTTTGTAGAAGGTGGAGATGTTGGCAACAGGGAAGACCAGAGTAACAGGTTTATTAGGAGGATGGGCTAATGTGTCTAGCTAACGTGATTGTTTTAATAGAAACTTAATAAAAAGTCACTACTTTCAAACCGAAAAAGCAGTAGAGTTTGCTGCTTCTCAGGCAATCCTTAAAGGACCTTGGGAGTCAGGGGAGCATTGGTTATTTCTTCTGGGTGTGCCTCGTACAGTTGGATGGCAAGGCTTACAGAGGCCCTTTCATTCAATGACAGGTGTAGTGGAAATTCCTGCCTACCTCTTTGTGTGTGTGGCGATGGACAATTTTGGGAGAAGAAACAGTCTGATCATCCTCCTTATCTTAAGTGGGCTGCTCTGTGGTGTGATTATGATGATTCCTGTGGTAAGCTATTTTGTTTTATGTAGAGAATAGTTACTTATATGTGACAGTTTGATGGGAGAGTTTGTAGCTTATTATAGTAAGTGTGAAAATCAATCCAGATATATGGACAGAGTGTATATATAATATTTAACAAATAGATTTTCTTTAAAGAATCTTTCATTCTCTGTCACTTAAGTAGTACATTTTCATTGTAGAATTTTCTTTTAAGGCAAAAGAAAAATGTGAAAAACAAATGAAGTCGCATCATTCCATTTCCCAGAGATGGCCAGTGTAGTATTTTATAAACACAATAATCTTGGGTAAGGAAGGTAAATTATACCTTCTGGTTATTGTTGTCATCGTAAACGTTCATCTATCATTCTACAAAGATATGTGTCAGGTGCTGTTCTAGGTGTTGAAAACACACCGTAAATCTTTCTATAAATATAACAAGGGGAAACAAAACTGGATGAGGGACAGAGAATGACTGTATTTGTGTGTGTATGTGTGTGTGTGTGTGTGTGTGTGTGTGTGTGTGAGAGAGACAGAGACAGAGAGAGAGAGAGACATGTGTTCATTTTACTTTACCTAGGGTGATCCTAGGTGGTGTGGCTCTCAAAGAAGCTGACATTTGATCAGAAACCTGACGGAAGGAGGGAGCCAGATAGACACTTAAAGGATATAATGAGTCTTATAATTATGTTCAGGATTGTTCTGATTTTAAGAGCCTTGGTTTTTCATTGTGATAGATTAGTAACCCTCAATTTCTAATAAGATGTATAAATCCCTCTGAGGAACTTGCTTTGCAAAATACAGTTTCTTAGTGAAAAACTTCCATAAACTCCTGAAATGACTTTGATGTTCCCTTATTTTGGCAATCTCCATGTCTAGAGCGATTTGTACCTCCAGAAGTGGTCCCCCTCTTCCCAGAGAAAATGTTTTCAGAAACTCTGTTCTCACTTTGGAAAACATGCTAACTATATTAATACTTTACAATATTTTACATAAAATTTCTCCAAAGATTATATAATATTAAGCAATAGTATCTTGATATTTAGAAAAAGGCATTTAAAATTGTGCTTATTGGCTGGAGCAGGATTCCTCCGGCCTCGCTATGGCGGCCATCCCCCCCGACTCCTGGCAGCCGCCCAACGTGTACTTGGAGACCAGCATGGGGATCATTGTGCTTGAGTTGTACTGGAAACATGCTCCAAAGACCTGTAAGAACTTTGCTGAGTTGGCGCGTCAAGGTTACTACAATGGCACAAAATTCCACAGAATCATCAAAGACTTCATGATCCAGGGAGGTGACCCAACAGGGACAGGTCGAGGTGGTGCATCTATCTATGGCAAGCAGTTTGAAGATGAACTTCATCCAGACTTGAAATTCACAGGAGCTGGAATTCTTGCAATGGCCAATGCGGGACCAGACACCAATGGCAGCCAGTTCTTTGTGACCCTCGCTCCCATCCAGTGGCTTGATGGCAAACACACCATTTTTGGTCGTGTGTGCCAGGGTATAGGAATGGTGAATCGAGTAGGGATGGTGGAAACAAACTCCCAGGACCGCCCCGTGGACGATGTGAAGATCATCAAAGCGTACCCTTCTGGGTAGACATGCCGCTCTTTTGGGCACACCCGGGTCTTCTGAGATGACCCCAAATGAACCAGCTCCCAGATGACCTGGAATGACACGTAACTCTAAATTGCATTTTGGCCTTGCAAGTCCTGGCACAGGAAGTCTGGGATCTTGGGTGAATTAGAGATGGGAGTGTATTTTAATAGGATGCCTCCTTTCTCTTCCCCCGTGCCTAGGTTGGCAGAACATTTACAGAAGTGCCCATGCACAATCTTTCACAGGTTACTGCTCATCGCCAGTGACCCACACTGCTCCTCCTTGTGCGTATCTGTTCTGATACTCTTGGAACAAGATGAAGCAAACTGTCGTTTCACCGTGCCTAACCAAACTTCTTCCTGTGGAGATTTATATTCAGGCCTACACTGCATTCTTTGGTAGCTGACAGCAACAGAATTCAAAATCAAGTAGTGTCTATCAGCCTTCTTAACTCTGTGCAGCCCCTGTGTCAGTCTCCTGCATTTGTTCTTCCAGGGAATGTATACATCTCTCTATATATTTTCCCTCTCAAAACCAGAACATCAACACTGCTGTTTCTGACACTTAGACATCCCACGCAAAGCCACATTGAATTTTTGCCAAGTGAAAAATGCATCCAACAATGAAGTTTCTAAGAAGGTGTCAAGTGGGGAATGATAATGTGTAATAATCGAGAAAAGAATTTATTAAAAGGAAGCAGAAGCACTGGCCATTTTTTCCCCAGGAAGGAGTGGAACTTTGTCGTGAGCTTGAGGACAGACTGTGACTTCTCCTTAAAAAGCAGTATTCTCGTAAAGGAGGGGCACCAACTTATGTTTTTTATTTTTAATATGAGACTTTAGAGAAACTAGATAAGAGGTTTTATATGTTATTTTTTTTTTTTTTTAATCTTCCTGATTCGGTGGGAGGTGAGAGAAAGGAAGTTAATACTATGTAATACATAGAAGCTTCCAAAATAAAATTCCACTGATGGTTGAAAAAAAAATAAATAAATAAATAAAATTGTGCTTATTAAATGGCCAACAAGCAAATGAAAAAATGTTCCACATCCCTTGTCATCAGGGAAATGCAAATCAAAACCACACTGAGGGCCTCCCCGGTGGCGCAGCAGTTGAGTGCTGGGTTGCGAAGCTGCCCACAGCCTCTGCAGCGCCAGTTCAATCCCCGGCTCCTCCCTGGCCACCGGAGGAGGGTCCCACATGGAGCACAGACCTCTCCTGCCGCCTGCTGCTCCCCTCAGCAGTGAACTTTGGTCCTTCTGCCTGCTCTGCTCCCCGCTCTGGCTCTGGTGAATTCTCTCACCCTCCGTGCTTCTGACTGTACCCAGTGCTTGTATAAATAAATACATAAATCTTTAAAAAAAAAAAAAACACACTGAGATATCACCTTACACCAGTGAGAATGGCACATATCAAAAAAACAAACAACAGCAAAAGTTGGCGAGGATGTGGTGAAAAAGGAACTCTCCTACATTGCTGGTGGGAGTGCAAACTGATCCAACCACTATGGAAAGCTGTCTGGAGGTTCCTTAGTCTACTGAAAATGGAGCTATGATACAATCCGGCAATTCCACTACTAGGGATCTACGCAAAGGACATAAAAACAGTGATTCAAAAGAGCACCTGTTTATTGCAGCACTATTTACAATAAGTAAAACCTGGAAACAACCTAAATTCCCAAAAATAGATGACTGGATCAAGAAGATGTGGTACATATACACAATGGAATATTACTTTGCAATCAAAAAAGATAAACTTATGTCATTTGCAGCAACGTGGATGGAGCTAGAAGGAATTATGCTCAGTGAAATAAGCCAGAAGGAAAAAGAAAAATATTGGATGGTTTCACTTATAACAGGAATATAGGGGAACCAAATAAGACATCAATGTAAAAAAAAATAATAACAGTACAAAACACAACAAAGCAAAAACAGACAATTTTAAATCAGAGACATACTACAGGGGTGCAGGAGGGAGAGGGGTAAGAGGGAGGGAGGGAGGAGCAATGGGGACTGTGGTGATGTGCACTGGTGCCTTGGGGAAGGAAATTCTATGGGGACTCAATCTGAGGGGGTGGGGGAAGCAAATATTGTCTAAAAAATGTAAAAAATGATGAATGTTAAAAAACAAAATTGTGATTATTGCTTGGAATTTAATTTAAGGTGACTTTTATAGTAACACTTCACTTAACTATCAGAGTTGGTATATTAAATGTTTTATGTGACTGAAGTTTCCAAATGATTGCTATATAACTGATCTAAAAGCAATGAAACTACTCAAGATAAGGGCATCTTTACCAATTTGAAGGAACTTAATCCATACTTTCTTTGTTTGTGTTTTTAATTACTTTGCAGTTATATTAGTTGACTTGATGGCAACTGCCTTTGAGATGGTGAAAATTTAGGCTAACCTCCAAACCTTCAAGTTCTATGGGTGGTAAGCCCCAGTGGTGTTAGGGAAGACAGGAAAGTGGCTGATGGGGATTTCTAGATATAAAGCACCAACCCTAAACCACAAATTTCTCTCAAAATGGTACTGTTAATTCAGGACAAAAAAATTTAAGCTCTAACTCATTCAACAAATACTGTCTACAATAGTAATGAAGGTGACAAGGAGACACTAGTGGCTTTAATGGAGGTATCTCCAAATCTCTGTGACTTTCTATAATAGACATTTATTTCTACAGAAAGTTTAACGTGGGTGTACCTTGGTGGCAGTGGTAGTACGGGAATGGTTGGCTTTGTGGAGTCATTGAGGGACTCAGATTGACATGTGAACTCCAAGGTCACCAAGGTGTCAACCTTGAGCTGGCAGATAGGGCAAGACAGAGGAGATGCAATAGGGGAGGTCTTAGTGAGCCACTTTTGGCAGTGAAACATGATAGTGACTGCAGAGACTGAGCTGGAGGCATGCAGATGTTTGCTCTTGAGGATTGCACCAGTATTCCCTCAATCCCTCCACCCCACCAAAGAGTCTGTACTAATAGTTTAATTATCACTTTCAAAGTATTTTCTGAAGACAATTTATAAACCGGAGGATTACTACTGTAAAGGACACAATTTGTTTTTATGTCTCTTTGACTTTTTTTTACTGGATCAGTTCCAGAGGGAGTGGGTCCATTCTGGAGGAACCAGCACCACCTGGGTACGTCTCATTCCAAAATTGTCCTCCCAAGTGGCTTTCTTTACTTGGTAATTTGAAACCTCCAAGGCTGAGGGGAGGCACAATAATACTTGCCTCTAAATTTCATAAAGATGCCAAGTTTTGGCAGACCATGAGTAGAATTTGCAAGACAAATTCAAATGGAAAAGTAAAACTCTTGATTGCTCTGAAAAATACCAGAGAACTAGAAATTTGTAAGTAAATCTTTAAAATTTTTCTTTAAAAAATATTTACAGTGGTCTGCTTTGATGTTATTTTTCCCAGGATCCCTGGTATTGGAGTGTGATGGTAACTATGGGTGAAAAATTCGCCATAGGGGCAGCATTTGGGCTCATTTACCTTTATACGGCAGAGCTGTATCCAACAGTCATAAGGTAAGAGTTATTTTCCTGTTGCTTTCTTGCTATCTTTCATTTAGGTGTCATTTCATTATATTTGGCCTTTGGGAAAGTGTTCCTTCCATCGTACTCTGAGCTCTGAAATATGGGGACATATCATGATGATGCCAATTCTAAATCTGAGACTTTGTACATTTTTAACAGACTATCTGATAAATTGCTTTGAAATAACAATCCTTTATCCTAAAACCATTTTAAATATAGTTGATTGACGCTGACTTTACCTATAATTTCAGGTTAATTTTCTCAGGCTGGGTCTGTTGATCATTTGAGGGCACTATTATTAGTTTGTTGGCTGCCATCTCAAAACTCCTGTTTATTTTCTCAGTTCTGGAGGCTGCAGATCAAGGTGGATGGCAGTTTAGGTTCCTCCTGGGCTGCTCCCCTTCACAAAATGAGAGATACTTATTTATATGAAAAGCACATTCTTCCTTCCTACTAGACAGTCTACTAGATTTTTCTCAAATAAACTTTAAAGAAAAACACATTAAGCTATGGCTTGAATTTAAAAAAAAAAAAAAAACTGCAATAGAATATTCCATACATTATCTTTTCTTCTCCCAAATTCCCACTTCCTACTCCAGACAAATTCCTACTCCAGAAGACTGATATAATCTTTCAACATTAGACTAAATGAATATACATAAGGGCCTAATTTGCATAGCAGATGAAGCATGGTTTGCCCCCTCCCCGCTTTTTTTTTTTTTTTTTTGATCTTGAATTGTCTGGAATTATCTGCAGGCTTGTCTACAGTGCTGTTTCGCAGAATGTGGATATAAGTAGAGTAATTCTTAAAAACTTAAAGTTATTTCCTTGTATATTAAGCCAAGCTTAAATTGTGTTATTTATTCTTTTCCAGGAGGGTGGCTAGGGCTATGGGAAGTCCATCCATTGCTCTGCCTTCAGTTCTGCCTGCTGTCTTAATATTCCTTATGTTTTCAGGTCTCTGGCCGTGGGAAGTGGCAGCATGGTGAGCCGCATAGGGGCCATCTTCTCCCCAGCTTTGGTGCAGCTCACCGACGTATGGAAATACTTGCCACAGGTGTTGATCAGTTTGTAGGACCTTAATGAACTAGCAGAGAGGCAGAGTGACTAATTCCCTCTATATTTTTTTTTTATTGGGACCTACTTTATAACCCACATATGGGGATTTATAGAAACATTAACAGCTTACCAGTCAGTAAGTGGGGTAGTGGCAGCTGATTTATGGTCAATTGATTGCCTTTCACCACTGGGGAGCTGTTATTCACAACTCTACTAGGACAGGGCCCCTCTTTTTCTGTACCACATTGGGAAGAGCTCTGGTCTCTCTCAGTGTCTGCCCCCATCATGGGTCCAGCCCAGCCTGTTCCTTTGCTCCTGGATCTGCAGTTTCTCCCCACCCCCAGTGCTGGCCTTGGTGTCCCTACTGTGTGCCTGTGGTCAAAGTGACCTGTGTTTTGAAGGATTCTCTGGTGCCTGATGGAGAGCTTTAGGGATTTATGGTTTTTAGCTTCTCTGAAATTTGAGGCGCTCCCTCCAGAAGACTTTCTTCTGGTTCTGATAGTGTGAGCTATTTGGTTATGAAAAATGAGAGCAGTTATATGTTCAGGTATGTGGGGGCTGAGAGCTTGGGAGATCACGTGGAACAACATTATACCTGGGCTTAGTATAACCCTCTGGTCAGGAACAGATGGGAGACAGGGGGAGACTGGGTAGGCAATTAGGAAGTATGGGGATGGGGTTGGAGAGAGGAGGGGGTTCAAGGGGTGAAGGGTGGGTGGCTCAAGGAGTTGCAGTGATTTAGGGGAAAGCTCTGGGTTTGCTGATCCTCTCTTTCTCTTTCACCCTAACTCTTTCTAGGCTGTTTGCTCTTGGTCTCCTCTTTTTTATCTGACTGACTGCTGCTTAAATTGACTCATTCTCCAGGTCCATCCTGGCTGTCTGCTTCTTTCTCTTCATGGATGATCACGCTTAAGTCCTGACTTCTTTTCCAAGCTGCAAACCCCTGCTTCCAATAGCCCCACGGATAATCTCCCTGGGTGCCTGACAAATTTAATATTCCCCAATATGTACTGGTCAGTAATTTTAACTCCCTCCTCCTCTGCCTCCCACTTTGGGTTAGAAGTGAATGGCCTACAACATACTTTTGTATCAGCTTTTTTTTCTCCTTGTTATGCTCTCCACTCTCTTTCCAATCCATGACATCCAATCCTCACTTTCTCTTTCATAACCATCCCAGCTTGCCTGCTTCCCATGTCTGTTCAGTTTATTATCACCTTCAGGTTTTCCTCCTTCCCAGGTCTTCTCCCTGCACCCCAACCCCATCAGAATAGTTTGCTGAACACAGTTCTGCTCTGGCCCAGCTGCCCCCTCACCTTCAGTGCCTGATTTTCAAGTCCTTTCTAGGCCTACCCTCTGCCCATTTTCCATACTTTGTTCCACTTGCTCAGACAAATTCCCGTCCTCTCCTCACTCACCCTGTTCTCAGGCCACATCTACTATGGATGTGGCTTCCTGTCCTGTTGGGGTGGCACTAGGTCTCACGTTTCTCCTTCTTGGGGTCAATAATCCCACCAACTATATAGATTTATACAAGCAGTCCTTTTTTTTTTTTTGCTAAAAAGTTTAAATTATGTAAGGATGGATTGTATTTTTGAAGGTTGTGTAGAGATTTCGTTCTAAAATCCACCTAACATTTTCTTTCTTTTTTTTTTTAAAGAGGCATGTATTATTTATTTATTTGTTTGTTTGTTTGTTTGTTTGTTTTTATTTATACAAGCGCTGGGTACAGTCAGAAGCGCAGGAGGGTGAGAGAATTCACCAGAGCCAGAGCAGGGAGCAGAGCAGGCAGAAGGACCAAAGTACACTGCTGAGGGGAGCAGCGGGCGGCAGGAGAGGTCTGCTGCGCCATGTGGGACCCTCCTCTGGTGGCAGGGGAGCAGCCGGGGATCGAACCGGCGCCCCAGAGGCCCCGGGCAGCTTCGCAACCCAGCGCTCAACCGCTGCACCACTGGGGAGGCCCCTAACATTTTCTTAATAATCTGCAGAGAACAACTAGAGATTTCAATTTTTAATGTCATTTGTATTTTTAAAGACAAACACCCTAGTACTGGTTTAAAATTTTTCCTTTTATGTGTCAAAGTCTGGAAAGGGAAGAAATACTGAATTTTTATGGAAAATTAGATGGTTTCCTTCCCTTGAAGTAGCGATGAGTTTCCATTGCCTTTGTTTTGTTGCCCCTAGTCATGTGGGTGTTGGTTCCTTGAAGCATGAGTGCACCCTGGCATTCATTCCCCATCACTTGTTTGAGCACCGATAGCATGCTGGTCACTGGGGCAGGAGCAGCCTTGACAGGACAGCCTCTGAACATCAAGTGCCAACCTAAGGCTCAGGGACTGGGTCCTCCCACAAGACTCTGGAATCTGGGAAGGCAGACAGGGTCTGTGCACTAAGGAGCTCCTAGGACAGGGCCTGCGGGAGTAAGATGTGGGCAGTAGCTGGAGTCTACTGAGTAGGTACTCTGCAGTGTTCATGAAGGAATTAATGTGTGATCTGATTAAGCCTAGCAGAAGAGTTCAAGAATTCCAAATCCAACCTAAGTATCAATGTTCTCACCAAGGAATTAAAAACACCAGCCATTATGTCAAGTTGAATGTATTGCCCTCTGAAAAAGGTTCAGAAATTATTATTCACTAAAGGATACATTTCTTTTCTTTTTTTCTTTGTGTATTTTTTTTTTAATTTTTTTTTTAATAGAGGCATGTTTTATTTATTTATTTGTTTGTTTGTTTGTTTATACAAGCACTGGGTACAGTCAGAAGCACGGGAGGGTGAGAGAATTCACCAGAGCCAGAGCGGGGAGCAGAGCAGGCAGAAGGACCGAAGTACACTGCTGAGGGGAGCAGCGGGCGGCAGGAGAGGTCTGCGCGCCATGTGGGACCCTCCTCCGGTGGCCGGGGAGCAGCCGGGGATCGAACCGGCGCCGCAGAGGCCGCGGGCAGCTTCGCAACCCAGCGCTCAACCGCTGCACCACCGGGGAAGCCCTCTTTGTGTATTTTTAATGAAAAAATTTTTTTTCTATTGAGGTAATAATGTTTTACAACACTGCATATGGTTCAGAGGTACAGGGTCATACCTTCAGAGGTATGTGAACAGCCATACCCACCACCAAAGCACCTACAGTCGTCCCCACTGTCCACTGTTCTCCCTCCCCACTTTACTCTCCTCCCCCTCCCTTCCTCTGCCCTATGGTGGCTTGAATTTGTGACTGCCAGGATGGAACTGGAGGGATTATGCTAGCCAAAATAAGTGAGAAGGAGACAGACAAATAGTGGATGGTTTCACTGATGTGTGGAATACAGAGAAACGAAACAAAGAGTCAGATATAACCACACCAATAACAAACCCTAGAAATCTGACATTTCTTTTATTTATTTATTTATTTTTTATTATTTAAATTTTATTTTTATATTCCCCTTACAATTACAACCCCCTTATTTTGATCCCAAGTCCTCCTTTACCCGCCCTCCACCCCCCATAGAGTGTCTCTTGTTCATAGTTATTTGTTGATTTTGATTTTTTTCTTTCTTATAGTTATTCTTTTCCCTGGTCCCTTATTTAAGCTTTCTAGATTCCTGCTATGAGTGAGACCATCCGGTATTTTTCTTTTTCTTTCTGGCTTATTTCGCTGAGCATGATCCCTTCTAGCTCCATCCATGTTGCTGCAAATTGCATGTGTTTATCTTTTTTGAATGCTGAGTAATATTCCATGGTATATATGTACCACATCTTCTTGATCCATACCACATCTTCTTGATCCAGTCATCTATTTTTGGGCATTTGGGTTGTTTCCAAAGCTTAGCTATTGTAAACAGTGCTGCTATAAACATAGGGGTGCAGGTGCTCTTTGGAATTGATTTCTTTTCTTTTTTTTTTTTTATAATTCTGTTGTATGAATTCTCAAGACATTTTTTTTTTCAAGATATATTTATTTATTTATACATGCACTGGGTACAGTCAGAAGCGCGGGAGGGTGAGAGAATTCACCAGAGCCAGAGCGGGGAGCAGAGCAGGCAGAAGGACCGAAGTACACTGCTGAGGGGAGCAGCGGGCGGCAGGAGAGGTCTGCATGCCATGTGGGACCCTCCTCCGGTGGCCGGGGAGCAGCCGGGGATCGAACCAGCGCTGCAGAGGCTGCGGGCAGCTTCACAACCCAGCGCTCAACCGCTGCGCCACCGGGGAGGCCCTGGAATTGACTTCTTTTCTGATGTGTCACTTATCACTGTTGGTTTTCAAATTCTTTCTAGTTGGTATGTGGAATTTTGGCCTTAGTGAGCGGATTGCTAACAATAAGTCTTCCAGAAACCCGCGGAAAGCCTCTGACAACTACTTGGGAGGAGACCATCAACCAGAATGAAAGAAAAGATATCAGTTCAAGAAAATTATTTCCCACACCCGGTAATACTGAGTTGGAAAAAAATAGAAGTGGTTAATTCAAGGGATCCTGGTCTTAGTGAATAAATGCTCCACATATGCCTTCCAGCCCTACCTCGTTTACTATAGTCTTTGTTAGAATATTGTTCTCTTTTCCTGCATGTTGTTTAGATAGTCTTTAAAAATTTTTTTTTACATGTTAAAACAATAGTTTCGTAAAAGTAAAAGAAATAAAAGCCAAGATGAGGATTCTCATGTTTTACACTGCTTTCTTATTGCTGAAGAATATTTTTTCCATGTCCGCTCTTTAATATCACCAATTTTCAACCTTTCCCTGCTACCATGCAGGCCTGAAGGAACATCATATCTCCTCAGGGTCCCCTGCTCTCTCAGAGGCTGGGGGGGTCTTCCCCCAGGGATTGTGTGCTGAGAGGAGTGGGCAAACCAGTGACAGTGTTTGTTTTGAAAAAACCCTTGACCAGTCTATTTCTGCTATTCTTTTCTCTCTTATGAGAATCATAGCTCTAAATTCAAGGTTTATTCAGAAATGTCCTGTCAAAAAACGAATGTTTCTCTTCGTAATTTAACCATTAAAACTAGAGCTACAAAAAAGATATTTTGCCTCCCAGCACTCTGACAGGCAGACAGATGTGCTTGTGTTTGATCCAGTAAGGAATACATATCTGCTAGGGATCAAGAGTGAGTTTTTCTAGTTTGACATTCTTTTTTTCTTCTTCTTGCATTTACCAAATTCTCTCCATAAGTCTTTTGCAGTATAGAGAAGTGGTGGCATTTTAATGTGTTGTAAAATGCAATCATTTTGCAGATTATTTTAAGTTTTCAGATCATCCAGGAAACTGACTTTAAGTACTGAACCAATCTGTTGCCAGTGTCAGAAATAAAAGGTAAGTATTCTTGCCTTTCTGAAACTGATTTACAGAAAGATTTTACTTTTTTTTTAAGGACTAATTTTTCCCCTCAACTCTACTTAAAACCATCTTTTGCAAATATTGTTTAATACCCAGGACATTTCAACTGCAAAATTATATCATAATTTTTTCCTTAGAAGATGGTGTTTCATATTTACAATAAATTTCCCATAGGTTTGTGATTTTTCTTTACTGTGCTTCCATCATAAGTTCATTACTTTTTCTTTGCTTTTGAAATTTAGTCTTGGAAATGACTGATTTCCAGTGTATTAGAATCAATAAAGTATTAGTATTATCATAGAGGCAAGTAAAAAAAAAGATTAAATTAATTGTATACATGTGTCACTTAAAAAGCATTGCTAAGGTGAAAAAGGAGGGATTTGACCTGACTTATTTAGACTTTTTATATTAATTCAGTGCCCTAGATAATTGCTCAGTTCTTCAGTTGGTCTTTACACTTGGAAAATAAAAAATAAAGGCAAAAACCTTCATCCTTTTGTAAAATAAAATAAAACAAAGGAAACAGAGACCATGAGAAGAAAGGAGGAATGCATTTCTTTATCTTTTTTCTCATCTCATTTTTCTTTATTCTCAACGTGGTTTTCTACTGTCACTTAATTTTTTCTTTTTAGTTCATATTTGATATTTTCCTGACTTTAAAAAATATTCTGTATTAATTCATTCTGCCATACAGAATACCATTTAATAAGTTCTTGAAGATAGTAAAGAGGAGCATTTTCTTAGAAGATTGTGAAAGATCAATAATGGAATCCAATGTCTATGGTAATTCCCGCACAGGGTGTCTGGGAGTTGTGGGGTTCATATCTGTAAGTCAGCAATGGCCATTCATTTTATCTCGAAAGTCCACACTGCATTTCTATAAGAAAAGTCATTTTACTCACTCATCCCCTGCCTCTCTCTGGCAGGGGTCAAGTGTTAAACTTGGGATTTTTCTTGCATGTTCCAATAATTAAGTCTTGAAAGTTTTATTTCACAAGGAAGAAGTGGTTCAACTACATACACTCGTCCTACTGTGTCCTAAGTCAGGGCTAGCCAATGTATCAGAGACTTAGGTTGACCTGAACTCACTCCTTCCCTGCCCCAAACTGTAGTCATAAGGGACTGAATCTCTGGTTCCATGAGCCTTGCTTCCTCCATAGTCTGAAGAATTCAAGATATTGCCCTTTTATTTCTTGGCAGACAAACACACCATAAAGGCAACCCATGGTGAGATACTGACACCTGTGGGAGCAGAGCAGGAGGGGCAGGGTGGACAGTGAGGCCACCTAATACTTAGCACAGGTGAGGCTTAAGATCTCCAGAGCCCAAGGTAAAAAGGCTTCTGAAAAATTGTTAGGAAGGAGTGTGAAACTGAGCTCTCCTGCAGTCTGGGGACATCACTTCAACTCTTTGACTACAGCCACTCACCAGTAAAGTGAGAACCTAAGACCTTGTTATTCAGCCTGTTTCCTTTCTCCAGGGAGAAAACATCATTTTAGAAATTGTTAAATCTCTCATTGTCCTTGCAGCATGCCTTGGAGAGAGCGACTGCTCTGTAAATATTTGTTGATTGACTTAATAGCTTTATATATACATATACATACCTCTGTATCTCCTAGAGCCTCAATTTATTCATCTATAGAATGGAGATAATAGTAAAATTACCTCCCTTATAGGGTGGATGTTTCTATGGTATCTTGAATGTATCTAGCAAATATTTCATGCTAACTACATATTTGTTACAATATTATTATTATTTGGCTACATTAAACTGCCTCCCTGTAAACCAGCGTGTTGGTTTAAAGTGTCCAATACAAGGGCCTTTCTCTGGTGGTACAAGGGGTTAAGTCTCAGCAGCCACTGCAGCATGAATTCCATCCCCTGGCCAGGGAGCAACCCACGTGGCACAGCAGACCTCTCCTGTCTCACCTCTTGCTCCCCTCAGCAGTGTACTTCAGTAGGTCTACCTGTTCCACTCTCCACTCTGTCTCTGGTGAATCTTCTTCCCACCCTTGCACCTCTGGCCTGTACCCCAGCTCTTGTATGCATAAATAAAATAAATCTTTACAAAAATTTAAAAATACAGTGTCTAGCACAAGGTGGACACTCAGCAAATACTATTTTCCTTCTTGAAATAAATGGGTTTAAGAACTGCTTGTTTTTTATTCTAGATTATCTCTGGAATAATTTTTCCAGCAGTAATTAGGTCATCATCCCAGTGATCAACAACTTTCTTCTGCTTTCACTCCCCTGCCCCCACCCCCACCAGCTGACCCAGCAGAGCCAGGCTCCAGTGGGAAAAAGCCAAATGAGCCAGCACTGTTGGAATTTGGACAGGTTCACCCATTATTTATGCCTTCAAATCAGCTGGAGAAATCCTGGGTTATGGGAAGATGGAGGGTTTGTAAACTAGAAAAGAAAGGGCTGCAAAGGGCAGGCCAGCTCCCAGGGGCTTGGCAGAGTCACAACCCCATAGCGCTTACAAGTAGAGGTCAATGGCTCCCTTCTCCCTGGGAGTGAGTGACAGAGACGCAGGCCTATGGGCCAATAGAGAATAAGGTTAGAGGCAACTTCTTTAATGAACTCCCCAATGGGAAGCAGTTTTTCTTTCCTGTCCCTCAGGGCACTAGACCAACCAATCACTGGGAAACAAGTGTTGGAGCCAGAGACTTCTGTGGGTTCACCAAAGCGGCTTTGCAGAGACTACAGGTACTTGAGTTCTCCTGCTTACAGCTCAGGGGCCATTCTATGCAAAACTCTGTGAGTGTGTGTGTGTGTGTGTGTGTGTGTGTGTGTGTGTGTGTGGTGTCTTAATGGGACTAAGTGATTCATAGGTCACTGAGCCAAGATGTCCTCACCTTCTGGCTCATGCCAATCCTCCCTGGCAGCTGGTTATTAGTAGCCACAGGTTATTTTTCCTTTTAATTTATTAGCGCTATTTTGAGAAAGTTGCTGGGCAGGGGAGGCTGATGTGCAATAGGAAAGCCAGTTAGGGGACAGGTGGCTGCCTTCTATCTCTAGGAGACACGCGTGGGGCTGTGCTGGTTCTATCTCTTGCCCTCCTTGTCCCTCTGCCATGTAATCCTGCCCTTCTCAGCTTGCCAGTCTATTGGCAAGCAATCAGATTAACCACTGGCTGAGGAAATGCATATTCTGCTTGAGAACTAGAAATTGATACCGAACGCCAGCCTCAGTTTCCCTCAGCCAATAAAAGGAAACAGAGTTTGAGGAAAAGGAAAGTGGTTTAATTTGTTGGCAAATGAGGGCCGCAGATTCATGCCTCAAAGACAGCCATCCTGCTCTTTGGCAGAGGGCAGGGGTATTTATACAAAGGGAAAAAAAGGGGAGGGGGAAGGGGTCGGCATGGAGACAGGTGGGCGCCAGCTTGCCTTTCTTCAGTAGCTGATGTTTAACTCCTCTTCCTTGAAATGCAGGAGGACATGTTAATGCTCATTTGACAGGCTGGGCCATAAAGACAAACCTGTCAAACAAGGAATATAGAAAAGACAAACTTGTTAATGCTTATCTGGGAGATGGGTCATAACGAAGGCAAACTTGTCAAATAAGGGGGAAATTGCTGTGGAAGCAAGCATAAGTATTCTTAGCCTTTGCTTTGTCATTTTGTGTGTAACTGCCGTTTTAGAATTTTAGGTTTTGCTGTCCCTGGAAAGACTGCATTCCTGAGATAGTTTCCACAGTTTCGACCCTCGCTCCACCCTCGCCCTCGGCCACCAATGAGGGCGAACTTGCTGTAATTGGAGCTGCAGGCTGGAGCTGCATCTTGGCCAGGCCAGTCAGCTTAGAATGATAGCCAGGCAAAGTTGGAGAACACATCCTTGTAGCCAGTGAGTAACTGCCAGCATAATTTAACCTTATTAAAATACCCCTGCTTCCTTTGTTAGAGGCTCTCGGTATCTGCCACTGCGTTGGTAGGTGCCGTGAACCCAGACTCAAGTCTGAAATAAACTCCCTTTTGTGTTTGCATTGGCTGTCTTTGGGTTCTTGGAGGCTATGCTTGCCGAGTCTGCTGACCTTGGGCACAACAATTGCAAGAGATGGGGGAAGACAAACTTGTTAATTCTTAGAGACCAGTCATTTGCAACTGCATCATAATGACAGGTTAAAAGTTATTGGAGAACTTTGAAGTATCACAGTACAAGGGACCTTACGTGTAAGTGGCCATGATTTGTTCCACATGACGTGATGCCCTGGCTCTTGCTGTCTCAACAGTGACTAAGGGCACATTTACAGTCTGGCGTAAGTAAGGCAGTGAGCTGGCCTGGTGCTAGACCTATCCACTAGGGATCACAATGACTGATGGGATGCATTGCATTTTCTCTCTCTGAAGTTTCAACCTGGGACCTGCAGAGAGGAGGAGAGCAGAAACAGCAGTGGAAAGACAAGCAGGAAAACAATGTGGACTGGAAAGCAGGGTGGAGCAGGGATCAGTGGACTGCTGCTTGAGGCAATGTGGTGGGAGAGGTCTGAGTTTCTGACCCTCTAGCTCCCACACTGGGCGCCAGTCTCAGGATGCCCAGCCCAGCCTCCTGGGAGTCTGCCTCCTACATTTCCACACGGACTCTCAAAAGGAGTCCCCTTTATGAGGCAACCTTAGAGGGTCTCTCTTATTTATGGCCTAAGGGAGCTAATAAAAGAACTTATTGGGCCTGGTTTACAGACGAAAGAGTCTAGGAGACTATGGATTGCTCTGCAGGTTTCAGAATCAGCACCCAAGTCCATAGAGGCATCCAGGCTCTCCTGTAGAAAGTCTCTTCTTCAAAGGTGATGGGAGAAGGGGTTGTTCCAGGAATGGAGTTGGGGGTGGGGTGGAGAGAAGGCAGACACAGAGGCAGGGAAGAGGAGGAGAATCAGGGAATAGGAGGGAAGATGAGTTCAGTCCTTCAAACTTCTGTCATACTGTGATAATTAAAAACCAATATGTAAACACTAAGGGCTGCATTTTAAACTGCCTGTAGGTCATGTCCTCTTAATAGCTGCTCCTTGGGTGGTTTGTGGGAGCAGAGATGGCAACTCTACTGTCCTTTTCAACCTTCCTTGCGTTGCCAACCTCTCCTAGCTTATAGTCACAGGGAAAGTGGCTTAGGAGAGAATAGAAATGTGTAGAAATCATCCCCCAATGCAAACCTACTTACCTGTTGTGTATTCTCAAAGCAACTCCAGGCTGGCTTTGCGCTAATGTCTAAAACTCCATTGAACCTTTGTTGCCCAGATCCCACTATCTAGTGGAAAAAATGCTGACAGGATAGGTTTTATAGTCAGAGCCTTTTTTGGACCTAAGGAAAGAACACGCAGCGTCAAGCTTTGTGCCGGAGGGAGTAGCCCCTTTTGCAAGGTTTATTGCCCACCCTCCCCTCTCCTTCCTCACAGATCCATGGAGACAGTCCGGATTGCAGTTGTGGGGGCAGGTGTGATGGGGCTGTCCACTGCTGTATGCATTTCCAGAATGGTCCCAGGATGCTCCGTTACGGTCATTTCAGACAAGTTTACTCCCGAGACTACGAGTGATGTGGCGGCTGGAATGCTTATTCCTCATGCTTATCCAGGTGAGAAGGATATGTCAGATATGAAAGATGTTAGATAGAATGATCTAATGGAATTCTTTGGACAAAGACAACTGTATGCATATAGGTATAATGTGCAGATTTAACAAACACCCTACTGACTCCCCTGTTGGGAAAGGCTTACTTACACAGCAGTACAAAAACAACCTCTAAATCTTAGCAGTTGAAAGACACTACATGTCGATTAAGCATTAGCAAGGGTTCTGCTTGTCATCCAGGGACCTAACCTGATGGAGCAGCTGTAGGCTTGAGTGTGCTTAGTGTGGGTGCCTTGGGGAAGGGACTTCTGAACCAACCTCTCATTGCCTCAGCAATGAGACTCTGACCTGGGAACGATGATGATCACTTCAGAAGATAGCTCCCAGGAGCTGGTCACATGCACCTGCCTCTCAGAAGGAAGCCAGGAAATGCTCCTTCTGGATAGGCTCCCAGAAGGAGCAGCCAGAAGTCTTGTGTGAACAGCACAAATGGCTACTGCACTTGGCAACACCTAAGACTTCCACTCATACCAGTGAGTGGAAATTATTTACAATGGGTCTAAAATAATCCTAAATTCTAAGCCAGTATGAACACAATCAGTCAATATCAGTATGTATGTAGGTCTGAAGATGCACTGAATTTTTAAAAATGTGTCCATACTGTCCATTCTGTATTCTTCACATGAAACAAGAGGAGGATTAAATAGACTGTCTCTTCTTCCTCATTTTCATTCTTTCATCGCCTTTAGTTTTAGCTTTTACTTTTTTATTAAAGTTATATGTGCAAATAGTTTAAGTAAATGGTTACAAAATTTATTACAAAACCCCACAATCTGGACCATGAACATTGTCCTTAGATTCATGTTTTTCAGTTTGAGAAGTAGTTTTCAAATTACTGTTCTTGACACCTCCCTTTGATGTCTGTCTCTCTGGGATAGTTATTATACTGGACCTCCTAGATTCTCAACTATCTTAGCTTCCCCCTGTCCCTCCACTCCTGTTTCCAGACTGGTTCCCCTTCCTTTTTTTTATTATACTTTCTGGGAGATTTTTCTCAATTCTGTGTTTCACCTTCTTGAATTATTTCCTTTACTTCTTTGATACCATTCTGAATATTCCAAAGTTCTTTGCTTTATTTTCCAAATTTCTCTTTGTTTCAACATCTTATTTATGTTTGTGGTTGTAATACCTTTTCTTATCTTTCTGAGGTTATTAATAGTTTTAAAAGTTTCTTCCTCCTGCATAGTTTCTGTTCTCTCCAAATTGTGTTGTTTGGGCTTCAGGATTTCTGGCCCCAGGAATGGTACTCTAAGCTGGTCAATGATTCATGGAGTGGAGGCAGATGGAGGGGCCCTTTTCAAGGAATCAGCCTCCACAGTGCGGCCTGTTCCCTTGTATCAGGAGGGTGGGCTCCCTGTGCTTCCCACAGATGTGTGGTCTGATATCTGTCCTCGCTGAACTGCACCCCACAGATCTCTTGTCACCCATCATGTTTTCAGCCTCCAGGAAAGAGACCTGGGTCTTTCTTCCTATCACCTCAACTATGTGACCAGCTGGATACTGCAGCCATGAACTACTTCTGTTCAGATTGTCTGTGAACACTTCAAGGCCCTCTGGAATATACCTAATGTCTAAGGTCTCTTTCCAGCTGGCTTGCATGCCAGATTTTGCCTGATTGGTTGTTTTGCCCTCTAATGATTAATCGTGATATGAGCAGATATGGACGGCATATGTGAACATTCAAAACTTGGGTCACCATAATGTGGTACTTTATATAAATGTTCCTCCCGACCTTTTTGTTCTCCTCCACCCCAACCCCAGTTTCTAGGAAAGAGCTCACATCCCAGTCACAGCACATCCTAGTGACGGTGATACTATCTTCTTACAGCTGCCTGTTGCTTTTCTCTGTGACTACAGACACACCCATTCCCAAGCAGAAGCAGTGGTTTAGAGAGACCTTTGATTACCTGTTTGGTATCGCCACTTCCGCAGAAGCCAGAGATGCTGGTGTTTGTCTGGTGTCTGGGTAAGAGAAAAAATCTGAAGTCATTTTAGAATTTATGGTGATCTTACTAAGCTTTTAAATTCAACATAAAATATTATTGAGTATCTGGTGTGAACAGAAAGCTGAATTAGATGAAGGAGGATTTAGAACATTTTAGACTTTACTCCAAAGAATTCAAGAAACACAAGTTACAGTATTAGACTTTTTAACAATAAATAGATGTTATAGTTTCTCATTACAAGTACTATTTTGAATTTCTCCAGGGACTTTGCAGTGGTTTGAAGGTATGATGTGATTGATGGAAAGCAAACTGGTGTGGCATTGGAATGGGTGCAGATGTCCAAGATACAGGGCCATCTTATATGGTATCTTGAGAGGTTTCCAAAAAGTAAAAATATTTTTTTCTTTTTTTTCCTCTCACTCCTCCAAAAAATATTTTTGCAACATTTAGCACACTTACATTGGATTTTTATTATAGCATTTGATTTCAGAGACATGCATGATTAAGTGAAAGCATTAAAGTAAATCCTATTTAACATTCTAATACAATGTAGCACTTAAAGGATGACAATAACTTTCCACATCTTCTTAAACAGAGATCACTAACCATCCAATCACTTTAAACTTATATCTTGATGTCATTTGATAACACGAGTCAGCTGTGGTACTTATGTGACAAAACAGGCATGCTCTGTAGCCTTCTGTAAAGCAGAGCGATGCGCACCTTTTAGTAAGTTCTCAAAACATCTTTTATAATGTTACAAAATAATTATTCTCTCTCCTCTTTTGAGATTAGGCTGACTGCTGACTTTTCTGCTAATGTACACACCTGTAGTAGATTTCTGCTCTCTTCTTCTTGCCTCCTTTTACCATCACAAACACCAACCAATGTCGACATCACTAGTTTCCCAAAGTCCCTACCCAAATTAAGGACTTTTCTTTACTACCTTCTGAAGTTGGATTGATATAATAACTGTCTCCAAACACAGCTGAGGGGCAACATAGAAAAATTATTCTCATTGATTTATGACCATACTTTGCTTTTGTTCAAAGCCAACAGGCCTCAGTTAAATTCACAAACTTTAGACATGGCTATGTCCAAAATTCAAATGTCCTTCCAAGAGTAAGATTTTGCCACCTCTGAGGAGATAAAAATTATATACTTTAAGCTATTCTTTTTTAAAAAAAAAATTTATTTATTTATACAAGCACTGGGTACAGTCAGAAGTGTGGGAGGATGAGAGAATTCACCAGAGCCAGAGCGGGGAGCAGAACAGGCAGAAGGAGCAAGGTACACTGCTGAGGGGAGCAGCGGGCGGCAGGAGAGGTCTGCATGCCATGTGGGACCCTCCTCCGGTGGCGGGGGAGCAGCCGGGGATTGAACCGGCGCTGCAGAGGCTGTGGGCAGCTTCGCAACCCAGCGCTCAACCGCTGCGCCACTGGGAAGGCCCACGTCTGAGTGAATTTTTAAGAAAGATGGACGTGGTCCTGCCTTCCTGTAGTTTGTAATCTGTAGGGAATGTCATAAATCTAATGAATTACAAATGAGACATGAACTTCCAAGGGATGAGAACGGGGTGCTCTGGAAACATATGTCTGGAAGTATAACTGGGAAGTTATGAGTAGCCACCTATAAAAAAGTTTCAGCAAAGACCATGCGCATGAATGTAGGTTAGTCTGATGATGTTGTGGAGGTGAAGGAGGCAGAGACAGAGCGGGAACAGAGGGGGCAGCATTTTAGTAAGGGAACAGTCTACGTATTGACCTGGGTCTAAGGCGATTGTTGGAGAACTAAAAAGTCCAGAGTAATGGAGAGTTTACACAGTAAAGTAACTCATCATATTTACTTTTCAAAATATTTCGTCTATAGGGTAAGGAAAAGATTTGTGGAAAAAGATGAGGGTGGAATAGATTAGGTGTTAATAGAGAACAGATGGATTTGAGAAATGCTTAAGAGGAAATTTTATGGGATTGATAGTTGATGGCATGTAGGAGGTGAGGGAGGATGACACTGGGTTTCCAGTATTAGCATCTGGGTGGATGGAGTACCATTTTCTGAACTGGATAAGAGGTAGGGAAGAGTGGAGGGTGGTTAAAGTAGACTTAACAGCAGGGAGTAGGCAACCTGGGTCTGGATCTGGTTGTGGAGTTCAGGTGGTCTATAGATGATGAAGAGGGCAATAGTAGCCCAGCAATCAGCAATCAGCTAGGCAATCAGCCCAGCAATAGTAGCAGAATGAGGCCACAAGAGGGCCCAGCCTAGAGCTCTGCCACAAACACTATACCTTCCATGGGGTGCTGCTTTGAACGAATTACTAGAGAGAGAAATTCTGGTGTATTAATGACCACATCATTATCGACTTAATGTACTGCACTGAAATGAATTTCCTTGCTATTTTCCTGCAGCCATGATTTGCATTTATTTCTAGTGATGAAAACAACCCAGTACTTACAAATCCAACCACATCCCTAGCAGCTATTGGCAAGCTTCCTATTAACAAGAAATATTCTTGCAGCCCCACCCACCACTAGCCATGCAGGTGACTTAGGAAGGCCAGGACTCTTACTGAAGACTCTAGGCTTCTCTTCTGGAGAGCTGAATGTGACGACTTACAACTTAATTCATAACTTGTACCTGTGCTTCCTGCATATCCACCACTGCTCATTCTAGTTTAGATATTTTGTTCAGAATTGAGGCCAACCTATAAACTTTTGAGGATTTGCTTTCCATTTATGCCAAGCATTATGCCAAACAGGAAAACATTTCCTCAAAAATCTGTGATTGTAAATAAAGAAAGAAAATCAGATAGGAGCTTTTTAGAAAAAGAACCAAATTCAATCTTCAAAAGACACACTGCTTTTTGAATATCTTAGTTCCCCAATCACAAGCATTTTAAATTTAGCTGCTAGGCATCTGAACCCCAGAAAATCAGATCTTTTCCTGTTCCTGTGTCCCAGAAGTGTGATTTTTAAAGACTTTACAGATTGTCACATGGCGTTCACTAGAGATGTACTACTTATAAAACTAAGGAATTAAATCAGGAAGATTTTCTGTCTCCTGTGTTTCAGTTGGCAGATATTTAGAACTGCTCCTACCGAGGAAGTGCCATTCTGGGCTGATGTGGTTCTGGGATTTCGAAAAATGACAGAGGCAGAGCTGAAGAGATTCCCCCAACATGTATTTGGCCAGTCTTTCACCACCCTGAAGTGTGAAGGTGCTGTCTACCTCCCGTGGTTGGAGAAAAGGTTGGTAGAAATGGCTCTTGGCTGCTTCCTTTATCTCTCAGCTGTAAGTAACTTCATAGGAACTCATGAAACATAAACTGAAAATCCTCAATGGCCTTTTTTACTGAACTCTTTTTTTGCTGAGTCCGGTTGCTCACAAATGACTGGGGCCCCATAAAGCCATCTAAAGGCAGTGCCTGTTCCTCAGGAGGGAGTCACATCCCCAATTCCATCCCCTAGCATGCACCTCCATGCAGGAGTTAGTGCCCCAACACCCCGCCCTGCCCCTGCCAGTAAAACCCACTCATTGAGACATCATTTAGTTTCCTCATCTATGAAATGGGGAAGTTATGCTTTCAGCTAAAAAATTATATGATGTGCTCTAGTTCTTTGGATGAGAGACTTATGCTTATTATAAATTATAGTCTACTCTCTATTAACACCAAATCTATCCCACCCTCATCTCTTTCCACAAATCTCTTCCTTTCACTATAGAGAAGAAATTTGAATTTCTTTTCTCATTAGTGACAAAGAAAATAGCTATTTTCCTATTTATTTCTTTGTTACAAATAAGAACTCTAGAACTGAGGACTTATCTAAATTAGGTAATTGCTTCCTGATCACATTTAACCCCAAATACCTTGAACTTGCATTTTGGCTTATTTTTCAGAAATTCCTGTTTCCAGTTAGGAAGCATCTCAGGAGTATCTTTACTGGAGAAACATCAGTAAATCTATTTTTAGTTTAGCATGGAAATTGCAAGCATGTTGCTGGTTATGAAACATTGGCCTTTTTAATCTCCACATCTGTTTATTTGGTAGATGAATAGGAACAATGTGAATTATTGTATAAATATTGGAAAAGTGACTTGAGATAACAATGATCTGGTTCCAGATATAAGGTATAGGATAATTGATTCATATAGTTCATTAATTAATTCTTCGTTAAACCCCTAAATATATATGAGATATGATGCTAGAAGCTGGTTTTAAAAAAAAGGCTAAAATATGATCACTTTTCTTAAAGAGTTTGTAGTTAATTATGAGAGATGGTGTATAGGTGTGTATATATGTGCTTACCTATAGTAACAATTACAATGACACATCTGGTGAGGGCTGAGCACAGATTTATGAGGTTAGATGGGGAGCACAGAGGAGAGAGCCTAAGTCTATTAGGCATGTGTCAGGAGTATCATGATTTATTTTTGTAAATTTTTTTATTTTAATTTTTAAATTTTTTTTACATCCTTGCTAATATTTTTGTAGTTTTTAAATGCTCTTCTCTTTTAAATGCTCTTTTTTAAAAAGATGTATTTATTTATGCATACAAGAGCTGGGGTACAGGCCAGAGATGCAGCGGGTGAGAGGATTCACCAGAGACAGAGTGGGGCACAGAACAGGCAGACTAAGTGAAATACACTGCTGAGGGGAGCAGTGGTCGAGACAGGAGAGGTCTGCTGTGCCATGTGGGTTGCTTCCAGGCTGGCCAGGGATGGAACTTGTGCTGCAGAGGCTGCGGATTGCTTCATAATGCAGTGATTAACCCCTTGTGCCACCAGGGAGGCCCCACTCTTCTCACTTTTACCTTTTATCAAATTATATGGAGTATATTAATTTGCTAGTTCCAGCTATGTTTGTATGAAGCTATGTTTGTATGTATCTGCTTTTGGGTACAACAAGATTCCACAAACCTTAATTTTGAGAGGAAAAACATTTTCTTTCCTTGAATATTTCACTCCATATTTTCCTTACTACAAACCCGAGGCAATGTCACAATTTAAATGTATGGGCTTGGTGTAGAAATAAGTGCCTTGACTCCTTTCTTCCTTTTCCCACTATCCCTGAAGTTTCCCTCTGTTGCAATTCTTGATGTAGCTGGAGAACACACTAACATTAGACCCTCCTTTACCTGCCCAGTCTGGGAAAGGAAAAAAAACTGAAGTGCAGTGTGATGTGTAAATATTTGAAAGGTTCAAGTTAAACTAACAAGCCGCTCTATAAGATATAATGTATCCTTTTACCTTTATAAATATGCCTGCAACTACCTGAAGACCGTGTTTACTTGTGGAAGTCTTGGCTTCCCAGGCGTGCTGCACCGTGACATGGCAGTGAGGGGCCTTCCGTGCCCACACACTCAAGCTCCATCCACACCCACCCCTCTGGCTTGGGATGCACACACAATGGCATGGTCTGTCCCTCAGGAGAAGACAATGCAGGCCCTGGAAGTGGGCAGAGGAATATGGGGGCTCTGGGTCCCTAGCTCATGGCCTGGAAGTGAGGGAGAGGGCTCTGACAGAGCATACCCCTCAGCCACACATCCTCATTTCTCAGGCAGCTGAGAAAGGCCAGAACTGGGTCCTCTAGGTGACCCAATGGAAGGAAGGAACGGGTTCCCCCACAATCTGAAAGTAGAGCATCCTATTTGATATGATTTGGTAGGTTACTTTTTGGCTTTGGGAACACTGTTACCATCAGTTTATATGGAATAATTTTCAGCATTCTCACATCCTAGAACTAACCTTCCAAATGCTCTGCTTTTGGATAGCAAAGGAAGCCTGTCCAGCTGATATTAGCCAGAGTGTTCTGAGTCTTAGCAACAGTAATGGGGGTGGGAGGCAAGGAGAGTTCTCCCCGTCTGTCACTGAACAATGCCTCTAAAGTCTAGACAGAAGACTTAAACAGAAATTATTCCTGGGAGGCAAGGCACGTTACTGTCAGTTTGTTGTAAAGGATGAATAGTAGATGAGGTTCTTGGGAGAGATGGGGACAGTTTTGATGGGGCAGAGAAGGAGAATGAGGCACCTGAAGAAATGGCAGAAGGGATGTTGCTGTGGGAGGGGCAGAAGCAGGAAGCCAGCCTCCCCTTAAATGACTCCTCCTCTGAGGGGTCTTCTGAAGTTTCCCAGTTTGCTTGGAGCTGCTCTAGGCAGTAGGAACTTCTCCTACGTGGAGTAGGGGTGGAAGTGGGGAGAGGGTGGGTGTCCCAGGCTGGACTTCGAGTGAGGGCCAATCCCCAGCATGGTCATGGTCCCTGATGCGCCGCCGCTCTTGCTGAGAATGAGTGTTTTAGTTCTGGGGCCACCCTCAGCCATCTTCACATGGAAACAAATTTTATCTGAGTAATTTGTTCTGCCTGATTCTAAAGTAGCACCTAATAGAAAACTGACTCTTTATTTCCATAATAATCTCACTTTGAGGCCTAACCACTAACCATGGGGTAAAGGTCTTGGAAAAATCACGCTGCCCTCTCATTAGTTGGAAATCTGCTCTTAGCAATTTATTCTACTTGAAATAACCCAAGAGAATGGGACTTGGTGTCGGTGAGGGCCTCTTCCTGACGGCAACCCCACAGGGCTGGAGTTCAGGCCTGGAAACAAGCTGCTTTCTGTCTATTTTTAGGTGCCAGAGTCAGTAAGAGGAAGCCTTAGGCACTGTTCTTGTGCCCCACAGAGGCCTTTTTCATTTGTTTGATATACATGTCCACCATGACAGCAGGCTGGGACATGAGTGCCTCAGACAGAAAGTCTAGGCGATCTGCTGCACAAAGCTTTAAGAGGGAGGCTTGGCCCAGCCATCCTTCCTCTTTTAGCGCCTCCCCTGTGTTCCCGATATCACAGGCTTCCTCCTGTTCCCCAGTATGAGGCCCTGCCAGACAACTGGGATTATCTGTCCCCCATTCCATCAGGGACTGGCCTCTGGCCAAAAGTTCAAAGTGGAGAAGGAAAAGGGCCGTGGATCCCCTGCCCTCAGGTGGGAGCCTTTGTAGGGTAGGAACTCCCTGAACCTCCATTTCCAGCCAGGATTTCAGGCCAGGTAGGAGGCAGGGCCGCACCACAGTGAGGGGGTGAGACCCTCAGGGCTAAGTGTAGATTGCCACCCACTCTCCTCACCTGGCGGCCCTGCTGGGAAGCCACATAATCCTTGCCTGTTCCTCACCCCCAGGGTCTGTTTTCTTGCCTCCTGCCTCTTCCACACAATGAGAGTGCTCAGCCTGCAATGTTCCCAATCAAAACCAGGTATTTCACTCAGCAAACCATACAACAAGGCTTTCAATGTAAATGTTCTCCTACTGAAACAATAGAAAAACTATTTTTTTAAACCACAAATTAGATCTTTGCCGTTGTCCAAAGACAAAAGGGATCATCTCCCTCTCAAAAGAAATAATGCTCAAAATATCCAAAACAAATAAAACAAAACCCTCAGAGATTTAATTGGCTACATAGATCTTATTTAATATCTTCGGCCAGTGAAGTCATATTTTGCTGCTTTTTATTTGCCCCTTCCAGGAAATGAATTAGAGGCAATATGTCATGTGAGCCTGTCTCTTTGTCAGGCATCTTAAATAGGCAAATCATGCCAACCAGACCAGGATTGTCCTGCTTTGGTGACACGGAGGATGCTTCATGCTGCGTTTCTGAGGGCCCTGTGATGATCCCTCTCCAGGAGAGCTGATGGTGTAGTTCCAGTCTGAAAGCTGGTTGTCTTGAGACCCAGGAAGAGCTAATGTTTTATTTTTTTTTTTAAGATTTATTTATTTATACATACAAGAGTTGGGGTACAGAGCAGAGATGCAGGGGGTGAGAGGACTCACCAGAGACAGAGTAGGGAACAGAACAGGCAGACTGACTGAAATACACTGCTGAGAGGAGCTGCGGGCTAGACAGGAGAGGTCTGCCGCACCATGTGGTTTTCCTCCTGGCCAGCTGGGGATCGAACTCATGCTGCAGAGGCTGTGGATTGCTTCATAGTGCGGTGCTTAACCCCTTGTGCCATCAGGGAGGCCCAAGAGCTAATGTTTTCATTTGAGTCTGAGGGCAGGAAAAAGCCCATGTTGCAGTTCCAGGGGGAGTCTGATAGGAGGAGGTCAGCATTTTTGTTCTAATCAGGCTTTCAACTAATTGGATAGGACCCACCCACATTAGGAGGGCAATCTGCTTTACTCATACTGACAATTTAAAATATAATTTCACCTAAAAATAACCTCAGAGGAACACCTTAATACTTGGGCATCCCATGGTTAATCAAGTCAACACATAAAAAGCACCATCATATACCAAGCCAGGATGTCATGTTGTCTTCAGTATTGGGAGACGCTTAGGTCAAGTGCAGAAGGTATTGGGGACTAAGGTACTAGGTCACGGGGGTGGTGAGAAGCATATGACATAGACTCTTCTGCTGAGAAATTTATTTTATTGGCATTAGTCCCCTAGAATTTATTGTGCTTAATATCTTGTGAAATACCCTCATGCCCATCATTTCATTGAAATTTCACAGCCATCCTCTGAGGCAGGCAGGGAAGGCTTTATTCCTGGGACACATCAGGAAACTGTGGGTAAGATGTGACGTGAGTTGGCCAAATTCTTAAAGACAATGTGAGAGAGATGTGAGATTTTAACCTGTGAGTTCTGATTCTACATCACCTCTCATTTACATCATTCTGCTACCTATTTGCCCTTCCATCTCCCAGTTCCTTTGCCAGCCCTTGAGGAAGGGCACTGTGCCTCCCACATCTTTCCTGTCTCTTGGCAGTGCCTTGCTCTCAGGCATTTAACAGAAGCCCTGATATCACATCTATAGGCCTTGGGAGTTACTGTTAAGACTTTCAGTTTTGCAAGATGAAATGGTCTGCAGATGGAGGGTGGTGGTGGTTATGTAACAATGTTAAGGTATTAAAATTATAACAATGGTGAATTTTATGTTATGTGATTTTACCAAAATTAAAGAGATTATAGGAGCTGGGCAAGCCATTTCTTTTTGTTATTGATTATACTTAGTCCAAAAAACATCACTACCGATCACAATTGGCACTTAGTTTATCAGCTGAAGATACTTTGTGTTAATCTCATGTTAACACCCCTGTGACAGACAGAATGGGGGGGCACACGATCCCTGTACCAATTGTCTAGTTGGGGAGACTAGTTCTTTTGCAAAAGAACAACCAACAATTAACAACATGAGGCAAAATGTCCAAGGCAGTAAATTCAGGTGTTAACTAAATGACTCAATAATGATGTAGAAACTATGAATCAAAAAAAAAAAGGGAAATGTTGTGTCCAAGGTCAGCAGACTCATTGAGCATAGCCTCCAAGAACCCAAAGACAGCTGATGCAAACACAAAAGGGAGTTTATTTCAGACTGGAGTCTGGGTTCACGGCACCTACCAACGCAGTGGCAGATACCGAGAGCCTCTAACAAAGGAAGCAGGGGTCTTAATAAGGTTAAATTATGCTGGCAGTTACTCATTGGCTACAAGGATGTGTTCTCCAACTTTGCCAGGCTATCATTCTAAGCTGACTGGCCAGGCCAAGATGCAGCTCCAACCTGCAGTTCCAATTACAGCAAGTTCGCCCTCATTGGTGACTGGAGAGTAAGGGTGGAGTGAGGGTCGAAACTATCTCTGGAATGCAGTCTTTCCAGGGACAGCAAAACCTAAAATTCTAAAATGGCAGTTACACAAAGCAATGGCTAAGAATACTTATGCTTGGTTCCACAGGAAAAGGCATATAAATTTCTTAGTTTTGAATTTTTGAGATGGGTTTTTATTTTGGCTCAACTTTAGGAATCCTCACTTTCCATCAATGCCAGGAGGTGGATGGCTAGATCTGGCTTGGACTCTGTTTCACGTTCTGTATTATGTCCTGAAAGAGGTCGGGTAGGAAGCTACTGAGGCTCCCCTCACTGTCTCTCCTTCCCCTCAGGTTAACAGGAGATGGGGCACTGATGCTAACACGACGAATAGAAGACCTGTGGGAGCTTCACCCATCCTTTGACATCGTGGTCAACTGTTCAGGACTTGGAAGCAGAAAGCTTGCAGGAGACTTGACGATTTTCCCTGTAAGGGGCCAAGTGCTCAAAGTCCACGCTCCCTGGGTGAAGCATTTTATCCGAGATGGGAGTGGGCTGATGTATATTTACCCCGGTGCATCCAGCGTAACCCTGGGAGGAACTAGGCAAAAAGGAGACTGGAATCTGTCACCAGATGCAGAAGTTAGCAGAGATATTCTTTCCCGGTGCTGTGCTCTCGAGCCCTCCCTCCATGGAGCCTGCAACATAAGGGAGAAGGTGGGATTGAGACCCTGTAGGCCAGGCGTGCGGCTGCAGAAAGAGCTGCTCGTCCGGGATGGCCAGAGGCTGCTTGTGGTCCATCATTATGGTCATGGCAGCGGGGGTATCTCTGTGCACTGGGGTTCAGCTCTGGAGGCTGCCAGGTTGGTAAAGGAGTGTGTCCATACCCTCAGGACCACTGTTCCCAAGTCACAGCTATAAGTGACATAAAATGATGGCAAACAGCACTGGAGACTGTTGACTGAAACAAGCTAGGCACCAGAAAAGATTCAAATAACTTTTCATGCTTGAAAGTTTCATTAAAAATGTCCTTGTCTTCAATTTTAGAAGAGATGCATTATGCCTTAGTAGATTTACTGCTATGCTAATCTAATCTAGTACTAACCCAGCAGTAGATTTAAGTCTAGCAGTAATGTGATGGGGCATAAACTGTTTTTATTTAAAATATTTCTTATAAAGCAAGTTTTCTTTTAGGTTTGTTACCCAAAGATATGTGTTGATTTATACAGAGGGTGAAAGCTATAGGGGTCTTGATACTTTTTGGCTTGTAAATCCATGGGAAGAGACAATGTATGGAAAACGCTTAACTCACTGTCAGCTGCAGAGCTGTCCGTGATGCTTATAGGTTATAGTAAAGTGAGCATTACAGTCTCTCTAAATAAAATTATACGGTGATCATGCAATACAGACTTATCACATTTAATGGACGACAAAGCATGATTTCTGCTAGTACTAGTGACAACTGCTTCCTCCCCTCGACTGGTCACGATGGTAGAGGCCAGGGATGACATTGCCTACCAAGGTAGCATAAACTCAATTAGTTGTCTGAGATCAATCACCTGGATCGTGCTTTCCATTACCACAAATGATTGAAAGCTGACTTGTTGGATGTTTGACTTTGCCTAAGCATTTTTGAAGATTGAAAAGCATGTGAAGCCAATGGCTAATTTACTAATTAAGGTGGAGCAAGCATTCAGAATGAAATGTAACCAAAGAATTTTCTGCAAGTTGCTAAAAAATATGAGGATTAGGGGAAATGTGTATCATGATCAATGAGTTTGGGAATTGCTGAATTAAATATCTCTAATCTGGTTTCCTGACTCTGGGTTTTTAATCTGTTTACGTGTGTTGTCTATGTTAGGAGGGTTTTTTATTTGAGTGAATGGTCAATTAGGTGTTATTCACTGAGGCAAGGAAGAGTTGGAGAAATAGATGTAATTTTAATTTAAACTCTTTTGGGAGACAGCTTGTTTAGTGATAATAAGTTCTATTTTGGACATCTTGGGGGGTACGGGGGTGGGGGCTGGCAATGAGAAAGTGAGAAAGGCCCTAAGACAGCTCCATTTTTTAGAGAACATTCTGTGGAGGGAAGAGAGACAGAGATAGAGGGGGAGGGAGGGAGGGAGGGGAGAGAGAGAGAGAGAGAGAGAGACTGCCAAGTATTTCGTGATCTTAAAGCACTCCAGTTAAACCAAATGTGGATTTTTTTTTATTGATTTCCACCAGGGGGTGGTGTTGCCTCAGATTCAGATATACTGGCACAGTTGAAATTTAGAAATGACTAGAAATAAAAAATGAATACTAGCTGTGTGGAATGAATGCGTGATTCTTTTGAGATTTTGGAGTGCCTATGCTCAAAATACAATTTTTGCATATAGAATTTCTGAATTCTGTTTAGAGGTTTGAGAAACGTGCAAGAATGAAAAAAAAAATAGTCATCACAACCAGTGAGGAATAATGTCATGATAAAATGGCATTTTTATTTTATTTTAAGATTTATTTATTTATTTATACAAGCACTGGGTACAGTCAGAAGCGCGGGAGGGTGAGAGAATTCACCAGAGCCAGAGCGGGGAGCAGAGCAGGCAGAAGGACCGAAGTACACTGCTGAGGGGAGCAGCGGGCGGCAGGAGAGGTCTGCGCGCCATGTGGGACCCTCCTCCGGTGGCCGGGGAGCAGCCGGGGATCGAACCGGCGCCGCAGAGGCTGCGGGCAGCTTCGCAACCCAGCGCTCAACCTCCTTCGCAACCCAGCGCTCAACCTCCGCGCTACTGGGGAGGCCCTAAAATGGCATTTTAAATAGGGGGAATACTTTTTTTTTTTTTTTCAGGGGGAATACATTTTTAATGGTTAAAAATAAAAATAAAAACAGGCTGCTCAGAATAGGTATATTCATTTCGGCAGCAGTTTTGTTCCTTATTTTATTTTATGTAGGTAGGCTTATCCTCTATGGCCATTGTCTATTTGCTACTCTATTTCTAAAGCCCAACATTACAAGACTAAAAGGTTGAGGACTTCCTGCGAAAGTGGTCATGGCCGCACGCCCTAATTTCGTTTCGCTAATTGCTAAATACTTGTTCCCCGTCTCTCTGAAAGGTTGATTCATTTTGGTCAGTAGCTGCCAGCCTGGGCTGCATGTGAGCATCACTTAGGGAGTCCTAAAAATTTACTGATGCTCAGTCCTGCTCTCTCATATTAGAATCTTTGGGGTAGGGTGGGGTGGGGTGGGGTGGGGTGGGGTGGGGTGGGGCCCCAATATCAGTGTTTGGTCAAAGCAGTCTCAGGTCATAACTGGCAGCTGGGACTGAGAATCACTGAGCACTGCTCCCTCCTCTGCTGACAGGGCTCTGCTGCTGCCATAAGCTCTATCTTCCTCTGCACCTCTGGGTCTTGGGGCATCAAACTAAGGGTTCATATAAGCAGTATATCCTTAGGCTTTGTTTTTTGTTTTTCAGTTTATTTTTTTTAATTTAAATTTTATTTTTATATTCCCCATACAATTACAACCCTCTTATTTTGACCCCAATGTGAGGGCGATCTGGCTGCGACATCTGGCACCCCATTGATCGCCAGGGTTGATTCGGCTGATCTGGCTGGCTAGGCGGGTGTCCCTTCCTCCCTCACCGCTCCACGTGCATCCCTCCTGGGTCTTCGGTCAAGGGTGTACTGGTAGCTGCACTCCCCTGCTAGAACCTCTAAACAAGCTATCCTTAGGCTTTGAACAGGGTGGCTGTTGGGGTGCAGGGGAAAACTCCCCACTGCTCTCTGGATTCGTTCTCAGGCTGAATGAGTAATCAAAACAGCATCAGATAGGTTAGTAAGAAAAAAACAACAACAATCAGTTTCATAACATGCAGGGAAGCTACAATGACTATGCTGATCTTGCCATAAACTAGGGGAAAAGGGCTATAAATCCTCTGAGTTGAGGTGCCTGAGGCACCAAGGAGAGGGGAGGTGGACTACAGATGACAAGGGGGAGGCTGAATACATCTTTACTCCTTAAAGATGAGATTCTTAAAAAAAAAAAAAAAAAAAAAGAGATTCTTCCATAGAGAGAACATGTCTACTGATAACACTTATACCTGGATGACACCTCCAAACTACATTCTTCCAGGTCATAGAAAGAAGCAGTGGTTGCTTCATTTATTGGGGAAGGGAGAAAGCTTAGGTATAACTATCATTTCCTAGTTTGGGGAAGAGTCAAGAACTCAGACAAGCACAAAAGTTTCTCACAGTCTCTAGAAAGTTCATTGCTCTTAGCTCAAAAAATTCTCTGTGCACCAGAGTGGACCAGCCTTTTTTTGGACACCTACATAACCTATAAAAATTAGCTGCCTCCAAACACAAATGGCCAACAGGCATATGAAAAAATGTTCAACATCACTTGTAATCAGGGAAATGCAAATCAAAACTACAATGAGATACCATCTCACACCAGTGAGAATGGCACATATTAAAAAAACTAGCAACAACAAATATTGGTGAGGATGTGGAGAAAAAGGAACTCTCCTGCACTGTTGGTGGGAGTGCAAACTGGTCCAACCACTATGGAGAGCTGTGTGGAGATTCCTTAACCTGCTAAAGATGAGCTTCCATATGATCCAGCAATTCCACTCCTAGGTATTTACCCAAAGGACACAGAAACATTAATTCCAAAGGGCACCTGCACCTCTATGTTTATAGCAGCACTATTTACAATAGCTATGGAAACAACCCAAATGCCCCAAAATAGATGACTGGATCAAGAAGATGTGGTACATATATACCATGGATTATTACTCAGCATTCAAAAAAGATAAACACATGCAATTTGCAGCAACATGGATGGAGCTGGAAGGGATCATGCTCAGTGAAACAAGCCAGAAAGAAAAAGAAAAATACCGATGGTCTCACTCATAGCAGGAATCTAGAAAACCTAAATAAGGGACCAGGAAAAAGAATATAAGAAAGAAAAAATCAAAATCAACAAACAACTATGAACCAGAGACACACTATGGGGGTTGGGGGACGGGGAAAGGAGGGATTGGGGTCAAAATAAGGGGGTTGCTATTGTATGGGAAATATAAAAATAAAATTGAAAAATAAATAAATATTTAATTATATAAACATAAAAAAAATAATTAGCTGCCTCCCCCAATGGCATCTAGAAATGCTGGGAATCACCTCACTGGCCGGGCAGAAAAGAGACTGAATATACAAACAATGGGCGGATCACATATAAAAACAGACCTTTGACCTCATTAGAAACAACAACCTGCCCAGGAAACCAACCAGGTCCAGGAGCCATTTGCTATAGTCCGCCCCTGCAGGAAGCTAAATTGCTATCTCAGTAGCAATCCAGACAGCCGAACAACTCATTCCTGTTACAACCAGCTTTAAATGGCCAGGACTTGATTGATAACTGACAGCTCCCCTAGCTTTTGTTCTATTTTCCTTTTAGGACCTACCAGAGAAAGTCAAATATGCACACCCCCCCCCCCCAAATATGTGCCACGTAGGATACCCCTTTCTTTTTAATCAGTTTCCAACATCCCTACACTGACCACCTCCAACCAGGGCACACCTGCGGTCTTCCTTTTTTCCACTATAAATAGCTTTCTCCCTCCTCTGCCTGCCTTGCAGTGACAGCGGCCCCCTTCCGTGCCACAGCAAGCTGTGAATATATAGCTGTTGCTCTTCTCTTTTGGCTGGTCTTTGTTTCTAAGAAGATTTTCTGTTAAGGTAAGTTGGGTCTATAGTGTTCTGTTAAGGCCTGAATAGGCAGCCGTCCCCCAACCCTCTGTTTTCTATTTAAAAATTTTTGTGAACATGGAGAACAACTGATCTCTTTTTGAATGGCTGCTTTCAGGTGTCTGACATTTGTGGTTAAGCTGGAACCTGCTGAGCCTGTGACCTAAAGATGGTGACAGCTTTGAGGGCGAAGGCTTTGCAGGCAGGGTGCAGGCACTGTCTTCGGCAGACAAAGGTGATATACCTACTTTTAAAGATTTTATTTGCTTAGGAAGAAAAGAAGTTTAACAGAAAGGCCAGAGGCCAGTAGGCCCCAGCTGTATAGAAGAAAGACTATTTTTAAAAGGACATATATTGTAGTTCTTTTTATTGACTGGGTGCAGGCAAACCAACTGATGTTTGCACTAATTTTTTCTCAGTCCATTAAGAGCTTTTAGAGATAAGGAGGAAAGGGTGGTGGGACCTGTATCTCCTGGGAGTTGTTGTTCTGGGAAACCTCTGCAGGAGTCTCAGAACTCATCAGATATTTGCAATGAATGTAGCACTTCCAGTACCTTCCCCTTGATTTTTCTCATCTTTATTCTTCAGGGTATGAAAGATGGAGACACATTTAAAACCCGTTTCCTGCAGTTATCATTCACTCAGGAAAAACTGATTGAAATGTGGAAGTGGGCCCTTTCTTGAAAAACCTCAGCTGTTTGTTACCAGGCCTGGGGGCTTTATTATCTTAAAGTGACTTTGCAACCTATAAGTCACCTATAAGAAGCCAAAGGGAGTGAGTTAACCAGATCTCTGAAAAAAATGTAACCAATATTTCTTCAATTACTGGCAGACCAATTGACTTCCTTCTGCTCAGGGCACTTGATTCTGTCCCCACAACCCACCACTCATAGCTGGTTTCTCTGGAATTATATATAGTTTTTGCCTGGATGCCCAATCTACATTATCAGCTGTCCCCAAAACTCTTCATGCATCCCAGTATTTCCCTTCTACACACACCCAGAGGTAATAGTATGTTGAATACTCTAAACAGTTTGCCTGCTCTGGCCAGGTCCTATGTTCCTGGCAATTCCACTCAGACTTGGGGACTCAGTACCTGGGCACATGCAATTGTCTCTCTGGTCACAGCTTATTGGATCAGAGGAAAGTATCAGGTTGAGGGTCAGTTGCAAGTAATAGAAGCTCCCCTAAATAGTTGCTTAAACAAGGTGGGCACAGGTTTCTCTCTCACATAATAGAAGCCTGGAGGGAGGCCGTCCAGGGATAGCGTAGGGGACTTTATCAGTTATTCAGCCTCTTCTGCTTATATTCTGCTCTCTCAAGAAAGTGGCTTTTGTGCTCAGTGCTCCAACATTGCAGTTAGAGCTCCACTCAATGTTACCGGATGGTCCTCAGGGGAAGGGTGGTTCTAGGTTTCCAGCCCCACCCAAGGAAGGGTGAGCTGAGCAGGGAGGAGAAGCTGGAGGAGACTGCAAGAAGATGGAGAGCAAGAAGGAGAGCTGGAGGAGGCATGGGGAGCAGAGACATGTGAGGAAGTTGTGCTTGCTTCTCGGCCTGGGACTGGTACCAGGACTTGGAGGACATGGAAGAGGACCCTTGAAACCAACATGGGTGAGAGATTCGTGGGGAGGTTAACATGGCAGCGTTTATTTTGATTTTGGTTTTGCTCCTTTGGTCCCAGACTTGCCTGGCCCCTTCTCTCCCTTTCCATGGGTCCCCGCCAGGAGGTGCTTGAGATTTGTGGCAAGCTTCTGGGCCAACCTGTTTGGCTGGGCATTTACCCATGAAGGGATGGGTAACTTTAGGTACTTGATTTGGAAACTATACTCTCTCCCTTCTGTGTATTGCACACTAATTGTATTAAATTTCCTTTCCATTAAAGGTCTTATGTGCTAGAGTATCTTTTGTCTTGGTGAGGTGGATGGCAGAACCTATTTAGGACAGGCAGGTTGGGAGTTTTGGGGTGCTCCTCACCCTGCCTGGTAACATCACCTTATCATCACATCTACCCCAAAGAAATTTCCCAGGAAACTTAAAAACACTTTGGTGTATATCCCATTGAATAGAACTTAACATTAGGCCTCTTCGTGGATTTGAGGGAAACTGGAAATGTAGTCTTTTTGCTTGGTGACAATGTAAAGGTCAAGGTTTTAGTAGGCTCTGTTTAAACTGTCAATCTGCAAATTGTTCTAAGTCAGTCAGATTTCCAAGAATTTGTACTAAGAGATTCTAAAACTACTTTCTGGTAATAGCAGACTCTGGAGACATGCAGACTTGGCTCAACAATACAGGTTGCTCAAATTTATAGAGGAAACCAGGCAAGAGAGCACAGAAAGAAACCCAAGAGACCATGAGCTTCTGGGGAGACATCAACAATGATCTCAGGTCCTGACCCAGTTTCACTTCTCATGAAGCTCACATTTTAAAAGTCTGCTTTTTAAAAATTAAGGAGAGAAAGGGGGTGGGAACAGGAGACTTTCAGATTATTCAAAAAAGTTATTTTTCCCAGAAATAGTTTCAATAAGGATACTTTTTATATGCATAAGCCTAAACTAAACATCACAGAGCAACCAACGTTTGGTGACTTCTAGTTTTTGCTCAAAAATCTTGTCCTTTTCCTGTCACCAACAGCAGACATTTTCTTTATCCTGTATCCTTGTCTCCTTTATTGTTATCACACATTACCAGGATAAACAAAGTCAAAATTACCCAAACAAACCTCATTAGTTGCTTAGGCAACAGTGCTTTGTTCTTTTATTGATGCTCCCATAGTCTCTTTCCCCCCTCCCCCCACCCCATAACAACATCAGCAAAAAACCACAGGTAGTTTCTTGGCCTTACAGGCATCCAAGAAGGCTGCTTGTCTAAATGATCCAACAGAGGCCAGACCTGATGAACCACACTCCCTCACACTGTGATAGACTGCCCAGTCCCTTAGCTGTGACGACACAGGGTTTTTTCTGCTTTCCTCACCTATTCTTGCATTCTTAGATTGATCAAATTTTCTTTTATTCATTTTCTTCTCTCTAAAATAGTTAGGAAGTTGTCCTCACCTCCCTCTCTCCCTCCCTCCCTCCCTCCCTTCCTTTCTTTCTGTGGTATAATTTACATACAGTAAAGTGAACAAATCACTAGTGTACAGCTTACAAATTACACACAGGTAATTGTCATGCAGATCAAGTTGTAGAATATTTATCATACCCCGGTATACCCTCATGCTCCTCATATTTTACATTCCTCCAAAGGTAACCATTTGTGATAGTTAATTTTAATGTTAACTTGACTGAATCATGAGATGCCCAGATATCTAGTTAAACATTTTTTTCTGGGTGTGTCTGTGAGAGTGTTTCTGGAAAAGATTAGTATCTGAATTATTAGACTTGGAAAAATAGATTGCCCTCTCTCGTGTGGGTGGACATGATTCAGTCCACTAAGGGCCTACATAGAACAAAAAAGAGGAGCAGAGTAATTGTTTCCTCTTTGCCTGGCTGATGAGCTGAGACATCAATCTTTTCCTGCTCCCTAATGCTCTTGCTTCTTAGGTCTTTGGAATAAGACTGGTTTGTATGCCATTAACTCTCAGGCCTCCAACTGTATCACCAGCTTTCCTGAGTCTCCTGGGGAAAGTCATGAGCTTTCCTGACTCTTGCAGAGTAAAGATTATGGGACTTAATCTGCCTCCATAATTATGTGACCCTCTTATCAGAATAGGGATTTATGGAGGTTAGGTGGTCAGGTGACCAACAGAGTTTCAGGTCTATGCCACAGGGCACCCAGTGGGTCCTGAAACCCATCTTGTGGTTTTCTCCCCAGTTCTGGAAAGCATAATCAGAATAGATAAACTCAGCAGCAGGCAGAATCCCCACATTGGTTTGCTGATAGGTGGAGTGAAGGCAATTATAGTGGAAGCCACAGCCTCTACCTAAGAGAATAGTTAATCAAAAGCACTACCACATTCCTGGAGGAATCACAGAGATTAGTGTCACCATCAAGGACTTGAAAGATGTAGAGGTGATGATTCCCACCACATCCTTATTCAACTTGCTTATTTGGCCTGTGCAAAAGACAGATGGATCTTGGAGAATGATGGTGGATTATTGTATGCTTAACCAGATGGCAACTCCAATTGCAGCTGCTGTACTAGATGTGGTTTCATCGCTTGAACAAATTAGTACATGCCCTTTACTTGGCATGCAACTGTTAAATTGGCAAATATCTTTTTTTTCTCCATTTTTGTCCAGAAAGTCTACCAGAAGCTTTACTTTGAGCTGACAAGGCCAGCAATACACCTTTACTATCCTACCTCAGGGGTGTACCAAGTTTTCACCTGTGTGCCATAAATGGTTTAGAGAAATCTTTGATTCCTTTTCCCTTCTTGAAGATAACACACCAATCCATTACCTGGATGACATTCTGTTCATTAGACATGCTGATCAAGAAGTAGCAAAGTGCTCTAGACTTATTGGAGAGACATTTTCATGCCAGAGTATGAGAAACAAATCTGACATAAGTGCAGGAAACTTTTACCTTAGTGAAATTTCTAGGGGTTCAGTGATGTAAGGCAAGTCAGGCTATCCCTTCTATGTAATGGATAACTTTACATCTGGCCACTCACTGCCAAAAAAATGCCTAGTAACACTTTGGTGTGTTACTTTGCCCAATTTATCAAGTGATCCAGAAAACAGCTAGTTTTAGGTAGGGCTCAGAATTAGAGAAGGTTCTGCAACAGGTCCAGGATGCCACACAAGCTGCCCTGTACTTGAATCACATGGTCCTTCAGAACCTATGGTGTTTGGGGTGGCAGTGGCAGATAGAGATGTTGTTTGCTGAACTGGCTTCTCTTTCTCTTCCTCTGATTTACCCTATTGGTAAATCATAGTGTAGGCCCTTAGGATTTTGAAGTAAAACCCTGATCTAAAAAGCTTTTTTATCCTCTGCAGATAACTGCTCTCCTTTTGAGAAGCGATTCTGAGCCTACTGCTGGACCATAGTGAACTGAATCCTTGAACATGTGTCACTGAGTTACCTTGACACCTGAGCTGTCCAACATCAAGCCATGCCTGGTAGCTCTCCATCATCAAAAAAAAGTGGTTTTATATGTGACTGGGCCCACGCACATGCTGAAGGCACAAGTAAGTTATATAAAGAAGGGACCATGGTCCTCATTCCCACTGTACCACCTTTTCTTTCCCCGCCTGTACTGTGGCCTCTTGGGATGTTCCCTCCATCTGTTGACAGAGCAAGAGAAGACTCAGGTTTGGCTTACAAATGGTTCTGCACAATATTTAGGGACCACGTGAACATGGACAATGCAACCCTGTAGCCTTTTTCTGGGCCATGAAGGAAAACCTCCCAATGGGCATAACTTTGAGCAATGTACCTGGTTATGCACTTTGCCTATAATGAGAAATGATCATATGATGAATTACATGCTAATTCATGGGTCATGGCCAATGATTTGGGTGAATGGAAGTAAGAAGGAACATGATGGGAAAATTGGTGACAAGGAAATATGGATAAGAGATAGGATATGGGCAAGGCGTGCAAAGATACTTATGTCCCACATGAGTGCATACAACAGGATTTTAATAATTGAGTTGATATAATGACACTTCTTATGGATACCAAACTTTTTCCCCAGCCATTCCTGTCTTCACCCAATGGGCTTATTAACTAGTGGCCATAGAAGCTGGGATGGAGGTTATAAATGAGTTTATGGAGCCCACTGATTGAGAATTGGATCAGAAAATGTGGTATGGGGCCTCCCCGGTGTGCAGCGGTTGAGTGCTGGGTTGCGAAGCTGCCTGCAGCCTCTGCAGTGCCGGTTCAATCCCCGGCTGCTCCCCGGCCACTAGCACGCAGACCTCTCCTGCCGCCCGCTGCTCCCCTCAGCAGTGTACTTTAGTCCTTCTACCTGTTCTGCTCCCCCTCTGGCTCTGGTGAATTCTCTCACCCTCCCATGCTTCTGACTGTGCCCAGTGCGTGTATGAATAAATAAATAAATCTTTAAAACAAAAAAAAGATTATTTGTAAAAAAAAAGAAAAAAGAAAATGTGGTATGTTCACACTAATACCATTCACCATAAGGAAGAGAGATTATTGCCATTTATATCAAAATGGAAGGAGTTCCAGGGACTTATGAGTAGTAAAACAAGTTAGAATGACAATGACAAATATTGGTCATTTAAATAATGACCAACTTGACAAGGTAAAATACTTATAAAAATGAGTGGACATTAAAAAAATAAAGTGAGGTTACTGAGATTCATTTTATGATCACTGCCTGACTCTATGGGGGGGCGCCTTAAGCAAGGAGGTCCCCCAGTCCAGTGGGAGTTCATGATGCCTATGAACCCTGCCTGGGGCTAAGTGGGAGCTCCCCTAGGCAAGGGAGGCCCCGTTAGGGCCAGCAGTGGGTTCATTTCATGTACCCTGCCCTGACTCAAAGTGGGGACTCCCTAGGGCCAGTGATCGTTAAGAGGAAGGGGGTGGAAAATGGGTCACGGTGAGATCAGGTTTGATGTTAGGGAAAAAATGATTAGGTTTAGCAATATGGACTTCCATTCACCAAGGCTACCTTGGCTATCGCTCCTGCATAGTACGTACTCTGCCAGTACAGAGACAAATACAGAGTCCCAATATATACTACTCCTTGGGGTGATCAGTCAGTCACCTGGTGGCAGGTTGATTATATTGGACTGCTTCCCCATTGTGGAAGAGGTACGTTTTGTTCTTATTGGAATAGATACTCCAAATATGGATTTGCCTTCCCTGCACACAATGCTTCTGCCAAAACTGCCATCTGCAGACTTACAGAATGATTTATCCTCTGTCATGTTATTCCACATAGCACTCATTCTGATCAAGGAATTCACTTTATGGCAAGATAAATGTGGCAATGAGCCCATGCGCGTGGAACTCACTATTCTTACCATGTTCCCCACTATCCTGAAGCAGCTGGCTTGACAGAATAGAGAATGCTTTTTGATGACTGTTTTAGTGCCAACTAAGTGTCCACACCATGCAGGACAGGGACAAGGTTCTCTAGAAGGCTGCCAATGCTCTGAATTAGCACCTAATGTATGGCACTACTTCTCCAATAGCCAAGATCCACAGGGCCAGGAAATGAGGGTTGGAAAAGAGAATGGCACTTGTCACCATTATCCCCAGTGTCCCTAGCAAAATTTTGCTTCCTGTTCCCACAACCTTATGCTTTGCTGGCCTAGTAGTCTTAGTTCCAGAGGGAGAAATATTTCTGCCAGGAGATACCACAATGATTCCACTGAAGTAGATGTTAAGATGGCCATCTGGCCACTTTGGGCTCCTCGTGCCTCTGAATCAACAGGCAAAGAAGGGAGTAACTGTGATGACTGAGTGACTGATCCCGGCTACCAAGAGGAAATTGGACTATCGCTTCACAATGGGGATAAGGTAAGCTATGTCTGGAATACAGGAGATACCTTGATATTTCCATGCCCTGTCGTTAAGGCCAATGGAAAACTACAACAATCCAACCAAGTTAGGACTACTAATGTCTCAGATCCTTCAGAAAAGTAAATTTGAACCACCCCACCAGGTAAAGAACTACAACTAGCTGAGATACTTGTGGAAGACAAAGTGAATACACTGGAGTAGTAGAAAAAGATAGTTCTAAATACCAGCTATGACTGTGTGACCAGTGAGAAACAACAACTATAACTGTCGTGAGTTTTTTCTCCTTATTGTATAAATATGTGTGTATATATGTATAAGAATATAAATTTATGGCAAATGCCATTTTTGTCCTATCTTATTCCCTTATCATACAACATAAGATTATTGAATTTATATCAGAGTGTTGAAGTATTGTTAAGTTTACTTCACAGTATTTAAATTATGGGATATTGAAGAAGGGGTAAAAACCACTCTGGGACTTTACCTCCTCTTCTGGGAAAGGGAGTAGTGTGGTGTTGATTCTATGAAGAATCGTTGTATTGTGCTAACTGGAATTATAACCTTATTGTCTTTTTTTGGGAATTCAATATGAATTAAGGAAATTCAAATGGGTACCAAATTAAAAAATGATGGTGGTAACTCATTATGCCAACTTGTGGTGGTAACTCATTGTGCCAACTTGGCTGGGCCACAGGGTGCCCTGCATTTGGTTAAACGTTATTTCTGGGTATGTTTGTTAGAGTGTTTCTGTTGAGATTAACATTTAAATTGATTGAGTAAAGCAGACTGCTGTCCCCAGTGTTGGTGGGCCTCATCCAATCCATTGAAGGCCTAGAATTGAACAAGAGATGAAGTTCACTTTCTTTCCTGGACTGTTTTTGAATTGGGATGTCATTCTTCTGTTTGCCTTTAGACTTAGGCTTGGACTAGAATTGTGTCATCAGCTCTCTTGGGTCTCCAGCTTGCCAACTTCAGTTCTTGGAATTTCTTAACTTCCATAACCAAGTGTGTTAATCTCTTATAATAAATATCTCTCGTTCTCTCTCTCTCTCCTCCCCAGGATAAATAGGTAGGTAGGGAGAGGAAGAGAGGGAGGGAGGGAAGAGAGGGAGGAAGAAAGAAATAGGTTATAGAGGACTGAGATGGATTGGAATTATTTTTCAGTTTAAGTAAAACTCAGTCTACCATTGCTTGTTCCTGCTCTTTGAGCATGGTCTTCCTGGACTTTTGATTGACAGCCTGGTGGTTCACTGTCTTCTGACAGCCTAAGAGAGGTTATGCTCTTTGGAGCTGTAAAGTATAGAAGGCTCTGGAGATTTTGAGCTTATATATTTATCCTCATGTCCCTATAGTTGAAAAATCTGGCAAATATCTTGAGGGGGAGATTATGGGCTTGAAGCTCCCTTTTTCTAGTAAGACTTTAATTTCTGTGTACCACAAGAATACAGGAGATTTCACATTATCTGTTAGAAGCTCTCTAACTCTGCAGCCTCCTGTGCACAACCCAGAACTCAGGAAATTTCTTGTGGGCATAACCAGTCACCTTTGAGGCTACATTAGTTAGTTCCATTAGCCCCAGGGGAATGGGCTAAAGTTCCATTGTCATAACCCATGCCCCAATATGACAAATGCCCCCGAGGGAAGGAAACTTTAGAAGGGTTCCCTTTTCTCTGGAATCCAATTCACCCAAAAACTCGTGGCTTCCACAGATTTCTTATGTCTTTAGAAATACGATTTTTACAGTTTCCTCATCATTTTTTTCTAGTTATTGAAGGAGGAAATTTTGGCTACCACAATCTACTAAGGCTCATGTATGGGAAAAGAATGAAGTAGAAGGACAAAAATGAAATATGTCAGAGCAGAAAAAGAAAGAGCTCAATAGATCACTGAAGGAGCAGAAGAGTGATTCACTTCTTTCTGTCTTAATTCTTATTGCAGTATGGTTTAGAGACAGTCTCACTATGAATCTTTCAAAGGTGAACATTTGTAACAACACTGCTCACTGCATGGAAGGAGGAAACACATCTGAGATAACTATTCTCTGATAGGCCTGATATGGGCAGGGCTGCCTGCCTGAGCCAGGAAGGCTAATTTACTAACTATAGCTCCTCTCATTATTTCCTGATGTTTTGGAGTTTGGAAGGAGAAATTACTTGATACAGAAAAGTCTGCTTTTTTCCCCTAATGGATCAGATACTAGTGTCTGGGAGTTAAGACAAACTGGCAGCTGTAAGCTTCTTAGTGGTGGAGGAAAAATTTGAACTGGAAGAAAAAGAGGGAAGAGGAAGTAACTGACATTTTACTTTATACCTTTCTTGGTCAAAATAAGGGGGTTGCAATTGTATGGGGAATATAAAAATAAAATTTATAAAAAGAAAAAGAAAAAAAGAAAAAAAAAATCACCCTTAAGAATAGAACAGAAAAAATGACTGTGACATTAGAATTGATGGAAACTTCTTTTAGAATACAGTGGAAGGACAATTAAAAAAAAGAAAGTTTGAATCCCAGAAAACAGCTTTCTTATTTGTACTACATTTGAGAACCAGAATTCCATCCTTTGCAAACTAGATAACTTTTGTACTCTTTGTAACTTTTAGTTTACCACTAATTACATTTAAGATATATTGGTAATGGCATCTTATTAAAGTTGTACCAAGAAGATCCAAAGAAAGAATCTTAAGGGCCTCCCTGCAACTGAATGCTGTGTAGCAACTCTGCCTCTTGCCCAAGAAGCCATCACTGGTCATCTCCACCACTCAGTTCTTGGAGCTTGGTATCAAGTAGCCCCACAATCAGGGTTCAATTAACCTGTAGGTATAATTAGTGACTCTCAGTGGAGTAACTTCAGGGGATACCCTCTCTTTCCTGAGTTTACTGCCCTCAAATTTCATCTGCAATTCCACTTTTAGGATTTTATTTCTTCGATTTAAGGCCCCTCCCACCCCACTCCTTCAAACTGCTTCAGGTGCCTTGCTCGCCTACTGGACCATCTCATTTTACACTTTTAACAAATATTGGGATTTCCCCTCTGTCCTGGACACTGGGGCAGGGGGCGGGAAGAACATTCTGAATATATGAAGGGTGGCGAGCAAAAAAGCTAGCAGAGCACAAAGGAGAGGCACACAAAATAAAATTATTTAGGAAGGCATAGCTCCCAAAGCAGACACCAGCAACTTACAGCTCTCATTCAGAGTTGTATCTCACAGTGTAGAATTGGGGGTGGAGAGGTTTGTGGGGTAACATGTGGAAATGCCTGAGAAATCTACAGACCTTGGGTCTGCTGGAGATGAAAGCATTTGCTGCCGGGGGTGGTGGTGTGAAGGCAGGAAGTTACATTTTGCTGTGGGTGGGTCATGCATTTATCAGTTACAGCTTACGTGAAAGAATAGAATAGGTGGATATGTGCAGATGTGAGGAGGGTGTATAAAGAGTGGGAAGTGCATTCGCTAGTTCTTCTATTTGTAAGGAAACAAAGGAAAATGTGTTTAGAGAATAGGACAGGACTGGGGAACAGGAATTCTGCCACAATTAGATAAGGCAGAACTGCTGGAGTTTCTCTTCTGATTTATAAAGGAAGGGTTTGGAGGGGCAGTACAACTCCTATTTTCTTTTTGTTTATTATGTATTCAGTACTTTGTGGGTTTAAGTGGAATGATTTTTTAAAAAGATTTATTTATTTATGCATACAAGAACTGGGGTACAGGCCAGAGCTGGGGGGGGGGTTGGTGAGAGGATTCACCAGAGACAGAGTGGGGAACAGAACAGTCAGATTGACCGAAGTACACTGCTGAGGGGAGCAGCAGGCGAGACGGGAGAGGTCCGCGGTGCCATGTGGGTTGCTCCCTGGCTGGCCAGGGATCAAAATTGAGCTGCAGAGACTGTGGATAGCTTCATAGGTTGTGTCTTAACCCCTTGAGCCACCAGGGAGGCCCATAAGTGGAACGATTTTAAAGAGCTATTCCGAGACAGGGAATAGCTACTTGATCAGCAGAATCTTGGGCTTTAAATGGGAGAAGACTGTGAGGTGGGATCATTATAATTATTTTAAAGTTCCAACAAACAAGTTTATCCACAAAGCACTTCTCCAGTCTTTCCTAGGAGAATTAGGAACACTTTCACAACTATCTAATTTTAATCTTTCCAACATTCTTGTGAGGTAGGTAAGAAGAAATATTCTTACACTTTTTTTTTTAACACATCATAAAATTTCATGACACGTAGTTTCCAAATAAAGCACGTGGGGCCAAAGTGTGAAGTCAGCCAGGTTAGTGTGCCTTCTGAGAGAAGAGCTGATATTCTTTTTTTTTAAAAAAAAGAAAAATTATTTATTTATTTATACAAGCGCTGGGTACAGTCAGAAGCGCGGGAGGGTGAGAGAATTCACCAGAGCCAGAGCGGGGAGCAGAGCAGGCAGAAGGACCGAAGTACACTGCTGAGGGGAGCAGCGGGCGGCAGGAGAGGTCTGCGCACCATGTGGGACCCTCCTCTGGTGGCCGGGGAGCAGCCAGGGATCGGACTGGTGCTGTGGAGGCTGCGGGCAGCTTTGCAACCCAGCGCTCAACCGCTGCGCCATTGGGGAGGCCCCTAGCTGATATTCTTAATGCTGAAGCATTCTGTTTGGTCTGTGCTTTCTTCTTTCTGTTCTGAGCATGTGGCTCTGGATGGCCTTCAATGCAGCCTCGCAGGGCTTAGCAGTGACCTGTAATGGATTCATAAGAGCGTTAATTATAAAGGCTTTCCTATGATTTTGAAAGTGTACTGTGCATACAATATCATTTTTTTATTTTTATATTTTTTTTTGCTAGGGACTTAGAGAGGCCTCAGAGTTGAAATTTGTCTCATACCTAACTAAAGCTGTTGGACCTAGGAGCTGTCTTTTGTTCAGCAACTCTAAAACCTTTCCTGGAACATGAACTGCTAATGAAAGGAAGAATTTTTTTTTTAAACCTTGTTAACCATTATCTTCCTACTTTCTATTGTCTGAGGAGAGAAGTAATTCTATTGATCTGCCCAGTTAAGTTTTACCTCTGTCAGTAACAAAGACTTAATTTCTACAATGGTGGATGAATAATAGACGAACAGCCAATTTATCCTGGGATGTTAAGCCTGAAAGATAATAGAACTTCTGCCCTTTGTTTAATATGGGATTTGAAACAGACAATATGGAAATAGTTGTATTTTATCAAAGTGTGGTGGTCAGCAAGATAAAAACGTTTGTGCTAAAGAGAGTTTCCATGTTTTAAAGAGATCTGAGTGTGACAGATTGTGGATTTGGTTTTGATTTTTATTTCTTACCAATGAAACCGTAAGGTGACTCCTATTCCTCTTTAAAAGATTAAAAAAAATACTTCGGGCTAGAGGAGTCTTGTGAAATCAATACTATTTTGCTTTTGAACCAGAAGTATGCAAAATGAAGGATTTGATTGGTCGTATACTATGCCCATGGTCACTATTACTCCATTTATGTTGAAATTAAATGCTGGAATATGATTGTATTCCATAGAATACAATCTTGCAGAATATTCCCATCAAACCTGGAAAGGCTCTAATCTAATGTACTAAATATATAAAATCAAGATTCCCTTAAAATTTTGTCAGTATTTTTTTTTTAGGGTTTCAGGAAAATCACATTATATATACTATAGTCATGCTCTCAAGTTGTTCTCTGTGCATTTTGTGAGGCTGACGTGAGAGGACTTAATTGGAAATAATTATGCTACACCATTGTCTGATTTTATGTGAGGAAAACACACATTTGGGCATTTAAACACATGTTTTTGTTAGATCTCTGAGTTCAAACCTTATAATATTCTATAAATTTCAGAAAGAATCTTTCCAGTAAAGAAAGAGATCCATTTTAGTGTTGGGCCATAAGGAAAAAAAAAGTAGAGAAAGGCCTGGAAAGGGTTCTCCTTTTGTCCTCAGAATTTTATATTCAGAAGATGTAGATCAACTTTTTCAGTGTCAGCAGAGTTGATGTTTATGCTTTACATTTGGTGCTGTTTTTTGTTTTGAAGTATGTAAGATGGGGCTGGGAATGCCACAATCTGTATAGGGTCAATAAAGGTCTAAATCAGGCTCCACTTTGAATCATATTTGTATCTGCTGCTCAAATACCATAAATGACTCCCCATTACCCATTAGATAAAATCTAAATGGCTCAGCTTGCTCTTTTCAAACCAGCCCAGGATCTTCCTACCTGCAGGACAGTGTTCCTTCAGGCAGGCTGAACGGCCTGGACAAGGCAGGTCTACAGGTGGGAAGGCACAGTGAGTGTTTGGAATATAACCATGAGGGAACCTGCCCAGAATGTGGGTTGCCTGAAGGTTAGGGCCATATATACCAAGTCTGGCACCACAGGGCTCTTGAAATCCTCCGCTGCACACATTTTACTGAGAGCCTTTTCATGCCAGAGACTGGTTACTGCAAGGAGACAAAAATGAATAATTCACAGTCCCCATCCTCATCCCCCTGCATCTGCTGAGGGACTTAGGCTGGTAAACAATCACTGCGGAGGCAGTTACGTGCTGTGATACTTGATGGACCAAAGTTATGGCAATGATGGGAATTTGGTTTTTGATTTTTACGTACAATTTCCCCACATTAAAGGCTGAATTAAACCCTACAAAAACATTAAAATCAGAACTGCTGCTATTAAAAACCCATTCCAGTGATCTCATACTTGGTGGCTGAAGCAGCTAATGGCAAGTGAGCGCCCGCAACATTAGCAAGAACGGAAACATGTCCCCATTCTTTTGGTCGTCCAGCCTAGAGCTGCTTTTCTGTTGGCCACCCCTTGTGACAGGAAATTTTTCTTCAGCTTTCTCTCCTAGCAACAGCAACATTCTTTCAGGCAGTGTTTGTCTCCTTCTCTGAGCAAGAAAAACCATCTAAATCACTGGGGAAGGTGGAGGTGGCGGGTAGGCAGGAGGGAGCACAGCCACAGGCTTCCTGCTCCTTTCTGGAAATGCTCAGAGTCTTCTGCACCATGAACATTTGTGAGAGAGATCCTGGGGATGAGTGCTTTTTGGTTGGGTTTGATCTAATCCTCATGGTGCCAGGTCAGTCAGTGATCAGGTCTGTGTTTGCTCGAAGGTGTGGGTGGAAAGGAATCAGACTTGATGGAGCTGGCTCAGTGTGAAGAACATGCTTTAAAGAGAAAAAATAAGTGTAAAAGTGAGCACAGCAAACTGGACGAAAAGGTAAAGGTGAGAAAAGTGGTGAGGTTATATGGCACACAAAACTCAGGGAAATCAAAAATAAAAAGAAGGAAGGACACATTTTAGCATCCTCCATGTCAAAGGAGGCCTGCTAGTCAAATTGGTTAAATGTGGTTTCACAGAAATAATGGAAAGCTTAGGAAGTTACTAATCCCTAGTGGTTATGATTCTAAGGAAAAAGACCTTTTGGGCTTAGTAGTAATATCAGAAGCAGAGGTGTGGTTTTCATTTCCTCTCTTATGTCTGTTGAGTCAAGATCCAGTAAGCCCAAGCCCCCCCAAAACAATTCAATCTGAAGTCAAGAGGAGTAGAAATAAAGGCAAACCTAGAACAAATATCCTCCTGGTATTGTGAACAACAATAATAACATTACACATGAGAGCACTTGCTATGGGTCAGGCACACTACTCTGCATTTCTTAAATATATTAACTAATTTAATCATGGCAACAATCAATGTTATTATTCCCCCTTTACAGATGAGGAAATGAAGGAACAGGGTTAAGATAACTTGCATAAGGTTACTGTGTGGGGAGATTTCCCCCTTCCCCTCAGCTGGCAAGTAAATAAACATCGCACAGATTCACAGGAGAAAAAAAATTTATTTAATTATGCACATAGGGGAATCTATGTAGATGTGAAGACTCCAAAGAGGGTTAGGCAAAACATGGGTATATATATGTCATCCTGGACTAAGGAGAAGTGGGGAAAAGTCTGGGGACTTCCAGAAAGGAAGGCAATTCACAGGAATCACATTTGGGAAACAAATATTTTTTGGGTCATGTAAAAGAACAGAGAGGAGTTGTAAGAAACAAATTTTGCTAGGTTCCTCCCTGTCTGCCACACCTAGTTTGTTCACTGGAATTGATTCTGATGACAGCTGGAATGCTGCAACAGGTCTTCAATGTAAATTCACTTAAGGCAGGGAGGTAAAAAGCTATTCTAGAATCTTCTGGATCTTAATTACTTTTAGCTTAACACAATAAACATGCCAAATTGGCATATTTTGGGGCAGTCTATTCTGAACCTCTTTAACTACCAGTGAGTAGTTTAAGAGCAGCCAAGCATAACGGAGGTCTCCTGCTGCATGCTGACTTTTTGGCTTTGTTTCCTTAATCTGCCTTCCCAAATACAGGTCTCCTCAACTCTCTGGGGTCATTTGGTGAGCTGAAGGGCATGGCATCCCAGCAACCACTGCAGATTTCCAAATGCTACTGCCCTACTTAGAGTAATCAAAGAGTAGCTTTTGCCGATGCGATATCTTTGAGGATGACCACAACTCCTTTCCCTTACATTCCAGAGTTCTGGGAAATTCCCAGAGCACATAGGAAGCTCTCCGTTTTGCATTCCCTTCACCTTTCCATCAGGTGTCATGGGGGGAAAAATGGTTGCCAAGGGAGTTTCTGAGCTTTTGAATATGAGGCTCCCTTGTTAAAGCCTAGAACTTTGTTGGCATCTACATTTAGGGAGTGGAGGGAGAACATTTGCCCCCAGGGATATATGAACACCTTGTAATAACTGCTTCCTCTATTCTGCCTGCAACAATCTCCAAGGCTGGGGAATTTCTATGTCAAGGCTTTTAAAAATTTGATCATGGACCACCTGAAACTTGTTAAGATAGACATTTTGGGCACTCACCTCTGATTTAATCTCCGGAGATGGGGCTTTTGAACCTATACTTAAACAACTCCCCAGGTGATTTTTTTTGGGCACACTTAAGTTTGTGAGCCCCTGTGCTATGATCTGAAAATAATGTAGCTCTTATGTTTTTCCTAGGGCTAAAGCAATAATGTAGAGAAAGTAAAATGGCTTTTGACCTCAGGATTTTTAATATATTCACAAGCTAAATTGAAATGACAGCACCCTGGGAATTTTGCCTTTGGGCATGCTGTGCTTCACTTTATCCAGTCAGTTCCCTGGTGATCTTTTTTGACCTTAAAATGTTTTTAAAGCTCTTGACTTTGGGAAAGTTTCAAACAGGAATGTTCTTGATTTCAAAGTGCTCTGTAGCTGGGAGATTATTTCTGGCATGTCTCATAATGAGTTGAGGGTGAGGGAGGGGTAATCCTCCATAGGTGGTCCTATGAAACAGGCAATATTTTGATAATCCTGGCTGCTTTTTATTGTCATACTTAATATCTGTAAATAAACCTGTCTAACAATGCCTTGGATGTGTTTTCAGAATCCAGGAAAGAGTGTGTGTGTAGTGTGTCTTTTATCAACCTTCAGGGCAGGTGTAGGGTCTCCTTAAAGGCCACCATGGTTTCATCCTCTCCAGGCACTGCTGTCCACACACCTCCATCATCTACCTTAGTTGTTTTTTTCCCTCAGTCACTTGTGTGAAATACTCTCTGTTCTTCCTAAGTTCCTTCAGAGAAAATGGTAGCAGTTTGGAGACAATACCTGTGAGTCACCCAATACAGGTTTTTTTTTTTTTTTTTTTTTTTTTTTAAAGATTTATTTTTATTTATTTATACAAGCGCTGGGTACAGTCAGAAGCACGGGAGGGTGAGAGAATTCACCAGAGCCAGAGCGGGGAGCAGAGCAGGCAGAAGGACCGAAGTACACTGCTGAGGGGAGCAGCGGGCGGCAGGAGAGGTCTGCGCGCCATGTGGGACCCTCCTCCGGTGGCCGGGGAGCAGCCGGGGATCGAACCGGCGCTGCAGAGGCTGCGGGCAGCTTCGCAACCCAGCACTCAACCGCTGCGCCACCGGGGAGGCCCCCAATACAGGTTTGAATATAGTTCTGTTTGGGTCAAGATGGATGAACAAGATCTTCTAGAAGAAATATGCTATCTTAGGTTAACAGTTCCAGAGATAAGATTGAGGACATTCCCACATAAGGCTCTTCAAAGGGTACAGAGGTAAGCCCCATCCCTATTCTTGTCAAACTACCCATGCGGATGTATGATAAAGCAAGTCCACAAATGTTAGAGTAAGATAAACATCAAGAATAGGAGAAAACTGTGTTAGGGGAATAAAAAGAGCCGAAAATGTTTCACACTCTCTCCCAACCAGACCTGACCTCTTCCAAGCAATTCCAGGCATTTTCCGTAATACTAGCCCAGACCAGCTTTATTAGGCTATGGAATAGGCACTGGTGTGATTTTAGGCATGTCTCCCAGCCCCAAATAGCAGCTCTAGTGTGTTATTCTATTATGACTTTATTCTTCTAGGTCTTAAAAGTTTTCATTTCGGTGAGTTCTTCCTTTAACGTGGAAGCTTCTGATGGTGACTTAAGTCAAGTTGAACTAGTATTTGGTTATATCCTCAGGGTAAGAAAGAGGAACCTAATTCACAATTCAATGAGCACAAATGCCATCTGTGATGGCTTGGGATGGGAATTTGAGGGGAATTCAAATGAAGTGATAGGAGTAAGAGGGACCTGAAAGTTGCCTAGTTTACCTGTCAGAGACTAGTTGAAGTTATCCTTTGAGGTTTCCCACTGACAACGGGATCTATTTGATGGGCTTTAAATGGAATTAATGTAACCTTTTGTGGTAGACTTAAAAGTTAGTAATAGCATTTCCCATCAAAGACCTACAGTTTTGCCTTAACTTAGCAATTCTACTCTTACAAATTTAACACAATGAAATAATCATGAATGTGATTATTTGATTCATTCTTCACTATTTATTCCAACAGTTATTTATTGTGCATGTAGTACAGTGCAGGGACTGTTATGGGAATTGGGATTATAGCAATAATGAAAGTAGGCAAAATCCTTGACCACATGGAGTTTATGTGCTAGTTGGGAAGGATGGATAATAAACAAGACATTGTGTTACCAAGTCTCAAGGGCAGTTTTCAATCCACATTTTATTAGTTCTCTCAGTCTCTTCCTTCTAGAAATTCTTTATTTACTCGATTTCTGGGACTCTACATTCTCTTACCTTACTGCCTCTCTATCTTAGTGTTCTTTATTGGATCCTTTCTGATTTTCAATTGGTGGCCCCAAGAGCTAAATCTTCAAACATTTCTTTCCTCTTTCCCTAAACACCAATATGCTGATGATCCAAATTTATATATCCAGACCCCACTATTCCCCTGAATTCAAGACTTTTAAAACACAACTGCCTACTTAATATACCCACTGGCTATCTTCCCAGACGTGACCACAAAAATCATTTTTTATTTTCCACCCCAAACTTTTCTTATTTTAGTCTTTTCCTTCTCAGCTAATGGCAGCTTCATCCTTCCAATTACTAAGATAAAAACTTTGGAATCATCCTTGACTTCTTTCTTGCTCTTATAGTCCACATCTGATCCATCAGACTTGGCTACAAAGATGGCCATCACAGTACCATATATAACATGAAAATGTGGAAATGGTCTAATTGTTCAGAAGTGGGAGATTGGTTAAATGATAGTACTTCATGCAGCCATTAAAAATGATGTTGTAGGTTAGTAGGTTACTGTCTGGTGGCGTTTTTGTTATTTCAAACATCCTCAATAATAGAGAGCTGTGAATTCCATCACCCAGCTACAATCATCAACTCAGATCCTTTCTTCATTTTATCACCACTTATCTTCTATTTCATTATTGGATTGTTTTTAAGTAAATTCCAGACATTATATTATTTAATATTGACAAATTATATGCTTACATATAATTTAATAATATATTAAATAGCATATTTATTGATTGATAATTTAGTAATATGTTTTCTTATGTAATTTATGCAAATTATATAGTTTAGGTTGTTATGTTACAAAAGTGGCTTATAAAAATATGTAATATTGGGCCTCCCCGGTGGCGCGGCGGTTGAGAGCTGGTTGCGAAACTGCCCGCAGCCTCTGCAGCACTGGTTCGATCCCTGGCCGCTGGGCGAGGGTCCCACATGACATGCAGACCTCTCCTGCCACCCGCTGCTCCCCTCAGCAGTGTACTTCGGTCCTTCTGCCTGCTCTGCTCCCCGCTCTGGCTCTGGTGAATTCTCTCACCCTCCCGCGCTTCTGACTGTACCCAGTGCTTGTATAAATAAATAAATAAATAAATCTTTAAAAAAAAAAAAGTAGTATTATTTCATTTTCGTAATATATATCTGTGCATAGGAAAAACCTGACAGGATAGTTATCTCTGCACTGTGATATCATGAATAATTGGTGATATCTTCTTTCTCTTGTATATATTTCCCACAATGGACATGTATTACATGGGGATTGAGGGAAGATGTTGGTGCTAGATATTCTAGCTCTGTTCCTTCTAAATTTGATTACTGTAATTCAGGGTGGGTATTTCACTCTGTAAAACAGAAATAACTACTTTGTGAAGCTGAATATCCTTGTCTGTCAGCCTCTGATTTCTCTGTGGACAATCTACAATTAAAAATCTCCATGTTAGCATTTATGGTTATACAGGAAGCTGTTCTTTGCATTGGGCAGTATTTTGCAGCATCCACCCTTACCCTCACCTGTTGTAACCACCAAAAATGTCTTTAGAAATTGCCTAATATTCCCCGAGAGGCAAAATTAGCCCTGGTTGACAACCACTGCACTATTGCATGCGTACAAACTGAAATGTTTGGTGTCTAGGAGATTTGCAGTAAAAAATGTTCCATTTCACTCATTTTCCTGGCTGAAACCTCAAGGAGGATGCAATTTGTGATTTGATGAGAGCTGCTTTTGTGGTTTACTGACCTGCACATTTAATTTATCAACCTATGACTCAGTGGTTAATGATTATCTGCAATTTTGAAATACATCCAGAAACGACCAAGACAAGTTCAATTCTGTGAGAAAAGCAAAGGTCATGAATGAAAGATTGCTTGTCAGCTATGACAGTGATGAGTTAGATTTGTCTTGCCAGCCTACTAGCTGACCCATTTCACTATTCATGATCATCTGTGAAACAGGGAAATATTGTGTGGGAGTTAAACACGGGAGATTTCTTCCTAGAAAGTGAACGATGCTACATACACATAATTCCTTTTTATTAATAATAAATACATAGAGACAGTTGCAAAAGATAAAGGAGAAAGGGCATTACATATATTGCATTTTACTTAGATTCTTTTCCATAATGGAAACATTCCTAGAGAACCACAGAAATGAGACAAGGGAAAACATGAGGTCACCCGTTCTCTTCAAGAGCTACACTGTTCTGTGTGCCCCCTCTCCACACCAAACTCAGAGTCTTAGAATACCCTCCAATTTAGTAATGTAGAATACTTCCCAGGGAAAGTAACACAATAGATGAGCAGAAGGTATAAGCTAGTGGTATCGCAATCTCCAGAAGATTACTTAGTGGCATTGTGCTGATTTTGTACAAAAGAAACTTCTAGCAATGTCTACATCAGAAATCAGTGATACAGGATTACCGAATACAATACAAATTGTGTCTTAAATGGCTTTACAAAATTATAAACAATAGAATGCATTTGTGGATCTTGAATCTTAATATTGCTTCTTGCAATTGCTGGATACTCCAAATCCTCGAGAATACTGTATAAAATATTTATAAATCTCCTATACTTTCTCAGGTGTTCCTACATTGGAATCAATGGTCACATTTTGTTTTTCATGATAACTTCTGGGGTTTCTTTAAATGGTAAAAACAGTTATTCTTAATGGAGTTCCATGTGTGGGTCAGGAATTATTTAGGTACTGAACATAAAATATTTTATGCAGTCTTTGTAATTCTACCAGATATATAGCACTATTTATGCATGAGAAAACTGAAACTCAAAGAGGTTAAGTAGTTTGTCCAAAATCTCCTAACCTGTAAGTCAGGGTCCTGCTTCGGCATACAGTTCAAGTCTGACACTATACCTTATGTTGTTTAAATAGTCAGAGATGTGAGGTATTTCTCTTAGAGTTTGTGCCAAGAAGAAATGTACTTGAATTCTTTAAAACAGAGCTGATCTGCAAAGGCTGGAGAACTGCATCTTTGGGGAAGAAAAAGTCAATCATAAGGAAAGATTCAGGAGCCTGAGTATCTGATGTGGCAGGGAACGAGTTTAATTGGGTCGAGAAGTTTTGTTAAAGAGAGAAACTGCACCATTACTTTGTACAGTGACAAATTGGGTCTTTCTTTGACCAGGGGGATTTTAGAGATGGAGGCTTCCTACTGAAAATTCCCAAAATTCAAATTGGGGGTGGAGTTTCCTATTATCTTATGTAGATTGTTCCAGGGAGAAAGGGTGGCAGTGTGGGAGTGAGATAGACCCCTCCTAGTCTCACACAGGAACGTGGAAAATGCAAGCATAAAGCATGAAAAAAAAAAAAGCATAAAAAAAAATGTGGCCACAAACCCAAACCTAAAACCCAAACCCAGACCTCAAAGGGGTTGTGGGAAAGTGTTCTGCTAACTATTGAAAATGGAACAGCCAACACTGGACTTCAGGCTGAGAGCTTTCAGTCTGAATAATTAAGGTCAAGGTGGTGATGGAAATACCAGCTGGGGAGCATTTTGTGGAAAGATAAATTTGTCACTCTGTATCTCTGCAAGACAGCAGGGAGGTGTGTGTTTGGGGCTAAATTAATTTGATTTACATCATGCCATGGCAACTTCTGTTCCCTCTCTAGCTGCTGTCAGATGTCTTTAGTGGGCTTTTCCCCTCTCCTTCGCCCCCACACATTTCATAACACGGAGAGAAAGCATGGATTTGCTGCAGGCAGAATTTAGAAATGGAATAACTCTAATTTGATTATTCTGCATTGAGTGCTAATCTCTTCTCCCCCTCTCCCTTTTCTTCTTGAGGGGAGAAGTTGTAAACCTGAGCATAAGCGCGATTTCTTTTTATATTGTGCTTACTGGCACAAACTGCTTGACAATCAGAACTTGTTCCTTGTAGCAAGGGACCTGGCAGAGCACCTACCCTCCTGTGTTTCTGCAACAATGCTAGTACTAGAAAATGAAGTTACGGTCCAGAATCCAGTTAGGAATGTGCCTGTTCTGGCCATGCAGCTTTCAACCCCGCCAGGCTCGGGAAGCCTGGAGCTCGAGGTGGGGGTTCGGGTTCTTGCTCAGCCCAGTTATCTGCACCGCGGGGACCCCCGCCCGGCTCCGTCGCCCCTGGCCCCTGGTTACTTCCAGCGGCCTGGCGCGCTCGACTGGGCAGGATAAGGTTACACCGAGGCTTCCTAGGAGGAGAGGAAGGAAGGCGGGTCCGAGCCCCCGCCCCGGCCCGCGAGGGAGTTCCCTCAGCTGGCAGTTGAGGCCCACGGGGCCGCATCCTCGCTGCCGGCCGGGCGCCACGCGCGGGGGGCTGGGGGCACCCGGGGGGCTGGCCCCCGCCATGGCGCGCGAGAGGCCGCCCGGGAGAGGCTGCGGAGCCTGGCGCCGGTGTCTGTTCGGGGCCGCGCTGCTGCTCGGCCTGAGGCTCTGCGCAGAGCTGGGGCGCTTCGGGCCGCACACCCCAACCCGCAGCGCCCAGGCGGGCCCCGCACCCCAGCCGCCGGGGCCGCACCTGCAGCCCGCGGCCGGCCCTCCGCGGGGCGTTAGCAGGAGGCAGGTGACCTACGTGCGCAGCGGGCGCCGGACGCCCGAGCCCGGCTGCTGCGCCCCGCGCGCGCTTCCCCGCCGGAAGGTCAGTTGCAAACGGTGCAGGTCGGGGCCTGAGACTCGAGCCTTCCTCCCCGACGGCGCTACGGTTCCTCCTCTGGGGGTTCCTCCTCTGCGGGTTCCTCAGGTCACCCCCCTAACACCTTCCAAAAATTCTGCTGCTGTTTCTCTTACCCTTGGCGCTCAACCCTGCCCCGCTCCTGCAGAGCCCCGATAATTAAGTGGGACAGAGCGACGTTCACGCAATAATCGACCCACATTTGCTAATTTCTGCCGTGCAGCCGCCCCCTGCTGCGCGGACATCCGGTGCCGACCACAAAGCCCTTCTCGCGCGCAGGTTTCGTGTTAGTGATGGGAGGGTGAGGGTGGGGGTGGCTGGCCAAGAAGGAGTTGTGCTTTTATCTTCTGTGCGTCTCCCAGTTTTCTCGAGTTTTGGACAAAGCTGAGCGGGTGTCCACTGCAAATTGCTTTTCCGTTGCCTTCATCACGTCTTGAAGATCCACTTCGCAGCCGAATTTTTCTTGAATGTGCAGACTTTGCAGGGCGGTTGGCAGGTGAGAAGTGGAGCCCCCAGCACCACTTAATGGAGAGTTAATTGGAACCTCTAGGTCTGAAGTAATAACCTGGGCTTGTCTTACAACACTCGACAGTGTTGCTCTTCTTACCTCATTAACTTCTTGGCTCACACCTCGTGGAATAGTTCAATTTTAACCTCTGATTGTTGCACCTCTGGCCTCCTACCCTCCTTTCCGAGCGCAGTGATTTACATGATACTTGGCAATGAAAAGATTAAGAACTGCAGGTATAAGCCTGCCTGGTCCTTACACCCATCACCCCCAAGTACGTCCATCTGTCCTCTGGGGCCTTGTCTTTTGGTTGCCTGGCTTCTCTTTTAAAAACTTAAAAAAAAAAAAATTATTTATTTATACAAGCACTGGATACAGTCAGAAGCGCGGGAGGGTGAGAGAATTCACCAGAGCCAGAGCGGGGAGCAGAGCAGGCAGAAGGACCGAAGTACATTGCTGAGGGGAGCAGCGGGCGGCAGGAGAGGTCTGCGCGCCTTGTGGGACCCTCCTCTGGTGGCCGGGGAGCAGCCGGGGATCAGCCGGGGATCGAACCGGCGCTGCAGAGGCTGCGGGCAGCTTCGCAACCCAGCGCTCAACCACTGCGCCACCGGGGAGGCCCTTAAAAACTTTTTAAAAATATTCCCTCTCCTCCTTCACCATCTCCTGGGGGAAAGAAAGAAACTCTTCCTTCCATTCTGCTTTCTTTAGCTTCCCAACTTTTTTGACCTACTGTTCAGTATCACCTCCTCATCCATCTCTTGCACTGCTTTCTTTCCTGCTTCCTCTTCTTGGTACTCTTTCTTTTCATACCACTGATGTTCCACTCTCTGTCATCAGTGTTGTCTTCTTGGACAAACTCAATCCTCCCTGCCCCCCCCCCAAACCTTATTTCCTATGTAAAGTCTTAATTTGTTCTTCCAGAAGAATGCAGCCACTTCCTTATTTATGCACCTAACACAATTTTCATGATACCATATTTGCATTTGGTACACATTTGCCCAGAGACTTACTAGGCTCCCTATGCTGCATCTGGAATGGGAGGCACAAAATAAGTTCAATATTCCAGAGGGGGAGGTGCTCAGTACATTAATGTGACCAATGCCATAGGGAAGGTCTTGAATCCAGTCTTGGGACTCAAGAAAGGTTAACAGGGATGGGACAGTTGGTCTAGCTACTGATATTTCCTAAGAGCTCAGGTTTTTTTGTCCTTCTGGATGTTCCTCTGGGTGTCTTTTGTCCTTCTGGTGCCCCATCCCTGATACCCTTGACCCTGCCCTGCACTTCTTCACATCCACTCTCAGCCTCCATTGTTTCTATTGACACCTTCAAGAATCACTTTTAAACCTTAGTCTTCATTTCAGACAACACTGTTGATACCTGGAACCAGTCCTGCAAGTGGAAAGGTTTGGACTGCATAGGCTCGGAAGAGCACTGGAGAGCAAGTTCGCATGCGCCACTCTAGGTGGTTGCTGCTGTGACCTGACGCAAAATCATGGCTTAGATGGGCAGTTGAAGTGGAAGTGTGACAAGTGGTCTGATTCTGAATATTTGGAAAGAAGATGAGGGAGGAGTAGTTTTATTTAGTTTTTTTGTTTTGTTTGTTTTGAGGGGAATGGATGGAAATCAGGAGTCTGTTTTTAAATATGTTGAGTTGGAGATATCCTTTAGACATCCAGTTGGACGTGTCAAATAAGCAGCTGGACATATGAGCCTGGAGTTGAAGGAGTGTCCAGGATGAAGACGGAGACATGGGAATCATCGGTATGCAAGTTGCTTCAAAGCCAGGAGACTGTAGGAGATCAACCAGGGAGTAGGGGTAGTTAATGAGGTGGAGACAGGCACCAGAGCGCTGGGGCTCGGTTTTATTAAAATTAAAATAGAAACAAAGAAAGGCACTATTTGCATAGAGTCCGGCATATTGTGAGCATGTGATAACAGTAGCTTTAATTTTCGCTCATCTATCCTGAGCCTTTAGCCTCAGCCATTCTCTTACTATAATTTGTTATAACCCATTCTCATTCCTTTGACTTTGCTGATTCCTTCACCTGCAGGGCTCCTATCTTCCTGTTCTGTGATTCACACCCTGTTCATCCTTGAATATCCAGGTCAAGGAATATCACCTGGAAACCTTCCCATACCAGTTCTCTATCCATGCTGATCTTCCCCTGGTCCGGAGTGATGACAGAAATGCATTCTGACTTGTGATTTCTTTTGCACATGTTGTGACCTGGTAATCCATTTCAGAGAGAATGTTTTGTCTACAGAGTTGTTCTTAATGGAAAGGATCACATTGCTGTTGGTGACTCCTAGTAAATGCTCACTTCTGAGACACGAATATGTAAAAAATAAAAGAACCTTTCTACATCAATCTGATGGGTAATTTTTGCTACCCTAAAAATTCAGGAAACCATTAAAAAAGGCAAAGCAAATTTATTTGGAATAAAAAAAATCGTATTTGAGGCATACAGATTTAGATAGAACCGATAATGTTTCCCAAGAAGGGATAAAAGTTGAGGTGTTTGGGGAAGAAACAGATGAAATAGGTGGTTAAAAAAAAGAATGTTAACAAGTCTAAAATGTTTTTGGCTATACATACTCTGTTACGGATTCTCTTCTCTGGTAAAAACTCCATCATCATCCGTCCTTGTGATCCAGAAGACTTCTCAAACAATTGTTTGTTTGATGGTTTCTGAAAACAGTTGCTTTATTTGGACAAGTCTAAAGGTCTTTGGCCCAGAACAAACATGACTGATAATGCAATTTCTCCATAATCACTGCTACCTGGCTCCATTTTTAAGATGGCTCCACAAATGTCAACTTTTCACACTCTAAATGTCTTTAGTTAAAAATATATAAGGAAGAAGTGAGCTTATTGCTATTTTTAAAACATTTGTTTGTACCTTCCTCAGGAAAAATTTTCCCCTTGATTTATTTCTCCCTAGCCATTCTGACGTCCCCAGATTCTTAGATAGTAGGAATCTTGAATTTGTTCAAGATTTTATTTTCCCGTTTATTTCACAGTTGAGTTAAAATGTTCCTCAAAAGTGGAAAGGTCAGTTATCTAATGTGTTTTGGAAACAGATCTCTTAGCTTTCTGGGATACATCTTGTTCTTTTTTAGTCATTCATCAAGACATGATAAAATAGAAGCTGAATGCACTATTAAAAAATTCATATAGTTAAACTTGGGAAGTTATGTGTTAAACTGCTTGCATCTTATTTAATTTTTTTTTTGTTGTTAAGAATGAAAACAATATTAGTTAGGATCTTGGTTACTTTGCCATAGGCACCTACTAGATTGGTGAAGGGGAACAAGTTCCATTCTATTTTGAGGATGGCTTTCTGGGTGGATGAAAACCTACATGAAATAATTGGGTTGCCAAGTGTTTCTTGTCAACATGCTTCCTTTGCAGGTGTTGGAGGCACAAAAATTCAGCAATTATATTGCCACTTTAATCATAGCTTATACTGCTCTTAAAGAAAATAATCTGTTATAAAAAAGAGAAGTGTAGTCCTCATATAATTCTTTCCCTCTCCCCCCATCTCCTCCTTTCTCCTAACTGTGCAAGAATTAGCTTTAAATATTAAATCCTCTTTGGCATCAGGGATTCTAATCTTAGAGCATTGTAAAGTGAGAGTAAATGATACATGATGGATAGATACTCCCTTTTTTGATTAGGATTACCTGGCAGCACATACATTTTGGTATATTACAGAAGCTTTAAGGGTTTTACCAGACTTCTTAGTCTCCAGATTTTGCATACTGCTACACATGCATAAAAATCGGTCGCCTCCTTGACTCCAGGCTAGTCTCCTAGGCATTCACCCTGGATCACTCTAATTCTTTTTCTTTACTTTCTTTTTTCTGCTTTTTTTCTGTGTTTCTTTTTGGTTTTTCTTTTTTAAATAAACCTTTACTATGAGTCCTGGGGAAAGGGGGGACTTTTGAGGGACTAGGACATAGTCTCCATGCTTTATGCTTCTTTATGAGGACTTGGGTTGATGTTTCTTTTCAGGTTGGCACTCCCCCTACAAGACAGCAGCAAAATATATGGCTCATTTGCACAGAAGAGGCACTCATATAGGAGCCAAACTTCTTGAAGAATTTTTTTCTCTCTTATTGGAGATATTTTACTTGACATTTAATATGTTGGATAGAAAAGTGACTTCTGAGTCACAGAGCTACAGATCTCAGTGATGTTCTGGCTTGGTTTGTTAGTTATAGTTCCTTTGGAACAATATGTCAGAAAAAAAATAGTAGCTGTTTCCTCTTCTCTTGAAAAACCATATGGCAAAACTTGGTCTTTCTTCATCACTTCTGGCTGTGCTCTCCATTTTCTAATTCTGTGATTGTCATCAAAGAGAAAAGATGGCATAATATGTCCCTTGATATATCCAGTTGTCTAAAATGTACTGATTCTTTTCAAAATACTTGAAGGTAGGCTTGAATTGCATGTAAAATATGGCCCAGCTGTAGTTTTCAGCTCCTTGGGTTTTTGCTGTGTACCCACACTTCTGTTCTTTAGGGAACAACATTAATCAGTCCTCTCACACTGTCCTCAGGAGGCAAAGCATTTTCATTTTAAACAAAGTCATTGAGGGTAATTGAATGCATTCCACAATATATGTGGGTGTGAAATAGCAGTTGCTTAGTTTCACAGAGAAAAGCAGGTTTTGATTAAAAGTTTGATGTGCTTTAGGTGGGGAATAGGCCTCTGTATTCCTTTTCCGCCTGCGGCTCCTTGGAGAGCTCTGTGGGGAAAGGCACAGTTAAGGGAGGCTCCATTGTTTTTCAACAGTTGGTGGAGGAGAATTTTGGATTTTGTGTGTTATTTGCCCAGTCCATTTTCTCCAAGGAAAAGAAAGCCCTATCAGTTTTCACGAGTTGGATTTCCTTTTTAGTCTGAAGAGACTCAGAGCCGTGAAGAGAATCAGAGACTGTCAAGGGTGATAGGCATTGAGGTTTTCCATTTGTGCTGTGATACCTTTGGAGTCCTGGTGCTTATAAGGAGCTTGGCTTTTAGTCTGTGATTCATAGAAAGTCACAGGAGCCTGCTTTGTTTAACATGAGAGGCACACATCTACCAGCAATGATAAGCCTCTTTCAAAAGCAGCCACTGAGTTCTTTAGGTAGCTCATATTATTGGCTTGTGGCATTTTCTGCTAAAAGAAGGTGGGAAATTTTGCTGTCCAAGAGAATTTTTCTCCTGCTCAAATGATTAAAACAAAATTGAGTTGGGCCTCCCCGGTGGCGCAGCGGTTGAGTGCTGGGTTGCGAAGCTGCCGGCGACCTCTGCGGCGCAGCGGTTCGATCCCCGGCTGCTCCCCGGCCACCAGAGGAGGGTCCCACATGGTGCGCAGACCTCTCCTGCCGCCCGCTGCTCCCCTCAGCAGTGTACTTCGGTCCTTCTGCCTGCTCTGCTCCCCGCTCTGGCTCTGGTGAATTCTCTCGCCCTCCCGCGCTTCTGACTGTACCCAGTGCATGTATAAACAAAACAAACAAACAAACAAATAAATAAATAAAAACATGCCTCTATAAATAAAAAAAAAAAAATGTGTTTAAAACAAAATTGAGTTTTATGAGTCTTGTAGTCTAGGACCATATGTAATTTATTTATTTATTTTTAAAGATTTATTTATTTATACAAGAACTGGGGTACAGTCAGAGGTGCGGGAGGGTGAGAGAATTTACCAGAAACAGAGCAGGGAGCAGAACAGACAGACAGATGGAAGACACTGCTGAGGGGAGCAGAGGGCGGGGCAGGAGAGGTCTGCCGCGCCATGTGGGTTTCTCCCTGACCAGCCGGGAATCGAACCCACACTGCAGAGGGTGCGGACAGCTTCACAGCGTGGTGCTTAACCCGCTGTACCACCGGGGAGGCCCCATATGTAATTTAAACTAATAAATAGCAAATTAGGTTGCTAGTTGATGATTCAGGAGGTAAATTTGGCCTGTGAAGATTTTGTTTGAACCACACAGGGCTTGAAGTATTTGAACATAATTACCTTTCTTTTTCTTTTTCATAAAAGAACTGGGGTGTAGGCCAGCAGTGTTGGGGAGGTGAACGGAATCACCAGAGACAGAGTGGGGAGCAGAACAGGCAGATTTACTGAAATACATTGCTAAGGGAGCAGCAGGCAAGATAGGAGATATCTGCTGTGCCATGGGTTAGCTACTTTGCCTGGAATCGAACTCAGGCTGTAGGGATGATAGCGCTGAGACTTAACCCCTAGGTCATTAGGGAGGTCTAACTTAAATACCTTTAATGGGGCATCAGGTGTTCAGTTGAATCCAGCTCAGCATTCTCTCCACTGACATTACCGGCCTGATCTTGGAAGGCACTGGAGGTTGCGACCCTAAGCCGATGTCAAAAGTAGCAATTGTTTTACCTAAAAAGAGACACGTGAGGTTAATGCTGCTAAGCTCAGTGGCAGCATGGCACATAAATTGCACAGAAGCCTAAGGTTCTTTTATGTCATTCCTATTAAAGAAAGATGAGTTAGCTAAGGCCAGAGATATTGGGGGAGTAAGATTGTACATCTCAACTGAAATAATCACCACTGTGAAGCAAATTCAAAGTTCAGTGAAAGGGAAATTTATGAGAGGTTATGCAGAGCCAAACTGAAGACCCAGCTGGGGAGACCAGTGTCAGATTACTTTGAGTGACTGGCTGCCACCTTTCGGTTTTTTGGCCTCTGTTTACATAGGTAAGATATAGGCACAGGAAGAATACAAAACTGCTTTTTAAAAATTCTGAACAAAAGAAAGAAGGTATCAAGTTGATTTGTAACATTTTCAGTTAATTAAAGTAGGTTAGTGCCTAACAAAGTTAATTATTTGATAAAAGAGCACTGTTGATAACATCAAAACAATTCCTTTATCTTATGGTGCTGAATTAACCAGAACTCTGTTTGGGAAGATGTAAGGACCAAAGTCTATTTGAATCTCTTATTCTAAAAGCTTCCTCTAGATGTGAGACACATTCAGGCTATTATCACATGCTCCTTCTTCCTGCAGCTGGCAAACATGATTGGGGTTTGGTCTGTGGACTTTTCCAACCATTTCTTTGTTTCTCACCACAGGATTCTTCATAGCAAACAAGAGCCATTGTTCTGCCAACTCCTACCTCTTGAGGCAGTCCTGGGAAGGTGGAGGTAGACATTTCCCAACAGAAGAAGATGTAGAATTTTCTTTTCTTGGTATACATAGGGGTGTACACTTAATGTAGTGTTCTTTTGGTTATAAACAAGTAAAATTACCTCGCTTACGCAAAGAAAAAAAAAAGTTAAAGAAATTTATTGGGAAAACTTGGAAATTTCTCACTGGGGTGGAGAGGAGTTAAATGACCACCAGATGGGGGAGAAAGGGACTAGGATTTCTCAGAAAAGTCAGCTCTCCACATTCCTTGACCTTCTCCCTAAGTGTTACTCACCTCCTTCGACTCGCAGCTGGTCTCCTAGATCTTCACCCTGGATTGGCCATTTCTAGTCACAAGCTGCAAACATAGACCAAGGGCCGCTTTCTCTGTCCTGGAAACCATTATTCTTAGAGAAGTGGGAAACCTTCTCTAAATTATTCAAAGAAGTCAGATCCTTGGGATTCCTTAACCATTCAGTACAATTATTCCAGTTTTGCCCTTAGGTTTTTGTTTTTTCATCTTACTTTGTTCTTCCAACTAGTCCCACTCAGGGATCTTGGGCCTGGCATCTAGAAATAGAATATAGGGGTTTTTCTTTGTTTTTAATTTTTAAAAATAATCCCAGAGTTTAGTGCCCCTTCCTCTCTCTATGTGTGTTCCTTGGCTAGCTATCTAGATGTATTCTTATAGAAAATCTTATTTCCACGTAGTGTCTGGTAATAAGTTGGCAAAAAAATCTGATCTTGTCATTCAGTTGGGTAGAGGTGCATGGGATCTATGTCCATGCAATATTTTTTCTTTTTCTTTTTAAGTAAAAAGTTATTTGTGAGAACTTTCAGTAGAGAAAGTAAATATAATCAGTATTCAGTCCATAACCCCCGTTAGGGGGTCTCAAGCCAAAGTTAGAGTCTTAAGCTCATTGTTTTTTTTTTTTTTTTTCCATCTATATGGAGAGTTACTTTGCCCCCCACCCCCCAAAAAGAAAAGAAATGAAAAGAAAATCTCTCGGGGCATCTGAATATTTATTGCTCCCTTTGAAACTGTCTAGTTTGAGATTCTTTTAACATCTGGTTACTTCTGTATCAGGACTGTCTTGGTTGCAAGTTACAGAACCCAATGAAAATAGTAAAGCCATGTGTTCTTTGGAAGGGTGCTCCAGTAGAACTGAAGACAAAGCTGTAGACACCAGGAAGACTCTCGGAACTTGGTTACAGAGTAAAATGAGCACTGATGACCTTAGTTATCTGTTGTCATAGATGTAGTGGGTATTTATTATTCTTTTCTGCCATACCTTTGAATGCCCTTCTTGTGTTTGAGGAATTCTCCATCTTTCTGCAAAAAAAAAAAAATTTCTACTTTTCCTTGTACGTCGTGTGACTGAGGCTTCACCATTCAGATATACCTGCATGAGAGTTTAGATTGTACCTTAGTGATTCAAAGAAGCAGGTGGGACACGGTGACTGAAGTTCTAGCAGAGGTTTTTGGCACCCGGGGTGGTGACGTGAGTGTTGGTGTCTGTTTCTAGTGGGGGGTGGGGCAGTGCTCTCTGCACTCAGCTACGATGATGTTCCTGCTCTTGAGATTCTGTAAGCTAAGAAATCAATTCCTTTTCAACTTCACTTGCCAGAGTGTTTTCTATTGTTTACTAGTAAGAACCTTGACAGATCAATAAATTAGAACTGGCTGTTTGGAAGCTTACAACTGTGGCTTTCCCTTTTTCAATTTTGCTTTAGTCTATTTAATTCAGATTTTGGAACATGATTGGGGTCCCAGGGAACCATGGGCTGAGAGACCTTCCCCTGACAATATAATAACATTTAGCTTCGACACAAAATGACACAGATCTGCTAACTTATCACTGGAGACATCAGGCCCCTTTTCATGGTGACATTTGTCAGTGTATTGGGCAGGAGGCACATGTTTACGTCGAGATCACAATCAACCCTCAACTTTCAGGGCTCAAATTAATGGGTGTTTATTTCTTGCTCATGCTCCATTGCTTATGGGTGGGGTATGGGTATTGCTCTGTGCAGTCATGGTCCTCTCCCGAGACCCCAGGCTGGTAGCACAGCCACCATCTGGAACATTGCCTGGGCAGCTGGGTGGGTGCTCTGGAGAGTGTCACATGGTATTATTAAATGTCCTGGCTGGAAGCCACACATGCCACTGCTGCACTGCTGCTCATGATCTGGAACGTGCCAGAGATGGTCTCTGGGCCCTACCTAATGCAAGAGATCAGAGGTCTGCTGTGTGCTCAGAAGTCAGAGAGCTATAAAAGTTTGGTGAGCAGCACTTAAGGCCATCACAGTAAGGTAGCCCTTCAATCATCCATATCTAAATGGACATAGCTTAGGTTCTGTTTCATGTTTGCTGTTTTGAATGCCTCACTGAAACTGCACATTCGGCAGTATTAAATAAAGCACGGGAGGTTCTTTTTCAGGGGACCTAGATCTAAAATGAAGCAGACGTCTGAATTTAGCAGAACAGTAAAATAAAGCAAGACTTGACTTACATCTTGTAAACAGTGCCGTGGTATGTCCTGGAGTTTGTTAAATGCAGTGAGTCTTGCTCACTTTGTTTATGTTAGATGCTTTACATGGAGCAGTTATAGGATGATGGTGTGCAGGTCTTTTTTTTTTTTTCTCCTGGGAAAAGAGGCAAGTTATGGCGATATATAAAGCCATAAATGTAAATGAACTAAAGGCCTCTAGTGAGATGATTCAAACTCCATGTTTAATTCCATCTTCATGGAGATTGCTTGCTCATTTTTAGTTGGAACAAGTTGAGAGACTTCCAAGTGTGTTTTCGGCCTCTGGCCACAAAATCAGAGGCTACATTTGTGTTGCTTCAAGTTTGCTTTTAGTTTTTTTTTTTTTTGCCTACTTTGGGTGGAGCACAGAAAATCACTTAAAATCTTAATTAGCAAAATGCACAACCATCAAGTGCAGAGTGATTAGGGCACGTGTAGAAGGAGCCTCTTCATTCAGCAGTTTAAGGGGCAGAACATGAGAGAAGCCAGCAAAGTCACACATACCTTCCTTGGAGACCTAACTATGTGGACTTAACAAATGTCATGAAAATCCTTCACTATATGCAGCATTACCTATAAGATGGGCTCATATTTTTTACACTTGAGATCAGATATTTAAATTCTTCTCTGGGCCTCCCTGGTAGTGCAGGTGGTTGAGCGCAGCGCTGTGAAGCTGTCTGCAGCCTCTACAGTGCCGGTTCTGTCCCCGTTGGCCACGGAGCAACCTACATGGCGTGGCAGACCTCTCCAATATTGCCCTCTGCTCCCCTTATCAGTGTATTTCGTCAGTCTGCCTGTTCTGTTCCCCACTCTGTCTGTGGTGAATCCTCTCTCCCTCCCCTCCCGCACATCTGGCCTGTACCCTGGTTCTTATATAAATAAATTTAAATCTTTTAAAAAAATAAATTCTGCTCCTCTGCTTACTGGATTTAGTTTCCTTCTCTGGAAAATGGTAGTACTTGACTGACAGAATTGTGAAGATTTAGACAAAGTCATGTTGGTGTATGTAGATGGCACTTGGGAAGGTTGACTCTTGAACCCTTGAACACTTCCCAGTGGAAAATCCAGGTTAACTTTTGACTTTGCAAAACTTAATTAAGTCATCCCTGATATCTTCAGGGAATTGTTTTCATGGTGCCACTTATCCTTCACCCCTCACAGCCTCCCAGGCAGAGACCAAAATCACTGGAGGTTCAAGTCCCTTAGAGTCAGCTCTCTTAGTTTCACATTCTTGGGTTCAACCAACCAAATCTGACATCCAAGGTTGGAATTTGTTAATGCAGAATCCATGGATAGAAAAAGTCTGCGTGTAAGTGGATGAAGTCCAAACCTGTGTTCTCAAGAGTCAATGGTTGTAACTAAGTGCAGATCATCTCTGTCCATTTTGTGTTGCCAGCTGGGATGCTGGTTTCTGAACATCAAAAAGGCATAGATGAGATATAAAACCCAATATTCACTGGAATTTTACTTTTATGCTTGAAATTTAAAGCATGTATAATATGATCAGCCATCAAATGTGTGATGTACATGTATTTTTTCATTATTTATTTATTATAGAGGCATGTTTTTATTTGTTTGTTTGTTTATACATGCACTGGGTACAGTCAGAAGCGCGGGAGGGCGAGAGAATTCACCAGAGCCAGAGTGGGGAGCAGAGCAGGCTGAAGGACCAAAGTACACTGCTGAGGGGAGCAGCGGGCGGCAGGAGAGGTCTGCTGCGCCATGTGGGACCCTCCTCTGATGGCCGGGGAGCAGCCGGGGATAGAACCGGCGCTGCAGAGGCCGCGGGCAGCTTTGCAACCCAGCGCTCAACCGCTGCGCCACCGGGGAGGCCCGATGTACATGTATTTTTAATCTTAAATGAAAGCTTGCAATAGCTAGCAAAATTCAGTTAGCATCTTTGTTATAAATGTATTCCCCATAGAATGCATTTGCTATAAAATTGTTAAGTCTTACCTGTTCACTTTGGTTTGTGATTCCCCCCAAGCGGGGGGGGGGGGGGGAAACTTAGTGTCTTTTATAACATGCTGTTAAATTCAGCCTGTATTAGGATTGACTATATGAATGTGTTTCCAAGCTTTAGAAATAGAATTTTCATGGAAAAGAATGTTTACTAATCTCCTACTAACTGTGTCACTTACTATATAACTCTGCTACTTCTTTAGTTCAGGAGAGGTCATTGGCATTGCAGGTGAAAGAGTTAATTGCTACGCTATTGTTCTTGTCCACATTTTCGCCGATGAAGTGCTTCTTCTTATTCTTGATACTTTAGGTGCATTTTAAAGATAAACTCAATTTAACCAGCCCAACAACCAAAATATAAGCAGGGCTCCTGCACACATGGTATTATGGAAATATAAGGTCTTTAGGAAACATCCAATGTTAGTGGGACAGGAGGAGTGGCCACCATGCTAGGGGAGTTACATATATTCTTTCAGTTACTTCTCTCACAAACAAACCTGTGAGGTAGGAATTGTCCTCATTTTACAGACAGGAAGCAGATACCAGGAGACATCAGTACATTTGGAGATGATGTAGCTATAATGGATGGAATAAGGCTTAAATGAAAAATTCATGGCGTGTTCAGTTTGTCTCCTGGGATGCACAACTAACAATGAATTGTCACATTAAAGTAGATTTACTAGATAAAATGAAAATCTTTTTGTAAACAAAGGATACAATAAAGTTAAAAGGCAAATTATGGACTGGGAGAAGATATTCACAATGCATATCACCAATAAAAGATTAATATTTAAAATTTCAAAAGAACACTAACAAAACAGTAAGAAAAAGATCACAGAAGAGGGAATAGCCATGGAATTTAATAGGAATTGGCAGAAAAGAAAACCTAAAATACCAAGTACATATGTATTTGTATATTTGTGTGCATACGTATGTATATATGTATATATGTATGTATGTGTATATGTATATATGTGTGTGCTTGTATATATGCATGCATGTATATATGTTCATGTGCACACACACATATAGGTTATACATGAGTTTATATATGTGTGTGTATGTAAGTTTTCTTGCCCATTGGAACTTTCTTACTGACTATATTGGTTTTTTTAGGCTGCTGTTCCATTGATCCTGCTTCTTTATTCTAGACATCAATTCCTTTCTTCCATTCTCAAGCTTTCAAACCTGTATTCTCTACCCTATTCTGCTGAGCTTCCAGCAACAAATCCTACATACATGTCATTTTTGTACTCAGGTGATTTAGCTCCCTCTGTTTTCCTCTCTCCTTCCAAGCCTGACCTAGAGATAATTCTGCAACTCTGGCAGGAAGGCAGAAGTAGCTACAAACAGTCATAGTCTTAAAAAAAAATCATGTTTTCTCCATCCTTGCTACTATCTGGCAATTCATATAATATGCTTGGCACAGCACCTCAGGTGTTGTGGGCACAGATCGCATGTTGATTGTTATTACTGGGATGATTGTGTAAACTTAGGTCCAGTGCTGATCCCCCATCCTGGTGATGGCTACTGCTCTTTTATGGTATAGGGGAAACGTAGTATTAGTGGCATTTTGGGGTCAGCACTATGTTTTTTCATGCGGAATCCCTTTTTTCCTTCATACACATCTGCATTTTCCTCTTTGACTTTTAACTTTTGTCTGCCATGGCAATGAGGCTGCTGACATGAACATTGGGGTTCAAGAGTACCTTGAAATGACCTAACAATTACTCTTCTAGGATATACCCAAGAGAATCAAAGAGATATTTTCTCACAAAACTTGTACACAAATATTTATAGCAGCATGAGTCATAAGAGGCAGAATTTGGAAGCAACATAAATGTTCATCAACTGATGAATGGGTACACAAAATGTGGTATATCCATATAATGGAATACAATACAGCTATATAAAGGAATGAAGTCCTAACACATGCTACAGCATGGGTGAACCTTGAAAACAATGCTAATTGAAAGAAGACAGTCTTCAAAGACCGTATGTTGCATTACACTATTTTAATAAAATAGATTAGGCAAATTTATGGAGATAGGAAAGGGGCTAATGGTTGCCAGGGGCTGGGGGTGGAAGGAAGGAGGAATGACTGCTACTAGGAACAGGGATTCTTTTTGAGTTGATAAAAATATTCTGAAACTAGATAGTGATGATGGCTGTACAATCTGTGTCTATATTACAAGTCATTGAATTGTTTATTTTAAAATGGTAAATTTCATTGAATAAGAATTATATCTGAGTTAAAAAATGCTGAGAAGTCTATGGGGTGAATGACAGGTGTGAAACTACCTGTTTTTTGCTATTTAGGTAAAGGTGAATTTACTGTGAGCGTTCCCTGGGAGCCCAGCCTGATTTTGCTCACTCCTGGGCTTGGGAGTTTTCAGTCTGTTTCGTTCTTAGGAAGCACCTGACTTGGCCTCTTAGGAGTGGGCACCTGGATACTTATGAACTTCCTGTTGTTCACTCTCCCAGTAGCTTCCCATATTCTGCAGATGCATTGCAGAATCAGACACATGCAGTCTGGCAAGAGGAACCCAGATATTGCTTGCTATTTGCCAGATAAGGGAGAACTGTAAGCTTGCTTGACAAATAGTACATCAGCTTTTTGTGTAAAGCACTGACACAGAGCAAAGGGATTTGTCAAAAGATGTGACTGAATACCTGTCCACCCATTGCACTTACATGTGTGAGTTACTTTTTAAAGATTTATTTATTTATTTATACAAGAACTGGGTACAGGCCAGATGTGCGGGAGGGTGAGAGGATTCACCAGAGACAGAGTGGGGAACAGAACAGGCAGACTGACAAAATACACTGCTGAGGGGAGCAGTGGGTGAGACAGGAGAGGTCTGCCACACCATGTGAGTTTCTCCACAGCTGGCGGGGATCGAACTGGCGCTTCAGAGGCTGTGGACAGCTTCACAGTGCTGCGCTCAACCACCTGCACCACCAGGGAGGCCCGACTTCATCTACTCTGGCTCTTCCTTCTCACCTTCATTTTCACCCATATGTCCCTTGTCCCCTCATTTGTAATGATTTGTGTGCAGGGAGCATGCTATACATTTTGGAGGGTGTTTGTATTGGCGGGAACAACAGTTATACCAACACCTCACTACTTTTATATAACTCTTCCCAGCTTGTAAAGGCTTGTTCTGTTGTTATCCCAAGTGGTTCTCATAATAGTCTTAAGAATGAGGTGGATTTATTTCCATCCTACCAAGATTGAATCTGTGGACTGGTTCAAGGTAAACAGGGATTATAACACATGTTGGCTGAGGGCATATTTAATATTGTTTCTATTCTGTACTGTGGCTACTTCCTTGTGGAATTCTGAATGTCAGAAAAATATGTTGATTTCTGTAGCTTTTAAGTTTGATATTAAAGTTTCTCAGATATTTTCCAAGTCAACTAATATATTTTTAAGCTTAATTTTAGCAATTTTGTCAGGTTGAAATTTCAAGCATGCCTTAAATTGCTAAAGAACAAATCTGAACTGATTATATAATTAGGATCTGGAATGTACTTTTGTATAGTGAATATTCATTTTGTACAGAAATAGTAAAAAAATGGCTTATTTAACTAATGTGCACTTAGAGGACATCAACCTCAATCAGGAGAAGCAGACAGCTACATCAGTTCTGAAACTGAAGTGCTTGAATTTTATATGGGTACCCTGGATACAGAGAATTGTTTTGGAAAACCTGAATGCTTGGGCCTTATTCCTGGACAGAAAATGTTCTTATTTGTAAAGCCAAACTACCAGCACAGATTGGAGCCTGCTTAACACAAACACTATTGTATCCTTCCTTGTTATGGAATAGGAATAGGAAGAGCACTACTTCTATGTATAATTTAATACTTAGAAAATATATAGGCAAGTCAGAATGCTGGTAATTAAAATAAAGGCACATACATTTGGTCAAGTCATTAACCTAATAGGAAAAACAGGTAAAAAGTGCTCTTAAGGTTTTAAAAAAAATGCCTTAATAACAAAACCATAAGGAACAGAAGTGGGTAAGGGAAATTTAATTTTTTTGTGTTTTGATCCAAGGCGTTCTTAGAGTTATTTTGAAACCAGAAACTTTCAATTTAAAAATAGAAGTGAAGAAATGGGAACAGATTGGAGTTAGGAGAGACAGGAATTAGAGGAAGAGAGAAATACAACAGGAAGACTCGTACAGGGAGTGTTTATGTTCAATTTCTTCTCCAATTTCCTCTGTACTGTGTAGACAACTCGGATGGTGAAGACTGGAACTGAGTTCAGAACAGTGATTCTTTAAATTTTTTGAGTTCTGAAAATTTGATGAAAACAGTTTGATGGAAGCTGTGGACCAGCATTGCAGAATACTGAGCCCATCTGCTTGCATACACATATGTGTGCAATTGATTTCAGGGGGTTCATAGACTTTATGCAGCCCTAAATTTTAATCTGAAAGTGGCTCAAAATCACCCATCAGCGTTTTCAGAACAGACACCTCAGTGTCCCCCCCTCCAATCTTCCTGAAAAGGAGCACTGATTCTGTCAAGGAGGCACAAGTGCTAGGTGGAGACACCTTCAGTTATGATTGGCATGGTTTATTCCCAAAGTTGGGGTGGCTGCTTCAATATTTGTGTTGACCATTAGCTGAGAGATGCCTGGGACTGATGGCTTCTCTCTCCTGGTGTCACCTCACTATTGCCTGGGCTGAACTCACGGGGCTGGGGAGGCCGACAGCCTGTAGTCGCCCCCACCTGGGCCTGGCCTGGTGCTAAGATGGGTGGCCCTATGGAAGGCCTGCTTTGCCATCTTCTTAAGTCAGACCTTGAAGAAAAGCCATGTTTTGTTTTTAGAAGAGTAACTAATTGTTCCTCCCTTCTATCCTTCTATTGATTTTTGTGATATTTCATTTGTACACATGTGCCTGTTCTCTACTATAAAAATGTTGAATGCCAAAAAAATTATTTAAAAAGAAAAATTCATGGTTTCTTGAGATAGTAAATGTGGGGGAAGTTACAGGGCCTCTCTTCATCTCTTCCTCCTTATCCTCAGTCCTGTTCTATGTTGATGTTCCTGTACAGGGAGATTAGTCTAACATCTTTCTAAGCTGACTCATAACATTGTGCTGCCTCCACCTATGCACTTGTGGAATCTCTACAACCATTTAGTTAGCAAATTGAGTAGAAACCTCATATCCAAAGTCATTATTTGCAATAATCAGTGTTAGAGAAGGTGGTTAAAACTGTGAACCACAAAAAGTATACATACACAGTTTGTTGCAGCTTAAAATATGTGCACATGGATTCTTTGGCTGGTCTTTTGATGTGTATATCACCTCTGGCTGGCTGGAGTTCTGGACTTCCTTGCTAAATCTCATCTCAGCTGTATCACCCACCGTTTTCAGTTTTGGTTTCTTTAAAGTAGAGCAAGAACTGTGAAGCAATCTGTGTGCAGAACACCTCTAAATTTCAGTGATTTTGTCATTCTCTTTTACAGTTACTTCATCCATACCTTTGCAACAGTATTTAAAAATAAGACTTAGCTCACTTTTAAAAATTGACTTGGTTTTCATAAAAATCAAACTTCTTTGTTGTGCACAGATTTCATCAGTTTACTTAAATTCTAATTAAATTTTGTATTTTCAATACCTTGTACAACTGATATAAACTTGTTTAGAAATAAATCAAATGACTCCTGGTAAAAAAAACAGTTAAATTGGTAGTAGCAGGTGTGTCCAGATAGAGAAGATGATGCTTGTCAGTTAACCTGGCAGGCTGGTTTTGTAGAGATGGTTTAAGAGAGCTGCTATTGTAACACATGTCAGAAAAAGTAAAAACTGTGCCCCATGTTTTAAATTATGTTGAAATTTATTTTATTTGTAAAATAAATTCCTATAAAGAGGAATGCATTTGCTTATCTTTAAGGGACTCTGCACAGCGTTGTTGTGCAGTTGAATGATTAGAACTAGATTAGAGTTGTTATTAACAGGTTAATATCTATAAGATTTTGTGGGGTAAACCTCCCATAACAAATCTCCCTTTACCTGAACAATTAATTTTTCTTCACTTAACAAATAAAATTTAGAAACAAACCTAGCTTCATGGTTACCTACCTGAAAATAGAGTTTCAGTATGATAGAAATGCTCTATGCTCTTCTTACCAAATAGATTTGGATAAAACCTAACTATGATAGCAAGAATATGTACAGATTGAGCTTAAATTTTTTGATAACTGCTATGTAAATATGTATTAACATCTATCAGAGTGAATGTTGATTTTTAAGCAATGTTTTAAATTCTCAAAAATTCTTTCTTGCAGTTTCTTTCAAGGTTCCTACTAAACTCCTTGTCATATCTGGTTTTATTTCAATTTGAAAAAAGCTGGGTCAGAGACACTAAGAGTTTATAATAATATGTTTCCAGCTAAATAAATAAATAGTATTTATATTTAGTTAGATTAAGGTAGTACCATGAAGCCCAGCTAGTGAATTTTCATATGTTTTTCCAATCAAAACATTGTTTTCAATCTCAAGAATTATATCATGTTCTTCCTCCCTGGCATTTAAATAAATGTAAAAATGTCTCTTGGACTCATTTCTGTGGGCGATTGTAAAAGAAATGAAACACATGGTGTCCTCACAAGTCTTGTAGTCTGGTTAGAGAAAAAAGTGACACACTTGAAACAGATTTACTAAACATTTGATTAAGTATAAAATGACAAGTACAAGCAATAATTGCTGAAGCACCTGCTTTGCATAGTTTATTTTGCAAGAGTAGAGGCTTAGTAATTAAGAAATTTGAAGGAAGTATATGGGAATAAAACTGGATCCTGAACAGTAAATGGAATTTGAATTGATTAGTCTGTAGGGGAGAGAATTCTGGGTGAGAGGAAAAAGGAGCAGAATACTATGTTAGGGGCAGGGTGCACTTAGAAAACAGGCCAAAGAGTAGGATTTGTCTTGTACTTCCTTATGGTCTTTATCTGAACACTTCTTAACATCGCTAAGTCTTGACTTAACAGTAATTATCTTTTGTTACACTTCTTTTCATTCCCTATCCAAAAATCTTTATAATCAGATTGTAAGAGATTAAAGCATTTATTTATTTGAGAATAGTAATTGTGATTCAGGTCCATGAAGGGCAGTCCCAGAGTATATACCATCAAGCTCAGAGTGGAGGGGGGCTTTAAGGATCACGCAGAGAAGTGCTCTGAGTTTATGTCATTTGTTGTGAAACTTTTGGGTTTGTTTCATCTGCTTATTCATGACTGATAGATGAAAGTCTCCAGAGAGAAGGCTGCAGTGTAGGGGTCTGTTGTCATGATCAGCGAATGTTCTTGTTTTTATTTGTATTTTGTGGTGATCAAATTGCTGGTCAAACTGTTTAATTTTTATCTAGACATATTAACATGGCATTTAATAACAAGATGCAGACTGACTTGAAACAGGTTCCTCACCTCTAGGAGATCAGTGATGCATTCTGGCCCATCATTGAATCTCTGATGGTGTGTCATTGGGAAGATTCTGTGGTGATACATTTGTAATAATGACAGCCTTTTTGTACTGAGTGCCTTTTAGGTACTTGTACCAGTCAGGATAAGCTAGGTTATGCTGCAGTAAGAAACATCCTCAAAATTTTAAATTAAAATTCAATTGAATTAAAAAACAAACTTTTATTCCTCAATCATGTCACATGTCTGGTGACATGTGGTAGTGAGGTACGATGGAGTTAATGCAGGATCTCAGCCTCTTACTGTCATTTAGGGATTCTGGTTGATCACATTTCAACTTAGATATACCATTGCCATTCATTGCAAGGCCTGAATCCTTTCTCTTGACATATTTTAATCCTCCTTTGAACCTCACTAACAAATCATCATTCATGAAATTTTTGTAGTCACTGGTGAGCTATATAGTATGTTCTCTGTCTTATGAATAAAGAATTTCACAAATTTGTTACCCATTGCATTGAGGAGTGGCAATGGAAAACTAGGAAACTGGAAAACTAGATTTGGGGAATATAAAACTCTGAACCTGGGATGGAGGCAGCATGGTGTAGCGGAACAAATATGGAGCGAGGGTCTAGAGGCCTGAGTCCACATCACATCTCTGCCTTCTCCTATCTGTGTTACTTTGGCATGTCCTTTCAGCTGTCTGAATTTCGTTTTCTTCAATGATAATTTAAAGGAGTTGTTTTAGCTCGTCCTTAAGGTTTTCTGAATACAATGATCCACTTCAACTATGAAACAACATTTAAAACTAGAAATAGTTTATGTCTTCTAGAGTCTATAACCTGTTTGTGTTTAAGTTTTTCCATGTGGAAGGAAGTTTGTTTTTATTTAATGCAAGGAATGTTAGTCTCCTTTCTTATGTAATTAAGAAATTTTGATCAAAATCTTATCATCTTAGATATGCTATATTTATTTGCAATTATCTATCTCCTTTTCTCTTGTTAATTCCCATCTGAAATGGGGAAAGAGGACTGAGCCAAGGTCAGCTGCCTTTTTGGCAACTTCACTTGTAACCTTGGAGATTCTCACCCTCATTTACCAAATAACTCCATGTCTGGAGAGTGACAAGTGGCAAACCAATAATACTTGACCTCTGAAAATGTCTGCTTCCTTCAGCAATTCTTCATGTCTTGGAAGTAGCCACTTACTTAGTGATACAGACTGTACATCTTTCCTTCCATTTAAAGTTTGAGGCTTAAGTGCTTTTGGTTCTAGAGTCATTCAGCCAGCTTCCTTTGCCTTGTTTTAACTGTTGGCAGCTTCCCACAGATGAAAAAGAAATACTTTTGGGGGCTGCTACTACTTGTCAGGCACTATAACTTATAGTGCATTCAGTTGGAAAAAATGTTCTATAAATATAGAGCTATACTAGGAATGTCCCAGAACCAGGGTGTTTTCTCTAATTGTCGGTAAGATTCACTTAACTAAATGCTAGATCACATTCAGAAGGACCAGAGAGGAGCAGTATAGACAAAACGAAACATGGACAATGACATATCCTTGAACTACGTGGCAAATGGTGTTAGCTTGATGGGGGGCCCACCTGGCACTTTCCTCCCACCCACCCTGACTGTCCTACTCAAGGCAGAGCAGCTCATCTTGCTTGCTATGTCCTTCCTCAAAGCTAACTCTGCAGATATCATCCAGTGTCTGCAGTTGATATCCAGGGGAGGTTTTGTTTCCCATCTATGTGCAGGGCCTGTGTTTCACTTGTGGGCCTTAGAGGTGGCCATAGATCGCTGCACATGGAATGTCTATGTGCAGTACTGTGTCTCAACTCCTTGTGTGGTCTCTGGGAATGCATTCTTTCTGTCATGATGCCTGCTCTCCTGTACTTGGTGACACTGAGTAAGGCATTTTGATTCCTCTTGGTGATAAAAACCATTTCTTCTTTAGAGCTGAGAACAGAAACCCTTTCTCTTAAGACTGCTCAGTAGCACCAGGCGTTTCCATTGACAGGCTCAATGTTGTGTCACAGCATCACACAAGGGGCACTAATGTTGAGATCCTATTGAGGCGTTTGCATGGATGTGATTGGCAGCTTCATGGTCACAGCAGGGAGCCTGTGGGTAGACTTGGCATGAGGATTGGGGGCGGAGTAGGCTGAGAGCCACCAGTGAAGTGCTGCATGTCCCCTGTGGACAATCCAGGGCCCCGGGTGAACATGAAGGGAGGATGGAGATTGCTGTGCAGGAGGTGTTGGGGGAGTAATTCTTCCACTCATGCCCCCCTTTTTCATTTCTCCATTCTTCTCCTTCCCTCCTGGTGATTTTTCTGGTTGTCCCACCCTCTACTAATTCCACTTCTCCTTTGTCTTTGGCAGCTACTTGGGATTCCAGGGCCCTTGAAATGGATGGATTTACAGGGATGCTGCAGACATTCCATTGTGAGGGGCTGATGTTTTGGGAACCAGTAAATGTTTTTTTTAGGGGGGGGCAGGGAAAGTAGGGGTCGTTAAGTGGCTGGGGTTTTCTAACTACAGTAGGTCTTGAATTCATAGCAGATTGATGTTGATTCAAAAGATGTTAATCTTCTAGGATTCTGAGTCCCAGAAAGTCTGGGTACCTTATATGTTTTTAAGAAGGTCACACAGACACACACACACACACACACACACACACACACACACACACACACATACACACTCCTTGAAAATGTGGTTAATGCTGTTTCTAAACTCCATTTGCTTTCTAACACAAAACATTCTTACATAAGCTTATGTTTACAAGGCAAATGAACATCCTGCTTGCTTTCCTGGTTGATGTATTATTCCAGTCAAAGCTGTGATCTGACATGAGTACCTACTATGTATGAGGACGTTGTAGTGTTTCCCCATCGTGAAAATGAATGAAGACCTGTATTTCACTGGATCTGCTCCAGGAATTTGGCTTCTCTTTCTATTGTCTATGATTAAAAACTGAAAATACATTCTGGTTTATTCTCATCCATACCTGTGCATTTCAGTCTCATCCAGACTTGAACTATTTTGACACACACAGAAAATGTGAATTTAAAGATACCAGTTTGAGAACAAAACCCCACTTTGATTTGTTTGGCATTTCTTCCTATCTTACCAGGATAACCTGGAGAAAAAAATCTGGAATTGAGCATTTATTTCTCCTTGTCCTTTGTTTTTTCCTTTTTTATTTCCTCCTAAAAGTTATCAGAGCCTGTTCTGTTTGAATTACAGGGCTTTTTTTTTTTTTTTTTCACTTGTCAGAGTTGATTTGATTTCTGGTTCCCTTCCTCCAGCCTACACTCTGTAATGATGCAGAGGCGGCAGATTGATTGGCTAAGGATTCAGAACGCTGCTCTGGATTTGGGGTCCAGCATGTGTGCTGTCTGCTACCAGAGACATTTAGCAGACTTGGAGAGGTGGGACTGGGCCTTAACGGGGAGAGGGCCTCAGTATAAGAGGTCCCCTCTGGGAAGGGCTCTTCCCTTTCTCAACTTGCCATTTTGACCCTGGTGCACTATTGGGTTCATCACAGGATTTACAGAAATTCAGCTTTTTATTATTGTTGTCCTCTTTAATTTTTAGCAGTATATATATATATGGGCGTGGATTTCTTTGAGTTTTTCTGTTTGAGGTTTACTGAATATCTTGAATCTTTATTGTCAAATTTGAGGATCTTTCAGCTTTATAACTTTACATGTTTTTTCTGGACTGGAATCTTTTTTTTTCTCTGGGAGCTCCATGACTGAGTGTTAGACCTCTTGATATTATCCCATGGGTCCTGGAACCTCTTTTCATTTTTTTTCGTTTTTAAATCACTTTTTCTCAGGCCTCCCCTGGTGGCTCAGTGGTTGAGCGCTGGGCTGCGAAGATGCCCACAGCCTCTGCAGTGCCGGTTCAATCCCTGGCCGCTGGCTAGGGTCCCACATGGTACGGCAGACCTCTCCTGCCGCGCCTGCTGCTCCCCTCAGCAGTGTACTTCGTCAATCTGCCTGTTCTGTTCCCCACTCTGGCTCTGGTGAATTCTCTCACCCTCCCGCGCTTCTGACTATACCCCCAGTGCTTGTATAAATAAATAAATAAATCTTTTTAAAAAAATCACTTTTTCTCTCCAGTATTCAGACTAGATATTGCCTATTGATCTATCTTAAAGTTCACTGGCTCTATGTCATGTCCATTCTGCTGTGAAGTTCATCCACTGAGATTTTTATTTTGGTTATTATATTTTGCAGTTCTAAAATTTCCACTTAGCTTTTTATGCCTCCTATTTCATTTCTGAGACTATCTTTCCATTGGTTTTAAGAGGACAACTCTTACTCCTTGGAATATTTCTGTAATACTTGCTCTAATTTTTTATCAAATAATTGCAACATTGGTTGATTGCTTTTTCCCCCACACCAATTAGAATTTTCCTGTTTATTCATATTCTGAATAGTTTTGGATTATACTATGGAGATTTTGAATATTATATTATGAGACTCTGAATTGTGATATGTTGATAATTCTTGTTGATATAGTTGTTTAAAGGCAATTGATCTGTTTGGGTTTAGACCTCAAGTTTCAGTCAGCTTTCTATGGATTGTGATTTCAAGATCAGTTCCGTTTTCAATATCTTTGCATTGTTCTTCATCTGCACCTTATGCTTGACACTCAGCCACCAGTCTGGAATTTGGGCAGAGGTCTGTCTGTTAGCAGGTTTCTGAAAGTCTTTCATATGTTTACCAGGATCAGATCCATGCATCCTGCAGTTCAGGGGTGAGTCCAGGATGTCATAAAACACTTTATGGGGTTGCTTCCTTCTCAAGTTTAAGGCCAAACTATAAGATAAGGGAGACAAAATATCCAGTGGGCAGTCACTCCACTCTCTTGGGGCCATAGCCTCAGATGGAGAGGAAGTTTCCCTTTCCTCAGTTTTAGGTACCTGTTACCCTTGCTGTGTCTTCTTCTATCACAGTGGGTTTAGCTGGGAGAAAAGGGAAAATATAGAAGAGGAGAACTGGAGGATTCCTCACCCCCGCCCCTCGTACACACTCTTTCTGAGTATTAGGAGACTCTTGCTTCCTTTAGCCCGAGTTGGGGAACTTCTCCTGAAGCACTAGGGCCCTGCCAGTAGCCACTTCCAGTGTGAAGCTGCCTTGAGTGGGGTATTTGGAGTGCTGGTCTTCTTTCCCAATTTGCCTGCTAGAATTTTCTTTTTAGAGTCCTCAAATAACTGCTCTGTGCACTCTATCCATGCTTTTTAACTGTATTCAGTGGGAGATACAGGGTGGGGATGTGTTTAACCATATTAACCAGAACTGAAACTGAGATTCTTTTCTTTAAATAAAATTTGCAGAATGTACCCAAATTTTAAATGTCACCATGAAATGTGTAGCTGACCCCTGCTCTTTCTGAAGTAGGGACAACTGAGAAAAGGATGATTATGTTAGACCACTGAAGGGAAGGCATGTGATCTTCTGCCCCCCTTCTCTCCTCCCCTACTTCTCAGAGCCCCACCCACACTCTGGGAAACCTGACAGCCAAGATTGTTAAAGGGCATCCCAGACAGGCGTTGGCTGGTGCTCACACCCTCTCAGCTGTGGTTGGTTCGGGTCTGTGCAGGTACCCTTTTGTGTTCTCTCTCCCCCAAGATCTCCCTCAATCTCCCATCTCCTTTAAAAAAGGAATAAAAGGAATAAACAATTTCCTCCCATCGTTGGTTCCTGCCCACTAACAGCTGCTCTTAATTAGCACAAAATTGCAGTAAAATTGCTAAATAAATATATTTTACTTGTTTGGGGTTGTTTCTTCCAGAAAACTTAGGCTTCCCCAACATGAACACATCAACACGTGTTCAGGGTATTGTTCAGCATGACTTAAGGATTCACAACCTCTTTCTTTTTCACAAGCCCTAATGTAGAGAATCAATTTTTAGCCATCTTCCCCAGCAGAAAAATTGCAGGTTCTAAAATCTTTAGGAGCTTCCTCGCTGTGGGAATGTGTATTTGGGAGTACTGGAACTTTATGAAGATAGCCCAAGCTCTGCATCAATTTTTTTTTTTATCACAATAAAGAAAGAAATCAATCATCATACAGTTTCACCTCCCAAAGAACTGTAGTCTTAACACAGAGGAACGGAACGTTAGAAACTTTCTTTTGGCTTATTTTAGATTTGAGATTTGCACCCAAAAATGTTTAAAATGCTTGTGTAAAACTTGCTTTTACACTGGTGGTGACACTTTTCTTAGTTTGATGATTTCTGCGTGGGCTACATGAGATCATTCATGAGTGTGGGGGAAACTGCGTGTGAAGGAGGGAGCTGTGACTCCAAATTTCATGACAAAGAAAGCTCTTGCATAAGGCCGAATCCATGCCTCTTTTTTCTAGGTCATGGGTGGGTCTGCTTTTCTCTTTATTTTTGAAAAATACTACCGGTTTTGCTTGGGGCTTATGATCTTGAATTAATATACTTTTATCATGTGCAGAAGTGTTGGCTATGAGGCAAGAAAGTATAATTTAACAGATTGTTTTATTCTTTGCATTATCTTTAATGGTAAAATCTTGGAATTCAGTATCATAGCTTGAAAGAATCATTTTTTTAAGGAAACAAATTTAATGCTGAAATAATAAATTATAAAAATATCTGGAAGCCTCTTGGTTGTGCTTGTTGCAGTCTTTTTGAGCCAGATCCTATATCTGTGGCTTGCTGGATTGACTCAGTAGTCACTTTTTACCCTTTGGAAAAAAAGATATGTGTATTTGGGAGTACCGAAACTTTATGAAGCTATCCCAAATACTCCCAGCAATTTTTTTTATTACAGTAATAGAAATAAATCAGTCATCATACAATTGGTCTGTAAAAAATGTATGTCTGTAAAAAAGGTGATGTCTGTAAAATAGTCCTCAAACAAAATGAGTTAATTTTGTATAGACGCTTTTTAATCTTTAATCTGAGTTTGGGGGGATTTATTATTATTTTTTTTGTAATCAAAACATTTGCCTCTCATTAGAAGAAGCCAGCTTGCTTTTCAACACACATTTCCTGGAGAAGGTGCCAGATAAGACCTTCACAAAACAAAATAGGGGCTGCTTCCTTTCCTCAGAGATCTGGACCCTGCCCTCCCAGAGCCACTTGTCACTTTGGAGCAGGGGCTCCTTTGTGTGGGTGGCCTGACGGTTTAGGGGCGGTTTGGGGGGCAGGATCACAGATTTTAAAAGAGGAGAGGGACCCCCATATCAGGAGCTTGGGCTTCTTGGTGGCAACTCATTTGTATCTATTTGTTTTGCCATTTCAAATCAAACCTGCTGGGGGCAGACAGACCAGCCCAAAGGGTGGTACCTCTACACCTGCTTAAACTGCTCCTTTAGTCACCAAGAGGAAGGGCGGGGGGCTGGCAGACAGGACTGGGAACCCATGTTCCCAGCAGTCATGGGGGTAGCCTTTTTCTGTCACTTGATACTTGCAGCACATGGATAACAGTGCGCCCTGGCATTTCTGAAATTGTTTGGAATAAAATCATAATGATAATTTTTTTCAAAGAAAAAGATTTTTCTTGATTTTTTGTTATTTATTTATTTATATATATTTGGCCTTGATATATTAAAGATTGGTCATAGGTGTTTTAAGGTGCTCAGAGAATTCTGTTTTGGGATTTTTGGAAGGACAAATATTGATGAATGCACCAGAGAATTAAGACAAATGATAATTGAAAGAGATGATAAAAGCTAGTGATTTCCTTGGGGGAGATAATCATGAACTGCTGTCAGACTGATGCCAGTAAGAACATTGCTTTATGTGATATGTTTTTTAAACAGCGCAACTGAAGCAGTAAGCTAGAGCTCTTCTGAGGGCATCTATTTGCTAGTTGTTTCTGTTATATCGCCACCTGAGACCCCTCAGCTTACATTATTCACTGTTTCAGCTGCTGTTTAGCTTCTTTGTGGTTGGTCAACACTTGTGAGAGTGAAATGAGAAATATCAGATTGCCAGAGAATACTGTTTGTGGATCTTTAAGAAGCTTCTGTAGTTCCCCCATACAGTCCCCCCACTACTGATCTGTAAAGTTACTTTTGTGTCTTAGCCTCAGTTATGTGTTTCTGTTGTATTTAAGGTATCTCTTTAATGAGGCTTTTGGGCTTCCAGCAATGAAGACTGTTTCCCAGCCTGCATTTGTATTTTCTGGCATTTATTTTGGAGTAGCATTTGGTTCCTTCCTCCTTTTTGTGCCCCCATTGTACCCTGCAGAACTTTCTGTCAGAGCCCCGGCAACACATATTGGATTTATTGGTTTATATGTATTGCATTTATTGGTTTACGCATATTGCATTTACTGTGCCCTATAAAAAACTCTAATACAAGGTTTGGTATAAGGCACACACATCCACTGAGTGAAAGAATCACCTCCTGGTCAAGTCTCACAGCCTCCTTCCACAGGATGCTGTGCAAGAGACCTTCCCTGTGCCACTTGGCATCCACTCTCCACTCTGCTCCTCCTGCTCGCTCCTTGGGAGGCTGACCTATGTGCCACACTCACAGCCTTCCCTTCTCTGCCTGCTCCTGGGGTCTCACAGCGTTGACTCTGTTTATATAGCAAAGATTTTCTCCATACTGTTTTCCTCTTTGGGTCCCACAAATTCCTTCCTGTCTTTGAAGGAGTTCTCTGGAGTTAGTAGCCACAGGTATTGCAATTTTCCTTATTAATTTTCTTAAGCCCCGCCTGCACCTTTGTAAATGGTCTCTTATTTATTAAATTCTTCTCAAATTAGCTGGTTGGAAGAGCCCACTCTATTTCCTGTGGAGACCCTGACTGATATTTGCTCGAGTAGCTCAGATGGCAAAATTGGTTATAATCTAGATTTTATAATCTGCCCTGCTTACATTATTTCAAGCAAACACTCTCTTCTAGGCCAATTTAGAATCCAAATTAGGTCAATTTAATCTAAATTAGAATAAAGTAGAGGAGGGGTCAGCAAACTACAGCCTGGCTGGGCAAATCCAGCCTGCCGCCTGCTTTGGAGTTTTACTGGAATATGGCCATGCCCATTTGCCTACTTACTGTCTGTGGCTGTTTTGAGCTACACAGGAGGTAAGGAGTTACAACAGAAACTGGACAGCCTACAAAACCTAAAATAGTTGTTCTTTGACCTCAGTAGGAAAAGTTTACCAATTTAGAGGAAAACCACAACATGTGAACTTTATTATCATTTTTATCAGGAGGCACCTGGGTCAGATGCTGGGATATATGTGAAGGATCCCCTGACAGAGAGGTGGGAAGTTTTGAACCCCAGGCCTGGATCAGCTTACACAAAGCATCCCCGTGTTGACAACCTGGGAAGGCATTCTTTGTAGTTGGATGCAAAAAGAATGTGGGGTCCTCCCCCTGTGGCGCAGCGGGGTCCCACAGACCTCTCCTGTCTCGCCCCCCCTCTGCTCACCTCAGCACTGCTTTCATTCAGGTCCTTTTGCCTGTTCTCCTGTCTCTGGTGAATCCTCTCACCCTCCCATGCCTCTGGCCTGTACCCCAGCTCTTGTATAAATAAAATAAATCTTAAAAAAAAAAAAAAAGAATGTGACTAAGCAAAACTAGGAGCTGTTTGTATTTAAATGTGCTTTTAATTTATGATTTCATGATTAAGACTTTTCCTGCAAAGAATGGCTCCCCCTCATGTTTCAACTTTTCCCTTTCAAAGTTACTTTATATCTATCATTCTCCCCCACTACATTGTGAGTGCGTCTTGGGAGAGTCCAGTATTTCATTCATATCTGTTGACCAGTACCTGGCACACAGTGGCTGATGCGCCATAAATATTGTTTGATCAAATGGCGACAAAATCTAATTCAGAGAAGGAAAGAGGAAATGGGGGTGGAAGGCTGACTGAGAAGATGGATGGTGCGTGTTTGCAGGCTACCTCAGACTAGAGCTTCAGCTTGCTCAACCTTCACAGAGCAAGAACAGCTATACGAAAAGGCCGTTTTCCCAGAAAAGGTGCCCCTTCGGGAAGACTGACTAATAATTTGCAGGACTCAGTATAAAACAAAAATGTGTTCAGAAATTATTAAGAATTTCAAGGGTCAGCAAAGCATAAGCCAAGAACAGGTCCTTCTAAGGCTGTGCAGGTTGCAAACCTGTGAAAACGACCCTGGCTTAAGGACTGCTGGAAAGGCAGCCTGTGGGAAATCAGTGAAGGCTCTTGAGGCCTGGAGGACTGCAGGGTGCTCAGCTACTGCAGGATGGCATAGTCTCCAGGCTCCGGGGACTCTGCAAAGATGTGAGTCTAATTCTGCTTGAGCTGGGACAGCACTTTATTCATCTCAGAACCTCTCACAGAATGTATTCCTCTTCCCCAGGCCCACAGAGCTGGCTTCCCACGGACTCACCACTCTGCCTTGCTTTGGTTCAACCCCAGGTCACTTGGGCCATGTCATCTAGGGACAACAAAGCAAGTGGGCGTTTGGTGTTTTATTAAAATCACACCATATATTATTACTTTACTACTTATATGTTGTTGATGGAGTAAACACTTTAAAAACTATACATAGATTTTTTTTTTAAGTAAAAAATAAAACATATTTGTACTAAAGCATGTCAGGTCTGGCCTGCTTAGATGTTTCTTTTTTGGGTCATAGTTTCTGCCATCACACACATCTTAGTCTGCTTGGGCTGCCATAACATAATACCACAGACTGGGTGACTCATGAACAACAGATGTATATTGCTCAAAGTTGTGGAGGCTGAAAAATCTCAGATCAAGGTGCAAACATGGTTGGGTTCTGGTGAAGGCCCTCTTTCAAATTGCCTTCTCTTTTGTTCTCACATGGTGGTAGGGGCTAGGGGCTTCTTCAGGGTCTCTTCAGAAACTTAATCCCTTTCATGAAGATTCTACCCTCATGACCAAAGCATCGCCCAAAGCCCTCCCTCCTAGTCCATCACACTGGGCATTAGGAGCTCACCATATGAACTTGGGGGAGACACAGACTTTCAGACCATAGTAATATTTGACTGAAGAACAGTGTATATACATAATGGTCCCTTTGTTTTTTCTCCAGAGCCCTCCACTGACCCCTTCCTCGCTGCAAAAGGGGGTTAGGGGCCATCCTGCCGACTGCAGGAACCTGTACCAAGACACCCAAAGTCTTTACTGACACTAGACATTCTCTGTACCTGCTGTTGGGGAGTTTCTCCTGCCCTCAGTCCTTTCCCACCCTCTGTCCTTGGAATCACAGTGAGCCTCTGGGAGGCTGAGGCAGGTGAGGTGGGCACACTGAGCTCCAGCACAAACATGACTGGGGCTTCCTTGACCCCATTTTTGTTTCTTCCAAACCCTGGCCTTTCTGCCACCCTTGCTACCAAAGGGAGCTCAGGGTTCTAACCCTCTGTTCACAGGAGCTTCTCAAGGCCTCTGGGGAGAGGTGAGGGCTGCCTCACTGCTGGAAGGCTGCCCTTACCAGCCCTGGGGATGACTGCTTTGGGGTCCTCGCTGCAGAGGTGATCTCTGTAACCCTGTGGGCATCTGCCTAGTCTTCCTGTGCTGGGGAGGATCCCCAAGTCTCCTGAGAATTTCAGGCTTTACAGTGCAGCAACAATAGCAACAACAAACTGGCCCTCAAGGGGCACATGTTTCTGAAGCCTCAGCTTTAGAAACCATCAGAGATAGGGGGATATGGGTGTGGCACCTTGCAATACAAGCTGAAGTTGGGCAGGCCTGATGGGGTCAAATAGAGTTTGTGTTTAATCAGAAGCTCTAGATGTCCCCAGACCTTTCAGTTTCTGCATAACCTGGTAGCTGGGCTTTCTCAGGCTTCATTTGTCTTCCTGTGACTGATGCAGACTTAATGACAACAGCTCCAACCAGCCCCTTGCTATCTTCATCGTGTGCACAGACGTTTGTTTTGCAGGTGGTTAGCAGCCTGGCCTATTTTTACCCTATCCTTCCCACCCCCACCCCCAGCTCCTTGTTCCATACACACCACCCTATGTTTTCTGTCTCTCCTAGGGTCCCCGGTGGCATATAGATCTCCAACCTTGGGCAGGCCCTGCCCAGTCCCTGGATGAAGAAGCCTTGAGGTTCCTGAGATATATCAGCACCACCCAGGTTGTATTTCATGCTCGTGTGGATTTGGAGATGATGTAAAAGATACTGATTGCTCCTTTTAAAGAAGGATTTGTCAATGAGGGAGTGGGGAACTTCTCAACAACTCATGATAGAGTCTTGATAGGGACTTGGTTTCTGTGGCATTGCTCTTTAAATTTATCTATTCACTTCGAGGCAGATAAGATGCCTTCCATTTGCTTCAACATCTTCTCCCTTCCAGGAGTATCGTCATCCTGAAATGTTTTAATGATTCATCTCAACGTGTTTTAAAGATCCACTTTAGAAAATTGCTTTGGAAAGAAACCATTTGAAGTGACAGATTCGTGCCCATGAGTAGGCAGTCAAGTGTGTCACAAAACAAAACTATCATCTGGAGGCTCAAGCTGCATTTTGTATTTGGAGGAATCTGCCTTTTTGCTTTTGTGCCACAGAAACTTGGCAGACAGGGACGCGCTAGGCCAGAGAGCAGGGGGATTTTCCAAGGCGAAGATAATGAATCCAAAGGCTCTCTATTCCTTGGGCACTTTAAATCATTACCGAGCAACGTCCTTTATTAGTGACTTAATGCTTTGTGGCAGCTCCTGCCCAGCTCCTTAGGCCAAGTTAGTGCTCCTAGCAGGCAAAGACTGTCATTTAAGGAGCATCTGTGACTCTTGACACATTCATCAGGAGAGTCTATTCTCCAGTAGCCTGATCTAAGGGAAAGAGGGACTTATGAGGAAATGAGGGCCTGAGGGAAAACTTTGCCCTGAATTAAAAGGTGCTAATGAAGTAGGAATGCACATTGCCTGTGGGATGTGCCCAGGTCTGCTCAGGAATCTGCACTGGGGAGCTGGGGTGGCACAGGGGATCTCTGGTTCCTTTGCTCTCCCTTCAGCCCAGTTCCTGGCATTCTGCTCCATTGAAACCTGGCTGGCAGCAAAGGCCATTTTTCATCCATGGGAGAGAATATATTTCTAGATCTCTGAAAGGCCAATGCAGGGGTAAAAGAAAGTCTCATTTCTCATATGATGCAGTCAGACAATCAGGGATTTTGATATATGTCACCTAGACCTGGAAGTAAAAGCCACTGACTTCATCATTCATCATGAAGATAGTATGATACATTGCTCCCTGTGCTTTACATAATTTCATCTTATTTTGCTGCTGCAAATTAATTTGGTGGATTTATATAGACTTAATCAAAATGCTGAATTTTTTATTTTATGGCTTATTTTTACATAAAGGATAGGAAGCTGCACTCTTAACTGCAACTTGAGGAAGCCCTTAAAGGCCCAGAGACAAATGAGAGTTGTTAACTTTATGAGTTGAGTTTGACCAAGGGAAAGCCTCCAATTCCATTTTAAATATATTTCAGTTTAATGTTCTATAGCTTATAGAAAGGTGTATTTACTTAGAAGAAGCTCATAAGGCATAAAAGGGTTATTCCAAGGCCTCTACATATTTCTCGTGAGTTATGGGAGAAAAATTCTTTTTTTAATTTCTGCATACAAGAACTGGGCCAGAGTTGCAGGAGGTGAGAGAATTCACCAGAGAGAGTGGGAGCATAACAAGCAGATCTACTGAAATACACTGCTGAGGGGAGCAGCAGGAGAGACAGAAGAGGTCTGCTGCACCTTGTGGGTTAGCTCCCTGGCTGGGGATCGAACTCATGCCGCAATGGCTGGCCATAGATTGATAGCACTGAGACTTTAACCCCTGTGCCGCCAGCGAGGCCTAGAAAAAAATTCTTTAAAAAAATACTGCGATGTAGTCTGTTGTTGTGGCCCTGGGCAATTTATTTGCTTTTTTGGCTCTTGCTGTCCTGATCTTGAAAAAGAAGAGATTGTATTTTTTTTCTTGGGGTCCTTCCAGTTTTGTGAGTTTGTACTGTACTGAGAATAGTGTAGGATTATTACTAACCAAGTACTTTTGAGTACTCGCCACATGCCAGAAACTGTTTCAGGCCCTCTGGATACAGTCTCTGCCCTCAGGCAGCTAACAGACTTGTTTAGAAGACCAGTCAATAGACATATAATTGTTACTCAGCTTGATGAATACAAAAATCAGGATCTGGTTGTTGAAGTTCACTAGAAGGAATTTTGTGCCCCTGAAAGAATAAGGCAAAGATTCAGGCCTCTCAATGGTTTTGTAACCTGCTGTCATTTTACCCAGGAAAAGTCTTGTGTTTTCTGTGTACTTCTAGGTCATGAGGAACTGGTCAGAGATCACACTAATTAGTGGCTAATCAGAATCTTTCACTAACTAGTGCTCCCTCTACCTCTCTAAGTAATGCAGAGATTTTGACTGGTTTGGGGGCTTATGCCTCATTTAGAACTCATCTTGACAATGAGAGCCTACAAAACTAGCAGAATATTAGAGTCACTATTACTGCAAAATTCAGTTAGCAGTTAGCCGTAGTGAGTCATAATGGGCATGGAAAAATCCTCAAGGTACTAAGCAAATTCCGCCCCCATTCTCTTTTGCTACTTTGTGAAATAAAAAAATAATTTTTTCCCTGAAATCTGTGTTCAGGCCTTTACAGCAAGACCCATCATTTTAATATCTTCGTCATCGATGCATTCATTCCTCAACTTGGCAAGGCATTATTTGTTGAACACCTGCTCTGTTGCTGGCATTGACTTGGACAACAAATCTGAGTTAAATACCTATACATATTAATAAACAGCTAGGGGGTAAGAGAGTTATGTATTCCCTAGCAGGGTGTACAGAGGGTTGGGGGTGCTTGCTCAGGCCTAGGGAGCTCAGGAGCAGAAGGGCAGAAACACGGAGCAGTGTGGCATTAGACTGCAATGGAGCTGGAGCTTCTGCACTTGTTCGTTGTGACCCTGGTGGCATGGCTGGGATCCTGCATTTTAAAGTGAAACACGAGAGGATTTGGGCAGAATGTGCAGAACATCAAGCTCAGTTTAGTTAGGCATTATTTTTTAATATGAAAGACCATGATTGCATCGCAGTGTTCTGGAGTCAATGAGACACCGCCTGCTGCTAACAAGAAATGGTTAACTTATAAACACACAGTGCTCTGTTCTACGGAAAGGCTCCAGATCCAGCTTTTTATGGCAACCCCCAAACCATATGCCTCCAGGAAGCATGCCTTGCAATACAAAATTAATCTAAGCAACAGTTGTGTTTTAAAAAAGAAAAAAAAATGTTACAATCTCTCTCTCTCCATCCATCCATCACTATCTGGTCACCGACCTATTTTCTATTTGTAAGAATAACATAGGAACAGAGACTGCAGATATGGAACTTACAACTTTATAATAACAGTAGCTATTATATATACACACACATGGATTGGGATAAAAGCAACAAAAATATAATTTTAAACTTGAGACTTTCAAAATCATGACATTATATAAACATTTAGTCGATCATTGACGAAATTCTTGCCCAAAGTCCTCAAATTTTAAGCCTCCCTTTGCCAGATTGTACTTATGGGTTGGTAGATAAGCCATTCAAGCTTTTGAGATATAAAACAAAATGAAAATAAATGGGATCCCTTTTAAAAAAAAGATTTATTTATTTATGTATACAAGAACTGGGTTGTAGGCCAGAGGTGTGGGGGTGAGAGAATTTACCAGAGACAGAGTGGGGAGCAGAACAGACAGACTGACTGAAATACACTGCTGAGGGAGCAGCAGGCAAGACAGGAGAGGTCTGCTGTACCATGTGGGTTATCTTCTTGACCAGGGATCGAACTCAGGTTGCAGTGGCTGACAATAGCTTGGTAGCGTTGTGTCTTTAACTCCTGTACCACCTGGGAGGCCCTAAGTGGGATCCCTTTAACTTAAACAACTTAAACAAAAAGCATTTTAGGAGATATTTTTGTCTTAGAGGCTATTTTCCTTCGTCCAGGCCTAATTTGCTTTATGTGGCTAAAATTACAAGGTGAATTTGAAAGAGAGAAGAGAGAACATAATTATTGGAGCAGGATCTTAACTGGGAGTTACTGCCCTCACTTGTTTTCCTTGCAGGAGAGTTTATGGAAGCCCTGGTTATAAATCTTAAGAATAAAATTTGAAAAATCAATATTTAATTAATTTTTAGGAGTAGAATTTTAATGAGTTGTTTTCAAAAGCTACTATCTGTCAATGAGATGGTTAATGAATGGCTAAAGTGGAAAAACTCCTGTGTCTTATTTTTGAGCTAGGAGAGGAAAGGAAACATTAGCAGAAAGGTTAAATGAATGTCTTTCCAATAAGGGGAAGGAGAAACAGAAAGAAGGAGAGATGCTTAAATTTGTCAACCTTAATAGAATAAAACCCTACTTGCCAATGTTGGCAAAGGAGGAGCAGCTGAGCCTCAGACCCCTGGATCTTGATGCTTAGTACTTACTTGACTCTTGGAGGCCTCTAGCTAATTGTCAGTACCCACCTTGATGGCCCTTTCTTAGGGGTGAGGTTGAAGGGGCTGCTATTTTCAGCTTAAAGCTCAGGTTTAACCTCATCCCCTAATTTGCTTAGGTACAAATAAGACCAGGTTAGAATATTATCTGTGGGGTTTTACAAACTCTTCCAAAAAACTTAACCCCCTGCATCAGAAACACCTGCCCAGAATCATGTGGGGGGAACTAATAAAAACGCACATTCCAAGTTTCCCTGGTGGCCTGGCGGTTCAGCGCAGCGCTGTGAAGCTGTCTGCAGCCTCTGCAGTGCCGGTTCAATCCCCACCGGCCTTGGAGCAACCCACATGGCGAGCAGACTTCTGTCTCGCCCGCTCCTCCCCTCAGCAGTGTAATTCGTCAGTCTGCCTGTTCTGTTCCCCACTCTGTCTCTGGTGAATCCTCTCACCCTCCTGTGCACTTGTACCCCGGTTCTTGTATAAATAAAAATAAATCTTAAAAAAAAACCCACATTTCCTTAAAAAAACAAACAAACAAAAAAAACCCTGCATGTTCCCAGGTGTCAGCCTCAAAGATCCCGGTTTTACAAATCTGGAGTGGAACCCAAGAGCTTCGTTTCTGAGTACCTGCCAGGGTCATCAGCAAGTCGGTGGACCACACCTTGAAAACACTGTGGGAGAGGCTACAGTTAGGTTTCAGTGGTGTCAGAAGGCAATGAGGAACAAGAATCTGTGGACACTTAAATCTTGATCTGTTATTATCCTGGAGTCCCTTGGGGAGGGACATATGAACAATACAATTGGGAATCATTATTCTATTTTAATAAAAATACTGCAGGAAGTTGTCCTGGAGCAAATGGCTTAGGCTTATGAGGTCCAGGCATGCTTTAGGGGTGCTACAGAATTGAGATTTGAGATACAAATTGCTACTTGCCTGGGGGCGAGGGGGCAGGGCATGGAGCAGAGGCAAAGAGGGTGCAGTCGCCTGCCCACTGGCAAAACAGGCCCAGTGAACTCTCGTTAACTAGGTTAGTAACTTCTCCTCCTTGAGTAGGGACTGGGAGGTAGGCAGTCAGAAGTATAATTTCCACTTATTTGTGGCAGAATAGTAGGAAATTATACAAATTAGCATGTTGATGTACACACTTAATACATGTGCTCCCATACTAGTTTCTTGAGAGAAGATTCAATTCTACATTCTATTATAATTATTACCATTACTATTATTTTTATTGTTTCCTTAGGTTATCAAGAGAGAAGTAGGAAGATACTGGAATGGGTGAAAAGAATAAATATGAAGGGTTTCACTGTTTAAGCTTTCCTCTATCTATATAAAGTCCAAATCTTAGCAGAAGACTCTCATAGGCACTGATAAATGTGCTAGAATGGCTTTGCCTGGACAGACCTAGAGTATAGCAAAAGGAAGGAAGATACAGCATTAAATAGGCTCCACCTAATATTTTTATTTTTAAATATTAGATTATGGCAAAAATTAGTTCAATAGTAGGACTGGGCAAGAAAAGAAGAAAAAAGAAAGGAGAAGAAAGAAGAAAACAGTTTGCAGTCATGGTTTCCAATGCAGCAAAGCAAAGAACCTCAAAACATCCTTTGCACCTGGAGAGGTCATTTGTTTCCAATGTGACTAGAGTTGCTGCTTGACTCATGGAACATGGTGATGGCAGTGAGAGTGTGAGCAAATACTGTTGCTCATTAAGGTACATACCTTGGTCACAGGATTTGTCTTCTTTGATTCCAGCAACCTCATCCATGCACACCATACCAGCCTCAGACACAAGTCAGAATACCTTACAAAGTTGGAAATTAGAGCCTTGCGTCAGCTGAACTTAGATACATGTTCTCTGGTTGTCTTACCTAATTGTGATGGATAAGTTAAGGGAAGTGCTTTGGTTAGCTCAGGAAGAGCCTTCCTGCCAGGGGCTGTTGCCCTTCTTCCCCGGAAAGAAGCTTATTAGAACAGAGTATGCTGAAGAAAATTGTTTTGTTGGCAGGGGCTACAGGACAGTGTATTAATTTCACCTGACCCCCTAAATCAGCTCTTTACCTTAGATAACTCTTGCCAACTTTCTGCACTATAGTGGCCTACTTTATCTGCCTAAGATAAGGAATAGGTAATCCTGTATCCTACTGAGACCTATACAGTAGTTGGCTCTTACAACTTCTAGTGGGAACACTGTGGATAACAAAGACTTCTGTGTTTACACAAGCACTGTCTTCACACGTGGAATGCCCTTCTTGGTGTCAGCCTCCTGTTCATCCTCCAAGACTAACACATCACTGCAAATCTTTTTCTGTTCCTTCCTCCATCTTTGCTTCTGATGTATTTTTCAGCACACACACAATGCATGTGGTGATAGTTCTTAACTTCCTTTCAAACCCGCCTATAGTCTCCATGAGGTTACTTATAATCTGGTATTTGGAATTCCTCCAAACATTTTACAGCAGTCTTGTGTTTCCCTGGGGAGGGGAATAGCGAGCTGTGGAGAGGAACATACTCTCTCAATATGGTTTTCAGGGACTGAGGAAGCAGTAAGTCTTTACCTGCCACTTATCATACAACACTTTAAATTTTTGACATTGATTTCCAATCCTTACAGATTGCATGCAATCACATGAGCACAGACAGCCTGGCTACTGACTCCAGCCCTGCAAAGAAGCCCTGGTCTGTCTGTCTTGATGACAGGTTTGGCTTAGCTCATCAAATCCGCAACAAGCAGTGTCGCCTCTACTCTTTAGGGTAAGTAATTTTACAGCAGCAGGAAAAAAAAAAAAACAACAAAAATCCTCCTGTAGGAAGCCAAGTCTTTTCCAGCAATACAAAGTGATGAATGGTAGCACTGTGGGACAGGTGTCATACTTGGCCTCCTGTCGTCATTTCAGCCTACCTGTCTGCTGTGTAGCTGTGGCTTGCAAGTCACCCAAAGTGACCTTGACCACTTTTCCCCCCATGCTGCTGGTACTTCAGTTTTCAGCATGAGGATGATTCTGTTGGTGAAGCCAGTGATCTCCAACTAGAATGAGAGCACCCTTATAAAGGGAGAAGAATATTAAATGTACCTAGAAAAAAATAGAACAGTAAGTATATTAGAAATTTTATACACGATTATGATGAGTTACCCAAGACCAATGGTCACTGTTGGAGTTTTATGTTCTGTGCCATTGGTAAATCTGTGCATACTTTTCATTAAAAATGAAAGAAAAAAAGGGAATGCTTATAGAAACCATGTGATTTTTGTCAAAGCTGTGGGAAATATTAATATCCAGTTATTTAGTCTGAAATTCACCCAAAGGTATGAATTTTGTAAAAGGGTGAGACATTTTGTAAAAGGGTGAGAATAACGTAATGATATACTTTCACCCAATATACACCAGCACTTATATAAACACTCCTGAACTTTTAAAGGGGTATGTAACAATAAAAGGTGGGAGCAAATTATTTTTGTTCAGATCCCCCTATCCACCATATTTCATAAAAGTTGTGCAGTTAGAATCTCAAGCTAGTTCCTGTGAGTCCTTCACAGAAGTACTGGGGACCTTAACAAGCACAAGCTCATTCCTCATCAATAGCTTTCATCACATCTATAATTTCTATTCAGGCCCATGAGTGAAAGTGCCAACCAGAATCCCAAATGGTACTGAATAAGGACAGGCCTTAATCCAGGGTCCTGCAAAGATGTTGATTGTAGAGAATCTCCATTGCTGTCAAACGTTACCAAACAAGAATTCTTATAGTTATTGCAGATTTTTTTTTAAAAAATGAAATATTCAAATGATAGTTTCAGGATCCTAGAAACATTCTTCTATGGATTAATTGAAGATCAATGGCATGTATTAGTGAGCTTGGTACAGAGTAGGTATTTGCTACATATGGATTGCTTGAGGTAAGGAGATTAGGGAGGAAAGCTGGTTATGCCAGTGATTTAAACTTAGAGTTTTCAATGGCCAAGATAGGAAATGGTCCAACTGCCCAACGACAGATGATTGGATAAAGAAGATGTGGTGTATATACACAATGGAATACTAAGCTCTAAAGAGATAGGAAATCTTGCCATTTGCTACAAAGCAGATGAAATGAGGGGATTATGCTGTGAAATAAGTCAGAAGAACAAAGATAAATACTGTATGATTTCACTCCTATGTCAAATATAAAGAAACAAAACAAAATAACAGATAGAAACAAAATAAAACAAATGAAGAAGTGAGGTTCCCAGAGGGGAAGGGAGAGGGGAGCAAAGGTGAAGGGACCCCCGTGTACTGTGGTGGAGGATTGCTGGTGCTTTGGAGGTGGGTGTGGTGTGGTCATGTGCATTTGAAAAGGTGTGAACTTGTATTCGTAAAACATACAGTGTTGTAAACCAATTCCCTCAATAAAAACAAACAAAAAACAAACTTGTAGGCTGAGGATTTCGAAATGAGTCCTTTAACCAAGTTGATTAGAACAGAGTTTTTTTTCTGGGAATCCACCAACTATACTTCAAGATTGTAGGAAGAATGGGAAGTTGTGACAAGAGTTTATTTTATATCATATTAAAAATGTATGAAAGTAGGTCATAAAAACAATTGCATAGTATCACATGGAAATTAAAGATCTCATTTGGTCCAATTTTTTTGCTCTAAACTGACTTTATGTTTTGCTCAATGTTTTACAACCTACAATAATTTCATTTAAAGGATATAGCTGAGTACATATATTGGGTAAGATGGTTCGGGGAAATTTTTTTAAATTTCCTTTTGCTTTCCCTCTATTTCAAAGCCATTAGATAAGATAGTTCTGTAAAATCAGACGATTAGATGTAAAATGGTAGTTTCTTATTTTCATTTAAATGTTCACAGTTAATTTTTTAAATTTTTTTATTAATTTTTTTATTTTTTACATCATTTTTCATTTTTGAATAATATTTGCTTCCCCTCCCAGGTGTAGTCCCCATAGAGTTTCCTTCACCAATGCACCTGTGCACTATCACCTCAGCCCCCTGTGCTCCTCCCTTCCTCCCTCTGGTCCCTCTCCCTCCTCCTCCCCTACAGGATGTCTCTGATTTATAATTGTCCCTTTTTGCTTTGTTGTGTTTTGTACTGTTATTATTTTTTTACACTGATGTCTTATTTGGTTCCCCTATATTCCTCCTATAGGTGAAACCATCCGATATTTTTCTTTTTCCTTCTGGCTTATTTCACTGAGCATAATTCCTTCTAGCGCCATCCATGTTGCTGCAAATGGCATGAGTTTATCTTTTTTGATTGCTGAATATTATTCCATTGTGTATACATGCCACATCTTCTTGATCCAGTCATCTATTTTTGGGCATTTGGGTTGTTTCCCGGTTTTACCTATTGTAAATAGTGCTGCAAATAAACATAGGGATATAGGTGTTTTTTTGAATCAGTGTTTTTGTGCCCTTTGGGTAGATCCCTAGGAGTGGAATTGCCGGGTCATATGGTAGCTCCATTTTTAGTAGACTGAGGAAACTCTAGCCAGCTTTCCATAGTGGTTGGACCAGCTTGTACTCCCACCAGCAATGTAGTAGAGTTCCTTTGTCACCACATCCTCGCCAACATTTGTTGTTGCTTGTTTTTTTGATATGTGCCATTCTTACTGGTGTAAGGTGGTATCTCAATGTGGTTTTAATTTGCATTTCTCTGATTATAAAGGATGTTGAACATTTTTTCATATGCCTGTTGGCCATTTGCTAGATGTTCACAGTTTAAAATCAACTTTGTAAGAGCAGATAAGAACAGTTGAATTCCACTGGGATAGGAAATGCATAGATTATAAGGACCAGCATGTGGTTCAAAACCTGAAAATGTTTATTAGAAACTAAAGAAAATAATTCTTATGGCTTAAAAAACCATACATTGTGAATATATGTGCTGCACTTCACTGTTCCTCAGGATTGAGGGTCCAGACAAATATTTCCTCTCTTCTCAGGTGAATTACTTGTCTGGGGAACAGACAAATAGCCAGCTGACATGTCAATTGATTCAATTGATGCTGAGGGACATTAAAGAACAAGACCAGAAGTGGTGTTGCTCAAATGAGATACAAGAACAGGGGAGGATCTTGGGACCATTTGGGAGTGATGGGATACTATCGAGGCAAGTGGAGAGGGCGGGTGGCAGGGGGGTGGTGGGCCCCTACATCCAGGCAGCATGTGTTCCAACCCTGGGGCTATAGCACCATGCCACTGCTCTGCCCAGTCCTTCCTGTCCTAACCAAGATTATGTGCTACAACTGGGAGTAGCTTCCTGTAGTGAGGAAATAAGAGATCTGAGGACATTGGGAGTCAAGAGACAAAGGCTAACTTCCCTGCCTTCTGATCAATTTCTCCCCTTTCCTCCACCCCCCAAGAACTGAAGCAGGTATCGCCTAAATTTCCTCTCTGATGTCTGAAATTTCTTTACTAGGAGTCAAAGCCTTTATTCCAGTTAGTATAAAAGATTTTCCCCCCCCAGGAGAGTGAACTCTGAAATTCAGATGAAAGTTAAAATCAGATACTTGTCAGTTTCAAAATTGGGTAAAATAAGCCAATTAAAATAGGGGAGGACAATGAAGAGGAAGACTTTATTACAGGAAAGGGGAAGCAAAATGAGGAGAGGCTGTGGGTTCAGATGATAATACAAGTTTCCCCTGCTATCCCAAAGGAGAACATTCCAATTTGGTATGACTCAGTAGTTTATTTTTCAGATTGGGAATGCTGTTACTATTAATTTATAAGGAAAAACTTAGTTACTATTAATTTATATGAAAAAAAGTCTTCCCAAACTTCCCAATAACCTACTAAATCTTATCAAAATAGGAACATTCTACTTTTGCAAAGTGAAGGAAATCTGTATTGTCTATTGTACAATTTTAGGTGAGGCCTGCCCTATAAATCTTGTGTGTCTAGTGGAGGGATGATGTGGGGAGATGGAAGGGAGGTAGGGGCTGAGGGTGGTAGCTAAAGTGAAGTGAAGAAACTCACCTATTTTATCCTTCATGTATAGGGTTGTATTTCAAGAGTAGGGGTGGAAGTGGAGGAGTAAACTTGAGAAGGGATAAATACATAGGTAAATCTTTTTCATCTCTCTTTCAGTTCTTTGCTAGTTTTGTCATTGATTTCTATTCTTTTCCTTTATAGGCTGGGAAGTGATGATAATCATTTTGAGGTCAGCATGGCCAACAGTGGATGTGAAGTGCATCGTTTTGACCCTAGTGTCAAATCAGCTCACATTTTGGAAAGCCAGCGTCTTTGGTATCACCGCCTGTGCATTGACTGGAGGGATCCCCATCCAGCTGTTGCTGCCCACAAGCCACAGAGCAACACCAGAAAACTGGGAACCATTCTGAATGAATTTGGGCATCACAAGGTGAGATATTTCATTAGATTTTAAAATTAAATAAAGTGAACAAATTCAAATTAAAAAAAAAAGCAAACCAAAAGTTCGATAATTGAAGGTCATTTATTTGTTTATTTATTTATTTATAATTGATGTAATTGGGGAACCCACCACAGTGCACCCACCACCTACTCACCCATACTCTACCACCATAAACCATTGTGTTTCCTTCCCACTTTGTTCTTACCCCTTCTTCCTTCCCTCCCTACCTGTTGCTTTATTTCTATAGTCAGCTATCAATGGTAGTGTTTTTAAGTTTGTTTTTATCTGACCTTTAGTTTAGTGATTTATTCCACTTAGCATTATCCCTTCAAGCACCACTGATGTTGCCACAAATGGCATGAGTTTATCTTTTTTGATCTCTGAGTAATATTCCATTGTGTATATATAGCACATCTTAATCCACTCCTCTGTTCTGGGGACACTTCTGTAGTTTTTATAATATGGCTGTTATATAGTGCTGCAGTAAACATGGGAGTGAATGCAAGTTTCCTTTTGAATTAGTGTTTTTGAAATATTTTTTTGGGTAGATTCCTAGGAGTGGAATTAGTGGGTCGGATGCAGATCAATTTTTAATGTTTTGAGACATCTCCAGATTGCTTTCTGTGAGGGCTGGACCAGTTTCCATTCCCAGTATAGGAGGATTCCCTTTGCCCCACATCCTCATGAGCACTTGTTTCTGGTCTTTTCATATGGACCATTCTCTCTGGTGTGAGATGGTCTCTCATTGTAGTCTTGGTTTACATTTCTCTAATAATAAGTGATTGTGAACACTTTTTCACAGCTTCGTTGACTAAATTTCTTCTTTGGAGCAGTCTATTTAGTTCTTTTGCCCATTTTGTAACAGGGTTATTTGTTTTGTTTTTGTAGTTTTACGAGTTTTTGTATAGCTTTGTCAGATGTGTGCTGTGAAAATATTTTTGGATGTTGAACCATTATTGTGTTCCTGGTATGATTCACATTTGGTCATGGTGTAGGTTCCTTTAAATCATTGCTGGATTTGGTTTGCTAGAATTTTATTAAGGACTTTTGTGTCTGTTATTAGAATGACTGGTCTGTAATTTTTTTGCATTTTTTTGTTTGGTTTTGGTGTTAATGTTGGCCTCATAAAAAGAATTTGAAAGTATTACTTCTTTTTCAGTTTTTTGGAGAGTTTGAGCAAGATAGGTATTAGTTCATCTTTGAAGAATTAGTAGAATTCACTTGTGAAGCTATGTGGTTCTGGAATCTTGGGTTTTTTGTTTATTTTTTTTTGGAGAGTTTTGATTATTGTTTCAATTTCCCTGCTTGTTATTCGTTTGTTCAGGGTTTCTACTTCTTCCTTATTCAGTCTTGGAGAATTGTATAATTCTAAGAATGTGTCCATCTTTTCTAGGTTATTGAATCTGTTCACAAATAGATGTTCATGATAGTCTCTATCCTCTGACTTTCTACAGCATCTGTTGTGATGCTGTATGATTCTATGTATTTGAGATTTTCCCCTTATTTTCTTGGTGAGTCTTGCTAGAGGTATGTCTATTTTCTAAGAACCAGCTTTTGGTTTCATTGATCTTTTGGACTTTTTAATTTCTATTTCATTTACTTCTGCTTTGATTTTCATTAGTTCTTTTCCTCTGTTAGTTCTTTTTTTCCTAATTCCTCCAATTGAGGGAGAAGGTTATTTATTTGAGATCTTTCTTGTTTCTTGATGTTGGCCTGTATTGCCATATAATTACTCCTTAGTACAGCTTTTGCTGCATCCTTTAAATTTTGGATGGTTGTGTGCTGTTTTCATATGTCTCAAGGTATTTTTTAATTTATTCTTTGATTTCCTTATTAACCCAGTGGTCTCTCAGTGATGTGTTGTTCAGTCTATGTATTAAAAGATTTCCCTGCTTTCTTATGATAGTTGATTTCTACATCGAGACCTTTATGGTCTAAGAAGATATTGGGTATGATTTCAGTCTTTATGCATTTGTTAATATTTGTTTTGTGTCCCAGAACATGGTCTATTCTGGAGAATGTCCCATGTGTTCTTGAGAAAAATGTGTATTATTCTTTTTTGGGGGGTGAGGTGGGGTTGCAGTGCCCTGTATATGTTTATGAGGTCCATGAGGTCTAATTCCCTACTGAAGGTTATTATTTCCCTGTTTATTTTTTGCCTAGTTGGTGAGAGTGAGGAGTTGACATCTCCTACCACAAATGTGTTTTTTCCAATGTTTGTTTTCAGAGTTGATAGTAGTTGCCTAGTGTATTTGCCTAGTGCCCCTTCATTTGGTGCATGTACATTGATGATTGCTCTGTCTCCCTGATGTATCATTTCCTCTATCACTATATATTGTCCCTCCCTATCTCTTGTTACCTTTCTTTACTGGAAATCTATTTTTTTCTGATATAAGTGTGGCTGTGCCTGCCTTCTTTAGAGTCCCATTTGCTTGTAGGATTGTTTTACAAACCTTTATTTTGAGTCTATGTTTCTCTTTGGAGCTTAGGTGTGTCTCCTGGGCAGCAGAAGGCTGGTTTCTCTTTCCTGATCCAACTGTATACTCTGTATCTTTTAATTAATGAGTTCAGTCCATTTACATTTAACATGATTATTGATATGTGATAGTCTGTTGCTGCCATTTTATTCTTAATTTTTGTGGGTTAATCTGTTTCCTTACTTAGGCTTTGTGTATGTTCCTCTTTTTGGTTTCCATGTGTAAGCTCCTTTCAAATATTTTTTGGAGGAGTGCATTAGTGTTTGCGAACTCCTTGAACTTCTCTGTGGCTGAAAAGGCCTTTATCCCTCTCTCATATCTGAAGAAGTGTCTTGTAGGATAGAATATTCTTGGTTGGCAGTTTTTCTCTTTAAGGTTTTGGAACACTCCGTTCCATTTTCTCCACTCCATTTCATTCTCTTCTCACTTGTAGTGTTTCTTCAGAGAAGTTTAATGTTAACCTGATTGGGTACCTTTATAGGTTTTCTGCTTCTCCCTGGCCAGCTTCAATATTCTTTTTTTGTCCTGAACCCTTGGAAATTTCAATGCAATATGTCTGGGTGTTCACCTCATTTTATCTAGGTATGCCAGGTTTCTTTTAGCTTCCTGGATTTGTACATTTATTCTTTAAGGTCCAGTTTTAACCTTACTGATCATTCATTATTATTTTTAGAGTAACTTCTGTAAACAAAAAGTTTGGCAAGGATACAGATATTTAAATTGACTTGAAGATTTTAGTTGCTATTGAGTAGTAGTAAGGCTTCGAAGGTTAAAAAAACCTACTTCTGGCATAAGCTCAAGAGTGCCATTTACATTTGGCAATTGATTTAAAATTTCCAGACAGAGTAAACTACTTATGTCAGCCTCAAATACAAAAAAGTATTCAGAGCCAGCTTTATGTTTGATAAGCAATTGCTTGTTTATCATATTTCTCACTACTGGTACAGCTATTTTGATTCTTTGGGCTCTTAAAGGTCAGAAAATATGTGTAGCTTCGATTAAAATGTACTTTGTAAAATTGCGTAGACTTTATATGTATTGCAACTGATATTATTGTGTCAAAGGTTGTCAAATCCTTACAAATATTTTATTGTGAAGGGGTAGCAAAAAAGGAACTAAATCTTTGAACTGTGTTCCTTGAAAATAATTTTTGGTGTATAGCTGAGTTAATTGTATTCTGTAGGTAGATACTAGAGAAATTCTCCTGCATGTATGTAGATGGCTGTGTTTGATCACCAGTCCTTCCTCGGCTTGGCCTATGATGGCCAACTCTTCCCAGCCAGAGATGCTATATAATTTAGAACATGACAGAATGGGTGTTTCTATCAATTTTAAACTTGAGTTGACATTTTGATCTTTAATAAAAGGTCATTTCCCCTGCACTATTCTTTCACCTTCTCTCTTTCCTCCTCCTTCTTTAAAATCATCCCTTTAATTAGACAGAAGAAGCTTCTTCAAGAATAACTTCAAAGAATTCATTAACTATCTTCACATGGACTAAGTATTGATTTATATCTTGTTTTGCCATTGAAAGGAATTCACATTTAAGAATTAGGAGATTTAATAAAACATAGAAAGGATTTTTGGGGGGTAAAATCTCTGAAGAGAACCCCAAGAGGTAGGAACATTTTTCAGATGTTTATTTTGTTTTCCCCATTTGTTACCTTCATAGACCTGTTTGTTAGAGATGAAAATTACAGGCTTCATTCTCTAATCTGTCAACTCTAGAGTATTCAGAGAACTAACTACTGATTGTCTGTGTTCATTTAGGAGGCTTGCTGCTCCTCCTTAATGCTCTTTACATCCTGGCTCTAACTCCCCTCACCCTTCAAAGAAAAGACTGAGTAGAGACAAGAGGGGAAACTCAAAGCCATTTACTTTTTTTTTGGATAGTATTTTAGTAAATATTTAGTAAATGTGTGGATAAAAGTAGACTTTGAAAAATAATCATGGAAATAATTTATGGTCGCATTTCCGATTGAAAATGAGTTTTCAGATAACCAGGTACACACCTGAATTGCGCTTGTTTAAGTCTGTAGAGCAATAATGGGCACACCTTTATGCTGAAGGTGAAGCATGCGTCTTTACAGTGTTGCTCCTGAGGCAGCAGAATTACTTAACAGTAATACCTAAAAACCAGAAATGTTTTAAAGGATTTCTGATATTTCTAAGGTGACTTACTTTTTTTAAAATAAATTTTATTTTTATATTCCCCATACAATTGCAACCCCCTTATTTTGACCCCAATCCCTCCCCTCCCCACCTCCCACCCCCTATAGAGTGTCTCTGGTTCATAGTTGTTTGTTGATTTTGATTTTCACTTTCTTATAGTTATTCATTTTCCTGGTCCCTTATTTAAGTTTTCTAGATTCCTGCTATGAGTGAGACCATCCGGTATTTTTCTTTTTCTTTCTGGCTTATTTCGCTGAGCATGATCCCTTCCAGCGCCATCCATGTTGCTGCAAATTGCATGTGGTTATCTTTTTTGAATGCTGAGTAATATTCCATGTTGTATATGTACCACATCTTCTTGATCCAGTCATCTATTTTTGGGCATTTGGGCTGTTTCCAAAGCTTAGCTATTGTAAACAGTGCTGCTATAAACATAGGGGTGCAGGTGCTCTTTGGAATTGATGTTTCTGTGTCCTTTGGGTAAATACCTAGGAGTGGAATTGCTGGATCATATGGAAGCTTTATCTTTAGTAGGTTGAGGAATCTCCACACAGCTTTCCATAGTGACTGGACCAGTTTGCACTCCCACCAACAGTGCAGGAGAGTTCCTTTTTCTCCACATCCTCGCCAACATTTGTTGTTGCTAGTTTTTTTAATATGTGCCATTCTCCTGGTGTAAGATGGTATCTCATGGTAGTTTTGATTTGCATTTCCCTGATTACAAGTGATGTTGAACATTTTTTCATATGCCTGTTGGCCATTTGCATTTCCTCTTCAGAGAAGTTTCTTTTTAGCTCTTCTGCCCATTTTTTGACAGAATTATTTTCTTTGTTGTTGCTGAGTCTCATCAGCTCTTTGCAGATTTTTGTGATCAGTCCTTTATCATTAGTGTTGTGTGCAAAAATGTTCTCCCAGTTGGTGGGGTTTCTCTTTGTTTTTGTTATTGTCTCTTTTGCTGTGCAGAAGCTCTTTAATTTGATGTAGTCCCAGCTGTTTGTCTTTGCCTTCACTATCGCTGCTTTGGGTGATGTGTCTGTAAAGATGTCTTTGATGTGCATATCACGTAGTGTTTCGCCTATTATTTCCTTCTATGTATTTTATGGTTTCAGGTCTTATGTCTAGTTCTTTAGTCCATTTTGAGTTGATTTTTGTGTATGGTGTGAGGTAGTGGTCAAGCTTCATTCTTTTGCATGTAGCGACCCAGTTTTTCTAGCATAAGGTGACTTATTTTTATTAAAAGTATTAATAACAATTTAACATAGTTAAAAGAGTAAATTTTGCTATGCATATTTTACCCCAGTTAAAAATAATTAGAAAAATGCCATCAATTATGAAAGTGATCTGGCTCAGAATTGCCAGGTATGTATTTGCTGTTGTAAAAAATTCCTTGTTCAAGAATTTAAAGGACACAGATGTTCTTTCATAGAGACGTTTTTTGGAGAATGCTTTAAAACAAAAAACAAAAACAAACCCATCAGTGGGTGATTGCTTCTGTTAGGAGCATGCCCTAAGAGCTATACAGTGCCAGATGAAAGGAAACCTCATTTCTAGTCTGTAGCAAGCAAGGTCTGTTTTCATTTTCCTGGATGTGTACAGACACTGGTAAATAGGATGCAGCTCTGGCAGGGAAAGCAAATAGAATAAAACCATACTGAAAAATGTCTGTGTTTTTGCCTTGCCTTCTTCACTCACTCCCCCCACCCCCGCCCCCGAAAATGATTATAGAAACCAGAGGGGTTTTGGTTGTTTTGTTTTCACATCATAACTTTAAAATATCTCATGTAGTTTGGGGATGTTTTCCAGGTTAAAGCTGTTAGTTTTCTTTTTCTCTTTATCCATATCTAGATTTTACCCACTCATGCAAAAATGACACATTGTATTCTGAGTTCCTAACAGAAAGATGCATATGGTTTTCGTGCTGCTTTTTAAACTCTCTGGTACTTCTAACTTCAACTATAAATCAGAAATCTTTCTAAAGCATCAAACAAGAGCAGCTGCATCAGCAAAAGCATGTGAACCAGAGCCCAGTCTGTCAGGGAATAATCTCACCTGGATCTGGCATTATTTGAAATGATTAACTCTCTTCTCTTTGCTGAAATGCTTGTTGCTGTAACTATACAAAAGGATTTTTCCAGAATGTGACAAGAAATATTGCATCTCAAATTTCTGCTCATATGAATCACTTTTTTATGCTTTTCTCTAAATTCTTGTAACAGAGGAGCCTAAATGGTCCAGGCTGGTTAATGAGAAGTTATTGTTATGTTCCGTCATACCCATGCTGATGATAATATGAATAGGAGCACATTATAGTTTGCCTCTGTGAGCTCATTGATCACGGTTTGAGACATGGGTTCTCTTGTTGGTTTTGGCATTGAGCACCTCATTTAACCTCTCTGGTATTCAGTTTGGTGATAAAATGGGGTCAGCGATACTGTCTAAGTGGATTACTTTTTGAGAATTAGATCAGAACACAGTGTGAAAGCTTCAAAGAGTGCCTGGCATGAATTAGTCATTTGACTGTAAATTCGATGACTTTTTACTAACAATTTTAGTAAATTTTTACTAAACTTTACAGAAAATGTTGTCTTTTTCTTTGTTTTCAGGAAAAATATATTAGAGATTTCTTAGAGAGATTGTTAACTGCACTTAATTCCAGTAAAGAGTTTTTAGAGCTTTGTGTGATAGATATTCAAGGACATTTGGATCTTCAGCCGTGGTGGGGAAAAATTGTACTTGTTTGCTGTCTCTGGGCACTGAACAGATTGGCCGGTGGTTGTACAGGAAGTAAATACTGAGTGGTATGGAAATTTTAAAAAACTGCTAAGGATTAATACAGAGAGATGTAGACTGCCGGGGAGGGGACGATGCATGGCTGGGGCTGGTGGAACTGCTGGTCAGACACCCCCAGTGAAGCTGGACAGGAAGCTGCCCCTGAGACTGAGTTTCCCCTTGTACCTCATTTATAGGAGTAGCAGTTTTTGCTTCCATTTTTGGTGAGAGAGCTGCCCTTAATCCCCAAATCAGCAGTTCTGTCCTGTGGTTTACTGAGTTTGAGACAACATGTGCTTTGAAATTAAACTACGAAAGATTTCTTTTCTGTTTGCTTATCCAATTGGCAAATATAAGCAAGATATTGATTCTGCCCTGTACTGAAATGCTTGTGGGTATATTCATGATTTGTTGCTAGAAATGGAAAATGATAGACATTTTCAGGAAGAAAATTCAGCCATATATATATATTATGTCCCTTTTTATTTCTAGAAATCTTTTTTTTTTTTTTTTTTTAGATTTATTTATTTATACAAGCACTGGGTACAGTCAGAAGCACGGGAGGGTGAGAGGATTCACCAGAGCCAGAGCGGGGAGCAGAACAGACAGACTGATGAAATACACTGCTGAGGGGAGCAGCGGGCGGCAGGAGAGGTTTGCGCGTCATGTGGGACCCTTGCCTGCGGCCGGGGATCGAACCGGCACTGCAGAGGCAGCAGGCAGCTTTGCAGCCCAGCGCTCAATGCTGCGCCACCAGGGGAGGCCCTATTTCTAGAAATCTTTTTTACTTTTAATATTTTTGTCTGCTATTTTTTCAGCCTTTTTTTTAATGAGTGTGGGAAATGCCATTCTAGATTTCTTTTCTTTCTATATAGTTTCAATATATGTGTCACCTGTATGACTGACAGAGTCATTATATGTCTGGATTGTGTTTTAAAATTCAATGTGATAGTCTCTCTCCTTAAATGGGTTTGTTTAATTCACTTATGTTGATATTTATTGTGATTACTGGCATATTTGGACTAATTACTGTTAAAAATTGGGCATTTTTAGTTTCTGTACTTTTTTCTCTTCTTGCTAACATTTGTTTTTTAATTTTTTTGTGGTTATTCTTATATTTTAAGTGTATATAATTTACTGTAAAACTTTTAAATGACATTTAAAATTATTCAGTATTTTTATATCCCTCCTAAATACCAGGATCATAGCAAGTTAACTACCCACTGAGCATGGCCTCTCTGAACATTGCTATTATCTGGAGTTTTAATTTTACCTTTTTTTCCCACATTATCTCTTGAAAAAATTTCAAATACAAAATTTCAGTTTGCACAAATAATTACAATGAATTCTCATATATTATTCACTGGGATACTCCAGTTGTTAATATTTAGCCACATCTGCCCTCACTCTGATTTATAATAAATGTATTCAACTATTGACTCTGCAATTAAAACAAAAATTCAGTGGGAAAGAATTGATGAATACTTTCATAATATGTCTTTATGTTATATGTCTATATGTTACATTTACTGTGGTTGCTGATGTCTTTGGATCAATTACTTTGGTATCTCTCAGCTCAAGAGTTGCCATCAAGATGATTAAACAGAAAGGATTAATGTGGAAAACGGGAAATATTCTTACTAATGTTAGGGGAAAATAAGGCTGTCTAGTCATAATTTTAAAAAACTAGATTAGAGCTCTTTTTAAAAAGACTTATTTTGAGAAAGTGACAGATTTACATGCAGTTGTAAGAAATAACACTGAGACTGGATGTGCTGTCTATCTTTCCCCATTTTCTTACAATAGCAAACCTATAGAATAGATACAGAACATTTCCTGCACCATAAGAATCAGTGTAAAAAAATAGTAACAGTACAAAACACAACAAAGCTAAAACAGACAATTATAAATCAGAGACATCCTGCAGGGAGAGGGATCAGAGGGAGTGAGGGAGGAGCACAGGGGACTGAGGTGATGGTGCACGGGTGCATTGGTGAAGGAAACTCTATGGGACTACACCTGAGGGGTTGGGGGGAAGAAAATATTGTTTAAAAATGAACAATGATGTAAAATAACAAAAAAATTAATTTAAAAAAAAGATTTAAAAAATCATGTTACCCTTCTATAGGCACACCTGCCTACCTCTGATCAGTGACTGTGGCTCCAGCTTCTCTCCAGGAAGTACTTTCAACTCCTGTTGCTGTAGGAGACTCCCCCAGACCATTGCTACCTTTGTGTTCTCTCACACATGCACATACTCATTCTATTTCTCTTTTCTGATTCATCTTACCTTGTGTTTGACATAAAGAGGGGGAGGTACATGTTTTTTTTCACATCAATTTAAATTGATTTGCCTTTCTTACTTTGAATTTCTGCAGAAATAATATCCATGGACTCATGAGTCAGCTGTCTTAATTCTGTTTTCCAATCAATATTAAAAATAGCTAGCAAGAGAAAGTGAAAGATTTTGAAATGCTTATTTATATTGCTCCAAATCATAGTCTATACCAAGATTGTTTGTATTTTATGTGTACACAAACCACCTGGGGAATTGAATTAAAGTGCAGGTATTGATTCAGAAGGCCTGGGGCGGAGTATTTCTACTGAGTTCCCAGACAGTGTCGAGGCTGAGTGATGATTGGGGAACCGGACATGAAGTAATAAGGTCTGCACTGCAGCCTGAGAAACTCAGGAACAGAAGACATTTAATAGTGATTGGTGTCCCCAGAGGTTCAGCAGCCAGGGGCCTGTCGTGCTCTGTCATGTCCTCTTCTCCCACCCTGTGTCCCTGCCAAGAGTCACAGGAGGCACAGGAGTGCCACAGCAGGTTTCCACCCCGACGCCAGCCTATGGCACCAGGCTTCTGTATTAGGCCTGCTGTTTTCCTGGGACACATTTCTTTTCTTAGGAGGGAAGCTCCCTTATGAAAGGGCTCCTAATGACTTCCTGCGTGATTTCACAGCCTGGGCTCAAGCGAGTCTGAGTCCTAGATGATTAATGATTTACTCACCAGCCAACCCCTGCTTCTCAGATGTGTGTTCCTAGCTAAGCTGTGTATGATTAACGGCAAGAGAACCTTCATTGCAGGCATCCCATCCCAGTTCTCCTAGTGAAGTGCTCAGTAACAGATACGAGTTCCTGCTAGATGAGAATAATATCTAGATTGCAGATAGGTAAGCTTTCCCCTGACTTTTTCTCCATTACCTTCTGAAATAAAATGTGCAAGGGAACGAAGTTTGAATGCTTAATCATTCCATACAGCCTACAGTGGAATTTTTAAGCAGCCACTTGAGCATCCAGAAGCCTCAGTCACTGATGTTGCAGAACTTTGGGTTGGAAAACCCAATGGAAACCACATATGCTGTGGTTCAGGGCCTGGTACAATCCTCTGTTTCCTTCTTCACAGGGCGGTCTGTATCTTTCTGTGTATTTGGAGTTAACTTCTCTTGCAGCATTGCTATTTAATCATCGCACTGTGTTTCTGTGAAATAAACCAGTGCAAATCAGGCATAATGGGTCATTCATGATCCTGAACTACAATTTGAGATGCAGAGACATCTTTTTATCTCCATCAATCTACAGTGGACCCTAAGGACAAGCCATCTTGAGAAAGTGAGTCAAGAACTTCCACACTCAACATTTAAGAAATGCATTTTGGGGGCCTCCCCGGTGGCACAGCGGTTGAGCGCTGGGTTGCGAAGCTGCCTGCAGCCTCTGGGGTGCCGGTTCGATCCCCGGCTGTTCCCCGGCCACCGCATGGTGTGCAGACCTCTCCTGCCACCTGCTGCTCCCCTCAGCAGTGTACTCTGGGTACTTCGGTCCTTCTGCCTGCTCTGCTCCCCGCTCTGGCTCTGGTGAATTCTCTCGCCCTCCCGCACCTCTGACTATACCCAGTGCTTGTATAAATAAATAAATCTTTTTTAAAAAAATGCATTTTGACTCTTTATGCTCTACACAAATCTATAATGGTGGGATTTGCTGGGATGCAAAATACCTTGTTTCATCCTAATACTTTTCAAACCATTTGACATTTGCTGGCCTGTAGATACAACAGATTAAAAGGCCAACTTGAAGAAGAAACTAGGTGCATGTGGACTTCGGGGCCCTTCATGTCATCTTTGATGTATTTTCCCTTCAGTTTTCCTTGGGTGGAAGCCATGACTTGCACAGTTGTCTGTGTTCTGGCATTCAGTTGACCCATTCCCACCTGTCCCATTGAGTGCTTCTCTGATTTGTGTCAGAATTTTGAGAGCAAACCAAAAATAAGCGCAACACGTCAGAAGCAAAGAATCCAATCACCTAGGGAGCTTGATTAAAATGTCAATCCCAGGACCTACCTCAGAGATCCTGATTTAGCTGGTCTGGCATGGAGCCCAGAAACCTGCATTTTTAACTAACCCCACACACCCCACTCTGAGTTAGGAGAGTGTGAAGAGCTCCATTTGAGGAGCCTCAGTGTGTGGAGAGGAGTCTGTGGGCTCAGCCTTCATTTGCAAACCTTCCCCCTGCTCCTGGGTGTCCAGAGTCTGATTACCAGCTTCTGCAGTCTCCCTTCCTGGCTCCTCACCAGGTTGCTAAGTTCTCTGTGCTCCCCACTGTAAGATGCGTGATTACAAACCACTGCCATTTGCAAAGGTGTAACCAAATAAACTCACGTTAGTGAAAGAAATGAATGAGCTCTCATGAGACCCACATTGTGGCTTTGTTTTATAGAGCATTGAGACCCACTGTTGCTTCGTTTAGATTTTCAAAGGGGGCCAGTGTTATTACAAAAAAGGAGGATTTCACAGATGGAGGAAATTAGCCTCCAGAGAGCTGGCATTTGTTTTTCTCATTGCTGTGTACCAGGGGTGGGCGTATTTTTCTGAGAATCTTTTGACAAAATTTTGGGAATCAAAGAGTCAAGTGAATCCTAAGGGAGCAGAGGAGCTCTGAGCTCCATAAGGTTTCCCTTTTGTGCACACAGGTTTCCCTTTTGTGCACACAGTTCAGATGTACCAGGTCATGCCACTTGGCAAGTTCTTCTATGTATTTAAAAACAGCTTCATGCTTTTTGACAGTTGGAGTCTCCAGAGCTCACTATCATATTAGTGAATCCTTTAAAGTAGAATATTCCTGAACAAATCCTAGGTGATACCCAGCAGACAATTCTGCCATGGTACCTGAGTTATGTCAGTTCTCCGAGGGGCCCAAGCATGTCCACCCATAAAACAGGCTCCAGTGCTTGGGAAAAGATGGTCAGAGTCTCATTTGGTTCTAACACCTGCTGTATTCTCCAGCCAGTGACAATATCAGCCAAGGAAGGTCTCCTTTGCCACTTTTTAGTTAAAAACAGGAGACCTTTAAAAAAAACCCACAAATTTCTCAGCTTGGAGTGGCATTCGACAGTCTTGCAATTAAAATGATAATGAAACATTTCTTATACGAATTTTTCTTTAAAATCAGTGCGATGGGTTCACAGCACACCATTAGGAGGAATTATGTAAAGCTGCCTCTCTGCTCCAAGTTTTATTTTAAGATTTAATTTATTCCAGATTCTGCAGGAAAAAAACCTCCATGTGACAAGCCTGCTAACAGATGTCAATTTAGCTTTATAGCACAGGCCTGCACTCCAGAGTCAGAAAATGGAGATTATTCATTTTTGCCTGCTGTTTATTACATGGCACAACTTCCTGGCCCCAGAAGAGAGCTGATTAATAACCTATAGGCAAGCAGCTTATCACCTGCTTTCATCTGCAATGTTGAGTGTATGCTTTATTTCACATTACCCTTTGGATTAAAAGAGGTGCTGGGAAGAGCAAAGGCGATAGAAAATGGATTTTTCTATTTTATTATCATCTAGGTTGGAAGACAGATTATACTTTAGTGTAGAGAAATAATATAAAAAATAAGAATTATTCAACTAGATAGAACTAAATCTATAATAATTTTTTTTTGTGGTGATAGTGGGTAAAGCAAAGTAGTTCTATATGATAAATGCTACATCAGAATCAACCATAACAGGAACTCTTCATTCATAAATATAGCACCTGTGCCTCTATGGGCACACAGCATAGAAATTCCCAGTGTATGAGCTGCACTTCTGTTCACATCCTTATCTTGCTGTCTAGTCCGATCATCCATCCATCCATCCATCCATCCATCAAACAATTATTGATTCAAAAATTTCTACCAAGCATCTTCTAGCTGCCAAGTTTTGTGCTTAAAGCATAAAGATACAGGATTAAACAAGTCTCTTTTTAGTTAAACATTTTTAAATGGTGGTAAATACACTGAACATAAAATTTACCCTCTTAACTGTTTTGAGTGGTTAAGTATATTCACATCCATCCACTAATGTATCCACTTTCCAGAACTTTTCATCTGGCAAAACAGAAACTCTGTACTCATTAAACTCAATTCCCCCAGCCCTTGACATTCACCATTCTACTTTCTGTTTTAATGAATTTGACTACTGTAGATACATCACGTAAGTGCAATCATACAGTTTTTGTATTTTTGTGACTGGCATATTTCACTTAGCATTGTGTCCTCAAGTTTCTTCCGTGTTGTAGCATGTGGCCAGACTTCCTTCCTTAAGACTGAATAATCTTCCCCTGTATATATGTGCCATATTTTCTTATCCACTCATCTGTCAGTGGACACTTGAGTTGCTTCCACCTCTTGTCTAATGTGAGTAATGCTGCTATGAACAAGGATATGCAAATATCTCTTCAAGAAACTGTTTTCAGTTCTTTGAGCTATGTACCCAGAAATAGAATTGCTGGATCATATGGTAATTCTATTTTTAATTTTTTTGAGAAGCTGCTATATAGTTTTTCATAGTGCCTGCAGCATTTTACATTCTTATAAACAAATCTTTTAAGATTTAATATGTAGCTAAAAAGACAGAAAAATGATCCTGTATGAATGCTACAAAGGAGTATACTATGCTTTGGATGTGGTTTAATGGAGAAATCCTAGCTAATGTGCCAATTATTTCCTAATACCTAGTCCGTAGTGGGCACACTATTCATATTCAGTGGGTGGGTGAACGAACCATCCAGACCCTTGGTGAGCAGGCCCCTTTCCTTTGTTTCCTTCAAGTTATTCAGCTGCCCTCCATTCTATCGGAAGTAAAGTGCAGCAAGAACATTTTAATAGGTTACTAGATTTTCTTATTGATCTCTGGTAAGATTATGGGAAACATTTCTCCAGTAATGTTCTTATCCTATATATCATCTAACCTTTAGAGATGTTGAGATATTTCCACTAGATGGGGAGTGGGGCTGGAAAGTTGCCGTGGCTGTAAGATCAAAGTGTAATGATATTAGGGGCTGGGGGGGGGGTGTTCAGGGAGAAAATATTCTGTCTGTTCTTAGAATATTGCCTCTATTTTTTAAAGACTTTTGCTCTATAAAGGTAGCAATGAGCTCTTGCTTGTTTGCTCATTTGGCTTAAATCAGTAACACTTTGCTCAATTACATGCTATTTATAGATATTTTAAATTGAAATTTCATTCTCGAGATATTTTAAAGGGAATCTCAGACATGTAAAATATATAGGTGTTATATTTGGAGACTTGTTTTTTTGTTCCTGCTTTATGAAAGTAGTCTGTTTTTCTGATTCCCAAACCAATGAAAGACATATTTATTATTCTGTTCAGTTTTTTATTTTGCAATTTAGGCAAAGAAAGAGGCTTGCCACAAAAATACTTGGCACAGTCCTTTCCTTAGAAATTTTATTGGTTTTGCTATTTGCCACTCATTATTATTCTGATCAACTAGAGAGATCTAGTTCTCTAAAATGAGTCCTTTGGGGTTCTCATAGTTGCTCTGATTGTAGTTTTGGCGCAGGAAAACAGCGCTGAAGGCATTTTCAGGATGCTGTTTGGGGGGCAGGTTGCAAGGATAGGACAATGTTGCCCAGTGGAAGGGTCACTGTCTCTCAGTCAGAAAGACCTGATACCAGTTCTACTCCTGTTATTTGTGTGAATAGCATACGTGAGCTAATCCCTCTGAGACGTATTTTATTATTCTGTAAAATGAGGTTGATAATGCTGTCTGTACAAGACTGTGGGGATTAGAGATAAAAATAACCTAGCATAGTGCCTGGCCAATTGCTCCCCAGATGGAATCTATTTATTAAATAGTTATTGGGTTGGTTTGATTTAAATTGTTTTAAGCTAATATCTAAATACTTGGGCTGGAGTACTATGCATAAACTATTTGCTATATTTTATTGCTTTCTTAGTGATTGTGGAGGAACCTCCATTTTACCAACTATGAACTCCAGAAAATGTTAGAGAGTCATTTGTGTTGGACTTTGGAAGTGTTCAGAATTTCAGCAATGTGAACCTGGTGTCCAGCACCCTTCTAATGTCCGTGGGATGGATTTTACTGTGATGACTGTCAAAAAATTAATTGGTGTGCATTTCGTAGTCTACCTGCTTCATGGCAGTGGTAGAAATCTAGTAACTCAGTGATGTCTCCTATGTCCATCTCTTGGCCATAAGTAGTTAAAGGCTTATGGAGTATATTATTGCAAAATCAATTGGGTGGTGAGTATTGTTATCTATGAAGGTATTATATATAGCAACAATTCTTTAACACTTTTCACTACATTTGCCTTATGACACTATAATTCTCTAGGTTGTCATATATCTCCCTCATCCCATTAGATCATTTTGACTCCTTTTGGGGTGCATATCATGTATAGTGCCAACTGTTGACTAAACTAAGTGTTCAAGGATAACCCGGATATCGAAGTTTTTTTGACTAAGTGAAAGAGGTGCTGTTGCCCTTTTCTATCTTCATTGTTCCTCTCCTGTGCTCCCTACTGTGTTACGCAGAAAAACCTCATCTAATGTGCAAAATCTCAATTTGGATTTCTACTTTATTTTCCATGAGTTTCCTAGAGAGATTTGGTGCTGTCTCCTAACTAGACAGGTTTACTTCCAGCTTCCTAAACTTCTCACCCCTTGGAACTTCAGTCACAATTCTTTTTATCACTATTATTTTCTCTGTATCTGAAAAAGATAAAATTTTATCCATCTTTCAATTCCAGTTCCAAATGCTGTCTCATCCAAAAAACTGTTCTTCAAAGCATTTATTTTAATGTTTCTTAATTATATAAGTGACATATGTTCGTGGCAGAAAATTCAGATAATAGAGAAGACAGAAAATAAAAGAATGAAAATTAAAATCACCTGTAATTCTACCACTAAGATAATTACTATTGTTTCTCCCTTCAGACTGGACAAATGTATAATGACATGTTTCTATTATAATGATATCACACAGAGTATTTTCACTGCCCTAAAAATCCTTTGATTATGCCTACACATTATTACCCCTCCTACCATACTGTTGGCAATCATTTATCTTTTTAGTGTCTCCGTGATGTTACCTTTTCCAGAATGTCTATAATTGGAATCATATATATGTAACCTTTTCCAGTTGGTTTCTTTCACGCAATATGCATTTAAGATTCCACCAAGATTTTGTTCATGACATGATAGCTCATTTCTATTTAGCACTGGGTAATATTGCATTGTTTGGATATGCCACAATTTTCTGTTCACCTACTGGAAGACATCTTGTTTTGGTACTTATGAATAGAGCTGCAATAAACATCCAGGTGCAGGTTTTGTGTGGCCATAGGTTTTCTTCTCCTTTGGATTGTGTGGCAAGTGTATATTTAGTTTTGTAAGAAACCACCAAACTATCTTCCAAAGTAGCCATACATCATGCTTTCCCCCCAGCAATAGATGAGAGTTACTGAAGGTTCACATCTTCTCCAGTATTTGGTATTGTCAGCGGTCCAGACTGACTATTCTAATAGGTGTGTATTGCTTCTCCTTGTTGTTCTAACTTGCATTCCCCTTCTGACATATGATGCAAAGCATCTTTTCAAATGCTTATTTGCCATCTATATATCTTCTCTGTGGAGGTATCTGTTAAGGTCTTTGGTTCATTTTTAAATAAAGTTGTTTGTTTTTTTGTTGTTGTTGAATTTGAAGAATTCTTTGTGTGTTTTGAATAAGATTCCTTTGTCAGATGTATCTTTTGCAAATATTGTTTTCCCCAGTCTGGCTATCTTCTTCGTATTTTGACATTGCCTTTCACAGAGTAGAAATTTTAAAATTTAATAAAGTCTATCTTATTAACTATTTCTTCTATGGATTGTGCCTTTGGTGTTGTATATAAAAAGGCATTGTTAAACCCAAGGTCCTCTATAGTTTTCTCCTGTTACCTTTGAGTATTTTTTTGTTTCTATAGTTTTTGTTTCACATTTAGTTCTGTGATTCAATTTTTATGGAGTGTGTCTAGATTTTTTTTTGTATGTGAGTTTCAAAAGATTGCTCCAGCACCGTTTGTTGAAAAGACTATCTTTGCTCCATTATATTGCCTCTGCTCCTTTGTCAAAGTTCAGTTGACTGTATTTTTGTTACTCTATTTCTGGGCTCTTTATTCTGTTCCACTGACCTATTCGCTGGAATTGTGAGGGGATTTTTCTCTGATATTTATTGTGGGAATCTGGTGAAACTCCTGGTGGTAGATCTCAGATCTGCTGGGGGAACCCCCCATGACTGTTTTTTAGCTGTCAGAATTGTCCACAGTGAGCCCTCAACAATTCATCAGTTGTAGCTCAATGTTTCCTGCTGGCGCAGGTTCCCACTGTGGTTTCAGCTTGTGAATCTCTGCTTTGGGAAATGGTGACTCCCTGTCTCAACTGTCTCTCCATCTCAGGGCCAGTCATCCAGTCATTTGCCCACTGTCCTCTTCTCTTTTATGGATCTCAGCAGAGTTGTTGATGTTTCAGTCTGCTCATCTTTTTATTTGTTGTGAGAATGGAATGGGGAACTTCCAAGCTCCTTACATGTGGAACCAGAAATGAGAAATTAATTTTCTTTTCTTTTTTTATTGATCAAAATATCTTGAACATTGCATTATTATTTATAGTAACAAAATTCTGGATCCAATATAATTGTCCTTTAATGGGACTGAGTATGTGAAAAATAGTAAAACCCATACAATTGAATACTCTGTGACTATTAAATAATGTGCTATAGGCCTATATTTTGCTCACATGGAAAGATCTCCAAGATTTTTTTTTTAATTTCATGACAGCATTATTTTCAAGTGATTTTTTATTTATTTATACAAGCACTGGGTACAGTCAGAAGCGCGGGAGGGTGAGAGAATTCACCAGAGCCAGAGCGGGGAGCAGAGCAGGCAAAAGGACCGAAGTACACTGCTGAGGGGAGTAGCGGGCGGCAGGAGAGGTCTGTGCGCCATGTGGGACCCTCCTCTGGAGGCCAGGGAGCAGCCGGGGATAATATTACCTGGAGAAAACACAACTATTTACATGTGTGCAATATACACCAAAGACCACATGTAGCCAAGCTGTGTCAGGACGAAGTGCAACCGAGTACTTCAGGTTTCTCCATTAATAATTGGTTTCCTCTTGTCATTTATTTTTCTTCTTTGGGCCCTTGGTGATAGACAATTAGCAGACACTATGAAGGCTTAAAAAACACTGAGGAGTTTTGTCATGTGGGAAATTATGTTGATGCAATGTAGCCTCCAGATATCCTACCAAGTAAGCTATCCCTGGTGTGGATCAGAAATTAAGATGGATGGATCACATGGTTTATTAAATCAATCAAAAACACAGTGAGAAATAAGGGGTAGGAGATAGTGTCACTTGATATACTTTGAGCTAGATACAAGCAAAGGTAAAGAACACATTGCATGAGTCCTGGTGAGCTGATCAGACCCTCTTCCTCTCTTGCTTTTTTCTCCTCATCCTTTTCTTTTTCTTTTCTTTTTAATTTATTTTTTAAATTTTATTTTATATATTTTTACATCATTTTTCATTTTTGCACAATGTATGCATTTTCATCTTCATTATATTCCCCATTCAATTCCCACCCCCCTTATTTTGACCCTAATCCCTCTCTTCTTCCCTGCCCCCCATAGTGTGTCTCTGGCTTATAGTTGCTTGTTGATTTTGATTTTTACTTTTCCATGTGATCCAGCAATTCCACTCCTAGGTATTTACCCAAAGAACACAGAAACATTAATTCAAAAGGGCACCTGCACCCCTATGTTTATAGCAGCACTATTTACAATAGCTGATCATTTTCTTCCTCTCTTGTCAGCCTTCCCCGCTGAGAGTGTAGTTATGATGACCAGTGCTGAAGTTTGGAGCAAGGAGATTCAATTGGAAGACTCCCACAAGTGTATTTAGCCACAACTGTAAGCTCACCAATTAGTCTTTGAGCTGCTGTGGATTTAATCTGGCAGAGTATTGGTGGGGCCATTATTGGAAATAACCAGTGAAGTTCAATTTGAACCCTCTGGAACTTTGAGTCACTCATATACCACATGTATATTTCGTGTTTAGTCATTATTTTAGTATTTTCCCAGCATTTCTATCACTTTCTGTGTTGAGCACACATACATAATACTTACTTTATCTATAGGTAATATGTCATATAAGTTATTTATCCTTAACACATGCTACAAATTTCACAGACTCCTATTTGATTTCTAATTTTCTGTACCGGAATTGAATATTTGCCAACAAGACAATAAATGCACATTACCAGTTTAAAGCTTAAAATTGGTAAGATTATGATTTTTTTTCACCATTCAAAAAGCTCTGTCAGTGTTCCATAGCAGCCTAAAACACTCATTAATAGGTTCTAGTTAATAAAATAGAGTGAGAAAAATAAGATATTAGACAGCTTTGTTAAGTCTTTCTGAATTTCTCTCTTAGGGGACAGTAATTAGTTGTAGAAGATAGAAGTGGGTATGCACTTATCTTAGGGCCTTCCTAGGAATTTATTTTCACATTTAAAAAGCAAGATTTCTTATACTGAATCTATTCCTTTGTCATTGAACTCACTTAAAATTGATCTGCAGAAAAAAAATTATTTTGGCATATTTTTTAAACCCCACAGTTCCCAAGACAGTGATTTGAGACAAGGAGCAATTTTTCTCTTATAGTTGAATTCTGGCTAATTGAGATTTTACTATTCTGATGATGGCTATCATTTCAGAGATGGTTCTACTAGAGAATATATGTTTCAAGTAGATGGTCTCTAGTCTTAAGCACACAACAGGCCAGGGTCTTAAAAAAATTCATGGAAAAATGAACCCATCAAATCACATCACCCTCTCTTTAACCATCAGTCTCAGTTTTGGTCCCCACCCTCTAAATTTTTTAACACAAGCTGTTTCAAACAGGCAAGTGGAAAGATAAGGTGCAGCCTCTCCTAATTTCCTTTTCTTGTAAAAAGTGCTAATTTGTAGAGAAAACAAAAGCATTAGCAAGGAACATAAACAGAAGGAATGTTCTATCTATTCACTGGAGAGTCAGGTGTCAGAATGTCCTTGATCCAATTAACACAAAGGAAACAGAAATGAAAGACTCAGCACACACAATGAAAAAATTATCTTGGCCAGAAAAAGTAGGGATTTGGCCAGCAGTGTTGTTTTTATATAAAACAAACATGTGCTAATATCACTGATGGCAATTTCAATAAGCCCCTCCCTATGACAGTTACCCAAATATTTCTCCCTCATGATTGGCCCTGTAACAGAAAAGTTGAAAGCAAATTATCATGTGAAATCCAAATATCATTCCTTTTGCTTCTTGTACATTCTGTTATGAAGAATATTCTTCCATTAGTGCTTGGGGAAAAGTCAGAGTAATTTTTCTGGCTTAGTTCAGACTAAAGTAGTTCTATTTATATTTTTGACATCGTAAGATAAGTGTGTTTAATCAAAACAGGTCGAATTACTTATAAGAAGACGTCACATTCAGTAATCAAAATGAAGAATAATGTGTTATGGGTAAGAAAATTTCCTGTCCAAGTCGAAGAATGTTAATTTATTAGGACAGCAAAAGATAGCTAAGGAGTTTTAGTTGTCTCTAACATTTTCTTGACAAAGAGTCCTATACTATAACTTGCAGAACACATTTTGAAGGGTTTTTCCATTTAGAGTGAATTTAACAATCATAGATATAAAATAGGCTAGCAATTTCTAAGAAATTATTGGATAGCAAAGAATAAATGGATCCTGTTCCCTAGCAACTACAGAGAGGGGTATAACATCCCTCAAGCTCCTAAAATGAAGTTTGAAGTTGCTCCTATTTTCAGTTTCAGCTTCCTCTGAAAATGGTTTCTAGCCCTTGAAATTATTCTTTTATGTAATGAAGTTTGAGCCCTTTCCAACTCTTCTCTCTGTAACATTAATCTTGTATGTAACAGCCTCTCTATCCTTTGATCTCAGCACGTGTGGCTGTAAGAGGAATGGCTGCCCTGAAAATAAGATCAAATTGAAGGTAGAAACTAATATCAGGAGACGAGAGAATGGAACAGAGACATTTCCTGCCATTCAGTGCTTTCATAATGTCATGAGAAAAGTGCTCTGGGTTCTCTGACCCACTCAGTCTTTTGTGATTTCTCCCCAGTCTCACCTAGTATGCTCCATTTCTTTATGGAAAAACATTTTAAATAGAAGAAAGAGCTGGAATGGGTGCATTTCTGATTTTTTAGTGGGTTTCTTTCTGTGTCTGAGAGCCAAATAACATCTATTTGGGCATTGTATCGTCTATGTGATTCCTCAGTACTGACATCTTTTCTCATCTGTCACACTTCTCTCAACTTACAACCTTTTTTCTCCTTACTCTATTCTTATTTGGTTTTTCAGTGATTTCTTTTAACTTGGCCCAAATTGTATACACTGAGTGATTATGACCTTGTAGCACTGACCCTCTAAGGAAAGCACAATTGGTGATCCTTGCAGAGGTGCTGTTACTCTGCTGGGTGCCCCAGGGTCCCCAAACTTGCATGCTCTAAATGGGTCCTGCCATTCACCATATAAAGACAAAACAAACTCTTAGTGTGAAAGAACTTTAATAGAAATAGTGTGCATAGCATAGAGAGAGAGAAGAGTGAAAGGAGAATAGCTTCCCAATGAAACACCCAAAGTTACCCATCCTCTCATAGGTAAATGTCCAAACAGGGTTGGCCCAAAGCCGGGTTGCTAAGGCCTAAAAACTTGGCACAAGTCTAAGGTACCTTCTGCAGGAAAGGAGAAGAAGGGGCCAGGCAGGTCTGGAAGGAAAGGAACAAAATCAAAGTATAAATTAAGGTAAAGGTTGCCCATTGTCAGCCTCCCCACAGGTCTCTCATCCATGTTTCTTCCAAGAGTTTCTACATGTTTCAACTCCTTCCGTGTACCCCAAGCTCCTGGTGCAAGTCCAAAGCTGAGAAGAAAGCGAGACTTCTCATGTCTTTCTGCTCCACGTGCCTCCTCCAAGACTCTTCTCCCAGTCAGCTTCTCACAGTGCTACCCCACTCTCCATTAGGCAGGGCTGGGGACATAGAATTCCTCTCCCTCCCCCCTTTTTATGAGCTTACACTGTTAACAGTGCAGAGTGTGGGCAAGATTTCAGAAATGGGGTATCTTGCTGCTTCATCAGTTTTTCCTACTTGGGGCTGGTGGTATCTAGTGACCCAGAGAGTCCAAGGGACCTTTGGGAGGCTTTCCAACAACAACAAAATCTCTTCAGTATATTCTGCTGCTTTATTAGCTAATCTTTTACAAAGATTAGCTTTGTATCCTCTCTGCAAGGTTGAACTCATTCTTACCTGACTATTTTTATTTATTTTTATTTTTTTTTTGTGGGACCCTCGCCGGCGGCAGGGGAACGAACCAGTGCTTCAGAGGCTGTGGGCAGCCTCGCAGCCCAGCGCTCAACCGCTGCACCACCAGGGGAGGCCCTCTTACCTGAGTATTAACTGCTTAAGTCAATCTTAATCACTTTTCTTGATTTCTCAGGTAGGTATCTCATGACACTTGGCTGAGGGAGTAGAAGCTGCCCAAGATGGGGAAGGGAGAATTTTTGCATATGGCTTGGTGGACAGTCTATAATAAGGACTTTTGGCCAATCAGAGGACGTCTGAGAGTGAATGCACTGGGTATGAAATCACAAGAGGTGAGAGAGGAGGCAGGAAGGAGAAATACTTGGGTATTACTTGCATTCTTTGCTATTTTGTGCTGAGGTTGTTGAAGTGCCCACCTGCCGTGTTTTACGCAGACTTTCCCGGTTGCTACAGCTTGTTAATGCTTGTTATGTATTAACTACTCACAGATATTTTCTTCCATGATATGAATGAAGAAGAGGGACTGGATTGTCACTGTTATTGTTTGCTGGATAATATTTAACTCTCTTTATGTGTCAGTCAGGCCTTTTTGAAGATCTCCTGTAAATTAGGAACTCAACCAAATGACATGGAATCAATAATAAGGATTCTTGGCCTCAAAGATATCATGGCCTATAGGAGCAGGTAAACATTTGTACAAAAAGTATTTAGTGGTGTACTAAGTGCTACTACAAGAGAAGTGGAAGATGAGTAATTTTTTTCTTGTGGAGTCAGGGAGGTGCCACTGAGGAAATATTCAGCTGGCTCTTGGAAGTTGAATAGGAGTCTGTTAGAGATAGAGAAGAAATTGTAAATGCAAGGGTGTAGATGTAAAAAAGAGTCACAAATTCCAAAAAAGGTAAATATTGCAGCATAGCTAGCTCAAAAGGTGATTTGTGGAAAGAGCAAGGACTTTGAGGCAGAAAAGAGTGGTGGGACCCAGATTGTGAGGGAGCCCATGAGCCTTGTAAAGGAGTTGATACTCCGTTTTGTAGCTGCAGGGAGCTAGCAGAGGTCCTGAAACAAGGGACTTAAGTAATTAGGTTTTAAATTAGATATTTAGTTCTGGAAACATTGTGGAAGGTAGACAGTTAAAGGCTAAGACATAGTTCATTAGAAATAATTGGGCAATCAAGCACTAAAAAGATTGATAAGAGCCAGTGCTGAGGAAGGTGCCTTTACAGCCTGACATTTTAGCAAAGCTATCACATCTATCTGTCTTTATCAAATTCAAATTTGGGCAGAAATACATTATATATTTGGTTTTTTAAAACACATTTCTTTCCCAGTTGCATTCTTACACCATCTTTTTAATGAAACAAATTTATTTTTGAAAAAAAGTTAAATCCCACAGCAATAAAATTAAAACTACAGCACAAAACATTTAAAAATTCTATTTAATAATTCATTTTAAAAGAAATATTCATCACTAAAACATTTCAAAGCTCCTTTGGGAGTTGCTCTAAACAAATTTGAACTGGCTTTTGTTTATGAAGAAAAAAGAAATATGTCATATTCTCCATAGACAATGAAAGTTCTTTTTGCACTATCAGCAATATATTATTTTCCTCCTGGGATCTAGTTAAACTCAATTATAAGTAACTCAAAATAAATATTTGATATTTAGACATGAACTATGCACTTATACTGCATTTGAATGTGAATTTGGAAACCACCCCATAAATAAATGAGAATTGACTTTTTTTAAAAATGTAGATTATATAGAATTTTTATAAGGACTAAGCCCTCTCCATTTTTTTGGCTGTAATTTTTAAATTCTCTTTTATTATTTTTAAAATTGAGTTAATGTTATATAATTGTTTGTATTTTGGGTGTATTGGATCTCCTTTCAGATGTTATTGTCATAGGTCACCCACCACTGGACCCTCATTTGTTGATCTTTCCCTGTAACTGTTTTCTCAAGTTCAAATATATGTCTGGGTGACAATTTCTAGTACACAGATCAAGACATTCAGGGGGCCTCCCTGGTGGCGCAAGGGTTTAAGACGCAACCTATGAAGCTATCACAGCCTCTGCAGCACGAGTTTGATCCCTGGCCAGGGAGCTACCCACATGGCACAGCAGACCACTGCTGACTCACCTGCTGTTCCCCTCCACAGTGTATTTCAGTCAACCTGCCTTTTCTATTCCCCACTTTGTCTCTGGTAAATCCTCTCACCCCCCCCACACCTCTGCCCTGAACCCCAGTTCATGTATGCATAACTAAATAAATCTTTAGGGGCCTCCCTGGTGGCGCAGGCGGTTGAGCGCAGTGCTGTTATGAAGCTGTCCGCAGCCTCTGCAGTGCTGGTTCGATCCCCGCCCGCCTCAGAGCAACCCCCATGGAGAGCAGACCCCTCCTGTCTCGCCCGCTGCTCCCCTCAGCAGTGTATTTTGTCAGTCTGCCTGTTCTTTCCCTGCTCTGTCTCTGGTGAACACTCTCACCCCCTGTGCAACTGATCTGTACCCTGGATCTTGTATAAATAAAATAAATCTTTTTAAAAAATCTTAAAAAAAAGACATTCATAAATGATATAATCTAATTTACCATACTTATTTTTTTGGGAAATATAAATTAAGAGTGTGCCTTCTTAACTAAAGGAAAACACTGGTATGAGGCTTACTAGTAAGTAACTGAAAGAACTTAAAGTAACTTAAATTTGCAGGTATAATAAAATAAATCTTGTGGCCTCCCTTGGTAGTGTAAGGGGTTAGGTCTCAGCACTATGAAGCTATCCCCAGCCACTTCAGCAGGAGTTTGATCACCGGCCAGGGAGGTGACCCACATGGCACAGCAGACCTCTCCTGACTCGCCCGCTGCTCCTCTCAGCAGTGTGTTTCAGTCAATCTGCCTGTTCTGTTCCCCACTCTGTCTCTGCTGAATCCTCTCACCCCCCACCCCGTACCTCAGGCGTATGGCCCAGTTCTTATATGCGTAAATAAATAAAATAAATCTTTAAAGTAAAATAAAATAAAATAAATCTTGTAAGAGACTTGACTCTCCAGGAAGTTCAAATATCATTACATTATTTAGGGCAAAGTCATTAGGCTCTGAAGTAATGATTCTTATTCTATTTAACAAGATCCAGAGCTCTCCTTGGTGCCTGAAACATGTCTGCTTGAAACCATCTGCTCCCTGAATGCAGAGTATCCATTTTAGGGAAAATGTTCATGGTGACAGGTTAACAACAGACTCGCTGCCAAGCTCCATACCTAGAGCGTGCATGTTAAGAAGTTACATCTTACCCTTTGTTTGTTACTACTGAAAAAATGCCATCTGGAAAACTCCAGCTTCCATAAAACGGAATTGCCTCAGTTAGCACTTATGCTTCCAGCATCAGCAATTCTTTTAAAGAAGGAAGATGAATAAGAGGATAGAGAATCCTGGGAACTTCAATTTAAAAAGTATAAAAACAGCCGACACTGAAATCAAGCAAGATGATGAAGTCCCTCGACAACTCATAAAACTTTCATGATTACCTCTTTCTATTCTGGGCCAACACACCAACTTAAAAAAAAAAAATCCATTATATGTATTGATTGCTTTGATTCAGTTAGAAGTGTATAAATTTGGATGATTTTCAAAGATAATTATCTGCCAAATCTCCTACATGTCAATTCATATCAAACAAAGTAGTAAAGGTATCTTCTCACTTTATTCAGCAGCCATCCGGCTGTTCTCCTTGTTGTGGGGTGAAGAATGAGAAAGATTTTAGGGCAGTAGGAGAGGAGAAATCTCAACTGCAGTCTCCTCTAGCATCTGGAGACTGGTATAGTGGCAGACTCACGGCAGTCTCCTCCTTCTACCCCTGCTCCTCCTCCTACACATCCGCTTCTTCTACCTCCTTCTTGTCAAAGGCTTGAGACTCTTACACACTCTGTCTTTGTAAGTATTTAAATGATTCCTTCATTCCTCCAAATCCTACATCCTTTGTTATCTTTTGAATTTGCAATCTTACCTGCTTATACAACTTAGAAATTTCCAGGTATAAATAAGTAGAAGTTGTGAAACATGAAAAAAGTAAAAATTTCTCACTAAGTTCATATTTGCATGAAAATACAATGACAATTCATATTCTGCAAGGTCAGCTCATATGACCTCATATTATGTAGATTCACTCGAATAGGTGCTTCCTCACACTTTGGGATCAAAATGTCTCAGGACTGGCCTCCCTGGTGGCACAAGGGGTTAGGACATAACCTACGAAGCTGTCCGTAGCCACTGAAGCACTGTATTCCATCTCCGGCCAGGGAGCTGCCCATATGGCGCAACAGACCTCTCCTGGCTCGCCCTTGCTCCCCTCAGCAGTGTATTTCAGTAGATCTGCCTGTTCTGTTCCCCATTCTGGCTCTGGTGAATCCTCTCACCCCCTACACCTCTGGCCTGTACCCCAGCTCTTGTATGCATAAATAAATAAATCTTTAAAAAAAAAGTCTCAGGACTGCCCATCACACCTAAGAGAACTGCTGTCTGTTTGTAGTTGTCTCTGGGATGCTTGAAATACTAAAATTTTTGTGTTGGAAAATTAAGAGAGCTATACCTGATTATTAGACATATGACCTTTAAAAGTGAAAAAAGACAAATGAACAAAAACCTTATTAAAAACAGATTTCAGAATTATGTATACAATTTCATCTGTTTTTTTGCCTAAGGTAGATAAATGCTGCAAGAAATACAACCATGTTAATAATCATTTCCTCAGGGGACTAGGATTTTGGACAATCCCTATTCTTCTCTACATCTTTTGTTGCTCTCCTAATTTTTAACAATCACGTCTTATTTTTTTTTTAAAGATTTATTTATTTATTTATACAAGCACTGGGTATAGTCAGAAGCATAGGAGGGTGAGAGAATTCACCAGAGCCAGAGCGGGGAACAGAACAGGCAAACTGATGAAAGACACTGCTGAGGGGAGCAGGAGAGGTCTGTGCGCCATGTGGGACCCTCGCCGGCGCCCGGGGATCGAACTGGTGCTGCAGAGGCTGTGGGCAGCTTCGCAGCCCAGCACTCAACCGCTGCACTACCAGGGGAGGCCCTTATTTTTACAAACAGAAACAAAAAACCTACCAAATTGTCCCCATGTAGGAAATAATTGTAGAGTCTGGGGGTTGGGGGTGTGGTGATACTTCATTTTTGTGTGTTGGCATGATAGAACTCAAATAATTTTTTCCCTTTGATAATTTAACATGTGATATGGTGCTGGCTATAGGCCAAGTGGACCTCAACCTGAAATTAGGAATTGAAGAGAAAAAGATAACCCATATTTGGTGTGGAAGGGATGGATTAATGAGAAGACATCTCTCTTTAGCAGGAACAGGGATTTTGGGGCAGTTTTCCAGTCCATATAGTTGCAAATGGTGGTTTTCTTCTTATTATGTATTCATATTAATGTATGTGGAAGTGGCAAAGAAAATATCCCAATCCCAAATGATGCCTCTTGGTCTTAGTGAAGCTATGAGAGGAATATAAATGACAGTGCTATTATTTTAGATAAAGTACATAAAACAAAGGGGAGGGGGCTCTGGTTACAGTGAGAAAACAAGCTTACAACTGCTAAAATGTGTGTGCCTTGTCTGCAGGCAGAACTGACTGCTGCCTTTCACTCTCAGGAATGACAACAAGTGGGCCGTGCACATGTTAGAAGATCAAAAAAGACATGAAATTAACAAATATTCCACTTTTGCTTCTCTTCTGTCTGGCATTTTGGTAAAAGGCACTGTTAAGTCAGGAATCCTGACAGTGTTCTATTTTGTGCTTGGATCTCTTAATATGAGTGAGGGTATAAGAACAGGGTGTAAGATGCCTGTTTTGAAGTTGGATCCTTTTACAATCCAGATTCTACCACTTAATAGTTGTGTGACTTTGACTGGTTGTTTAACTTCTCTGCATCTCAGATTTCAATGGAAACTGCTTGGATCTGTTCTTGCCTTCACTTCTCACCTGGGGTGTAGTTTCCCATCTGTAACATGAGCATAACAAAAGGAACTATTTAATTTGTTTAGGGGGATTAATTGGAGTATTCCATGTAAAGGGCTTAGCACATAACAAGTGCTTAATTCAAGTTGGTTATTAGTTTATTTTTTATTATCAGTAGGTCTAAGATACAAAGAAAGATAAACACTGTATGCTGAAAGATGGCATATTTGTTAAAGCAAATGGGAGGACTTTTAAACAATATCCAGTATAAGCTAATGAATGGCTATTTCTGTAGGTTATTTTCTTAACACTTTTAAATATAACCTGTATCTAAATACTTAGCACATTTCTTTGATGATTTTATGTGATGATTGCGCATTGATTGTTTGCATATAAAGTCTTTTTTTTCTTCTTTTTTTTAATTGCTACATAAATTCAACAGGAGTTTCAAAACTGGCACTGCTTATAACTTTTCTTGCAAGTTTTTTTTTTAACTTCTTTCATTTTTTTTTTTTTCTTATTTTCTGTCAGTTAGCCACACATCTGTTTATAGTTTGTTTTTTACTTAATCTTCTCTCTTGTGTTGGGACTTATACATATGCCTTGACTATAAGTAGAAGTGATTTTTAACTAATTCTGTATTTGTAATTAAGTATTCTTATTCTTAAAGAGGGCCCTCAAATTAAATAAGCATCCAACTCCACAAAACCTGGGTCTGTCCCAATTATAAGTTACATTTGTTTTGAAGGTGAAAAGGGTGACACATTCAACTTAAAATTTTCTAAAATGAATGCTGTTGTGGGAGCATTATGAGATTAAAGATATCTTTATTTTTCTTGTTCCACTCAAGGGCCTCACTAAATTTTGCTTTTCTTCTTCAAGAAAAGCATCTGTGATTTCAATAAAAATATACAGACATGTAGAAGTCATTTACTGATCAAAATAATAATTCAGTATCTGGCTTTTTAAATCGATACTAGAATTGCAAGTGCATAGAATAGATTTAAAAAGAGGGCTCATTTCATTTACATGATACCTCAAACCTAGATATTTTCAGGTGAAAGAAACTGGCCAAGTGAGATTTGGCGGCTCAATTTTGTTAATGCATAATAAATGGCTTGGGTAAGAAGTGAAGAGAAAGTGCCACATGGTGATAAGGAGAATTCTGACAAAAGGAGGATTGTCATAGTGTTATAGAGCAGCCCCGATATTGAACGGGTTCCTGGCTGTGGGTCCTCACCAGCGCTTAAAAGGGACTTAAGAATATTCCACTACAGGCACACACAAAAGGTTAATCAAAGGTTTATTTACAAGGGAAAAGGAAATAAGGAAAATGTACAACTCAGGGAGAAAATAGGGAAATAAAGTCTTTAATGCGTCCTACCCGATCCGCCAACCTGGAAACCCAAAGTCACTCTCAGAGCTGGCCGGACTGTGAGCTGGCGGAGAGCCAAAATGGGGGATCCTCCAAAGCCCACGTGTCTGCCTTTTATATCCACCTGGCTGCTTAACCCCACCCTCAGGTCCCAGCTACCTTCCCTTTGGTGGTGATGGGATTTGGAGTTCCCAGTGTCTTTGGCTTTGGCCTGGGGTGGGGGTGGAGTCCACAAAGCCTGTATGGAATTAGCTTTAGGACATCCTTTTCCCCCTAACAATAGTTCTGGAGCAAAACAGAAGACAAGAGGGAAATATGAAGGGAATCTAGAAAAGAGAGCACCCCAGAATTAGAAAGTTGATTGACATTCATGAAGCACTGAATAGAAGAGTGAAATTTTAGGAGGGGACTTTAAATTCTAATAGGTGTGAGTTGCTGGTCTATTTTTTTAAGAAGATTTATATATGCATATAAGAACTGGGTACAGGCCAGAGGTGCTGAGGGTGAGAGGATTCATGGAGACAGAGTGGGGAACAAAACAGGCGGATTGACTGAAGTACACTGCTGAGGGGAGCAGCAGGTGAAACAGGAGAGGTCTGCTGTGCCAGGTATCCAGGGATTGAAAACTTGTGCAGCTGTGGCTGCGAATGGCTTCATAGTGCAGGTGACTTAACCCCTTGTGCCACCAGGGAGGCCCAGGTGGTCTATTGCCTTACCATTAACTACAGTTGTGTGTGGCTTGATGACATTTCAATTAACAATGGTACTCCCTACTCATCGCCTAGGTTTGTGATAGGCTAGACCATTTAGGTTTGCATAAGGACACTATTTTTTACATTACAAAGTCACCTAATGACAGGTTTCTCAGTCCCTATGTTGATGCATGACTGTCTGCACAAAAGGCTTCCACCCTGAATAATTTGTTCAGTAGGAATACCACACTTTGTAAGGAACTGAGAATATTAGAATTTGCTGAATATGTGAAAAAAATGACAGTGGCTTAAACAATAGAAAATTTTCTTCCGCTCACAAAGAGAAGTCTAGAGGTAGTGCAAATTTTGTATAGAGACTCCATAGTCATCAGGGACCAAACTTCATTCAGTTCTCTCTTCCTTTCCTAGGGTGTAATTGTTCTCCTCATGGTCTAATATTGCTGCTGCAGCTCCTGCTGTCACATCCTCACTTCAGAGAGAGGGAGGACAGAAACAGAGAGATCGCAAAGCATAGCCATTTGTTTAATGAAACTTCCTGGAAATCCCATATGACACTTTTATCATATCTTATTGGTCAGATTTTTAGTCCTATGGCCACACAACCAAAAGAGAGATTCGAAAATATAGTCTTTTAGGTGAGCAGCAGTATAGAAATCAGGGTTTTGTTACTGAGGAAGAAGAAAGAATATGGGCAAGCTCTGTCATTCTGTATTTCCCCTTAAACTAAATAATAGTATAAGTTACTGTTTTTCTCTACCTAAGAACTAAGAATTTTATAAGATCTGAATTTGTACTAATGTGCTTAGTGGTGAACCAGTATTGATCAGAAGTCAACTTACAAAATACAGGATTGTGCTTTTCTGGACACTTCTGGATCAGGGAGTCTTGGCAGAGAGGGCTACTGGGAGAAGAGGGATGAAGTTTTTCTCTCAACTATTGTAACAGTTCTTAGACTGACCATCCTGCTGGTCCTCAAGAAGAAAGAAGCTGAGAGTCATAAATTTGCCTCAGAGCTGTGTTAGCATGTGATGAATAAACATTAATGCACCTGTGGTCGGATGTGTCTAAGACCGAAAGCAGAGCAGTGATGTTTGAGATATGGACTATCCGTAACTAAGTACCTATTTTGTGATCTTGGGCCAATCATTTATCCTATTAAGCCTCAGTTTTCCATTTAAGCCTCAGTTTTCAAATTGCCTATAAAAAGAGGAGTTGGAGCTGATGTTCACAGTTTCTCTTGGCTATAATTTCCCATAACCTGGGACTTACGAGATCCATTTTACCATCTTCCCATCTACCTGTCAAGTATTTTTGGTAGTGCCTGGCACTGTGCTGGAGGCTGGCTATCCAAACCTAACTAAGTTATCAATCTTCATGGAGATTATAGTCCAGTCTGAGACACGGAGGCATACCTCTTTGCCTCTTATCAGGTGGAAATGCAGTTGAGGAAACTGCTTGCAATTTTTACCTTCCCGTGTGCTGTATATGGATGGCCCTGGATTTCATATTTGCAACACCTCTGTCCCAAATGTTAATTCTGCCCAAGAATGCTATCATCTCCATAAATGCTATGGTCAGAGAAGGTGCATTTTGATATTAGCTTAAACAGGATTATCTTTATGCACCTTAGCAATAATTGGGGAAAATAGTAACAACTAACACACATGGAGCATGTCCTCTGTCTTAGGCACCATGAATGATGCCTCACAGGCATTTCCCTCAAGCCAGCCCTGTGATAGGAGCCCTGTTTTCCTCTGAATCACCGAGAGGCTAAGCAACCTGCCCAGACCCATGTGGTGAGCATTTGCCCCAGAGCCAAATGTCTTTAGAAAATTGTTCATGTGCACAAACACATTTTTTTGCACTTAGTTCCAGGGAGTGCAAGCCTCAACGATACCTTGGTAATGAGTTTAGTAAACTCTGACCTAATTTCATCCTAATTAAGAAAACGACTGGTGTTGGAAAACCACCATATACTTTCCCAGGCCAAAGATTGTAGATACTCTGCATCTGCTCATGAGAAAGGGGCAACCCTGCCTGTGCTGAGGTCAAGGCCCCTGTGCAGAGACACCACAAAAGCTCACCAGTGTTACCACCACATCCAGCTCTCAGTGTGTGGTCCTTGCAACAGCACCAGCGACAGCTGGGTTCCTGGTAGAAATGCATATAGTCAGGCCCTGCTGGAGATCTGCAGAGCTGGAGCTGCGTGCTCACAAGCCTTCCAACTGATTCTGATGCATATGATACATAGAGCAGTTCTGTCCAAGAGGACATCGTGAGAGGACGGAGATGGCCTGTAGCTGCGCTCCTGACATGCTACCCGCTAGCACAGAGGGGTCTTGAGCACTTGAAATGTGACGAAAGGACTGACATTTTAGTTTTATTTAAATTTAATTAAAATTTAAATCTCCACTTGTGGCAAGTGGCTACCCTAGGGGTCAGCACCACTTGCTCTGTAGCTGTTCTTAACATTCCTATGCCTTTACATCTGAACAGCATTGGACACAGCACAACAAAATAAAACATGGAATAACACCTGTAGAACTGTGCTTTGGTATCATCTATTTCCTTATTCCAATGTTGATGTTATTTAATTAGAAAATGTTTGAGATGGGAGCCTTGCAGTTTAAAGCCAGTGAAATATTCCATTAGAGAAAAGCCATTATACCACTTTGTTCAAAACTTATGGTAAATAGTGTGTTCTTAGAGAATTGTCTTTGCTTTAGATCCCATGGGAAGGAATTTTAGAATGAGCCCAACAGCTCAAATGAAAGTCCGCCTGTTCTGGAGGACAACTGTGGTGCTCTGATGCTGGTAAAGGAGATCAGCAGAAATTGGTGGTGTTCCCTATGGAGGAAGGCACGTAAATAAATGAACAAGTGTAGGAAATTTCATGGCATTTTGAGTAATAGTCAAGAATTACATTTGCCTAAAGTATAGGGTTCAGGAGGTGTTTAAAATCAAGACACTGACACCATTTTTCAGAGTGGGACGATGAAATCCATGAACGGCCTCATTCCTTATTTCCAATCCTTGCTTCCTCTCTCCTCTTTTAATCAGTGGGGTTTGAAGCAAGATGGTCACCATGGTGGAGGTGGGGAACTAGCAGGAGGGGCCAGTTGGGAGGAATTCCAGAGGAAGAATGGACAGACTTGTTATCTGATAGGATGTTATACAGACAGCATATCAGGAACTCTCGTAGAACTTGGTACCCAATGAGGAGTTAAGTCCTGTCCTGAAGGAATTTACGGCCCAGGTAAGGTAAGGGAATCAGACATGCCAACCACTGAGTGCAAACCATGCCGTCCATTCCCCTACAAGTCTTAGAGCATTGGCAAATGGAGGAGAGCAAGGTGACCCTGACATGTGTTACACTCTCTCAGATGTCTTTATGTTCCCTCATCTCATTTCTATAACTTCTAACCCTTGACTCATTGCTGATCCTTTAATAATTTGTACTCCAGGACAGTGTATTTTCCCACTAATATTTTAGTCTATTTAAAAAAATAAATAACCCAATGAGATTATTTTGTGACCCTTAAATTAGTGCTTGCTTTTTGCATTTGGGTCATATTTTATGTAGCCTAAGTCACATCGTTGCCTCCATCATGCTCTGAGATGGACTTAGTCCCACATCTAAGGATAAAGATGCTCCTATTGAACTTCAAGACCATGTATGCCTGAAGAACATTTTATTTGGATGTTGACTTGTTATTTATTTGCTTATACATCTATTTGTGTAGGGATCATTTACATATGTTTATGTCCTATCTTTCTTGAAATACTTGAGAATGTTTGCATAAATAGAATTAATCCAGAAAAGGAAATTAACCAGGTGATGCAGCTTTAATGCACAGATTTCTGATATTAAGGTCAGTGACAGATGTGTTTTCAGTTGCCCAGTATGCAGTGGGATAGAAATAAATTTATTAAAGCAGCTGTCTGGTGTCATCCCAAGTTCCGGCGCTGCTTTCCTGCCTGACTTTCCCCTTGGCCAGGTCCTTTGTTGCCTCCTTAAGGTTGCCTAAATTTGCACAGCTTGGTTCCTTGCCTTTGTCTGTCACCAATAGCAATACTGATTTCTGACTTCTTGATTTGTCACCAGCTCATCCATTTTACCTTGGTTTCTGTTACATGACCTCACCCAGCCCAGGAGATACTAGCCCAGCACCCTCCGGATGGATTCTTTGGGGTAGACTGGAGAACTAGCAGAGAAAAAGTCTTTGTTTTTAAATGAATTTGTTTTCCTTCAATTCATTTTAGATTCATTTGCTCCTTGCAGAGGTTATTTCTGTGAGCCTACTACTAGGCAAAATTTATTTTCTTTCCTGATTGTTCAGAATTAGACCTGTATTAACTTAGACTGACCCTTTGTATTTCTCACAATATGCAGGGCAAACTATTTCCCTTTCCCTAGGATAGAAAAAAATCTTGTAATGCTACATTTCTGTCAGCCAGTGATGATAATTGAGTCAGATTTAGTGCATTTAAAGTCTAAGGCTCTTAAAGAGATTTTTAATCCTCTTGTTCATTTAAGATAGATTAATTTCTTCTATTTTTCTACAAAAGCAAGGTCCTCTTTCTAATTTGTTCATCTTTTAGTTTTGTAGGTGCAGATAAGTCTTTAAGTAGTCTCGCTTTATAAAATCTGCATTTATTTTACCTCAGTCCTTAATCATTAACTTCATTTTAAATGAAAAATCAAGAAAAAGTTGCTTTGATACAATTATTTTAAAATTATTATTGAATATTGACCCAAATTGTAATGAATATGGAGAATGAATAAAGCTTAATTTCTTAGGAGTGGTAGGTAATTGATAATTTAATTAAAAATATTTATAGGTAACTAGTTAAATAAACAATAATTTAAAAATATGAGTCCAGTTACAAAATTCAATTTCCACACTTCTTTTCAGGAATCTATCGTGAATGAAATGTGAGAGATATCTATAAATGTGATAAGGTATATGCTTCTGGCCTAGAAAACAAGACAGCTGGAGCCGAGACAAGCAGCTGTGTTTGCAAGTCAGTTATGGCCTGAATGGAAAGTCACTTATTCTATATGAGATGATTGATGCCCTGGATGGTAAATATTAACACTTTATTGGTGTTACTTTTTTTTTTTTTTTTCCCAATTTTTTTTTTTTTTTTTTTTTTTTTTAATAAATTTTATTGTTATATTCCCCATACAATTGCAGCCCCCCCATTCTGACCCCAATCCCTCCCCTCCACCCCCCGCCCCCTAAAAGTGTCTCTGGTTCATAGTTTTTTGTTGATTTTGATTTTCACTTTCTTATAGTTATTCATTTTCCTGGTCCCTTATTTAAGTTTTCTAGATTCCTGCTATGAGTGAGACCATCCGGTATTTTTCTTTTTCTTTTTGGCTTATTTCGCTGAGCATGATCCCTTCCAGCGCCATCCATGTTGCTGCAAATTGCATGTGTTTATCTTTTTTGAATGCTGAGTAATATTCCATGGTATATATGTACCACATCTTCTTGATCCAGTCATCTATTTTGGGCATTTGGGTTGTTTCCAAAGCTTAGCTATTGTAAACAGTGCTGCTATAAACATAGGGGTGCAGGTGTTCTTTGGAATTGATGTTTCTGTGTCCTTTGGGTAAATACCTAGGAGTGGAATTGCTGGATCATTTGGAAGTTCTATGTTTAGTAGGTCCAGAAATCTCCATACAGCTTTCCACAGTGGTTGGACCAGTTTGCACTCCCACCAACAGTGCAGAAGAGTTCCTTTTTCTCCACACCCTCGCCAACATTTGTTGTTGCTAGTTTTTTTAATATGTGCCATTCTCACTGGTGTAAGATGGTATCTCATGGTAGTTTTGATTTGCATTTCCCTGATGACAAGTGATGTTGAACATTTTTTCATATGCCTGTTGGCCATTTGCATTTCCTCTTCAGAGAAGTTTCTTTTAAGCTCTTCTGCCCATTTTTTGACTGGATTATTTTCTTTGTTGTTGTTGAGTCTCATCAGCTCTTTGCAGATTTTTGTGATCAGTCCTTTATCATTAGTGTTGGGTGCAAAAATGTTCTCCCAGTTGGTGGGGTTTCTCTTTGTTTTTGTTATTGTCTCTTTTGCTGTGCAAAAGCTCTTTAATTTGATGTAGTCCCAGCTGTTTATCTTTGCCTTCACTATCACTGCTTTGGGTGATGTGTCTGTAAAGATGTCTTTGATGTGCAAATCACGTAGTGTTTTGCCTATATTTCCTTCTATGTATTTTATGGTTTCAGGTCTTATGTCTAGTTCTTTAATCCATTTTGAGTTGATTTTTGTGTATGGTGTGAGGTGGTGGTCAAGCTTCATTCTTTTGCATGTAGCGACCCAGTTTTCCCAGCACCATTTATTGAACAAACTTTCTTTGCTCCAATGCATATTCTTTGCTCCTTTGTCAAAGATTAGTTGACCATAAATCTGTGGGTTTATTTCTGGATTTTCTATTCGATTCCATTGGTCTGTATGTCTGTTCTTGTTCCAATACCATGCAGTTTTGATGATTATAGCTTTGTAGTATAGTTTGAAGTCTGGGAGTCTGATGCCTCCATTCCCTTCTTTTTTTTTCAGGAGAGCTTTGGCTATTCGGGTTTTTGGTGATTCCATATGAATTTCATCAATAATTGTTCTATTTCTTTGAAGAATGACATTGAAATTTTGATTGGAATAGCATTGAATCTGTATATTGCTTTTGGTAGGATGGCCATTTAATAATGTTTATTCTTCCAATCCATGAGCAGGGGATGTCTCTCCATTTCTTTGTGTCTTCTTCTATTTCTTTTAACAGTGTTTTATAGTTTTCTTTGTATAGGTCCTTTACCTCTTTTGTTAGATTTATTCCCAAATATTTGATTTTTTTTGTTTCAATAACAAAAGGGATGGTCTTTTTGATTTCTTCTTCTTCAGATTTATTGTTTGTGTATAGGAAGGCTACTGACTTTTGCGTGTTGATTTTGTATCCTGCCACTTTACTGAACTGATTGATGAGTTGAATTAGCTTTTCTGTGGAGTTTTTGGGGTTCTCTATGTATAATATCATATCGTCTGCAAATAGTGATAGTTTGACTTCTTCTTTTCCTATTTGGATTCCTTGGATGTCTTTCTCTTGTCTTATTGCCCTGGCTAGGACTTCCAGTATTATATTGAAAAGCAATGGTGAGAGTGGACATCCTTGTCTTGTTCCAGATCTTAATGGAATTGCTTTCAGCTTTTCACCATTGAGAATGATACTGGCTGTTGGCTTGTCATAGATGGCCTTTATGATGTTGAGGTATGTTCCTTGTATCCCCAGAATTTCAAGGGCTTTTATCATGAATGGGTGTTGCACTTTGTCGAAAGCTTTCTCAGCATCTATTGATATTATCATATGGTTTTTATATTTCTTTTTGTTGATGTGTTGGATAACGTTGATTGATTTTCGGATGTTAAACCATCCTTGTGCCCCTGGAATGAATCCAACTTGGTCGTGGTGAATTATCTTATGGATACATTGTTGGATTCTGATAGCTAAAATTTTATTGAGGATTTTTGCATCAGTGTTCATTAGGGAGATTGGCCTGTAGTTTTCCTTTTTTGTGTTGTCCTTGTTCGGTTTTGGTATTAGTGTAATGTTGGCTTCATAAAACGTGTTTGGTATTGTCCTTCCTTCTCAATTTTTTGGAAGAGTTTGTGAAGGATAGGCACTAATTCGTCTCTGAATGTTTGGTAGAATTCATTTGTAAATCCATCAGGTCCTGGGCTTTTGTTTTTGGGGAGGTTTTTTATTACCATTTCAATTTCGCTAATTGTAATTGGTCTGTTTAGGTGTTCTATTTCTTCTTTATCTAGCTTTGGGTGATTGTAGAGTTGTAGGAATTTGTCCATCTCCTCTAGATTGTTAAACTTGTTTCCATATAACTGTTCATAGTAGTTACTGATTATTCTTTTGATTTCTGCTGTGTCCGTTGTGATTTCTCCTCTTTCATTGATGATCCTGTTTATTTGTGCTTTCTCCCTTTTTTCCTTTGTGAGCCTGGCTAGGGGTTTGTCTATTTTATTGATTTTTTCAAAAAACCAGCTCTTGGTTTCATTGATCTTTTGGATTGTTTTTTTAGTTTCAATTTCATTTATTTCTGCTTTGGTTTTTATTATTTCTTTTCTTCTACTGGTTTTGGGGTTTTTTTGTTGTTCTTTTTCTAGATCTTTGAGCTTCGAGATGAGGTTGTTTCTTTGCGTTCTTTCTTGTTTCTTGATGTGAGCTTCTATTGCTATATATTTCCTCTTATTACTGCTTTTGCTGCATCCCATACATTTAGGATATTAGTGTCCTCCTTGTCGTTCAATTCAAAAAATTTTTTAATTTCTTCTTTGATCTCCTCATTAGTCCAATGGTCTTCCAGTAGTGTGGTTTTTAATCTCCATGAGGTAGGAAAGTTCCTTGCCTTCTTTTTATGGTTTATTTCTAGTTTGATGCCTTCATGGTCAGAAAAGATGGTTGATATGATTTCAATCTTGGTGTATCTGTTGATGTTTGTCTTGTGCCCCAGTATGTGATCGATCCTGGAGAATGATCCGTGTGCGCTTGAGAAAAATGTGTACTCCGTTTTTTTGGGGTTTAGTGTTCTATAGATGTCTGTTAAGCCTAATTGCTCTAGGTCCTTATTTAGAGCTTTGGTTTCTTTACTTATTTTTTGTCTTGTTGATCTATCCATTGTTGATAGTGGTGTGTTGAAGTCTCCCACTACGTATGTGTTTTCTCTGATGTCTGTTTTCAGAGAGGACAACAGTTGTCTGATATATTTTGGTGCTCCTTCGTTTGGTGAGTATATGTTAATGAGTGTTATTTCTTCTTGAAGTATTGTCCCCTTGATCATAATGTAGTGACCATTGGGGTCTCTTTTTATCTTTTTGAGTTTGAAATCTGTTTTATCTGATATAAGTATAGCTGTTCCTGCTTTCTTTTTTGGCCCATTTGCTTGTAGGATTGTTTTCCATCCTTTAACTTTGAGCCTACTTTTATCTTTTGTAGCTAAATGTGTTTCCTGGAGACAGCAAAAGGTTGGGTTTTGTTTCTTAATCCAGGCTGCCACTCTGTGTCTTTTTATTGAAGAGTTTAGTCCATTTACATTTAGAGTTAATATTGATATGTTAACATCTGTATTTGCCATTGTGTTTGTCTTTCCTTTGATTTTATTTATTTATTCTTTTAATAACTTTTTTTTTTTTTTTGGCCTTCTTTCATTGTTATTCGTCCCTCTGAGGTTCTGGCTTTAGGACTCCTTGTAGTATTTTTTGGAGTGGGGGTTTAGTTGCAATGAAATTCCGGAGTTTCTGTTTGTCTGGGAAGGTCCATATTCTTTCTTCAAAGAGGAAGGAGAGCTTTGCGGGATAGAGTATTCTTGGTTGGCATCTGTTTTCTTGGAGTCTGTTGGCTATGTCCCTCCACTCTCTCCTTGCCCGTAGTGTTTCTTCGGAGAAGTCTGATGTCAGCCTGATTGGTTTTCCTTTGAATGTTATCTGTTTCTTCCCTCTTGCCAGCTTCATTATTTTTTCCTTGTCCTGGATTCTTGGGAGCTTTACTATTATGTGTCTTGCTGTATTTTTCCTTTCGTCGTGGAAGTTTGGTGTTCTTCTTGCTTCTTGTATATCAATTTTCATCTCCTTCTTTACGTTTGGGAAGTTCTCTTCAATTATCTCCTGGAATATTTCTCTGTTCCTACATCTCTCTCCTCTCCTTCTGGGATTCCTATAACTCTTATATTTCCTTTCCTCATGGAGTCAGATAATTCCTGAAGTCTTTCTTCGGTCTTTTTCCTTCGTACTTCTCTTTCCTTTTCTGTTTTGGTTCTTTTTATTTCTGTGTCTTCAAGAGTACTTATTCATTCTTCCATTTCATCTATTCTGCTTTCATTGCTTTTCCCAGAGTTCTTTAGTGCCTCCATTAATTCTTTGATCTCCTGCATTTCCTTTACTTCCCTCTTTAGGGACTCAATTTCTTTCTTCTGACCATTGTTTTCCCTCTCTAGGGACTCAATTGCATTCTTCTGATCGTTGATTATTTTTCCCTTATCATTGTTTTCCTTTATGACTTCTGTCAGTTTTTTAATCACGGCAATTTTAAATTCTCTTTCTGGAAGGCTCAGAAATTCTTCCAAGTTATTGTCGTTGCAATCTGGGGGCTGGCTTTCTTTTTGTGGTGTGCTTTTTCTCTGGAGAGTTGCTAGGTTGCGTGTGGTTCTTCTCCTCCCTACTGTCTGTTTTCTAATTTGCCGTATGCGTTGGGACACTGTGTTGTTGGGACTTGCCGGCATCTTGGGTGGGCTTCTCTGTTCCCCTCTGGTTCTTCCAGGAGTCATCTGTCAGTTTCAAGCAGCCTTTACTGGAGAAAGGTCCCTGTTCTAAAATGCCGATGTGGGGACACACTCCCCTGTGCGCCTGGTCTGCCCCGGCGGTGGGTTCCTGCTCCCCTCTGGGCTTGGACTGCAGGCCAGAGGGGGTCTGGCGTGGGCGAACTTCCCCCGCTCACCTCTGGCTCCTGAGGAAGCCTTCTGCAGGTAGTCTTTACTGAAGAAATGTCCCTGTTCTAAAATGGTGATGTGGGACACACTCCCTGCGCTTCTGGTCTCAGGCACACTATTCTGCGCGCCTGGTCTGCCCCGGCTGTGGGTGCTCGCTCTCCCTGTGGGCTCAGACTACTTGTTCAGAAGGGGCCCGGTGTGGGCTAACTCCCCAGCTGGCCACTAGCTCCTTCAGTAGCCTGTGCTGGGGTCAAGTCGCTAGGTGGCACCAGAGATCTCTCCTAGAGCCCTTGGGGAGCTGATTTTCCACCCCGTGGGACAGGGAGCAGAGCGGGGATGGTAGGGTACACCTCAACGGCTTTGGGGTGCTGTGTCTGCCTTGTGCCCCACCGTCGTGGGGAACCCACGCCCCTAATTTCGTGCCCCGGGTCTCAGTTCCAAAGCCCTCAGTTCCAGGACGCGGGCTGTAGCCCAGATCAGTGGCGCGGGAATGGCGCCTTTTGAATCCCGTTCCCCTGCCTGGGCGCCTTGTTCCTGCTCACTCAGGGAGGGCCTCCGCCCGGGTCTCAGTTCCAAAGCCCTCAGTTCCAGGACGCGGGCTATAGCCCAGATCAGTGGCGCGGGAATGGCGCCTTTTGAATCCCGCTCCCCTGCCTGGGCACCTTGTTCCTGCTCACTCAGGGAGGGCCTCCGCCGTCTCCCCGCAAGCCTAGGTCGCAGGCGCAGGGCCCTGGGCAGCTGCAATCCGAGCGCCGCTTTCGCGCAAGCTTACCGGGCGGCTGGGGCTGTGTGCTGGTGCTGGGCTCCTCCTGGGGGGCGGGGCTCTCTTTACTGGCTCCTGGAGCTCACCTCCGCGGCGGATCCTGCAGGGTTCGCCTCAGCTCCCGTTCACGGGGTGTGGTGGCTGAAATAGTTCCTTTCCACTCACAGTCCCACTTGCTGCATCCGTTTTTCTTGTTGGGCGTTTTGGTTTGTTGTTTCCCTCGTCTCTGCCGGTCGGAGAGTGCCGCCTCTGTGGGCGGGGGAGGGGAGCAGGGTTCTGCGCTTCCCTCCCTTCTCGTCCTCTTTTATGGCAACTTTCTTCTTCGGGCAGTTTGCTGGAGTCGTCCGTTTTTCTTCCGTGTCCCAGTTCTCACTGGGACCTGCCGCTTTTCCTCCCTATTAACTTTTTTTAATGGGAGATCTTACTCGCAGCGTCTCCTCGCCGCCATGTTGCTCCGCCCTATTGGTGTTACTTATGTAAATTTGGCTCTTAGTCAGGGATTGTGATTAGTGCAATGATTAGTGAGCTTTATCATTGATGGTAATAACCAAATTTAAGCTGAAACATGTTTTCTGGGTGAGAAAAAAAATCCATATCCTTTTAAAGATGTAATATAGAACACAAATAAGGCATTTTTATTAAAGTGTTTTAAATAAAAATTATATAATGACAATTTAGCACCTACTTAGTTAAAACTGGCTTTTTTTCCCCTTTCAGTGGTGTGCAGGTTTTTGTCTAATCTAGAGAATCCTTTGGACATCAAGGCATAGGTATGCTCAGGAATGCTCCAGAGTGGTGTGTGCATTCAGGGAAAGAAAACAAGCAGGAGTTGGGGGGCTGCGTCTACGGGGCGCCTTCTTTAGGCTGTCTGCCAGGATTCCCAGTCTTAGCGCAGCCTGGTTTGTCCTCAGTTTCTCAAAGGCAGGGACAGGAAAGGTTCCAGATTAGTCAAATTTTTAAAATAAATGTCTTGAACCTGCTATTCCACTTCTGGGAGTATTCTAAGAAAATAAAAAAAAGCACACAGGTATTTAGCTAAAAGTTTGTTGATCATATCAATTTGTAATATCATCTAATTGGAAAGATCCTAAATGTCAGAAGAAAGATTGGTTAAGTAAGTTAAACCAACAAAAAAAGTTGTTAAAAAAATATGTAGATGGAAGCTTTCAAACTTTTTTCTTAAACAGGAAAGTCTTTTTTTTTTTTTTGGCAAAAGTTTATGAGGAATTCCAAATATATAAAAGAGAGAAAAGGGGAGCTGCTCCTGTTGAACAGAGAGGAAGGATTTGGGATCTCACCCTGTCCCTGCACGGACCCTCAGTTACCTCCATCATATTCTTTGAAAACTCTGAGGGACACTGAGAGAACATTTTAGATGAAAATGTACTGGCCTGGGAAGATACTCATGGCCTTTCATATTAAAAAGCAAACTTGAAAACTCCTTGCAATTCTAAATTTATAAACACCATATGTGTTTGAATTATGTTCATGTATAATGTATTGGGGTGTGTGTGTGTGTGTGTGTGTGTGTGTATGGCAAAGAAAAATGTTTTTAAAGAAAGAAACCAGGTAGGGCCTCCCCGGTTGTGCAGCGGTTGAGCACTGGGTTGTGAAGCTGCCCACAGCCTCTGCAGTGCTGGTTCAATCCCCGGCTGCTCCCCGGCCACTGGAGGAGGGTCCCACATGGCGTGCAGACCTCTCCTGCCGCCCGCTGCTCCCCTCAGCAGTGTACTTCGGTCCTTCTGCCTGCTCTGCTCCCCGCTCTGGCTCTGGTGAATTCTCTCACCCTCCTGCGCTTCTGACTGTACCCAGTGCTTGTATAAATAAATAAATCTTAAAAAAAAAAAAAAGCTACTTTAAAAAAAAAAAGAAATAAACCAGGTATTTAGACGTTAACTGTTTTTAATCTTTTTACTCTGGATGTGGGATATTTTTAATTCCCTTTCTTGCTTCTTACGTGTAGTTTTAGTTTTTTAATAATGACCATGTATTGATTTCATAATAATAGCATTTTTATATATTAATTTCTAGAAATTACAGCTTTGGAATATATATAGTACTTGACCCTGTAAAAGTAATCCTTAAATTTTACAAGGATTTGCATACATAGATTTTGTTTTTATTGCTATTTAATAAGTCACCCCACAAACTTAAGTTTTTTAAAACAACAATTGGTCATTTTATTGCCTCAGTTTCTGAGGGCCAGTGTTTTTAGAAGTGCCGTGTTGGGCAGCTCTGGCTCAGGGGCCTGCCCGTGGTGTTGTCAGGTAACTATACTGGAGAAGCTGGGGTTGACGAGGCCTGCCTTGCTTCACATCAACTCAAGGCCTCTTCTTGTATCTCTTCAATGAATGTTGCTTGAGTCATGTAAGCTGTAATACTGTGGTCCATTTGTGAATTTGTAAGTAGTGTTGCTTTTAATCTCTGGCATCAATTATTTGCAAACATGGGCATGAACAATTCATCTCATCCTTCCTGCATATACCACTCTTCCCCACAAGGACTGAAATCTATTTCACCTCCCCTTTATCTTAGATGACCTTGTGATTTGCTTTGATCAGTGATATTCAGTGGAAGTGATGCTGTGTGAATCCAACACCTAGGCCTTCAAAGGTGATGCAACTTCCATTTTTGCTCTCTTGAAAGCCAGCCAGCATGTGACAAACTCTGTCTATCCTGCTGGAGAACCCTCTTGAAGGGAAAGGGCTCATGTGGGAAGCTGAAGGTATGAGGATGTTGAATGCATGAAGAAGTTCCAGAAGAAGGGGAGGGATGTGTCCTGGCAATAGGAGGATGCATTGCTGGGCCTGGCTGAATGGCTGAGAAGGAACCAAGGAATGAAGTATAGGGGTTTCATGATAGTGGCTTTAATTAGCCTTGGAGGCTTGCAATAGCAAGGCTGGAGGTGTCAGCGTTGACTGACATAGGACTGGCAGAATGACATCCATAATTGTGGCATTCATGGCAACACATAGTTGCTGGTCCCTTGGACTTCAGATACAGAACATTTTTCCTCAGCACTGACCCTGGGAATTGATTCTTGAACACACATACTGCCTTGCCAAAGCTGTATTGCTCTTCCCACCTCAAACATTGTGGATTGAGTTGTTTCCCTCTACCCCAAATTCATATGTTGAAATCCTAACCCCTAGTGCCTCAGAATGTGACTTGAATTGGAAATTCATTGCAGATGAAATTAATTTAAATGAAGTCCTGCTGGAGTAGTAAAAACACCCAATGTGACTTGTGTCCTTGTAATGAGGGGAGATTTGGACGCAGTTACAGAGTGAGAATGCCATGCAGATGAAGACAGATCAGAGTGATGCAGAAGTCAGGGAAAGCCCGAGATTGCCAGCAAAGCCCCGGGAGCAGGAGAAAGGCTTGCAACAGGGTCTCCCTTACGGCCCTCAGTAGGAACCAACCCTGTCAGTCACCCCGACTCTGCATGTCCAGCTTCCAGAACTGAGGCATAAACTTCTGTTGTTGAAGCCACCCAATTTGTGGCACTACGTTAGCCTTAGAAGACTAATACAAATGTCCAAATGCCACTTCTCTTGTCCTCTCATCTCTGCAATTCAGGGTAAGTGAACTTTGGGATAAACTTGAGCCCGTGAAGAGGAAACTGCCAGAAGACCTCATTCCTTGATCCATTTAAAATTAAAATGATCATTTTCTCAAAAAGTTCCATAAAGGTGATTTGTTTGCTATTTCAAGCACAAGAAAAAGGAGGTAATTTTTGTTAGGAAGACCTTTAATGTCTCTGAAATTATACCAGATAGGTTGTTTCACCTCCTTTTCTTGATACCCTTGTATCCAAGAAGATGTCTTCAGTTATTCCAGAATGTACAGAGAGTTAACATTTAGTTGCTTTTCTGAAGAACCTGATTTAGCCTACCTGTATTAGAATTGGCACTTGATTATTCTGATATAATCATTTGCATGATTTTTAGTGCCATAATTGTTGAAAGCTGATATTAAGATCTTAAAAGTGGCATAGTTTATTCAGAGATGCTTAGTGCCTTATAATAACAACCATATTGGGTATATTATGCAGTAATAATGGAAATTGCATTTGCAAAATAGTGGTGGTAATAGAACATTGTGAAATGCAAGAAATGGAAAGAGCACACTGGAAGGAAAATCATGTTTTATTCACAGCATTTTGGCTGTCTGTGTTCTCAGGCAGGAAGGCAGCAAAAAGCTTATGTGCTATTCCTCTGTGCCACAGCCCTCTGGGCCCATGACTTAGATCAACCTATACAATTCTGATTGCAGTGCAGAATTTTCAGTTACTCGAATTAAGAGGGAGTGAGGGTGTTGTCATGTCTGAAGATACTTCTTCTCTTTAATTAGCATTTTGGTTAATCAAAACTAGCTTTCCAAAGAATACAAGTTTGTTATGCTTTAGCCTAATTTGGTTCTTTTCCAGTTGCTCATAACTTCTGGTTGATAGCTTATTTAAAAATGTGTGTCCCCTGTATTTTATCAATATAGTTTTTAGGTCAGTTTTAGACTCATTACCCTATCCTTTTAATACTTTCATTTATTGATCACATTCAACATATGCTAACTCACAGAAAACCATTGTAAAAATATATCTGTGAGGAACCTTGGGAATTCTCAACTATGTGTGAATATTTTCTGTACCAATTAGAAAATTTTATGAGATTTTGAATAAATATTCTTTTTAGCAGCTTCATTACCCTTATTCAGGCATATTCTGATTAAAAAACTTCAAAGACTAAACAAAGACATGGAAGTGCCAGCGCAGGAAAGATGGAAAAAGAGTGAATTCTTTTGTGCCCAACTCACAGGAATTATTTTAGCTATTTGTAAGCCACACAGAACCTGCCTTTGCTTCAGAAAATGAAGTGTTTTTTTTTTTTTTTAATTTCTTCTCTTTGATTTTGAAACCATTGCGGTGACAAACTGGTTTGAAGCTATTTAGCCCTTATTAAGGCCTCCTGGTGTTCTTAGGCTTGTTACTAGCACTTCCTCGAAGGGGAGGAGGTATGACCCCAGGAACTGTAAGAACATCACCCTGAGGGTCTCTGTGGCCCAGACAAAGAGCAATTTCTTGGAGCAATTATGTTTAAATTCTGTGCATTTCCCTCCACCCGGCTGTGAAATCACTGGAAAAATGTTTATGTTTCCTTGAGAATCTCGTCTGAGAAACTTAGCAAAAAGGCATGTGCTAAGAGAGAAAAGAGGCTGGTTTGGGCCTGGTGGGGCTTCTGTATCCTTCTAATCAGGTAGAGATTCCATTTTCATGGGCAGGGTACTGGTGACTTCAGTCAGCACCTGTTACTCTTCCTTATGTGTGGTCACATTATCCCCTTAAACTCCCCCTCCATTTCTTGGCAGCAAAGTCATTTTTAACAAATCTTTTCTACCAATAGCCATATACTGAGGTATGTGGGAAAAATTTTTTTAAACTGCCAAGTGCTTTACACATGTGAAATGCTGAGGTTGATAACAATACTACTGATCCTTATTCACTCGCCAAATAAAAAGTATTTTCCAAACTAAAAGGCTTTAAACTCTGAGTGTCCATTTTTCCAGTTGTGTTTTAGGGGTAGTCAGCATTGTGCAGTGGTTAAGAACCTGGGCTTTGAAGACAGCCTCAGAACAAATTTCACCACTGTCTCTCTAGCTGTGGCTGGGGATGGGTGACCCTCTGCATTTGGTTCCTAAGCTGTAAGCAGGATACTAACAGAATCACCCCTGTAGAAGTGGGAGAGGATGAAATAGATAGTGCAAGAGGAAGCACATAGCACAGTGCCAGGCATATGTAAGCACTCAGTAAGTAATTAGCTTTCTTGCTTGCTGGAGATATTTGGACTTCTGATATTCTAATGGACTTTGTACCAAGTCAGCAAAAAGGAGCGTATTCTCATAACTTGATTAATCTTAAAATCTCTCCTACTCTTCATCCTGTATTCCATCTTATCCAAATGTAAACTTGTAGTTATTAAATGAGCAGAGACTGTTCTTAAGTGTGTTGTGCTGGTATATATTATTTAAGATATCTTGGAGTAAGAATAAAACACTACTACTATAATAATAGCAGTAGTAGAAGTAGCAACAATATTTTTGCAAGTCCAATATTCAAATTCTTAAGAACTCTTTCCCTGGTTTCCAGTGCTGATGAAATTGGAGGGGATAAGGTTTGTGAGGTGGTCCTGGCAGGCAGTGTCCTTGCTGTGAAACACCTCTCTCTCTCTCTCCCTCTCTCTCTCTCTCTCTCTCTCTCTCTCTCTCTCGCTCTTTTTCTCTCTCTCTTGCATTCCCCTAATAATAAGAGATGATGAACATCTTTTCATGTACCTGTTGGTCATCTGTATGTCTTCTTTGATGAAGTGTCTATTCAGATTCTCTGCCCACTTTTTAAATGAAATATCCCTAAATATTGTTCAAGGATTATCTAATGTTTCCAATACGAATGTATCAAAATATTTAACCATTTCCTCAATTATTATTTCATTTAAATTATTATTAGCCACTGCTTTCCCCCCGCTCCCATCATCCCTTTTACCCTGTCCCCACAATCCTGCCATCTTAACCTTAGGCCCTTCTCAGGATGTTTTTTGATGTTCACTGCTTTTTGAAAGTGTTTTATGTTATTGGATTGTTTGCTATGTAAATGTCCAGTATTTGCTTTTAGCATTATGTTGTAGTTTGCTGCACATAAGTCTCTGAAGTCCCTCCATTTTGTTGAAAATGAGTGCATTTCATCCTTTCTTGTGGCTCTGTAGTACTCATGTTGTATATATACCATATTGAATTGATCCAGTTGTCCATGGTTAGACATTTAGGCTGCTTCCATGTCCTAGTTATTATAAATAATGCTGCTGTGGATTTTGTGAAACATATGGAGTTTGTTGTTGATGTTTTCATGGTTTGTGGTTATATGCCGAAGAATGGGATTGTAGGTCATACGGTATTTCCATTTGAAGGTGAATCTGCATTACTTTCCAAAATGGTCTAATGTGTTCACTTTCCCACAAGAGTATAATAGGATTCCTTTTTCTTTGAATCTTCTCTACCACTTGTTGTTGGGGGGGGCTTTTTATTATGTGCCAGTCTCAAGGGTATGAGGTGTTATCTTATTGTTATTTTAATCTATATATCTTATTGAAAGTGATGGTGAACATTTTTTCATGTCTTTTGGCTTTCTGGATATCCTCTTTGGTGAATTGTCTGTTTATATCTGCTGCCCATGATTAATTTTTTTTCGTTGTTGAATTGTATGAGTTTTTTTCTATATCTTGGATATCAGTCCCTTATCAGTTGTATATTGTGACAATATTTTCTTCCACTCAATAGGGTGTCTATTTAATCATTTTATATTTTCTTTCCTTTTATTGCAGCTTTCTAACTTGTGGTAATGCCAATTATTTGTTTTTAATTCCTTTGCCATAGCCGTTGAGTCACCAGAACTATCTATTGTTGATTCATCATAGTGCCACTGTTTTTTTTTTTCTATGTATCTTATTGTTGCAGGATTATGTCTAAATCTTTAATCTATTTGGAGTTTATTTTCATGTATGGCATTAGTGAATAATCCAACTTCATTCTTTGGTGTGGCTTTCTAATTTTCCCAGAACCATTTATTAAAGAGACTGCCTTTCCCCTATTTTGTAGTCATGGATGTATTATTGTGGATTAGGTGCTGGTAAGTACTGGATTTATTTCTGGGCTTTTGATTCTATTTTAGTGGCCCAATGTATTTTTCTGCCAATTCCATGCTATTTGTTTTTATTGTTGCTTTATAAATAAAGTTTAAAGTCAGGTAACGGGATTCCTCCATTTATCTCCTGTTTTCTCAGGGGTGCCTCTGCAAGTCTGTAGGTCACCATTCTCCTCAGACTTGGCTGGGCTCCTCAGATTGGAGTGCAGGTTGCTGGAGAGGGGCTGTGGCCTTAGAGCTCCTTACCACACTCTCTTCAGCAACTCCTTGCTGGCATCCATTCCCACTGGGCAGCAAGCAAGAGTGCTTGTTTTGATTTTGCTTGGCATTTCCTTATTTGTATGTTAAATTTGGTGCAAAGTGAGATTAGACATTTTGTGTCATAAATGGCCATTTGAAAAATGACCCTAACACTAAAACTTAGAGAATTCAGTTTTCTTGGGAGGCAGTTATACATGATGCTCTTGATATCAGAATGGTACTTTCAACAGCCTTTAAATCTGCTAATCTCATTTAATTTTCTAACAGATTGATGTTCTCAAAGCAGATCTGGAAAGTGCAGAGTGGAAAGTTTTAGAAAACCTTATTCTGGAAGATGTCCTTGAACAGATTGGACAGCTCATCTTTGACGTTCATCTCCACTGGCCTGGGTTCGAGGTCAGTGGCAATGACAGCAGTGTAGTGCGGTTCTGGTACAGCCTCCTCAAAGAGTTAGAACTAAAGGATTTCAAACTTTTTCACAGTTACAAAGATTTATCTAAACCTCAGCTTTTCCTGAAGAAAGACCTTTTCAATGCAAGTAGCTGTTATACTCTGAGTTGGGTGAATACAAGATGGAAATAGGCTGCAGGACCTCATCAAGAACTCAAGGAAATACTGCAGAATGAAATGTGACCATGATTCCAATTATGTTTACCTGTCCATCCCCTACTACCCCTGCTGGAGGTGGGGATGGTGTTACTACTTTGTGAGACATGTAGACTGGTGCCTGCCATGTGGTAGGGGCCAGTTAACACTTTTTGAAGGGATGGACACAGGAATGTGGCAGGTGTCAACCTCTGCTGCAGCCCAGGCGCTCTGCCTGGTGGCCTCAGACAGTGAGGATGATTATCTTCCTTCTCTTTACTCCCATGCTTACCCGTTTTTCCTAAATTTCATTATGCTTCTGTAATCCAGGAACTCATCAACATTAAAAAAAAATTCTATATTTTTTCCATTGCTCCTGGGTTGATGAGAGTCTTAAGTTCGTAGGCTGCTGTTTAAATTAGGGCCTTTTGTTTGACTTTAACTCACCTCTTTCAAGGTTTTCTCCTTGGCCTTTTCAATAACATTCTTGACAACCTTGTAGGTTTCAGCAATTCCTTCTCAACCTTTGCTGAGGTCATGCTCTGATGCTGTGGCTTTATTCAGGGAATTCAAATTCTGTTACTGAGTTTAAAATATTAGACAATGAGAAACTTCTTATGAAAAGAAAAGATTCTTTTCATATTCAGTCCTGCATTGCCTTCTGTTCCTATAAAACTAAGCATAAAGCAGATTTTTGGTGTCTTTGTTGTTGCCTCTCTAAACTTCAACCTGATTTATCCACCACACAATTGCCAATGCTGTTATTTTTTTTTAATTTAAAATGCATTATTTTGAAGATTGAGTTTTTCTTTACTGACAGCTGGCATTCCCTGTAAGTTTGGCCTGAGGGCCAGAGATCATCTGTCTTCCTTGATATGGTTAGTAGCAATCCTTTTTACATTTAATTAAAATTAAGCAGAAGATGCAGGTTCTCAATAGTTCAAATAATCAATATTTGCTTTCGATGTCAATAGGTACTTTGAAAATAAAAAAGGTCTATAAAAACCATAAAGTGGTTTACATTGCATGGTGAAGTCGCCAAAACAAAGTAAACCTCAGACCAGTTCCTGTGTAGATTATATCACAGATTTTCTCTTACTTTTTAATGAAAATTGTAACATTGAAATATATACAATAAATCTTTGTATGCATTAAACCTTTTAAATCTCCTTATGCACTAAAGTACAAAGCATATTAATTTTAAGTATTCTATTTGATTAGTTTTTAAATATACACATACCCATATCAAGATTTTAACTCATGGAACTGAAGACTGATGGTCTTACTGAAAGTCTCCTTTGTACAGGACAAGTTACCATTTACTCCAGATTGTTGATGCAGAACATTTCATTTAATCATTTTATACACACACACACACACACACACACACACACATCTTTGAAGCAGAAATGGGTGTACTGTCAAAAAAAAAAGACAAACTCAAAATAATCACCAACGCACCCACCCACATCCACCTACTAAGCAGCCTGTTCAATAGCTGTTTGTACTTATTTTTGCTTATTTCTGAGACTGTCCTTTACCCCTTTCATGGATAGCTTGAAATTTGTGATGAATATTCTGACTGTTGCTATGGTTTCCCTGTCTCTAGAATTTATTATGCTTATTGTATCTGCAGGGTTTCTTAACTTCAGCCCGGTGGCCATTTTAAGCTGGATAATTCTTCATTTGATGAGGGAGGGATGTTCTGGGCACTGTAGGATGATTAGCCACACCTCTGGCCAGGTTTATCTTCTTCACTCCCTCCTCAGTTGTGACTACCAGATGTCCCCACATGTCTCCAGTGTCCATTGAGGGGAAGTCATCTGCTGTGGAGAACTTCCGGTGTAGGCATGAGAAAGAACTTAGGCTCCTATCACTGCGGGAGTTGGGGAGATGCTGCTTGTGAAGAACAGATGAAACAACCACCATCACCACTGTAACCACCACAAAAGCAACACAAATATATAAAACAAACAGGATCAAGAAGAGCTGCTATTTATTGAGAGCTTAGTTTGTGCCAAGCACTGTGCATAGATTATTCCTAATTCTCCCAAATTCCACACAAAAGAGTAATTTCTCCAATGATACAGGTAAGGAAACTCTGAAAGTTAAATAGTTTGATCACATTATTCAACTAACAAATGGTGGAGCAGGAATCCCATGTTGGTCCCCTCCACAGTGCTGTCTCAGTAGCCTCTAACAATGGAAGATGCTCATCTGAAGGACATATTTTTGCCTCTATTTTAGGAAATAGGGGAAAAACTACAAATATCCTTAGGCCAGACCTGCAAAGAGTTGAGGTCATCACTTTGTAGCATGCTGGGTGAACGTAAACAAAGTACTTATTAAAAATGCCAGTAATCAGAGTCTCACTGAAGACATACGGGTTCCTAACAACTGCTTAGTATATCCAGGTTGCCAAAAAAATACTCTTACAAGGTCTGGAAATGACATTGGCTTTAGTTCATCCCAACACTTGGCACTCTCCTGCTGGGTTTTAGAAAGGCAGTCCCTTGGAGCTGTACTGTGAGTCTCCTTTGATTCAAACTAGTCTTTGACATGCAGATAAATGAGCTCAGATGTGATTGCTTGTGACATAGAGTCTCTTAATTAACTTACCAGAGGAGTGTTCATAAATGATACTGAAATTACAAATTTAATAATGTTCTTATCAACTCTCCTTTTCTTAAGGTGAAGAATATATGAGAATAAATTTGAGAGGTACCCTTTCAGCAGGAATGGTGTCACAATTTGAGATTAAAGTCAAAGAAAAACAATTTTCCCTTTCCATTTTCTTAGAATGACTGTATTTGATGTAGTTATAATAGGTTATCATATAAATATTTGTTACTATTTATCATGTCTAAATGAAGAGAGCCAAGGAGTAGTAAACACACTTTAGTTAACTTGACTGAAGGTCCACTAATATTTACTTCATGGTAGAACAAAAGTAAATTCATAAATTTATAGAGGTTAGTTCATATAAGCATTTCTGCCTTGGCTATAAGATTATATTATACAGTAAATACAGTACAGGATTTGCATTTCCTAATGATTACATGGAAGGATTTTGTGAAGCTTGGATTAATACCAGGAAGCCAGCCTCATCATCATATTTTGCCAGATTAAAAAAGGACTCATTTAAATGGATTGTTACACTTGATAAAACAATGGCATCTCCAAGCTCAGTTAATATAATTATTCTTTTCTGCTAGAGATTTATGTTTGCCTTATAAACAATAATATAATTCTTTTTGTATTAACCAATTGATGGTATTCAGTGAATTCAGTGGTACATTGGACCTTGTGCTAAAATGTGTTCCTTTTTCTTACAGTGGAAGAGGTGTTTACATCATCTAAAATTCAATATATTCTTAAATTTCCTATATTAGGAAATTATCGGGTTTTTTTTTAAATGATTTTATTGTGGGGCCTCCCTGGTGGACTAAGGGTTAAGTCTCGGCATTATCACGCTATTACCTCTGAGGCTTGAGTTTGATCCCTGGTCAGGGAGCTAACCCACATATGGTGCAGCAGACCTCTCCTGTCTGGCCCTCTGCTCCCCTCAGCAGTGTACTTCAGTCGATCTGCCTGTTCTGCTCCCCACTCTGTCTCTGGTGAATCCTCTCACCCCCTTGCATCTTTGGCTTACACTCTAGTTATTGTATGCATAAATAAAAATATATCTTAAAAAATAAATAAATGATTTTTATTGTATTTCTATCCTTAGTGATTTTATTGTATTTCTGTCCTTAAGTAAGTGAATCAAGCAAGTTTAATGTCACACTTATTTCTAGTACTGTGTGGAAAAATGCTAACTCTCAAAACTCATTAAAACTAATACTTTATGAAAATTTTCTCATGTAAAATATATATATTAAGACTCAATCTTTCTTTCTTATTCCTCATTGTCCTTTCTTTGTACCAACTCCAAGAAAACACAATTTATAGAGTCAATTAAACCATAAGTCATAGAAGAATGGAGAATAATTTTCAGTTTCTTTTTTTTTTTTTTTAAAGTAGTAATTATTCTTTTTTTTTTTTTAATAGAGGCATGTTTTATTTATTTATTTATTTGATGGTTTGTTTATACATGCACTGGGTACAGTCAGAAGCGCGGGAGGGTGAGAGAATTCACCAGAGCCAGAGCAGGGAGCAGAGCAGGCAGAAGGACCGAAGTACACTGCTGAGGGGAGCAGCGGGCGGCAGGAGAGGTCTGCGCGCCATGTGGGACCCTCCTCTGGTGGCCGGGGAGCAGCCGGGGATTGAACCAGCACCGCAGAGGCTGCGGGCAGCTTCGCAACCCAGCACTCAACCGCTGCGCCACTGGGGAGGCCCCAATAATTTTCAGTTTCTGAGGAAAGTACATGAAGCTATTTCTGCCAAGGCTAGAAGCTGGTCCTTCTACAAAAATGATTAAAACAATACTGCATAGGGGGGCCTCCCTGGTGGCGCAGTGAGTTAAGACGCAACCTATGAAGCTATCTGCAGCCTCTACAGCATGAGTTCGATCCCCTGGCCGGCCAGGAAGCAACCCACATGGTGCAGCAGACCTCTCCTGCCTCGCCCACTGCTCCCTTCAACATTGTACTGTCAATCTGCCTACTCTGTCTCTGGTGAATCCTCTCACCCCTCACACCTCTGGCCTGTACCCCAGTTCCTGTATGCATAAATAATCTTTTAAAAAAAATTAAATAAAAAAAAACCAATACTGCATAGGACAAAAAAGAGTGAAAACAGGGTGAGAAGAGTTTGTATTCTCAAGACTGTTTTACTGAACTATGACCAAGAAACGTCTGCGGCACAGTTCTGAGAGAAAGTAATGGTGGCCAACCCTAAAGAACAAGAACCTGTCTTTAACTTTGCTTTCTGTTTTAGTTAGGGGTGAAAGAAACATGATCTGTTTTTAAAAAAATGAACGTTTCTTTTAAACTAATTCAGAGAGAGACACTAAGGGCTACAATGATGATGACACAAATCTGACAGTTCAAAAAATACACAATTAAGTGGGATTTTACAGAAGAGGGAGGATAGTAGGCTGAGCAAGATTGTGAGGCTTCTGCTAGCTAGCTGTGTGGCATCATGCAAGTCCATTAACTTTCCTGGCCTATTTTTGTAACCAAGGTTGGAATATTTAATTTCTAAGCTTTTTGCTAGCTTGAGAATCTCATAATTCTAAGACTGGTGATTAGAGAAGGCAGGAAACTTCTTGATCTGTGTGCTATAAAGGTAAGCCTTAGGATAAGTTCTGAAGACTCCCAAATGATGTGTTTATTAGGACGAAAAAGTGCAGATAAAACATGACTCCATTATAGGTGGCTCTCCAGCCAACAAGGTACAGTACCAGTTTGGATAAATACTTATGATTCTAAAAATCAGAATGTTTCAGATTATATTGCTTTATACCTCTATGTTTTTAGACCCTAGGTGGCAATATCTGAAGATACCCTATTTTTGATGTTCCTTCTATATATGCCTAAAAATACATGAATGAGCATGTATATATTTATACACATATTTATATATATGTGTATGTTTGTGTCTGGATTGTGTATGAATGCCTATGGAAGAAAAATCTTAAACAAAAAACTCAAGAGGGAACCTATGTGTATCCGTGTGTCCACAGCACACACATGTACACTTACATATATATGTATGGCGGAGTGCCCAAGGAGAAAAAAAGCATCACATAAAAGTAGCTCACAGGGAGCCTAAGGCCAGAGAGGCAGAGTGGGAAGCTTCCCCGCAGTAGTACTGTGTTCAGTACAGCAGCGATGGTGAGCGGCCTAGAGCACTAGAGATAAAACTTGTACTGGGGGCAAAGATTAGGACTGAGACACCTGCAGTGGGGGGACCCTTGGAAGGCTACCACCTCAGTGGAGGATGGTCTTAAATAATGTACCCCTCATCCCCCCCGTAGGCTCAATGGAATTAATAGGCTTTTTATGCCACTAGCCTCTGTGGCTCTCACCTGCGGCCTTGATCTTGTTGACGCAGAGGGCGCTCGGCAGTGTGGGCGCAAGGCATGCGTGTCTGATCGTGGCCACCTGGAGCATGGTGTGGGCATGCATAAGTGTGCACACCTGAGTCTGGAGGGCCAGGCTATAAGGGCAGCGTCACTCAGAGAGGCAGGATGGCTCGAGGACGGCTATGAGAGGACCATTGACTACAGAAGAGGTAAGACGATGAGTGAACACCAGAGAGCCCAGAGAAAGCATAAAGATTCCCTGGGGCCTGGGGGGCTTGCTCCCAGTCTCCCAGTCCCCCCTCAACCCCATCCCTGCCCTGTGCCTGATTGCCCCACTACACCCACCCTATCACACAGAAGTCTTTGCTGTAGCTCTGGAAGGAGAAAATTTCTCACAAGAGTTTGAAATTGCTGGCCTTTTCGAAGAGTTGGTACTAATCACATGGTGAGAAATTAAGACAGGAAATAAATGGTTCTACAGGGTGATACCTCTAGGGACACAAGGCAGAAGAAAATGTAAAACCACTCTGAAGGGACTTCCTCAACCCAGGCTACAATGGGTTTTCTTAAAAGAACAAGACCCATTTAAGATCAGCTCCTAAAAAATGTTACAACTGAAAAGGAAATAACCCATCACAAAGCAAAGTTAACAGAACACTAAGAGATTCAGCCCAAACAACAGTTTAAAACAATTTTAAGTATAAAATTGTTTAAAAATGGTTAAAGGCATAAAAGACTATATACAAAAGTGAGATCTGTGAAGAACAGGTAGATATAGATAAGCACTTTCCTTCCACGAAAGAAAAAGTCACTGAAGTGAGTTTACTGGGTTAAAGAGAGATTGGACACAGCTGAAGAGATTGTGAAATGAACTGGATGTTAAGCTTGAAGAAATTACCCAAAATGTAGCACAGCAAAACATGAACATTTGTATTTTTTAGGTGCGTTATCTAATGAGTTTGAACCTTAGAATGCTTTTCAGAAGATGAATAAAATTATCTCTGTGACTGTCTATGAAACAAGACACTAGAACGATATGCGATATGACAGCCATTAGCCACAGTTGGCTGTTGAGCACTCAGAATGTGGCTAGTGTAACTGAGACATGCTTTTTTAAAAATTATAGTTATTTTTAAGTAATTTAAATTTTAAAAAGGTATGAGTGACTCAATTGTTAGAAAATGCTACTTGGTATGAAAAATATGATGAAAATTTAGTAGCTGGTTAAGATGTACTAAGTGTAAAATATATACCAGATTTCAAAGGCTTAGTGTTACTGAACGTAAGGGATCACCACTTGGAAGTGTGCCAAATAGACCAGACACACACTATTTTTGACAGAGGAAGAGCAGTTAATTACCTGTGGGTTATTGAGGCAAAGAGGGTTAAATTCCCACAGACTACCTTCTTGAAAACGGGCTTGAAAGGGCTTTGAAAAGAAAGGATGGCAAAAGTGAGACAAAAGGAGTCTTTTGGTGTTTGCGTGTTGGAGGTATTGGGAGGTGCCGGGCATCTGTTCCTGCCTGGAGGTAATTCATGCCTCCACAAATATGGCAAATGTGGCCCAATTTCTCCCCTAGGTAGAGTTTTAGTATGCTAATGAGGCTGGGAATAAACCAAGCAAGCTCTGGATTCTATATGGGCCAGAGCGCTTTTCAGACAATAGGAGTGTTTGGAATTTAGCTCTCGAAGCAAGATAGCTTTTAGTTATACATTATTGTCTTTGACTAAAACAAATGGGGTACAATTTAGTCCGACATTATTGTCCTTGAGTGAGTCAGATCAAGACTATAGCCACCGTGTAAGGGGCCAGATTTAACATAAGATCAGTCAAGCAACCTAAGTGGCCTGCTAAGAGTTAGCACTTCGTGGTCTTCACTCTTTCCTTCTTGATGGAACTATCTTAATCATTTGTTTCCCGATTCTTTGAGTTCCTAGTTAAGAGGAAAGTAAAATATTGATTTTAAAGATATTGAATGTTGGGGTATTTTAAATGTTAAATATATTAAAATCCCTTTAAAAAATGTGGCCATTAGAAAATTATGTATTGGGCAGTACTATACTAGAACATATATTTAAATCAAAATCTTTGATGTTTGAATCAGTTCCCCAGAGCTCAGATGCTGAAGGGTGTGGGGAGTTAAAGATTTATCTGAAGACAGCTGTTGGAAGCTGTAAAAAGGATCTCTTTCTCTGTCACTAAAATTAAAGCCATTCTTAGGACTCTGGATGCAAGCCTATGACTTCTTTTAAGTTCCAGTTAAAATTGCATTTTTTAAAAAAGATTTTTTATTTATGCATACAGGAAGTGGGGTGTAGCCCAGAGTTGCAGGGGTGGGGGTGAAGAGAATTCACCAGAGACAGAGTGGGGAGCAGAACAGGCAGATCTACTGAAACACACTGCTGAGGGTGCAGCGGGTGAGACATGTGGGTTAGCTCTCTGGCCAGGGATCAAACTACTGCTGCAGTGGCTGGCGATAGCTTGATAGTGCTGAGCTTTAACCTCCCTGCGCCACTTGGGAGGCCCAAAATTGCAATGTTTGAGTGCATTGTTTTTACGAATACTAAAGTAACTATGAATATAGGTGTATATATTTTATATACAAATATAAAAAAAAGTATATACATATATTTACAAACATACATTATAGATACACATGTATAAATGTGTATATTTTTGGTTAGCTCAATTTTTCTGAGTTTATATGTACTAAACAGCGTAGTTTTGGAAATAAAGGATTCCATTACTTCTCATCCTTACTGTGGGGACCTTGCTGAAAAGTGCTGACTTTGATCTGGGAAGTCTGAGCTGGGAACACGAATTCTGCATTCTTAGTAAGTTTCCCAGTGAATGAATTCATACATCTCCATATATGTATAAAACAAATTGTTTTAAATTGCACTCTTTTGTTAGCTGATTTTTACTCATTGATCAAATTAACAGTTGAAAGAATGAATTTTGAGGCAAGTGCTGTGACAACTTTCTTTCCATTAAATCTCCTAAGTCCCTTCGTTATGGGACCTTATTCCATCACTTATCTTAGCACTTGCCTTGTCTGTAATATAGTTAATTATTTAATGATTTACAAAGAATGTAAATTAAACTTTAACAATGTCATCATTGATTTTTAAGATATTTCAGAGATGGCAAAATGAGACAAGTACACATCTTTGATGGAATATAACATCAGTGTTCCCTCAGCTTCACCTTGAGACCCAAATTTAATATTGCTGGATTATCTGGCCCTGGATGCCACTTCGGCCCTTCCTTTTTCCCTTATCTGAAGTCACTATGGTTCCCCCAACTAACATGTCTTTGGAATTCCATCTCTCAGTAAGTGATGCCATCCCTTTGGTGATTCTGATGCAGATTTTTCTCAGTCTGTATTCTGACAATACTGCTCTTCAAGGAGTCTATTACTGCTTGTGTTGCCATCCTAATGGCTGTCATCCAAGGGTTTGACATTTCACTGAATTTTCTCCAGGTTATTTATAAACACGCTAAGGATATCAGCCAATATCACAGTGCACCCTCAAGAATCATTCCATACTTTTTCACTTAGAGAAGTGCCTGGTTGATGTTATTCCCTGTTCCTTATCTTAAAATGAGGTCCCCATTAGGACAAAATATTCCCAACTTAAGCTTCAGCATTGAAATATTCATTCAATTAAATCCTTCCCTGAAGCACTACTTTGAGGAAGGAACTCTGTCTTGGGTGTGATGAAAAGGTTGCAGTGAGAAAAAGGAAGCAGATGATAACTACTTAATTGCAGTTAACAACATGATCTTGAGACTTATGCTGGAAAAGATCCTCAGTCATCTGTGTAATCTAAAATGGGTACAGTCCTGCTATAGGGCAACCACTAAGTAAACTTGGAATGTGTTAAACTTAATACATGCTCTGAAGGCACTGCCCTATATTTCTATTATTTAATTAAAACTGACAGTAATATCCTATAGCCAGTGCTAAAGCATCATTTTTCCCCATAAAATAAAATTTCCCATTTAAAATCTGCATGTGGTATAATTTGGTGTTTTAACAGTTAAGATTTTAAAGGAGACTAAGAATAAAAATTTTGATAACACATTCTGCAAAAAATTTTATTAAAAATATCTTTAAAAAAAGGAGACTTTTATATACAGTTACTTAGTTAAGAAACAGTCAAAAACACAACAAAATAAACCCAGATCTAGAAATTATGATTTTTAACATATACAAACAATACTGATGCCGAACAAGATAGATTAAATGTATGATTCTCTGTCCCATCACATTTCAATAATTCACATTTGTTAAAACCCATGGTTGGGTCTAAAGAATTCTTTCCTCCTTAGGAAATGGCAGCCACCCTTCCTGGCAGGTACATGAACAGCAGCAGCCAGGCAGTATATTCTTATTTCTTTGCATGCCTGTGAGTTCCAAATACTTCTCTACCACTTTTATTCTCTTTTACTATTTTCTTCTTTGATATTTATTTACAGGCTATAGCATCTGATCATTTATACCAGGCTCCCCTCTCTATTTTAATTTTAATTAAAAAAAAATGTAAGTTTCTAAGGGCAAGGAGCATGAACTGCTATTGAGAGCACAGGAATCAGAGCTAATGCCCTTAGGATATCAACACGCAACATGATTTTGGTCTCCAAGTCGGCACTCCGAGCAGCTATGAACCAATCTTTTTTTAGCATGGCATTGAGATGTTTCAAACCACATTAAAACATCTGACATAGATTTGTAATAAAACAGGAGAAATGGCTTGTCACACACTAAAGTGCTATCAGTTACTATATCCAGGAGGCTATCTTGAGTTCACAATCCAAATATTTTAAGCTTTATTTTCAAACCACAGTCACTGCTTCCTAAATTGGGAAACCCCAGCCATCTTCCTAGAGTGTGAATTTTACTAAAAGATTTGGAAAAAAATTAATTTTTTTCTAATTTTAGTAAATTCTATTGAATGTATTCATAAGAAAAACCAGTAATTTTAAAGATAAAACATACAACTTCAAAGATATTACAAGATGACATTTTGGACTATGCCCTCATACTATATCTCCTATGAGGAGTGTTTCAGTAGTAACGTCTGAAGCAATGACCTAGGAGGCCCTGATTTCAGAAAGTGTAGCCAGGTCCTCACTGACAGCAAATACAAATAATATTCAAGTCTTGACTCATTTTCGAGTTCCATCTTCAAAAATAATGTAATTCTCTGGTTAAATATATATATAGTCCTATCTATGCTGATCAGGAAGAAAATCAAGGAAAGAACTCTGGACTGATTTTTATTTTACACTGTTTAATAATTTGAGGAATGTTGCAACCAAAGAAGGTTGCTGGCTTACAATAAAAAAATACACAGCATGTCATAAAAAATAGTGGAACTCTGAATCCAAAAGGTTAGAACTTGACCTACTGAAAATATTGGGACTGTAATTGTGGGTGGTCTTACACTCCTTTAAGATTCGTATTAAATGACATCATCCTTGTTCTTTATGGCCCTTTATGTTGAGGAGGTTAATAAGTATATGGTACTTTTTTGAGTTAATTCTGTTCCTTCCTGACAACCCCAAATTCACTAGGGATTCTTTCTTGACTCCAAAGGGATCCTTTCAACATTTCATGGGGGTAAACCCAAACTGCCTGCCAATAATAACAACTTATCAAATACAAAGTCAGTGGTCATTCTCTGAAGAAATTACATTTATAAAAAACAAAATGAAGTTGCCAATGAAATTATATGAGCCAAATTTACAAAGCCTTTTTTTTTTTCTGTGGGACCCTCGCTGGCGGCTGGGTAACGAACCAGCGCTGCAGAGGCTGCGAGCAGCCTCTCAGCCCAGCGCTCAACCACTGCGCCACCAGAGGAGGCCCCAAAGCTTTCTTTTTTTTTTTTAAACAACGGAACAACTTCATAAGGCCATATAAGGAAACCACAATTTGTAAATCAAGTTGCCATTCAACACATTTAATAATTAAATATAGTTAAATATGATGTTTGATCAAAAATAATCCTGGATAGTTTAAGGGTAAATCTCATTAATCCCACAATTTAATGAGACCATCCCAACCACATGTTATCACTTTAGATGTTTCATGTGGATGCCACACTGCACCGATACACACTTTATCATGAGCTTTAAATCGACTGTAGAGTTTTGTGGTCTTCCAGTCCCAGATGTTTAATTTTCCATTTCCATCTCCTGAAATCACATAGCTACATGGGAAGAAAATTAAATTCAAATTATTCAAACATCTTTATTAAGAGAAACAGAGGGTTTATCTTTTCACTTTAACAAAAAGAAAAAACAATGTGAATATAAAATACTCAATGAGAATAGAGCATGAAGCAGTCTGTAATTTAAACTACCAGAAAAAATTCTCCCCATTTAGCCACCAATCTAGAGAATGAAAAATTTTAACTTGGAGACTGGGAGATGCAGGGGCCATGGCAGCACAATGTGGTATCATAATCACTCTCAGACAATCAGGGAATGTTTATATAAGGGAATGTTTCACAAAGAGCCAATGACCACATTTAGAGCTAGTCTACCAATGTAGACTATTGGCTTCCTCAATTTTTTTGGCTCCAACATCTTTCAAATAGGTCTAAGGCTGATCTGGAGGTGGGAGCCTATGACCCAACTGCTAGGCTAAACATACAAAGTTACAGTGATTTCTGAACTACTTACATCTATATATTTTAGTTAAGAGTGGAGTTACAAATGCAGTGTTGCATTCTTAGACTCTGGGCTTCATAAATCTAGTGACCTAGAACTATGCAGAAGTTGAATTTGAGGTTTCAGCACAGAAAAGCTGAAGTGAAGTTAACTTCTACAATGCAATACAAAATTAATTCTTCTTGTGTTCATTCAATCACAGCAACATAGTAATTACAATCCTCCCAGCCTTGCATAGAAAAGCAGAGAGAAAATAAGGTGTTGTCTATAATTTATGATGTTACAGGGTACAGACTAAGCAATAAGGAGATACGCTGAAGAACTGAATAAAAAGAAAAGTGTAGTTTTCATAACTTGCTCTTCCCTTTTTACCTGACAATTTGACAGTCTACATAGTTCTCATACATACTTGAAGGTGATTTGTAAAGTGTTATATGAACAATAGTAGTTTTATATCATATTTGAACACAAGAATAAAAGATTTAAACTTACCTCATGTCTGGTGAAAAGTCCACCTGACAAGCATAGCCTGCTACCATATGGCCCTTAAAGATTTTTTTCTTATTTAATCTGAATCTGTTCTGTGCTCCAAAAATTAAGATTTGGTTGTCCATTGATTGGCATGCTAGCCATTTCCCTGTAAATCCAATAAGTGAGATGTGTTAGAGAAAGCTGAAAAAATTTACAAGGCATTTTATTTTAAATATGTTCTAGTCATTAACATTCTCCTACTTCCAACTACTTCAAAAAAAGAGTAACAAATTTACCATACCACTTGTGGATTTGTTATAAATACACTGTTGGCAAAAGTATTTTTAATTAATGGTTTTGCTTATGTAATTTCTTATTAGGGTGTCTCCATTTACAAGCTTTTTTTTGTTTGCATAAATAAGAATACACAGAATTCTGACTTTAGCATTAACATAAGTAAGCTAAAATTCTATGAAATAAAAATTAATTTGCAGTTATTATAGACAACAGAATCATGGCAAGAAAGAGACTTATTTCTGTTAATTCTGGAAAACGGAAAGATTAACTCCCTGTGAGAAAACCCAGAATTATTAAATAAATGACAATAAAAGATACGATTAAAAAAACTATAGTAATGTTGTTGAAAGGCCACATTGCTTTTATATTACCCAGGAAGTGCCAAAGCGCCCAGTCACTAAACTGTAGTGCTTTCCTAGCATCCTACATAATCGTAGACCTTTCTAAATGAGAGTGATCCTAACAATGATCAGTCTTATTGGGTTACTGGGCTTGTTCAAGATGGCCATATTTGTAACGGATGGTTTAAAAATACACATGAACTACAGATGCAGTGATCATGTGATAAAGTACCTAATGAGGTGATTATGAAAATAACACCCAGGTACTGGCTGCTCTTCCCATAAAAATCCTAGGGCATTTGCCAAATGATCACCAATTTGCCTGTGGCAGATGTACTGATGGAAGAGCAAACTATTTCCTGCCTCTTCCTCCATGTCTACACTCATAGTAATGAGTTAACAGTGGCTTTGATGAAAATGTTGCCCAACATTGTCAGCTTTAATACCCTCATGTAGAGAGCTATCATTTTATCAGTATACTGTCAGTATATCCATAGTACAAATATCTGCATTTAAAACGAAATGGATTATTGAATAGAGAATGGTATTAAATAAATATCCTTTTTATTTTTGTTTATTTTGGAGAAAGTCTTTTATAGTGAATTGCTATCATTATAGGATATCAGGTGAAAATCTATTCTTTGAAAGAAAAAACTCACAATAAATTACTAAATGCGTGTCAAATATTATCTGAGAATGAGATTTAAGCAAAACAAAACAACTCTAACTCTCAGATGGAACTCCTTAGATGTTCAGTATGTTAACTGCAAATCATGGTTTTTCCCTAATTTTTACTTTATATTTTTTCAAAACAGGAGAAAGAGTGAGGTGATTCACATATAAAAACTAGTGATTATTTCTAACACTGAAAAGATTTCTTTATACAAGTTTGGCACTATGATAGATTTCCCCTAAGAGAGAATGGCCAATGTTCTTTCGAATATAGAAATCATACAATGTCTTAGAAACACATTTAAAAACACATTCTATCTAACGCACCATTTGGAGACAAAGTCACTGCAGGCATTGAGTGCATACTGGGTTCTGCTATGTACTTAAAATCCACAGGGATATCCCTAAAAATTAAAAATAGCATATCAGAGTTAGTAATTTTCAAATGCATCTGTAGAAGAATTACCTTTGAAACAAAAGCAGTATTCTTGAAAATTACCGATTTTAGAAATCTTTCATAGAACTTCCTGAAAGAAGGAAAACCGTAAGATGCCATTCTACTATTATCCATCTTTTACTTCACAAATGCCTTTCCATAATTAAAACAATGGCATACTTAGTTTTCTCTTTATTTGGTTTAAACTTTGCCCTTCATATTAAAAAAGTCTGTTAGTAAAAGTTCTTTACTAGTGAACCAACTCAAATGTACCAGGGTAGGCAGAAGCAAGGTGTTTGAGGCAAACCTATAGGGAAGCATTCTTACTTTACCTGCCAGTCAACCTTAATTTGTTATTCTGCAAGCAGGTGAGAATGCTAAACAGGCTTCAGCAAAGCAAGCGGATGGGAGGCAAAGCTGCACAGGGTCTGCAAGCAAGCCTAGCCCACCCCAAGATAATGTGATCTCTAGATGGGCAAGGGAGCTTAAATGCTTGATATTTATATTTATATATAAATAAATATTTTTAAAAAGTTCAGCTGGTTTTTCCTCATATTTACTACTAGTGCCTAATAATTTTATAATGGGAGAAAAACAAGAACATTTTCTAAAGTAATCATAGTCCAGATTCATAGCAATCTATGTACTAAAACTAACCATAAAAATTTAAATAGGGGCCTCCCCGGTGGCGCAACGGTTGAGCGCTGGGTTGGGAAGCTGCCCGCGGTCTCTGCGGCGCCGGTTTGATCCCCGGCTGCTCCCCGGCCACCGGAGGAGGGTCCCACATGGCGTGCAGACCTCTCCTGTCGTCCACTGCTCCCCTCAGCAGCGTACTTCAGTCCTTCTGCCTGCTCTGCTTCCCGCTCTGACTCTGGTGAATTCTCTCACCCTCCCGCGCTTCTGACTGTACCCAGTGCATGTATAAACAAACAAACAAAACAAACAAATAAATAAATAAAAATGCCTCTATTAAAAAAAAAAAAATTAAATAGGCCCTTATTTCAAGGATTCTTGGTACAATGAGCTCCAGAATGAGAAATGAATCTGAACACACTGGACTTTGTTACTTTTAGTAAAAATGTCTGTTAGGCATAGCTGCATTTAATAAATACAATGTATTTTTTAGTTAGAAATTAATTTAGTATAACAAACTATTAATAGTAACTTCTATTTTACAAATATTCTTCAGTCTAAAATCATCAAAAAAAATCCCAAAATATAACAAATATCTGTAAAAATTTAAAGACAGAAAATAAAAATGTCAACCTCTGCTACATTTTCTTTGAAGAGTATTTTAACAAAACAAAGAAAAAAACATATCTGACTGTTCATGAATTTAGCCAATTTGAATACCTCGGGCAATTCAATATTTTTTATTCTCCTTTAAAACAGTGTAATAGTCTCAGGATATATAGCACTGTTTTAGAAAACCAAGTTTCCTTTAGTTTGGTGTCTTGTATCATTTGGCTATTGTAAGCAGGTCTAGAAAACACCACTTGTCTGGCCCCACTGATAACTTTACTCCTGCTGGCGTCAGTTCTCTCTTTGAGGTCGTCAGGACCTCCCTTCCTCTCCTATGCAAGCTGCCAGTATCACTAGTGATTGCTTTCAGGGACATATATATATTTTTTTTTTCAGTGAGGGACAGCTTCAGGGGTCCTGAAGTGGGTCTACTTCCTACTTTGTCTTTGTAGCAAGACTGATCTTCACATTTTTTTGTTTTCTGACTAATTAAACTGGACGCAAGTTAACTTCTCTCCCCACTAGATACTTCAACCATCTAACAATCTATTTGTTAACTGATGGTGAGAATCCTTTGACAATGTATACATACATGGAATTATGCTATTCACTTAGAGGGACAACAAACATACCTATCTCCTAAGATTGCTTTGCAACTCAAATGCAGCACTTCACAGAAAATGCTCAGTGGTTCAATAAATGTAACATCACTTATAATTAGGATAGTAACTATTTCCTTAGCTGTTCAGTGCCTGCTATGTGCCAGGACTGTGCCGGTGCTGGGGAAGATGGACAACAGGCTGACACAGTTCCTCTGTCACTGTTAAGAACTTGTCAGGGGAGAGGAACAAATAAGCAAGCACTAAAAAAAGTATGCTAAAAGCTGAAGGAAGCAAAAAAGAGTGTGGGAAGACAGAGATCAGGAACCCATCTTCATGTGAGGATTGGTCAGGAAGTGATAAACTAAATTCTAAAGGAAGTAATCATTTATAATGATACAAATATTATGACTTTTAGGAGTAGTTTTAAGCTCTGAGGACAAAAAAGAAACAGGCTAACATCACCTCTTTATTTAATCAAAATATTTTGTAGCCCAACTTTCATTTAAGAAAAGCACACACAATTTTCTTCAAGTGTTCTTAAAGCACTGTAATTGGTGCATCATTTAAATATTTACCAATTTCTTTTATACCACTCCTTATTTTAAAATGGAGCTAAAATACCTGAAAATAGAAACGTCTGAAAGTTTAAGTATAATCAAGCTGTAAAAATATATAAAACAAACCCCGTATGTGTATGTTTATTCTCCAGAAACTTATGCAAATGATCTAAGGTGGTTTATGTAAAATTTAGTGTCTATATCAATCTTTGCATATAACATCATTTCTGAAGAAAGACCTATAAAAGAGTCTTAAACCACAGACTTAATGGGTGATAAGACTATATATGAGTATTGTTAACTATGCATGAGTTGGAGGTAATTTGGATGGGGATAGTAGTGGTGAGTGTGGGAGAAACTACAGTTAGATTATATTAAATCTTTACCCAAACTGCCCCAGATCTCTTAGGGATCTGCTCAGCTCCCCAATGGGACTCACAGTTTTAGGAGAAAACTCTTAGTTGTAGTTTTAAAGCCTCCTACTTTAAAGCAGAAGAGATTCTAGGAGTGGGAAGAAACATTTTCTAGTCCCCCACAAGGCAGTAACCACATTGAGCTGTGCTTCAGAACTGACTATAAAAACAAGCTGGGTTCCTTTCAACACTCAAAGATTCATTTTAACAAAAAAATTATAATGCAATTCTTTGCAAATTATAAAACATGAGTTATGATACTCAGTGAAAGTAGCTTTAGTATTTTAGAAAATTTTTTTCTCTAGGAAAGCAAAATTAACAATAGTTCTGATTATAGTCTATAAGTGAAAATCTGTTTTCTACATTTATGGGCTATGAATGACAGGACACAAGGGTGATACCATGGAGCAATTTTTGGTTCTGAATGATCATAACACAGACATTTAAAAAATTAAGAGCATTTTTCAATGTCAATGTCAACCCAATGTTTTCTTTGGGTTGGTTCTGACGCCAGGATCTCATGTTCGGTTCCCAGTGTAACCACTCTGTGTATACATGTATGGCCCCTACTTCTCGCCAGTCATTTTGCAAAGACAAATAAATGATGAAAAATGTAAGAGAGCACAATGTAAACTTTCCACCACTGTAAGAAAGATGACTCAAAATATATATCCTTCAGACAGACTATGCAAAGACTTTGGAAGGCAGCATGTTTACATTATTTCCATATTCTGGATACTTAAAGGTTAAGAGAGTTTGGAAAGATTTCAAATGACTGCATATTATCAGACTTTGTCTTCAGCTACAAATATTTAAACTGTTTGCTTTATATAAATCAGATTTTCTACTTATTGAAACTTACCATTCCCAAACTCTTAGGCTCTTATCATCAGATGTGCTCACAAATCTCCTGTTCTCATCAACAAAAACAATGGTGTTGACAGCTCCCAAATGCCGATCATATTCCTGTACAATTTCTCCACTTCGAATGTCCCACTATATGTCAAACAAGGAAAAGACAGAGGTGGAGTAATGTATTAACAGGAATTAAGAGCATAATTATGGAAAGTGGAGAAAGAAACGAATTTCTACATTATTTTTATAGATTTACTAAGAATAATCAGCAGTTCCCCAAAATAGCAAACATTAAACAAGTTAATATTCTTTATTCACTCCCCTCATGGAATCTTAATAAAAATACTATGAAAGCACTTACTTGCACAATCTTTTTATCAGACATCCCAGCCACAAAGAGATTTTGCTTATCTTCATCAGGATTAAATTTGACACAATAGGGTACTTTTCGGTTTGTAAATCTTGATATACATTGTCCTAAAACAAAAGATCCAAGTTAGAGTAGGTAAAATAAATATGACCCCAGGTTGTATGACAACCCTGGGATGAAGTGCTTGAGTTACTCTGCTAATAAATTTTGAGGAAGGGCAGCCTGATTGTTCTTTACTGTAAGCTAGACTGTTCCTACTCTAGGTTTTTAATGATCAAAAATAATTCTTTCAAAAGTAAATCTGTATCATCAACTGCAGAATACATCAAGCTTTTCAGGTGACTACAATGTGCAGCCAGAGTTCACAACCACTGGTAAAGAGGTTAAGGATATGAGAAACTGTGGTTAGAATATAATTTGGCCACTGTGTAACACTGGAAAAGTTACCTCTTTGAGAGCAGCTCCTCATTTATAATAATAAAAGTAGTTATTTCAGAGGTATTTTAAGGTTTGAATAAGATACGGAACTTATTTAGCAGAATGCCTGCCAAACATAAATATTCAATATTAGCTATTAACTTTATCCTTAAAAATCAGTCAGATGACAGATGGTTCTTTAATTAGACTAGCCACAACGTGCTGATGCAACTAATATGTCTGTGATCATATAAACTAACTGGCCCATGAAAGTTTAGACTCACAACTTAATCAACCTGGACAATTAAATTTAATCTGGACAATGTAAATTTCATCAGATATTAACAGCGCCTGTATTACATTGAATGCAGTGTGTGAGGTGATATTAGAATAAAAACATCAATTAAATAGTCTATTTAGTAAAGATTTCAGTGTTTGCTTGCTAAACTGTATTTGGTGGAAACAAAGTCTTTATAATAATGAAAGAGCTACTTTTATTAGCTGAGTTTCAACTCTAAATATTTTGTGATATTAGCTGATAGGCTAATATCAGATGAGAATCAACAAAACATAATTTTACCACAGAATACACTGCTTCATTTATAAATGCTGATTTTTTAAAAAAAAGATTTATTCATGCATACAAGAACTGGGGTATAGGCCAGAGGTGCGGGGGTTGAGAGGATTCACCAGAGACAGAGTGGGGAGCAGAAGAGATGGCTCTACTGAAATACACTGCTCAGGGGAGCAGCGGGTGAGACAGGAGAGGTCTGCTGTGCCATGTGGGTTAGCTCCCTGGCCAGGGATCAAACTCACGCTGCAGTTGCTGACAATACCTTGATAGCACTGAGACTTTAATCCCTGCGCCACCAGAGTGGCCCTATAAATGCTAATTTATAAGATAATATGTATTAATATAAATGAGCTCTTACCTGTCTCGGTGTCCCAGAGCTTAAGATACCTGTCATAAGCTGCACTGAGGAACTGTGTTCCTGCGGTATTAAAGCAGATGTCCCTAACAGCTTTACCATGACCTAAACACAGAGACAATGGATATGAAGGTGAGGTGAAATACCTTCTCTTAAAATACAGATACCATAACAGAAAGAGCATTTAATAGTGCTTTTCAAACATGCTGTAAATCAAAATCACTGGAACCCCCTTTCCTTATTTACTGACTCAGAATTTGTTTATATGTGGGCTTGGGAATGTAGCTGGTATTTTTTTTTCTCCTTCAAAAAGCTCCTCAGATGATTCAGATGCTTAACATTTAGCTAAGAAGCAACCAAAAAGATTTTTTTTTCTCTTACGTTTCCAACGACAACCTCTTAATATGTAATGCATACAACCAATGACTAAATGGTCAAGAATTAAAGGAAACACAATAGGCAAATTATTGCCAGTGAAAGATAATTGACTGGTAGCACATGAAGGTTCACTCTGATTACTCACCAAGATGGAATGAAAGCAAAGCGACTTACAGTTGATGTAGCTCTCATTTAATAATTGTCTTACTGCCAAATTTCATAGAAATAGATTGAGAAGTGTAGCGACCAAGCCTTTTTGAAAATTATTATTAATTTTCATTTTGTTTTATGATGGGCTTTTTAGATTAATTTTAAGGTGCTTCACTTGGAAATCAATCTTGCTAGACACCAGAATATTATAGGGACAAAAAATGTGGCTAAATGAAAACAGAAGCTTTTCTATTTCTCACTACCCTACCGAGACCAAGACTGCCAACGGCCATTGTGCAAATGTGTATGGCACAGACTATCTACCATACACAGAAGCCCTGTACCAATAAATTCTAGTCAAGCACATGCCAAGGCAAGTGGGCATTTACTACACAAGGAGTTCCATTCAGAGCACTTAACATTGGTCTTAGCAGGTAATTTTCAGATTTCCCCAAGAAACTGTCAGAACAAAGGAAACAGATAGGGACCAAATCTACTACAACTACAGGAGACATTTTGTTTTCCTGTAGTTGCTGGAAGCCTCCCGCAAGTCTTCTTTTAGGCTACATCTTAGGCAGTATTTACTTGTGCAGTGAGGTCCTAAAATCACAGCAAAGCACCGCAGAACGGACTCCCACTTTGAATCTAAAAACAGAGCCACTACAATGCACACAAATAGTGTTTCAGTGTGGTACTGTTAAATTTGGAAATGTAACTAGCCTTAGCACAAAATCTGACAGAGAATAAAGCGATTTTCTACCAAAAAGGCTGGTATGCCACAGAGCTGTTCTCTTTTTAGCCCTCTTCTTTCCTCCAAGGGGTTCGTTCAATCTCTTCCTTTTATATGCTTTAGTTGCCAATTCCCAATCGTTCTTTACAGCTCAGTGTCTGGCTATCTAATTCTTACTGGACATTTTCATTTCTGTATTACAAAGTTAGCTCCAATTCAACCAGTCTGAAACATTGTCATTATGTTCCTCCCCCTGGTGAATGGCATTGCTATTCATGCAGCCAGAGGGGAGTCACCCTAGATTCCTGTCTGTTACCACTCACATCCAGTTGTTAAGTCCCACTGAACTTAACTCTTGATGATTCCTTTCTTTATCTCTGCTAATTTAGTTCAGGCTTTCATCATTTTTATTCTAGATAAATGAAATACTGCTGTAATATATTTCCCTGCTTCCAGGCCTGCCCTTCCAAAGCATCCTCTATATTGCCACTGTGATCTTTGTCAACTTCAAATCTGATTATGTTGCTTTCTTGCAAGAGCTGTTTAATGGCTGGATTCCCAAGGGCCTCAGGACAGTTTAAACTCCTAATTAGTGGCACACAGGGTCTTGCAGTTTCTGCCCCTGCACCCCTACTGTTTTCCCCCACTTTCATCTCTTCTCATATCTCATACTCAGGTAATTTTAAAGTGTATGTGATCTACCAAAGCAGTTTTCTTACACCACTTTTGCTTTTTCTCCTGTTGCTCCCTCCTCCTAGTTGTCTATATGGGAACACGTATACCCTCTTCAAGATTGAATTCAAGTCTATGAAGCCTTTCCTTCATACCAGTGTAGTGCCACTACTGTTAATGTTGTTATCTTAGTTTAAAATGTCTTTCCAAACAGATGTATAGCCAGAGAGAAAAGAAGTATTACCAATAAATGTTCGTAGACAGCGCCTGTCTCCATAAACTTCCCATAACTGAGTAAGAAACAACACAAGGAAATATTAAATGTACTGATAAAATGACAACTTTCAATCAATAACAATAGTCCTATGCCAGATATGTGTATGCACAGGGGGTTTCACTAAAGACTTTTTCTGCACATCACTGAACATACTGCTAAGCACTGCTCATCTGTGTTGCACTATTTGGAAAACACACACAGTGAACTTTTAAGTTCAATACTAATGATATATTAAAATATTAAGAGAACTTAGATGGACTTAATATAGGTGACTTCATTTCTTGTTCTTTTCTGTAGTAACTGATATATTTGTAAGATCAAAAGTTTCCACATATGTAATATTATAAAGTACTTTTAAAACAATTAAATGTTATTAAAACTGCTGTATTTATACATTTTGGTAGTTTTTTTTTTTAAACTGTTCTAAAGTAACAAGTATTACTGAAGTGATATGAAAATGATCTTGGCTAAAGTTTGACTTAATTCTTATCACATTTTAAGTAAATTAATACAATACCTTCACAATACCTTTATTCTTGCCTACCTGAAATCCAATTCCCGACAATGTTGCTATTGCTCTATAATAGAAAACATTTCCTGGCCTTATATCCTGCAGCACACCAGGCAAAGACCTCTAGCGCCTGGTCCCTTGCCTGTAACTGAAGCCATTCTCCCTTTCTCTCAATTCTAGACTGTAGCAACCACAAAGCTTGTAGTTTTCAGTACATACCATGCTAATTCACTCCATTCTCTCTTTTTAGACATACTCTAACCCTGATCCAAACTTACTTTAGTTACCTTCCCATTGAGTACACTTCCTCTTTAAAACCACAATACCTTGTATAATCATTTATCTCATAATCACCACCCTAAGGGCAGGCACATAGTCCTTAGTAATTTTTCATCCTCAACCCTTGGCTCAAATAGGTACCTAAAAATGTTTATAGAAGTGAACTAAATAGCATTTTAAACTTTTTAAATTGGTCATCAAAAAGACCCAATCTCTATTAACATAGTTTGTATAAAGTGACAGTTAAAGGCCAAAAGAGTTTCTACTCAAAACTCTCGGTTTGTCATTTAAGCTATTAGAGACAAATGCCTGAAGGGCTGATCTTATCAAAAGAAGCTGCCTTTAAAATACCTTTAATATCCATGAATTATTAACAAACAGTAAAATTCCAGTGATTCAACTAGGCCCAAGAGCATTAGAGTTGCTGTTTATTGACCACTGTAACGATGTGGACATAGAAACTACCAAAAAAAGAACTATTTTTTTCAGATATATGGGTTTTTTTTATAGGCTTCCCCTACATTCAAGTTGACATGCATTGGCAACTGATTTTTTTCTACTATACACTGGAGTTGGACATCAGCTAAAGGTGGAACTCTCCAAGATTATAAAAAGTGGGAGAGGAGGCAGAGAGCATTTCTGCTGCTTAGTCTACAAGCACTTAGGGAAAAAAGGATGAATTATATTTATCTACTCTCTAAAAACAGGATTTTCAGCATGTCCTCTTTACTTGAGAAGGTTCAGAGAACAAATGCACCCAGTTATATATACAAAAATTTTATAAAAATTCATTACCGATGACTTAATATTTATATGTCTAAAGCCAAAGTGACTGACGACATAGCAATCAGTTATCTAAGCTTACAGAAAAGCTTAACTAATTGCACTATAGAGCCATATTTCAATCATCATGTTTGGAATCAATTCACCAACTGGGCATTCACAGGGCTTAAGAGAAAATAATTAGCCTTTAATTGCATAACAAACCCAAATTAATTTATAATTAATCAAGCAAATTTAACCAAAGCTGCACTACTGTTAATGAAAACTCACCTTAATTTTACAGTCCATGGAACAAGACAGCAATAAATGGCCAGAGAGAGGAAACAATCTGACTGCACTGACGCCCTATAAAAAGGTATTACAGTTACCATAAGAGGTGTTCTAAATATCAGTTAAAATTAAACATAAGGAAAAGACAGTATATTTTTAAGCAACCTAATTATTACTTTTCTTCATTCCAAAAATCTGCCCCAGAATAACCTGTTAGTATTCCAAGAGCAGTCCATATTGACACTAAATTTTTGAAGATTTTTTTTTTAACTTTTAATATTGACTTCCTCCCTGAAGGGAATCCTTAGTCAAGCAGGTTGTTAATGCACCACTTCTCTTCCTTCTTGTACTCAGTTCCTTTGCAATTTGGTAATAGCTGGAAATTATCAACTGGAGTAGTGCAGATGACAAAGAATATCAACATTTTCAAGTATTTTATTTTTGCCTTAGTTTAGATACCACAGCAAATAAACCAGGGGCATCTAATCTTAGAAGTGTGATAACCTCAAGAGAGGAAGCAAAATTACTGTCGTTTTGGTGCCAGTAGCAGCCCATTACTCACTGGTGCCCAAAAGGATGCAGATTGTGGCAGGAACTTGGGGGGCAGGACCTGGACCACCATAAGGGTAAAGTATACTGAATTATGAATGGTTTATGTCATGGCCAATCCAGCTGACCCTGAAGTCTATGTAGTCACTTGTGACTGGTATGTATGAATAACTCCAAAACTTAACTCAGGTTTATCTTCCATTTGACTTCCTGGCTCTATTTTGATTTCTCTATATCTTTATCAGAAATATTGGATGTTCCATATCAACAGTTAAAATTTTATGCTAGCTTCACTACTATACACTACAACAAACAGAAACAACCAGTTTCCTTACCTTTGTGTGCCCTGACCACACATGAATTTGTTTTTTGGGAAGATAACACTTCTCAGGTGGCACAGTTGACCGCAGATTAACACCAACATCCTGAGGTATGTGAAGATAGGACCTGCCCTGATAGTCATACATTTCTTTAACTGAAACAAAGCAAAGGAAAGTAGTGAAGAATTAGAAGCCAAAGTCAAAAAAATATACTATCTTAAAAAGAAAACAAGCATTTTCCTCATTAGGAATATTGTTTCAAATTAAGGTATAAGTAGGAAACACTCTGATCACATTAAAACTGAAAGCCAGCTAAAATTTAGTTGCCTGAAATCACTGCTATTATTTACAATTTGAGGAAGTATACTGGAATTCCTAAGTACCCCAAAAATCAGACCTTTAAATCCGTGCTTCTTTTACACATTTTAGTTGATATACATAAAAAGCCTTCACTGTAGTATAATTATAGCAAGGGAGAGAGAATAATACTTGGGCCATATGAGTCATCTGCAGAGGATCAGAAGCAAAACAGGATAAGAGGGAAGTTAAAACAAAAGAATAAATATCGGCTATCCTTTTTTCTTTTATGCCCATCCAGATTCTTTTTTCATTTCTTTTCCAATTCAATACAAATTTTATAATAAAGTCACATGTAGGAATTAAATGACTGTTGTAAAGCATTTATCAGCATACCTGAACAGCAGAAGTACCTCAAAAGTGTTGGCTGTTATTGTTATGGATGCAAGCACACAATACTAAACACATTTGTTGGAGATAAAACTAGAGGTTGAGAAATCAAATTATGGCCTCATGAAATCTAAATATTTGATAGGTGTTATAACTTTAGACTAAGCAATACTGTTAATGAACTATTCTTTGCACTTTCGGATAATCACAACATAATTTCCTAAATTAAAGAACTTATCAAGTAGGACAAGGTACATTCAAGAATATTTATGATTTTGTGAATATGTATTTCCTTCCACAAATCAAAGGATGAGAGTCTTAATCTCTAATCTACTTACATGAAAAATAAAGCTTTTTTTTTTAAGTATAACTTATTAACAATTATAAACTGTGAGGGCACCTGGAGAGTATTTGACATGGGCCAAAAACAAAAGGTTAAAACAAATAGAGCACTATTAAAACACCAAAGAGTCATCTTTATCATAGGAAAGAAGAGATTGTGCAAGGAAACCCCATTCAGGTTTCATTTTTATCTACCTGTTTAAAAAAATTCATGAGAAATTCAAAAAAGTATCTGTAGCTATCATTAATCATGCTATTTTCTCTCCTTTGCTAGAACATAAAAGAGTTTGCTGTAATTTCTCTGAGATGAAAACTGTCCAATATAATTCTTAATATCAATATAATGAATTACAGGAGCTGATTAGTAAGGGCAATTAATATACAAAGCAAGAGAAGAGTTAATATCTGAAAGTTTTTCATAAAAATGAAGAAGCCTAACTATCAATACTTTGTTTACAAGAGACCCATTTAAAACTGACAGACAGAAACAAACTAAAATAATAGGTTGGAATAAGGCCATACATGCTAATAACTCAAAGAGTAAAGCAAGAATGACTATTCTCATGCCGGGTAAGCTAGACTTCCAACTAATCATGGACAAAGATGGATGCTATATAATGATCAAGGGAACAACCAGCAAGAAGCTATGACTATTACTAATATTGATGCTCCAAATAGAGGAGCACCCATTTATACAAAGCAACTAATAGACCTAAAACAACATATCAACAAAAATACAATCATTGTTGGAGACTTCAAAACACCGCTGACACAAAGGGATAGATCATCCATACAGAAATTTAACAATTTAAATGAAGTATTAGATCAGATGGATTTACTGGACATTTTTAAGTTTTCCATCCTAAAAATAATGAATACACTTTCTTTTCCAGTGCACATGGAACATTTACAAGAATAGGTCATATTCTAGGATATAAAACAAGTCTCAAGAAATAGACAAAAATAGAAATTATCAATATATCAAAACAAAAATATATGAAACAAACCAAATATATGAAACAAACCAAAATATATGGAGACTAAACAAAATGTTTCTTAACAACCCTTTGATCAATGAAGAACTCAAAGAAGAGATATGACTAATGAACATGGAGAGACAAGCTACCAGATCCTATGTGATACTTTAAAAGCAGTCCTGTACTACACAGGACATTTATAGTAATACAGGACCACCCACCCACACACACACACACACACAAAAAAAAAAAGATCTCAATTTAGCAATCTAACTCTGCACTTGAAGAAACTAGAAAAAGAACAAGAGCACCTCCATACCAGTAGAAGGCAAGAAATAACAAAAATTAGAGCAGAAATAAATGAAATAGAAAAAAGTCCAAAAATAATCAGTGAAACCATGAGTTGTCTCTTTGAAAAAATAAACTAAATTGATAAGCCATTAGCTACACTTACAAAGAGAAAATCCAAATCAGCAGAATCAGAAATGAAAGAGGCAAAATTACAACAGATACACAGGATCATTAAGAACCTATTATAAAAGTGTCTGTGTAACCCAGAAGAAATGGACAATTCTGAGACTCATACAACCTCAAATCTGAACCTGGTTGAAACATACAGCTTAAACAGTCCAATCACAAGAGCTTAAATTGAACGAAGAATAAAGTCTCCCTAAGAACAAAGACCCAGGACCAGATGGTTTCTCCAGTGAATTCTACCAAACCTATAAAGAAGATCTAATATCTGTCCTATTACATTCTCAAAAAAAAAAAAAAAGCTGACAAGAGAGGAAAACTCCCCAATACATTCTATGAGGCCAGTATTACCTGATCCCAAAACCAAACAGAGATAGCACAAAAAAAGAAAATTATAGACCAGTATCTCTGGTGAATGTAGGTGCAAAAATTCTCAACCAAAAAAAAGCCAGCAGCAGGCAGAGCCTTCCTACTTGTTAGACAGGACACTGCCTGATTTATGAATTGTTTAGTAAAGCCAATTAGGTCTCTAAATTTGAAAAAAAAATGAAAAAGCACAGAAAATGTATTACCATGTAAGATTGTCTTTTCTTCCCCAGGTTTCTCATCTTCTTGTTTGCCTTTTTTCTGCCTCTTTGCTGTGATTTCATCTAGTTCTTTCTGTTCTTCCTAAGGGAATTAAGGAATGAATTTTAAATGGATGCGCTATGCCATCGTACCCAAAACTGGTTATAAATTCTTTATAATGAGGTGCACTTTTGGTGAAGCAATAGTTGCAACTATGTGTTCCAGGATATCAATCTCAACTCTTTGACAGATTACAAAAATGGCATCAAACACATAAAGGGTAATGGATAATGCTTTTAATCTCATTTTATACAAATACTCAACCTTCTGGAATATCTAGAAATAATCTAACTTAGCAAATGAAAGAGGCAACTACAAAATCTAGTATCAGAAAGGAAAATGAATTTTAGTATACATGTTGTCTTCAGTGAACAGTTTTTACACAGTCATAGGATATAAGCAAGACTAGATTTGTGACACTACTCTTATGACAGCAACAGTGGGTAGAAGGTGGGTCAGTAGTAAATCTTTGTAATAACAAAGAAGTCAGCAGATAATGTTTAAAATAAATAAATAGCAGCATATGTATATTATTAACATACATGGACATAAGATACAGCTAAAGGTAAGTTTCATGATAGGTGATTCCTGATCTGGTCCCCTGCTGTTATCACAGGACCCAGAACAATGACTAGCTCAGAGACAATAAGATTAGGAGGCTGAAAGGGGGTTTTATAGTTTCACTTTATAAGTTTTATAAAGTGAAATTTTATAAAGCACTATTAAAAAAACCAAATTATTTTATTAAAATTTTTAAATAATAAAGAAAACCTATCAATTCTAAAATTATAGAAAGGCTGATTCTATCATTACTATCTGATTATTTGTTATCAGAAGAGCAGCTACCCTGGCAGCTTAATAGCATCATGGTAATTTTTATTAAAAATTGCTCAATATGTTAGTTAAAAAGCATGAAAAAAAAATAAATAAAAATATTCAAAAAAGAAACACTATTTTCTTAATCAAGGCAAAGAAATTTTGATGAGTCATCTGGTCTAAGCAAATCTCAAGTTTATTAATATAGAAAATAATGTGCTATAGAAATACAGCATATACCTGAATTGATAATGAAAAACATCAAAACTTACTTCTGAAGGTTTGGCTACATCTTTTTCATCCACATATTTTGCCCATGGTCCCAAGAAACCATCAATATTAGATGCATCATTTTCTTTGAACTTTTTCCTCTTTTCTATTTTCTTCTGACCAGTTTCAAACACAGTTAAACCTGCATTAGAAAAATTAAAAGGATCAAAATATGGATATTTTTGAAGGAAGTAGCAGCACACATATAATTTACTTTATAAGTTTAAATGATGATTGCTCAAGTGACCAAAGATTTAATAAAAAATGCAAAATAAAATCTATATAAATCTGTCAGATATACCAGCTAACTTTATACAAAAAAGGGATTCAGAGGCCTCCCTAATGGTGCAAGGCATTAAGATGCAACCTATGGGGCCTCCCCGGTGGCGCAGCGGTTGAGTGCTGGGTTACGAAGCTGCGCGCAGCCTCTGCAGCGCCAGTTCGATCCCCGGCTGCTCCCCGGCCACCGGAGGAGGGTCCCACATGGCGCGCAGACCTCTCCTGCCGCCCGCTGCTCCCCTCAGCAGTGTACTTCGGTCCTTCTGCCTGCTCTGCTCCCTGCTCTGGCTCTGGTGAATTCTCTCACCCTCCCGCGCTTCTGACTATACCCAGTGCATGTATAAACAAAAAACAAACAAATAAAATAAATAAAGCATGCCTCTAATTAAAAAAAAAAAAAAATGCAACCTATGAAGCTGTACACAGCCACTGCAGCATGAGTTTGATCCCCGGCAGGCCAGGGAGCAACCCACATGGTGCAGCAGACCTCTCCTGTCTCGCCCTCTGCTCCCCTCAGCAGTGTACTTCAGTCAATCTGCCTGTTCTGTTCCCCACTCTGTCTCTGGTGAATCCTCTCACCCCCCCACACCTCTGTCCTACACCCCAGTTCTTGTATGCATAAATAAATAAATCTTTGAGGAGGAAAAAAAAAAAAAAACGATTCAACCTCTGGGCAAGAAACTTTCTACAACTGCAGTATTTTGCAAATTCTAATATATTTAAAGACTTAGACCTGTAATCCTACAGTGGCACATGATCTTTTTAATTAATTACAGTATCAGTGAATTCTTACCAGTTTTTCAAAGAAACTTAGAATTTAATATTGTTAAAGATAAAGCTACCTTTGAAAGAACTAAAAATTATCATTTAAAAAACTGTATTAGGGCCTCCCTTCTGGAGCAAAGGGTTGACACAACCTAGGAAACTAACCGCAGCCTCTGCAGCACGAGTTTGATTCCTGGCCAGGGAGCAACCCATATGGCGCAGCAGACCTCTTCTGACTCGCCCACTGCTCCCCTCAAGTGTATTTCAGCCAGTCTACCTGTTCTGTTCCCCACTCTGTCTCTGATAAATCCTCTCACTCCCCACACCCCTGGCATATACCCCCCATTCTTGTGTGCATAAATAAATCTTGGAAAAAAAACTGAATTAGATGAGATTAAAATAAATAATTAGTATCTTTACTAGACATAAGACCTGAAACCATAAAATATATAGAAGGAAATATAGGCGAAACACTACGTGATTTGCACATCAAAGACATCTTTACAGACACATCACCCAAAGCAGTGATAGTGAAGGCAAAGATAAACAGCTGGGACTACATCAAATTAAAGAGCTTCTGCACAGCAAAAGAGACAATAACAAAAACAAAGAGAAACCCCACCAACTGGGAGAACATTTTTGCATCCAACACTAATGATAAAGGACTGATCACAAAAATCTGCAAAGAGCTGATGAGACTCAACAACAACAAAGAAAATAATCCAGTCAAAAAATGGGCAGAAGAGCTAAAAAGAAACTTCTCTGAAGAGGAAATACAAATGGCCAACAGGCATATGAAAAAATGTTCAACATCACTTGTCATCAGGGAAATGCAAATCAAAACTACCATGAGATACCATCTTACACCAGTGAGAATGGCACATATTAAAAAAACTAGCAACAACAAATGTTGGCGAGGGTGTGGAGAAAAAGGAACTCTTCTGCACTGTTGGTGGGAGTGCAAACTGGTCCAACCACTGTGGAGAGCTGTGTGGAGATTTCTGGACCTACTAAACATAGAGCTTCCATATGATCCAGCAATTCCACTCCTAGGTATTTACCCAAAGGACACAGAAACATCAATTCCAAAGAACACCTGCACCCCTATGTTTATAGCAGCACTGTGTACAATAGCTAAGCTTTGGAAACAACCCAAATGCCCAAAAATAGATGACTGGATCAAGAAGATGTGGTACATATATACCATGGAATATTACTCAGCATTCAAAAAAGATAAACACATGCAATTTGCAGCAACATGGATGGCGCTGGAAGGGATCATGCTCAGCGAAATAAGCCAAAAAGAAAAAGAAAAATACCGGATGGTCTCACTCATAGCAGGAATCTAGAAAACTTAAATAAGGGACCAGGAAAACGAATAACTATAAGAAAGTGAAAATCAAAATCAACAAAAAACTACGAACCAGAGACACTTTTAAGGGGGCGGGGGTGGGAGGGGAGAGATTGGGGTCAGAATGGGGGGGCTGCAATTGTATGGGGAATATAAAAATAAAATGTATTATTAAAAAAATAAATAAATAAATAAATAAATAAAATAAAATAAATAATTAGTATCTTTGCTTCACTTGTAATACAACAATGTAAATTAAAGTTTTCTAGGAATCTGGTATTTCTTCCAAGTGATCTCAACTTAAATTTGGCCTCTAATAGTATAAATCTCAAGAGTGAAAAGAAAGGAGGAAAAGGATATTTCTGGGTGATATTTTGATTTGATCAACAAGAGGTAGCATGTGTGGTCATTAAATTGGAAAAAGAAAGGTTTATGGGAATCATGGTCAAAATTTAACAGCTAACTGAATAGCTAGCTACATAAAGCTATGGCTTATAGATGTCTAACTTAAAGAAAAGATCTTACCTATATGAATATAAATCAGTTTCCTTTAGGCTGTGTGTAATAACAAAAGCTCATTAAAATTCTACTTTAAAAAAACTCTAGCTCATTTACCAAAATAGTTTCATCATAAAGACATGTTCTATAGCTACTAACCAGAAATATCCTTGTATAACCAGCACACTGGTTTTCTATGAACATTGAATGGATAAAATTCCAATGTACAAGTTAGCATTTAGAGCATGACACTATATCACGTAATAATAAATACAAAATGAGTATGACAAATATGTACTTAAAACACATATATAAACTCAGTCTTTAAAACAACCCTTCAAAGATAATCTCCACAGAAAAGAGCAATTAAAATGTTTTCTGTTCTGAGAAAATATAGTTTGACATTAGTGTTGAGAAATGGCTAAAATCAGCTATACTTTATAGTTCATTTAATAAGTTATACAGGATTGGGACTACGCCAAGTATTCATAAGAGCCCAAATAACAGGTACCACTACCTTCCTTAGAAGGTTGCACACCTAGTAAGTGGTAAAAATAGCTTCAAACCTATATTGCTCTAAAATACATCACCCTATTCTCTCAACTTAAAAAAAATGCACTAAGTGAAATAATAGTTTTTCCTACTCTAAAGTCAATCTGTAAGACATTATGCAATATTTAATATTTCCTGTAATTACCTTGATTTTTTTCAGCTTCTTCTACAGAACCAATATATTTAGTAGACACTTGGTGATTATCTAATGAAGGGTCTAATGCATAACCTGAAAGAAAAAAGTACACATTATCCTTATTTAAATTTTTTTTAATAGAAGTAACATTGCATTATAGTATCATGTAATTTTCAGGTGTGCATCAGCCACCTGTACTTTTTACTAAAAAAATTACAAACTGTTGACTCCATTTTTTCCATTACACCTATTTTACTACTATGCAAATAATACTCACTTCACATTTTCCTTCCTAGATTTTGAAAATGGCCTGTAATTTAGTACCAATCCTTCTTTAGAATAATTAACCCAAATCTCACGCTGAACCACAAATGACTTCAACTGAGTAAGAAATATCTTATAGAATGATATACAATGTCATAGCAAATTGACTTAAATTTTCTAGGCGCTTAAAATGTACATTATATATCTGAAAGTTTAGAAACCACTTTCTTTTTATTTTTGGAAATATGGTGTACTTTATCAAACTAAATAAATTAAATACTATCAAAAAAAGAAATGGAGTAAGGAGAATACAAAATCTAGCAATTATTTTGAAAATGCCATTCTCAATAAAAAGTCTTGCCTTCCAATTAAATAGGATATATTTCTACTTCATAAATGAATACTTGTATTTCCTTGCTAGGGGAAGTAAGGATATCTAACAGCATGCGAATATAGTCCTTCAACTAATGATAGAATACGTAGCTACATATTAATGTGGTCTTCAGTGGTCTATGAAAACAAGTAAAGAATATTTAAATCAATTTTTCCTCAAGTAGGGATGCTAGCATGAGAAATATTTGGTAAAGTCAGTTTTAATAATAATTGAGCATATTCACAACAGAGAGCAAGATCATTAATCAGTTTTTGCCTTTGATCCATGTAATTAATCATGGACGGCATAAAGTAATAGACTATTTTTTTTAAAAAAGTAAGTATATCCAGTGGATATAATTAACATTTTAATTTTCCAACTAAATATTAAAGAACTTCTTTTGGGGAACAAAAAACAGACATATGTTTTCTTATCATCAAACATATTTTTCAAACAAGCTAATATGTAGGTGTTCAACTCACCCTTATGATATGCTAGAATAGAACCAACCACCTGGCTATTAGCACATTTGCATATAGTTTTTTTCAGTGTTAAAATATGTTCTTAGCCAGAGGAGAAAGCTTGATGGCAGAAAAGCAGCTTTGGAGTAGAATCTCTGAAATAACAGGTTCAAATCCCATAAGTTATGTTATCTTTCATCTCTTTGATGTACAGAAAAGTGTTCTATAAATAATTTTCAAAAAATGAGACTTTATAAGGCTCATACAAAATTTAGACCAACTCACCCTAAGTTAAAAATCTCCACCATAAAATTTTATCTAGACTGTAATTGTATCTTGAAGGATATTTCTGTCTGTATAAAAGGCATTACATTATGTGTTTGGAAAGTAGGAGACAGGAAAGGAAGATCTTCCTTGTTCCTTGTGGTGTCTGTGTAAGCACCAACCCCCAGCGCATGTGGCCATAGTCTTTTTTCCTGAGAAAAAGACTCAAGAGACTTAAGGAACTTGCCCCACCATCCTCTGGTAAAATCTTTAGTGCCACTGTCATCATTACCACTACTGCCCCCCAATTCAAGTAATTAATGATAATGGTATATTTCCTTTACAAATAAGTAAAATAATTTAACTGTATGTCCTACTAGAAGCCAGCCAATGACAGGACAAGATATAACATTTAATACTACAGAATTTCAGTCCAGTTAGTTTTCTACTATATTTCAAATATTAATATCTGCATTTTAGTCCTGAAATAGTCTCATCTATCTTTCGGAAGTTTATTTTCCATTTTAGGTTTTTAACAGTTAATGTCTACATTCTTCCTTTGTAGGTCTATTTGAAACAGCTCTAATAATATCAGTTTAATATTATTAGAGTTTTAAGTTAATTAGTACTACTATCTCAACAGGTAAAAGAAGATACTATAAACAAGCTGTATAAGAATGTTCAAATATACTAGTAGTCCAAAAGAATAAAAGTAAAATAAAGTTCAACAATATTCTGATAATCAAACACAGGAAAAACAATCATACAGGTCTTGGGTCAAGGGAATAGGACTTTCTCACATGATGGTGGCAGTTAAGTTGGGAGAATTCATTGAGAAAGCAATTTGACAAAATATAACAAAAGCTTTAAAAACATTTATACTCTGATCTATTTCTGGACATTAGTTCTTGTCAGATGTATGATATGCAAATATTTTCTCACATTCAGTAAGATGTCTTCGTTTTAAGGATGGTTTCTTTTGCTGTTGCAGAAGCTTTTTAGTTTGATAGTCCCTTTATTTACACTTGCTTTTGTTTCCTTTGCCATTAAAAGTGAGTCACCAAAGACATCTCTGAACCCAGTGTCTTGGATGTTTTGACTACATTTCATTCTATATATTTTATGGTTTTGGCTCTTAACCAAGTCTTCAATCAATTTTGAATTAATTTTTGTGTATTGTGTGAGCTAGTGGCTCAGTTTCCCAAGTCCATTTGTCGGAAAGACTTTCTCCATTGCATATTTTAGGTTCCTTTGTTGTAGATTTAACTGTCTATGTAAGTGTGGGTTTATGTCACAGCTAAAATTCTATTCCTTTGGTCTGTGTGTCTATTTTTCTTTCAATACTATTCTGTTTTGATCACTACACATTGGTAGTATAGTTTGAAGTCTGGAAATATGGCATCTGTCTTCTTTTATGTTAGGACTGCTTTGGCTATTTGGGGTCATTCATTGTTCCATATAACTTTCAGTAATGTTTGTTCTATTTCTTTGAAGAATGCATTGAAGCTTTGTAGGGATTGCATTGACTCTGGATGTTGCTTTGAGTAAAATGGGTATTATAACAATGTTAATTTTTCTAACCCAAGAGCATGTTTCCATTTTGTGTGTGTGACCTATTTCTTTTAACAATATCTTACAGTTTTCATTGTATATGTCTTTTCATCTTCATTAAATTACTCCTTAGTATTCTTTTTTTAAAAATTTATTTATTTTTATACAAGAGCTGGGGTACGGGACAGAGGGGCGGGAGGGTGAGAGGATTCACCAGATACAGAGCGAGGAGCAGAACAGGTAGACAACCGAAATACACTGCTGAGGGGAGCAGCGGGCGAGACAGGAGCCGTCTACCATGCAATGTGGGACTCTCCCTGGCCGGCCGGGAATCGAACCCGTGCTACAGAGGCTGCGCACAGCTTCACAGCATGTTGCTCAACCCGCTGTGCCACAGGGACGGCTCAGTATTAATTCTTTTTGTGATTACATATAGGATTGTTTTCTTGATTTCCTTAATCTTTTGGTTTGTTGCTGAAACAGGAATACAATTAGTTAATGTATATTAGCTTTGGAGCCTGCCACTTTACTATACTGATTGTTTCTAATAGTTTCTCCAGTCAAGTTTTTAGGGTTTTAAAGTTTGTCATCTGCAAATAGTGATTATTTTATTTCTTTCCCAATTTGGATTTCTTTTATATCTTCCTCTTGCCTAACTGCTTTAGCTAGGACTTCCAATATAATGTTGAATAGTAGCAGTGGAAGTGGATATCCTTGTCTTGTACCTGATCTTAGAGAAAACCTTTCAGATTTTCACCACTAAATATCTTAATTTCTGAGATGTCTGTTGTAAAGTCTCTATTTCTGATTTGAATTTACTAGAGGAGTTCTGTCCATTTTTTTCTCAGTGAGTCAAGCCAAAGGTTTGTCATATATGGCCTTTATTATGCTGAGATAGGTTTCTTCTATCCCTATTTTTTGAGATTTTTATCATAAATGGATGTTGATTCTTGTCAAATCCTTTCTCTGTATCTACTGATATGATCATATCCTTGTATTCTTGGAATGGATCCCACTTGGTTATGATGTATGATCCTTTTAATGTAGTGCTGAATCAATTTGCTAAGATTTTGTCGAGGATTTCTGCATCTATGTTTATCAGAAAGATTGGTCTGTGGCTTTCTTTTTTTGAGATGCTTTTGTCTGCCTTTGGTATCAGAGTAATGCTGGCTTCATAAAATGTATTTGGAAGCCTTCCCAATACCTCAATATTCTGGAAGAGTTTGAAAAGGAGAGGTATCAGTTCATCTTTGGCAGAGCTCACTAGTGAAACCATCCAGTCTTAGGGCTTTTGTTTCTTGGGAGGCTTTTAACTATTTTTTCAATCTTTACTTGTAATTGATTTGTTCAGCTTTTCTATTTATTCCTGATGCTGTATTGGAAGATTGTATGCTCCTACTAATCTGTCCATTTCTTATAGGTTTACCCATTTTATTGGCATAAAGATGTTCATAGTAGTCTTTTATGATCTTCTGAATTTCTGAGAAGTCTGTTGTAATGTCTCTGTTTCTGATTCAAATTTACTAGAGTTCTGTCCATTTTTTTCTTAGTGAGTCTGACCAAAGGTTTGTCTATTTTGTTCTTTTTTACAAAGAACCAGTTTTTGGCTTCATTGATCTTTTAGATTACCTCTTTGATTTCTACTTTGTTTATTTCTGCTCTAATTTTTATTACTTTCTTCCTTCTAATAGTTTTTTTTTTTTCTTCCACTCACTTAAGGTGTAAGTCTAGATTATTTATTTGAGCTTCTTATTGCTTGATGTGGGCTTATATTGCAATATATTACCCTTTTAGTACTGCTTTTGCTGTGTCCCATAGATTCTTGTAGGTTTTGTCTTCAGTCCTATTTGTCTCTAGGTATTTTTTTAATCTATTCTTTGATTTTCTCATTAACTCAAAAGTCATTTAACGGTACACTGTTCAGTCTCCATATAGCAGAGGTTCTTCTGGCTTTCTTTCTATGATTGATTTATAGTTTGATACTGTTGTGATCAGAAAAGATACTTGATATAATTTCAAGATCTATGGATTTATTTACACTTGATTTGTGATCTAACATGTGGTCTATTTTTGAGAATTATCCTTGTGCACTTGAGAAGAAAGTGTACTTGGCTTTTTTTTGGGCACAGTCCCCATTAAACCCATTCTACTCATTGATAAAATTGGAGGGTTGAGTCCCCTACTACTGTGTTGCTGCCACTGTCTGTTTTTAGGTTTGTCAATAGTTTCCTTTGTTCCTTTGTTTGGGGCACATATATTTACTTTCCCTGGGATCCCTGTTGTGCCTTCAGCCTGCTGATGTGTACCCCTGCTCCTGAGCACAGTCTCCTGGTGTTTCTCTCTCCCCACCTCCAGTTCAATGAAGCAGTCTCTCTTCTTGTGTCAAAGTCTGTGTTGATCTCCTATGTCTAAGGGGTGTACCCATTTTACCCCAAGGGACTCTGTGGGTACACTCCCAAGAGGATCATCTAACAGTAAATTATCCCTCTAATTTACTGTTAGATGATCCTCTTGGGAGTGAAGCAAGGAACCTCCTCTGTCACTATATTGGTTCATCTCTAGGCATGCTATCTTAATGGTGATTTTTGGCACACTTTTCAGTCAGTTATAAAATGGCCTTGGTGAAAGATGGTCCAATACATGGCAATTCTTTTTATATGGCAATTCTCTAATATATGGTACTTTTCAAGAATATATTGTGATAAGTAACTATCTGTATACCTCTAAACTAGTTTACAATGAATTACTTTGTGTTACTCACTAAAAATCAGGAAAAAACTTAACTTTCCAACAATAGAATAATAATATAAATTATGTTCTAGCTAATTAGTGGTATTACAGACTTCATAAAAATGATAGGCTTTAAGATTATACAGTCACACTGAAAAATGACTATGATGGAACACTGAATAAAAATGTGCTATGTAAAATTTTTAGTATAGGAGGATTAAGCTCTGTAATACAAGTATGCATATGAAAAAGACTTGGAGAGATAAAGATCATAATGCTAAAGTAGATATTCTGTATAGTGGGATTGAAGGTAACCTTTTTCTTCTCAAATGTTTTAGACATTTTTTCCCCCCATGAAAATAGCTTATTAAAAAGCACACTTAACATATGAGATTATTTTAGGCCTAAATTGCAAATATGCATAATATTTCATATGATAGTGTTTTCTTGATATTTTTGGTCCTATAATAATAATGGAAGTTATTGTTTGATGGAACAAAAAATTTCATTTCAAATTTAAAAAATTCTATTAATAAAAAAATAAGGAGGTATTAGAATTCTAACTGCAAAGAAAACTTAAGAAAAAAGAAATGTGCCGATATCGACAAATGTGATTATTAAATCTATTATAAAGAAAATTCAAAGTTTTCTTTTTTAAAAACTCTTGTGGAAAGAAACACCAGCACAAGTAATTAATTCATAAAGAGGATCACAACAAGCATAAAAACATCCCTATTCACTTTGTTCATCCACCTCTACCAAAAAGTTCTTCAAAGCATAAGATGATCAAGATATCTGTTAACCTACAGATGCAGATTATAGGAATAGAAAGGAAAGGCACTACAAATATGGACAAATCTGATATAAGTGACCAAAATTCATGATCCATGTAACTTTAGTTGTAAGGACATTATAAAGAATATCTTCTTTTAGAGGGAGTTCTCATTTTATTATGCACATTTACTTTTTAAAGTTTTACCATTAGTAGGACAATTATTTTACACAATGAAGACCTGTTTATTCTACTTCCTGATGTCCCTCAGAAAACTTCTAAGTGCTAAGGTTTGAGAAAGAGTAAAGTCAACTAGTAAGATAAGTCAACTATAAGATAAAAATGGAACTTCTTAATACTATCCTGTCATTTATCAACTTCAACAGCTATATGCACATAATGGACATCCAATGACAAAAATTCATTATCATTTACAACAGAGAAATTGTTTTTAAGAACACAGAATATTTTTACTACTCAGAAATCAAGGCAGATTTAGAATGACAGCTAAAATTATTACTTTACATCCTTGTTTATAAAATTATATATAATATGTATAACACACACTGCTCTTTTCAAAGAATCCAGAATAATAAATGTTAAAAGCCAGAAGATAAAATAGATTTATACACCATTTCCTATAAAATGAAACTGCATAGAAGCCTTACCATATGTAGCAAAAGTTCTTCTTTGCTGTTCAAACATAAAATCATTGATATGGGCTGGTTCAGCATATCCCGAAAGCATATTTCTAGGTGCAGCCATTTGCTGTGTCCTAAAGGGATTTTCTGGTCCAAACTGCAAAGTACCAATATAAAAAAAACAAAATAAAACAAAAAAAAAACCCCATCAAGTTCTGAGTGTATAAAGCTAGAATTATTAAAATAATACACAATGTACAATGTAGTTTCAACTGAAAAATCATCACAAGCCCAAATAACCTATATAGGAACATGCTCACCTCACATAGTTCAGTATAATTGGACAATAACTGATTAGAACTATTAGTGTCTAGGACAGGAGAGGAATCTTACCCAATTCTACAATGCTGCTATTTAAATTTAACTTAATTACAATAAAATATTCAGTTCCTCACAGTAGCCACATTTTAAGAGTGCAATAGCTATGTATGTTTATTGACAACTACATTTCCAGTATCTCAGGAAGTCCTATTTGACCCTATGGCTCTACATAATGGAGTCTTACTACAGTTTTATCTAAACCATAATAAGGGTGATTTTTGTTGATTATTGTATCAATAATGGCACAATGATACAATTAAAAAGTAAAAGACATGTATCTCCCACTGGAGTGTGAATCCTTAATACTTACCACAGAGCCTGGCAATAGAAAGCACTAAAGAAGGAAAGATTAGTCAGAATCCCACTGAGGGCAGAGGATAGGAAAAGAGATAATAAAAGTAAAATGCTTGAAAAAGTCCCTAAGGAAAGACATTACAAAACTTCCTTATAGTAAATAATTTTATTGATTAACAGGACCAAGACTAGAACAAACCCTGGTCTATTCCATTCTACTACATCATAACATTCCTAAACTTACATTCACAGTCTCTATAAAAAAGTAGGTGAAATGTGTGAGAATAGATTAAGTGCTATTAACTTAATGCTAATATAAAAGATATTGGGGAAATTCAACTCTTCCCTTTTTGTTTTAAAATAAAATGAATTCCTCACTTTGGAAATACTAGAATTAGCCTAGATATTTTCATTTGAATTCAGGAAGGTCTACTGTTATGGTCAAATGTTTTGACACTAGAACATCTTGAATCACTACCATCAGAAACCACCTTTTCTATGATACATTTTCAGAGTCATAAATTATTGATCTTCTCATAACAACAATCCTGTCTTCTTTAGATTGAAATATTATACTATGCATGGAAATATGAATTTAAATGACATTGGAGTTGCCTTATAATTTTTTTCTGCTTTACAAGAAAATAAATTACTACACTATTGCTTTCTATTGACAGTTTCAATTTCTATGTTTGAAATGACTCAATCTTAACATATCTGGTATATATAGCTTATACTACTATTTATCTTAAATAAGGAATAGTACAAATCTTTGCAGCACATATTAGTTCTTTCTGTGCTGGTGGTTGGAATGTAGGAGGAAAAAAATCTAGATCGCCAAATGCTAGAAGTTACAATTCATATTTCATTCAGTCAAGAAATTTATAACAAAAACAAAGAACATTCATAAAATCAAAGATAATAAAATGTTTCAAAAGTTTCTCAGATGCTCAGCCTGCTAATAGTTACCATCTGCACAGCAGCAGCTGATAAGATTTTAGAGAAAAATTAAAAAAAAAAAAAAGATAAAAATCCTCATTGCCTTTATTGCTACTCCAATAACATAAAATAAATGACCAATCACTGTACTTAGTTTTCAATTTAAAAAAATAAATGATAATTTTTATAGTCTTAGTAAGATTTTACAAAGAAAACAATTCTACAGGCCATAATTATCAAATTGGCTCTGCCTTTTAATGAGAAATGCTTGGTGTTAAAGAACTTTATTTCTATAGGACTACAGATCTACATATGATAGTAAATACATTGTATATCGGGCTCTATTCCTAAATGTGCTTATATTCAACAAATATTTAATTTGAGATAATAAAAAGTCTTCTAATAAAGGATTTTTGTATGAAGGGAGGATTCGTTTACATTTGGCTCAGCTTAACTGCTTGATTACTGGCAGCTCAGAGCTGAACTCAATGACATTAAATGTCAACAAAGGTGGAGAATGTTATTCAGAAGGATTCACCTTGTGCGACTATTCAAAAAATTGTCTTCCAGATTTTCTTGGTCTCTACAAATATGTACCTCTCTTATTGGGTGAACCAATAAAAAACAAAACCACTAAAAAAACTCGCAAAATGATTTTCTGAATATTTTTCAATTTTTTTTGTAGTCAATGAAGTTTAGGAGTAAATCTGTATTCAAGTGATTTTAAAAAACATATTCAAGATAATTGGGTATAAATATCATTTTTTAGTTAACATCTAATAAGTTCAGCTAATAGTTTGAAGTACATCATAGTCAACAGAATTTAACCTCCCTATATAAAACTTACACATTTAAGTATTAATTCAGATCATTGCACCAAAAAGAATGTATAATGGTTCTGAGAAAAAGTGGTAATAAGTAACCTTACATTTTTCACCTAAGTAAATTAGTGATTTATGTATAGAGTTGGGAGAAAAGCATTTTTTTTTTTTAAAGATTTATTTATTTATACAAGCACTGGGTACAGTCAGAAGCGCGGGAGAGTGAGAGAATTCACCAGAGCCAGAGCGGGAGCAGAACAGGCAGAGTGATGAAGTACACTGCTGAGGGGAGCAGCGGGTGGCGGGAGAGGTCTACGGGCCATGTGGGACCCTCGACCGGCGGACGGGGATCGAACCGGTGCTGTAGAGGCTGCGGGCAGCTTCGCAACCCAGCGCTCAACTGCTGCGCCATCGGGGAGGCCCGAGAAAAGCATTTTTAATTGTTAAGATACTGGTTGATACATATAAGAGATATGCATATTGTAAGGCAGTGGTCAAAGTCTTCAATGAGTACAGTTTCTCAGCAGAATATCACAGCATTACAATTAAGAAAATTTATAGTAAAAAAATGATTACATGAAATCATAACCATAAGTTGACATATAGAATAAAAACTCCAGGTTATTGAAGTAAAAAATCATATTACACTTAGATTGTTGTTTTTCATTAATATTTAGTGCAACCGTCAATGCTTAAAAACATTTATAAACATGGGCCTCCCTGGTGGCGCAAGCAGTTGAGCGCAGTGCTGTGAAGCTGTCCGTAGCCTCTGCAGTGCCGGTTCGATCCCCACTGGCCTCGGGGCAACCCATATGGCGAGCAGATCTCTTCTTTCTTGTCCGCTGCTCCCCTCAGCAGTGCATTTCGTCAGTCTGTCTGTTGTGTTCCCCGCTTTGTCTCTGGTGAATTCTCTCACCCTCCCACGCATCTAGCCTGTACCCCGGCTCTTGTATAAATAAAAATAAATCTTAAAAAAAAATTTATAAACAAGCTTTAAGGTGAGACAAATGTGTTGGTTAACAATTATTTTCTACAAATTTGGAAAAGATCACCACAGATCAATTTTATTGGCAGAACATCTCAATCTTATAAGACATAAGCACAGTTTATTACTAATGTAAGAATATTTTAATAGTGCTGATTATATGAGGTTGGGCCCTACTTTCCTCATTTATACAAAAAAAAAAAAAACTGAGCTGTATGATTTATAAAGTTCATTCTAATAATATTTACAGCTGCCCTTACAGTCAGATTTTTAATAGTAAATGGCATTTTCCCCTCCTCACCTTTTATATATTTTTTTATTCTTAAAAGTACTATTATTTTAAGTACTATTATTTTAAGGAGTTTTAAGTTTTCTCTGAGGGCTTATGGGTTTTATATGAGCTTAGAGAAGTAACATTTTCATCTAAGCAGATCCAAAAAGGATTGAGTGAAAGGAAGAAAATGGCTAGACTAAAACAACAGTTATTGCATCTTCAATTTCTACATAGAATTTGAGAAAGCTTATCTGTATAAGTAGCTAGATGATTTAGCAAGTTTTTGGCTGAGAGGGAGAAACGGTATTTTATAAGGTAAAACAGCCAACTCACTTCACTGAATTAGCAAAGTCAAAAGCATGAGGTATACTCTGCAACTACCACAATGGCCTGATTCAAACTGATATTCCAGTACTAGAGCGATTGTTGAGTGATATGGATGGACCCAAATCCCCAGATATGCCACGTGCTGGCAGGATTTCAGTTTCCTTGCTATCAAATGAGGAAAAGAGTACTTACTTTATAGGGCTATAGTCAGGACTAAAGGCAATAAAGCAGATAAATGGTGGATAAATCTCTCACGGTTGTATCTGGCACCCAGTAATGGTATGGTAGCTTTTTTCATTCTACCCCTGTACTTTTCCATTATGCAAACCCATGCCAAATTAACCCTCTAAAAATCCAGCTGTGATTATGCCACTTCCCCATTAAAGAACCTTGGAAATCTCTTTATCATCTATTAAATCAAAACCAAATCCTTCATGTTGGTCCCCTATGCAATGTTAAATAAAATACCATTCTAGTCTTACCCCCCTTCTCTCCCCTATACTAGTTCTTTAGATCTTTTATGATTTGATTGGTGCTGTTCCCTTCTGCCTGTGATCTTTCCTCATAAAAACCTATCTAGCCATCAATGCCGATACTATTACTATAAATAATAACTACCATCTCCATTAAATGCTTACATTATGTCACTGAGTCACAGGGTTTCCTAAACACATTATATATTTTTAAACACATAATTTACCCTTTTAACTCACTAGAGTAGAATTTACCTCATTTCAACATGTAAAGACTAAGAAAACCAAGGTCAAAGCAAGAGTTAATAAGCAATCCATTTAACTATAAATCTCAAGTTCTTAACTGGAATTCCATTGTTTACTTCAAATATGACTGCTTTCATGGAACTTTTCCTAATCTTAACAAGCATATATTACCTCTCTTTAAATTTGAATAGTATTTTAAAGACATAATAGGAAATAGCCTGGTCCCTGTCTTTTCTAAAAATACACTTGCATATCATCTCTGGGAAACACTAGTTGAGGAGAAGGATTATATCCTCTTTCTAAGACTGGATTCTCAAAATATGGAACTTAAATTTCATATAGCAAAGTTCCTTTCCAGACTGCCAACTTATATGGATCCTAGTCATAAATTTGAAGTTTAATAATTTTTTATGTTACAGATAATCTATTTGGCAACCAGAAAAAATTATAATTTTTTTTCACTTTTCAGTTTCACTCTTAAAATGTCGACAACCAGCATCAACGTATTACTAGCATATTTTCTATATAGCCTACTTTCCATATTTAGAGGAGGTCCCCCAACCAAAGGGGGAAAAAAAAAACCCAGAACATTAAAGGACTGATAATCCCCAAAGAAAATAATAGGCCCCTCATCAATAGCATCACAAAAAACTTTGACCATTTCAATTTTTCTTGAAAGTTTTGAAAAGTGTAATTTATACAGCACTATACTAGGCTTAAGATCTGAAAATATGAGAAAAACTTACTTTACAGAAAATACACTGACATATGAATGCTATATACCACACTACTTGCAAATTTTCTCACTTTCTGACTTCAATGTCTCTATTTTATTGTAGTACATTTCATAAAAAAAAAGTCAAGAGGCATATATGTAATAATCTCTCTTCTTGGGCTGGCTAAGATGGTTCCAAGGGCTATGCAGCAGACTAAAGCTTGATAGGCTATGAGGATATAAAAAATAAGGGGATACAATTTAAGAATGTCTTTTTTTTTTTTTCAAAGATTTATTTTTATTTATATAAGAACTGGGGCACAGGCCAGAGGCAGGGGAGGATGAGAGAATTCACCAGAGCAGATTGGGGAGCAGAACAGGCAGACTGGCCGAAATACATTGCTGAGGGGAGCAGCAGGCGAGACAGGAGAGGTCTGCCCACCATGTGGGTTTCTCCCTGGCTGGCCGGGAATCGAACCCATGCTGTGGACAGCTTCACAGCACTGCGCTCAACCTACTGCTCATCTCCATCTTTAAAGTGCCTCTGAAAGAACTGGCCACTGAAGCCTTGTTTTATAATTATCTTTTCTGGCATCTCTATTGTATTTTGTCAGTCAAGTGTTTTTTTTTTTTCCTTTTTCAAAGGCACATTATCTAGACATTTAATCTTTTCCATAAAAACTTTTCTAAATGTACAGTTTCCACTGTTATTTTTCCTCCCTTTATTTTTTTAATCCTTCTATCACTGTTTATCATTATCAGCCATTTATTACTGTCAGAAAAAAAAAATCAAGATGGCTAAAGTATTAAGCAGAACAGGCATTCAAGCACTGTCTACTTCTGAGCAGTGACCATGTCAATATATTACCCTTTTTGAGAATTTAGCACAGCAGCATTTAGAATTAGATGTTTTATAATACACTATGCACTGACAATGCTAATAAACCAAATTTTTACCCTGATAGTTAATTTATACTATTCCCATGTCAATGCTGACAGGAAGATGTTAACTATTTGACATAGAAGAATTATGCATTTTAAGATTTCTTTTTTCCACAGACTGTTCCAAGTTATCAGACAATAGTGTATATATGTAGATAAATAGTAGGTTTTTTTTTTTTTTAAAGTATTCTATTTTAAAAGTTTAGGTACTTTTCACTTCATTTTTTTTTTTTAAAGATTTTATTTATTTATTTATACATATAAGCACTGGGTACAGTCAGAAGCGGGAGGGTGAGAGAATTCACCAGAGCCAGAGTGGGGAGCAGAGCAGGCAGAAGGACCAAAGTACACTGCTGAGGGGAGCAGCAGGCAGCAGGAGAGGTCTGCACGCCATGTGGGACCCTCCTCCCGTGGCTGGGGAGCAGCCAGGGATCGAACAGGCGCTGCAGAGGCTGCAGGCAGCTTCGCAACCCAGCTCTCAACCGCTGCGCCACTCGGGAGGCCCACTTTTCACTTCATTTTAGACAATAGGACATTTTCTAAAATTCTAAGCAGAACACTTTTGTGTAAAACTTTAAAAAATTCAACAGTTATTTGTCTACCCAAATATCATATAAATATCTTAGAAGGCAGAATCTTAAACAGTCTGTTTTCCTACCTCAGGAGCAAACATGGTCTCGTATGTAGGGTTATACTGAACTTCTTTAACAGCAGGGTCAAGGTGAACTCCAGTCTCCAAATCTTCCTAAAAGAAAACCAAATGAACATTAAAAATCTAACGAGTGCCAACTGTATTTTAAAAGCCATGATGTGATCTGATGGAGAGAATGTGAATCTTACCACAATTTAAAGAATAAAAAAATAGGTACATTAAGGTCACAACCATCCATTTAAATAGCAAAATTATATAATCACTACACCAATGCCATGATTAATAATTCTAATAATTGAACACTAATAAAATCAATGTTTATAGTTTTAGAGGTTAAAATGAACATGAATTTTTTTCCTTTCAAAATACCAACTGTATTCCATCTGAATAAATTAAAAATTTATAAATTGGTTAACACTATCGAAAGACTTAAGAGTCCAACTCTTCCTCTTTATTAACTCAAAAGACGTGATCGTCTGGTTCAATTTAGGAAGAAACACTCCTTCTTTATTAAGCAAATCTTTTCAGATATATACCCAAATGGTTCTTGGTTAGGGAATGTAGAGAAAACAAAAAGTGGCAGGGTACAGATGTTTCAACCTTCTCAAATTCATCTCCCAGCTGAATCAGAAAAACAATTTTTTTTTTAAAATATCACCAGTAGTCTTACATTTTATATCCTTACTGCCTAGTAGAATGGAGGGCACTCAGTGCATGTCCAATTAATATTTATTAATTTGAGGAAAGAAAAATAAAATCCATAGAGAAATTAAATATGATGAAGGCTGACCAAAGATCATTGAATTTGGTAAATATGTCACAAAAAAATTTTGCCAAAATAACTTTGGTAGTGGAGTATGGAAAGGCAGTTGAAAGGGACAAAGTCATAACTAAGATTTAGAAAAACAAGACTAAAAATGTTTTTTTCTTTCTTGGTGGTAGAGAAGAGATAGGGTGTGAGATTTAGGGATTTTCAGTGTAAAATTAGGGTATTTATTTATTTATTTATTTATTTATTTATATATACAAGAACCAGGGTACGGGCCAGAGGCGCGGGAGGGTGAGAGGATTCACCAGAGACAGAGTGGGGAATAGAACAGGTGGATTAACTGAAATACACTGCTGAGGGAAGCAGCGGGCGAGACAGGAGAGGTCTGCTGCACCATGTGGGACCCTCGCCAGCTGACCAGGATTGAACCTGCACTGCAGAGGCTGCAGACAGCTTCATAGTGCGGCGCTCAACCACCTGTGCCACCAGGAGAGGCCCAAGTTTGTTTTTTTCTTAAGAAAAGACTAGGTTAAATAGTTACTCAATCGTAAGCTGGAGTAAAGGATTGGGTAGGAAGAAACACATGACAAGGAGGAAGACTAATCAAAGGTATGGTTACCCTGGAAGAGATGGGAGGAGAAAAAATCCAGGACTTAGGGAGAAGATCAATCTCTGAGAAGAGGAGCGTTCTCTCTGAGATGAAATAGAAATGACAAAGACAAGAACGGGTGGTAGATGTTTGGAGCCTGAAGGAGATTTTGGGAGCCATAACTGATCTTTTTATTTTCTTTGTGTAGTCATGTGCACAGGCCTCTTCATAAGGCAAGTTTGGTAAGTTCAGATTAATTCAATTTCAGATGAAAAGGGAAGGAAACCCAATGGCATAGGTATAGGACTATAGGTGTTTTGATAGTCAGGTTGGTGTGGTTAACACATATCTGAGAAGTGTGAACCTATTCCCTTAAATCATATACGGAGTTGTAAACCAATTTACCTCAATAAAGAAAAAAAATTCCTTGTTTATTTGTACATTAAATTTATTTTTTTAAAGATTTATTTATTTATTTATTTATTTATACAAGAACTGGGGTACAGGCCAGATGCGCGGGAGGGTGAGAGGATTCACCAGTGACAGAGCGGGGAGTAGAACAGGCAGACTGACGAAATACACTGCTGAGGGGAGCAGCAGGTGTGACAGGAGAGGTCTGCCGCACCATGTGGGTTTCTCCCTGGCTGGCCGGGAATCGAACCCATGCTGTGGACAGCTTCACAGCACTGTGCTCAACCACCTGCTCCACCAGGGGAGGCTCTATGCATTAAATTTAGATTAGAATTTAAGTGAATGCATTTATCTGACTGAGCTCAAGTTACAGTCATGAACTTCAGCTGAGAGAATGAGAATCTACGTTGGTATCTGAATTCTGAAGGTTGAGGGTGGGGTAAGATGTTCCTCACATAAAATTCTGGTTTTTTAGATTTACTTGTTTTATTATTATTGTCTTTTATTTATACAATAGCTGGGGTACAGGCCAGAGGCGTGGGAGGGTGAGAGGATTCACCAGAGACAGAGTAGGGAGCAGCGAGTGAGACAGGAGAGGTCTGCCGTGCCATGTGGGAATCTCCCTGGCTGGCCAGGAATCAATCCCATGCTGCAGAGGCTGCGGACAGCTTCACAGCGCTGTGCTCAACATGCTGCGCCACCAGGGAGGCCCCTCACATAAAATTCTTAAAGAAGGGGGTACAAATGCTGGGCCATAAAAATACATATAAATATATTACTCTGGCAGGCACACTAGAATTTTCATTGATTAGACACAGCACTTTGCTTAGAGCTCAGTAGCAAAACTCAGTAACAAGTTCAAAGGGGATATATAAATTGCTAAACTGCATAAAAGCTAAATTAAACATTGTTCTCTTTTAATATTCAACTCCTAGTGACAAACTGCTTAAAACCACAGGAACTTAGCCACATTCACACCTCCCCAATGGATTTTACAGAATACAATTGGTATAATCACTTTATAATAAGGTTTATCAAATCTTTCTGATTAAGGGTATTTTAAATATTCTAAATTTGAATTATCTTGAACAGAGTGTACCATCAAAAACCAAATTTTAAAAGCACAATTTAAAACAGTAACTCTTTGTGTAAACCTCAGTGGCAACTATTAAATAATGTAATTTGGCTTCTGCTAAAATTATAGAACAATTTGAACAACTCTCAAGAAAATGCAGGGTTATTAATTTTATACTTAATTAAAAAGACTTGGCCAAGTCTACAACCTTATTTCAATATTCATGAGGAATTTAGTAACAATTAGGCATACAATTGAATTACCACAGAATTACAAAGGATTTCTATTCAGTTTTAATTATCTATAAAAAAGAAAGTACACTAAGGAAGGCCTTCCTATGGATCAAGTAAATTTACAGAATTTATCTTTTGTTGAGTCAAACTAATGAGAAAAAGTGAAATAATATTTACTTTTAAGTCACATTCACATACCTTATTTTGAACAAAGAAGAAAATAGATGTGAGGGCAAACTCTAGGCTATAAAGCAGAATGAAACTATTAATCATTATTATAAAGTGTTTATCAATTTATGGTATAGCTTTTTTTTTCTCCTAGAAAGTGGTAGTGAACAAACTTGCTAAGATGGGGGTTTAGGTGGGAAGGTAAGAATAGCCATTCAGGTAATGATATCATTTGAATCTGGCCATTAACAAATGAAGCTCATGAGTATGAGAAACATCACCTAAGAAGAAGAAATTTTAAAATATGCTTAAAATCAGAGGCAGACTTTTCATTTTACTTAAGACGGCTAAATGAAAGCAGGGAATAATAGGGGTAGAGTAACACAGTGACTGAAATGAAAGTCATGTCTGCTTTTATTTTATAACTTTAAAGTCAATTAATAAGCAGCTCATGTAACCAAAGAGAGCTTATTACATAATTATCAAAGTGCAAAAACTGACAATGTTGCATTTAAATAAATTTCTAACAGAAAAATAATCAGTCATACAGTGGAGAACATAAATGAGTTTAATTGACATCCTACCATAAGAGAACAGAGAACAGAACTAGACTATTATGTGACAAGGTAAGAACTGAGAGAAATATTATTCATTCAACAGTATTCTAGAAATACTGAAAGATCCACAATCCAAACCAATTGATTTCCAACTATAGAAGCAAATTCTGAGCAAGACAAAAAGAAATCCACATCTGTATGTCCTATGATGAATATAAAGCATGAAACTGTAACCCATTTAAAAGCAGTTGGGGGGTTACATATCCATGTCTTAAAAGTAATTAAAAGAAGAAAAAGTTATACTCAGCTGACTTGTTATCGGTAACAATGTAAATTAGAAGTTAGACTATTTCAATATGCTGAGAGAAAATAAATGTCAGCAAGCAAACTAAACCCAGTAAAAATATCCTTCAAGGAAAAACATTTAAAAGATAAACCAAAACTGAAAATAGTTGTCAACAGTTAACATTCACTAAAGGACATTCAATCTAAAGTATACACTACAGATCTCTTGCATGAGAGGCAAAAATCATATCATTCACTTTCATTTTGTGAGGTTTAAATGTATATAAAAAATACAGGGGACTAATAGCTGGAGTGGGGTGTACTGAATAATACCTCAGTGTTCTAATGTTCCTGCACAGTCCAGAAAGCAGCAAAGTTATTGATTAATTCAAACATATTTTAATTTCTAGAGATAACTACTTAAAAGAAACTGAGGGCATAAACAAACAAAACAAAAACCCTTAGATTCTGACAACAAAATGGTAGTTATTAGAGAAGAGTACAGGGGTAGGAAGAAAGGGTAGAAGGAGTCAACTGGATAGTGGTAGACGGTAACTAGCCCTTAGGTGGTCAGCATGATGTGATGGACACATTTGTCCAGGTGTGAAGATGTACTTCTGAAACTTACAGTCTTGAAAACCAGTGATACCTCATTTGTAAATGAGTAAAAGAAGTGAAGTGTTCAAAAGAACCCATAACGGAGGCCTAGCACACTAACTTTCTGCCTTTCTTCTTTTCTATTACATTATATTGAGACTAAAAAAAACATTCTGATGGTTCTATCTCAGAAGTTCTGATGAGTATTATTTTCCTTATTGATTTAGCTCGAAATATTTATTTTTCAGATTTTGTTCCATGCAATACTGAGAAGGCACATTATTTTAGGCACAGCCTAAAATATTTACTATATGGACCTTTACCCAAGTTTGCCAATACCTGGTCAGATTTTAAAAAGATGTTTTATTAGTGCCTGAAAACAATACTCTGCATTGAGAGCTATGTTCTTTATGTCCTTTAGTTTGCTAAATTTGTTCAAATTTTCTTTATCATTATTCATAGTTTATGCTTGTTATAGCAATTACTGAAAGATGTATTAAAATCTCCCACTGTGATGGTAGATTTTTTGATTTCTCCTTGTAGTCCTATTAAGTTTTGCTTGAAGAGTTTGAGTTTACATTAAGTGTGTACAAAATTAAAACTGTTATACACCTTTTTATGAATGAATCTTGTATCTTTATGAACTGACCCTTTTTATTTTAAAGTTTATTTTATTGATCTTATTACAACCTATGTACTTTCTTTTGCTTTGAATTAGCCTGATATGTTCTTTTTTAATCATTTAACTTTTTACTTTTCCAAACATCTTAGCAAGCAAAGCAAGAAAAAAAAATTGAAAAGAAATAAATATTGCAAGAAAAAAATACTGTCATATTTGCAGCTAACAGGAGTATGTTAGTAAGATCAGTTAGAAAATTAAAGCATGCTATTTATTAATACAATAGCATAAAAAAATACCCGCCAAGAAATATCTGCAACAAAACTATACAAGACATTGATGGAGAAAATTAAAAACTTTGGAATAAAATAAAAATCCAAAGAAGACCTAAACAAATGAATAGATATAACATAGCCTGCCAACTGATCTACGATTCAATGCAATCCCAAATAAAAATCCTCTCTGGGCATGTCAAACTTTAAAAGTTAATTCTAAACTGTAACTGGGGCCAAGGATAGACAAGACATTCTTGAATAACAACCAAAAAAGATGTGTGGGCAGGAGGGAAATACCTTATAAAGATCAGATCATATTATTAAAGATGTGCATAACATAAACAAATAATTCCATATATGTTAATAACTAAAACATAAAAAGCAAAGAAAAGTTAAATGGGAGAATATTTTTATAACTTTAGGATAAGGAAGGAGTACGCAAACAAGAAACAGGAACCACAATCCATTAAGGAATAATTTGATAAGACTATACTAAATAACTTTTTTAAAAAAGATTTATTTATTCATACATACAAGAACCAGGGTACAGGCCAGATGTGCGGGAGGGTGAGAGGATTCACCTGAGACAGAGTGGGGAACAGAACAGGCAGATTGACTGAAATACACTGCTGAGGGGAGCAGCGGGTGAGGCAGGAGAGGTCTGCTGCACCATGTGGGACCCTCGCCGGCCAGCCGGGATCGAACCTGCGCTGCAGAGGCTGCAGACAGCTTCATAGCACTGCGCTCAACCGTCTGCACCACCGGGGGAGGCCCTAAATAACTTTTTTTTTATCAGACAGTGAAGAGAGTGAGAAGATAAACCACTAAGTGGAAAATATATTTCCATAATTGATAAAGGACAGTATCCAGAATAAATATCTGCAAATCAAAAAGAAAATCAAATGTCACTTCAAAAAGGAAAAAAATCATCAACAGCATATAAAATATGCTCAATCTCATCAGTATTCAGGAAAATGGATTAAAAACCTGCATAAGTTTATAGTCTGCCAAAATTCTTGCTATTACTCACAATACACTTAGCCAAATACAGACGTTATTTGTATGCTTCACATCTCCCTTGGTTATTTTCAATCATTACATTTACTATGAGTAAGCTTTTTTTTTTTTTTGGCATCTATACACTGGGGCGGGAGGTCCTGCCTGAGCTCCACATCTAAAGGACCTCTGGTACTTCATACAAACTTCCTGGATTTTCTTACTTAAAACTGAAGTGACTGAATTAAGTGAGTTCTAGAGACATCCCTTCACCAACCCCCCCCCCAATCAATCAATGCACACCGATTTCTTTTGTATTTCCTCTTTCATTAATTCTCTTACCAAATATATTTCCCTAATCTTGTGTATTAGGCACTGGAGACATTAAGACAAGGCCATGACAATCTTTGGTCCTCAGGATTTCACAACAGTTCAAGGGGAAAAAAGAGTTGACAAATCATAGCAATGTGGCAAGTGTTACAACTGAGATATGAAAAGAGGGCTTAGGTAGTGAGAGGGGAAATGAACACTGACAGTGAAGTAGGGTATGGGACGGATTTTAAGCAAAGAGACTAATATGAGCAAAATCTTGAGTAGAAAAATAATAGAAGTCGGGGGGCCTGTAGAAAGGTCAGCCTGGGAGAATGACAGGCCTCCTATGTTACATAAGGAACTTAGAAATTGTTCAGTAAGCAACCTGGTGTCTTCCAGTGGGGAAGTGATACAACATTGGAATTCAGAAAAATCACTCTGCATGCACTGTGTTAGGTAAACACGATAACCGCTTCTCTGGCTGAATGGGGTAATGACCTAGGAGACAAGAAAGAAGGAAATAGAAAGACCATTAGAGTATTATTAAAATTAAAAAAAACAAAGAATCTGAACTAAACAGGTGACAGAAGAGGAAAGACATTTGAGAAATGGTACTGAATCACAATGGACAGGTTGAAAAGAAAGAAAAGACAAGAATAACTTCTGGGAGAAATAAGGAAGATATAAAGTAAGGTTGTGCAGTGAAAGTGGAAAGGAAGGACTTGCTATGAGAGAAATTAATGAAGCAGAAATATTACCAGCTGAATGACTACCTTTTTGAAATGACTAGCTTTGAAGCGGAGGCCGAGGGAGAAAAAAAAGACCAATCGGTTCTTGACACGAACTAATAGGTGCGTTGTGGGATCACTAATCAAAATGGGAAAAGCAGAAGAAATGAATTTTGAGGGAAATATAACAGGTTAATTTTTCAGCATATTGGATTGGAATACGAGAGGGTCATCTCGGAAGAGAACTTTAATAGCTCTGGAGCTGATAAGGAATTTAAGTTGGAAATAATAGCCGGCACTATTACCTGTGCTTAACATGCTTTATGACAAACCTCTAGCCCCACGAGATAAGTTTTAACCCTATTTTACAGATGAAAAAAAAAAAAAAACAACCCACAAACAACTTAGCCACAGAGCACTTAAGTAACTTATTCATGGTCTACCTTGGTAAGTGGTGGAGGCAGGATCTGAATCCTGACAGTTTTGATTTTAAGGTCTGTGCTAACCACTCCTCAGTGTTCACCTACGAGTGAGTCATCAGTAGCACAGATTGCAGTTGAAGGCATGAAAGAGTATGAGAGGTGCAAAGAGGAGTAAGAGCAGAGTCCTGGAAAACATAAATATTGCAAGGGAGGGCAGAAGCACAAGGGATCAGAAGGCTGACCAGGACCTTCTTGGTGGTATAGGAGTTAAGTCTCAGTGCTGTCACCACTACCACAGTGGACACAGCGGACCTCTCCTATCTCACTGCTGCTCCCCTAGCAGTGTATTTCAGTAAAATCTGCCTGTTCTGCTCCCTACTCTGTCTCTGGTCAATGCTCTCACACCCCCACCCCTGGCCTACACCCCACTTCTTATATAAATAAATAAATAAATAAATAAATCTTAAAAAACAAAAAAAGGTTGAAAATGGACATGGTCCCAAGGAAGATAAAGGTGAAGAAAGTTTCAAGAACTTTTTAACAGTCACTTGATGCAGATACTGAAGTCAGATGCCAGGTCAATGACATTACTCTGGGAGGGTCCTCAAGCTAGCGCTATGCTACACTGAGTCGAAGGGAAAATGAGATGAAATGACAGCATTCCCAAAAGCTGAGCTGTGAACAGAATGAAGATTCAGGAGGTTGCTGGTGGGGTTGAGTTGGGGGAAATGTTTTATTATAAAGATAGCACTGTAAGTGTTCTTTCGTGCCAAATGTCCATTAGTAAAAAGTAAAATTCATATATTGATCATTAAAAACCTGTAGAAGACTTCTTAAGTTATAAAACTAGACTTGGAAACATCTTAAATACATTTCTATACTCTTCCTCTCCTCACCACATCTTGGGTTTCTGATCACCCCATTAGGCTCTACTGGGTCTGTGCTCCCAACTAGTGGATGCTCCCAGCAGACCCTCAACACAATAAATCAGTTTCTCAAACACAATAAATTCTTTCCGGTCTCCTTTGTCTGGAAACCCTTGCCTTAGCCTGCACAATCTGGCTTCTAATTCTTCACAGGCACTTTTTCAAACAGTATTTTCCTGACCAATCTATGGAAGTCATACTCCTAACTTTATTCTCTATCTACTTACCTTCTGTCTCCATCATGATATTCTATTTTGTTCCTTTCAGTACTCAATCCAATCTGTAACCACTTTATTTGTTCAGATATTGGCTACCTTTCGCTAGAATGTATGCATCATGATGGCAAAGATGTTCTGGCTCACTGGCCTTTAGAACAGTTCCTGACAGACAACATGTGTTCCTAAACCATCATTAAGCCAACTCCGTAATCCAATTTCTCCCTTTATCACCCTTTTCAATTGGGATCACGCACACTTTCTAAAAAAGTCCAAGGCTTTTTTCTCACTATGATCGAGGAATGTTAGAGCTAACATGCCATGCACTTTTTACTAGACACCAGGCACTGTGCTATCAGTTTCATTTGTATCTTTTCACTTAACCTTCACAATAATCCTCTAGGACAGATCAGTGCTTTTCTCTCCATTGCAAGGTAAGGAAACAGGAGGTTGTATAACTTGCAAAGTTCACACAAGTGAGGGAGCTGGAATTAAAATCTAATTCTGACTTAGAAAACAAAACAAAGTTAGGCCACTGCTTCCTTCAAGCGAGGGCACACACACCAGTTAGGGAAGTCCTCATCTACCTTTACTTATGCTCTGAAATTTCACCTGCTCCACGCATGCCACATCCTAATCCATGTTTTTTCACCCCCTCTTCTCACTTGCTTTCTAACGGCGGGAGGCCAGAGAGGGGAGCAATGGGGAGGGATCCAACTTCCAATTTTCGGCTGTCCCGGCGGAAGATTCAAATGGGAAGGAGAAGCGATCCAAGCGTTAGCAATTTAACTCTCAGCACTAAGAACGAAGTATCCCGGGGTCTTAACCAGCCACTGTCGGGTTTGGGGCACAAACTCACAATGCAGGGCCACTTCAGGGGCCACGGCACAAGGCACTCACCTTAACTGCCACCTCCGGAGCCGAGTCCACCGCCACGGCCAGAGAGGGTTTGGCTGAAGGCGATTTAGTCAAATGCATGAGGGAGTCGGCGGCTGGCAGCGGACACCGTCCGCCCTCACTGTCCGAGTCCGATTCGGACCCTGAACCCGAACCGTACGAAGCAGCCAGAGATGCAATCGCAGCCGACATGACGGCAACAGATCCTCGGAGGAGACCAGGCCCGGGCGGAAGCAGCAGCGGCTTCTAGGTCCTGCCAGGTTGCCATGAAACTCATGACTTCCTTGCCGATCGTTAACCAAAAACTTTAAACGGCCTATTAATCATATTAAAATAATTACAACAGAATAGAGAGTTTGGCCACACTTATATGGAGAAACAGAGAGAATTACAATAGCTTATAACTTCCAGGACCTACATGACTACGCTAAACACTACGAGTCCCGAAATACCTTGCGGCCGCAGGGCCCGCCTCTCCCGGCGTGCAGCGCGGCGGGAGGCCGCAGGGCACAATGGGAAATGTAGTCCGGACGAGGGGGCGGGGGGGGGCGGGCAGGCCTCTCTTTGATCCCGCCCCTGAAAGGATGGTTCATTCAATTGGCTATCATCTTCCCTCATTCCCTGGCCGAGCACCGATCTCGCCGTCCCCTTCCCCCAAACTGAGGATTGGGCAATACCATAAAGCCTCTGGAAAAGGGGGGGACGAGCGAGAGTCGTGTCCGCGGATGGGTGAGTGGGCGGAGGGCGAGTTTGCCTTCAGGGCTGCACCTGCACCCCGGGAGCTGGCGAGGAAGGAGAAGGTCACGGGGAAGACCTTGGCCGTCGGGGAGCTGCTCCGGGCGGGGAGGATGGGGGGCTAGGTGGCGCGGGTCCAGCGTCCCCCCCATCCCGGCTCGGGTCCCGGCGCCCAGTTGTGGAGCGTCGCGCGCGGGGAGGGGGCGGGCTGGGGGCGGCGGCGGCCGCGGTGTTGTTCGCTCGCGCGTCGAGCACACGGAGGGTCCGGCGAGCGGCGGGCGCCGCGGGCGGCGGTCCCCGTGGCCAGGTGGCTCGGCCGCTGACCGGAGCGGGGTCCACCCCGGAGCCCGACGCTCCTGGAGGCTCTGGGTGTCGTCCCGGGAGCCGAGGGGGACCGGCGGCCGCCGCCGAAGCATGAAGAAGGGGTAAGGCAAGAGCCCCCCAAGATTTCACGGTGAGCGCGAGTCTCTCAGGAATTGGCATTTTTGGGGGGCGGGGGAGAAGGGGCGCCGCGAGGGAACTCCTCCTCCCTGCCGGAGCGGAGAGAGGTGGCGGGTGGCGCTCCAGCCCCGCAGAGGTTACGGGGATGGGTGCGCCTCCCCCGCGACGGCCCCCACCCCCATTCGGGCTCCCCCGAGCCGCGGCCGCCCCCCCCACCCCCGCCGGCCGGACCTGGTGCCCAGGGACGCGGCGGCCGGCGGCGCGCGGGGTCTCCGCGGCGGGGACCCCCGCGAGGCTGCTCCGGGCTGAGGCTGCGGGGCTCACCTGAGGTGCCGCCGCCTGGGCGCCCCCGCGCTCCGCCGCGGGCCTCGGGGCCCCGGGCGGGCTGCAGCCCCGGCGGGGAGCCCCTGCTCGCGCCGTGCCCGAGGCTGGGGAGCTGGCTGGTGCCCCTGCGCGCGGGCGCCGAGCGGCTGGTCTGGAGACAGACGGCTCGAGCGAGTGCGGGAACCCCTTTCTTCGTCTGAAGAGGTGGCGAAGCGTGGCGGTCGCCTCGGATGCCTGTTCTTGGGGGGCTGCCTCGGGTGCAGTTAGGGAGGCAGGACTCGCCCATTGTGCCACCCAGATAATTATTCAACTCTGCAGCATCCATTGCATCTAGCCCGTTTTTCTTTTCCCCTGGCTGCAGCATGCCCCCTAGCTTCGCACCCCGACGCCTTCCCTTGCACTTGCGGATGATGAGCTGGAAGGATGATGAAAAGAAAGCTCGTCTGACCCGAGCGTTCGCTGCCTGTCTTAGAGCCGATTCATTAACTAATCCCCCGCTAGACTGGCTACTTTAGCACGACTCCGTCTAGCCTTTTCTTGCAAGGTGTGCCTTGGGTTTTCTTTTATTTTTTCCTTTGGTGTGAGAGTCATGCATTACCGGTCGTGTTTTGGTCCGGAGTTGATGTAACTGATTGGTTATTTAATCCATTTAAAGTTCTTCAATTGAATTCGTATGATCTTTCATTTTTAAAATTGCTGATAGCACTATGTCATAATTACAAATGCAGACTCAGTCTTTGAACTCGCAGAAGCAGTTTTTCCTTACGCTATCTGTAAGTTTCTGTTAAGAAAAGCATTTTTATTCATGTCAAACATTTGAATGAAGTACTTGATAGAAATGTCTTAAGTTTTCATTTGGAAAAGTTTTGTATTTTTCGGTAACAGGATGTTTGGTAATCATAACCTTCAGTTGAACGAAAGATAACACTTGATATTTAAGATGGGGTTTTCACTGCCATCGTGAACGTTCTCTAGTTTATCTAAATTTTATTTTTTATTCATTTTTCTTTGCAACATCATTGTTGCAGATTTTTACCTTGTATTTCTAACTTTTGTCTACAAGGATGGATAGCCTCCAATTTTGCATGAGCAACCTGAAAGATGAAAATATTTCCAGAAAATGGAAGAAGAAATTGTTGGTTATTTGATTGCTAATGTTAAAAACTGTTCACATCTCATTTAAAAATAAATAGTTCATTATCAAAAATAACTGTTTTTCTTTTTGTGATCCTCCCTTTTCAGCTTTTCTTGTTTAAGCTTATTGCCTAACCCTCTTGATAAAATGGAATTATTACACATAAGCATTGCAGAGGCTGTGTTTTAAGGCACAGTAATTGTTTTATGGCACTTGGAAGTGGCGCACGTATAATATAACTTGATGGTGTAGGATCAGTCGCTTGCTTAGGAAATGACCTTGCAATTTCCAAAATGGACACCTTTTGTGCCTTGGTTTCCTTATGTAAATGGAGATAATAACCATTTCACTAAATAAGATGCGTAAATTCATTAGTTTTCACGATATTTTAAAGAAAGCTTAGTATTTTAGCTGATGAACGATGAAAACATTTCAGTGTAAAGTACAAACAAATTTCTTTAGAATTGTCCATGGTATGTTAGAATGGTGGTTTTACATTGACTTTTCTTTGGAGACTTGTGGCTCTAAACTGAACAATGTTTCTCATTCATTAAGAGTTTTTAAAAATTGCAAAATTAGTAAGTATGATAGCTAGTACCTATACAGCTAGTATGATAGCTAGTACCTATGGAACCTAATTAGACATATAATTAATACTGATAAAGAAAGCTGTATGACTTTGTCATAAACAAATTGAATATTGAATTAAGTTTGTGAAAAATGAAATCTCCAGAAAAACATGAAAGGCTTTTTTTAATTGAAAAATTTGTAGATGACAGGATCCAGAATGCCTAGTTTTGATTTGCAAGGTATAGTATGGAGCTTCTTCATTATTCAGGTTTCTATGTAATCATATAATGTTGTATGATGCTGTATTTATACATTTTGCTTTATTTTTTGAATAATTTAAGATTTCCAAGTGCTTGATTTTCATTATCACAGTAGATAGGCACTTTTGATTTCGTATTGGAGGATTAACGCTGTGATTTTCCCATAGCAGAAGCTACTGCTAAAATATTAATATTAGAACTTTTACCAAAGCAGTGCATTTAGTTAACTTCATAGGGAAACCTCATATAAGTAAGACTATTCAAATGTTTTTTAATTGCTATTGTAGTTTCTTTTCTTAAGAATTAATTTGATTACATTTTAAACGTGTTCCTGAGTGACCAACTAAAATTCATGTTAGTATCACTTGGGTAGATACACTTAACTCAAGGATTTTTCTAAGCTTGTTGAGGACAGGAACTGACATGATGCTACTGTCATCATAAAATCACTGCGTTAATCCTCCAATAGGAAATCAAAAGTGCCTATCTACTGTGATAATGAAAATCAAGCACTTGGAAATCTTAAATTTGAAGATGCTAGCTAGCATAGTGTTTATTAAATAGTAGGAGCTCATTTTTTTTTTGTTGTTGGATAAATAGAATGAATGGGTATAGAATAGCCATTGACAATATTTTATATAGACATTTTAAAAAAATGATTTATCAAACAAATCTCGATTCATGAAATACTACTTTATCCCAGGAGAGAAAAGAAAAAAATATATTTGGAGGTTCTTTAAACTTCATTTACCCATTCAGATATAATTCCTTTCTGACATCTTTTTTAGCTAGCAGTAGATTCTATATATTGTCAAACTTTCATTTATGAAATAATTTTCTTTTAAAGCTCACTTACTGTATATGTACATTAAGGGTTTTTTGTTTTTGTTTTTACTAAGTTAGGCGAGTGTAGAAAAATGTTTGACTTTTTTTTACATCAACTGTCAGTGAAATACTAATAAAAATTTGTATGTAAATTATATCCCGTGTAAATGTGCCTGAATACCTAACTTTAAAAATAAATGATACCTTTTTATAAAATGAAGACTCTTGTGTTTTTGGTTTATCGCATTCAGTTTATAATCTTGATTCTATGTGTTGGTAGTTCCTAATGTAAGATGAGATTGATTGTATCAGTACTTTAAAACTTACAAAATGGGGGCCTCCCTGGTGGTACAGGCAGTTGAGCGCAGCACTCTGAAGCTGTCCGCAGCCTCTGCAGTGCTGGTTTGATCCCCGCTGGCTGTGGAGATACCCACATAGTGCGGCAGACCTCTCTTATCTCGCCCGCTGCTCCCCTCAGTAGTGTATTTCGTCAGGCTGCCTGTTCTGTTCCCTGCTCTGTCTCTGGTGAAGCCTCTCACCCTCCTGCACATCTGGCCTGTATCCCGGTGCTTGTATAAATAAATAAATCTTAAAAAAAAAAACAAAAAAAACCTTACAAAATGTTTTAAAACTTGGAACTTATTTTTCTCGGGCACAGTATGCTTAGTCGTCGTATTTGCAGGCAATCTACCAAATTTAACCCATAAAATAACTGAATTATAGGGTTATGCTTATAATATCAGAGAATTATGAAATTATATTAGTAGTTAATATAAATCTTATATTAAAAATACCTAAGGTTTTGAGTACAATTATCTTCCTATAGGAAAATCAATTTAGAATCTGACTTGCAATGCTTGGAATGCATTTCTCTTGTGTCAGACGTGACAACATTATAAGCAATTTGTCCTCTGACACTGTACATAAAGAAAGAGGAGGCCCTTCCTCAGCTCAGTGAGTTGTGCTCTTTATATCATCTGGGGCAAGTGGTGAGAGAATGAAGAAATTAGAACTGGGGCTCCTATGTGATGTTTAGTAAGTCATTTTACCATTCATGGTCTTTGCTTTTATTATTTATAAAACAAGAAGGTTGAAATAGCTGACCGCTGATGTTCCTTTCAGTTACAAACAAAATTCAAAGGTACTTCAAGACAGTGTAACACCCCCCCTTTTTTTTTTTTAACTGAGAGTTCATTTTCCCTTTTTAATACTACTGCTTATATTCTACCTGTCAGAAAATTTCTTTTTTCTGGATCTACCACTGAAAATATAACCTTTTTGTAAACTATGCCTAGTGTTGGAAGCAAGGCTTTTTAAAATAGGTTTTTAGGGGAGTGGGTTTTTTTTTTTTTTTTGGTCGCTATGGTTGTCTGGTTTTGTTTGGCTTTTTACTCTCAACACCACCAAGAAACACAAAGTCTGGGCTTAAAGACTTTATACGTTGGAGAAAGAGCCAGTAAATCTCCAGAGAAACTATTTTATAAGAAAAAATTTTGGAACTAAGGTGCAGTGGGTTTACAAAGGTAATATGACTTGGGCATGAGTTGTCAGATAATATATGGGGTAGCCTGTGTTTTATTTGCTAAATCTGGCAGCCTATGGGTGCTGTAGAGCTTTGGGCATGGCAGACATAATAGGTGTGAGAAAGTGAGTTTTTAAGGACAAGGACAGTTTTGCCATTGCTGTTGTTCTTTAAGCCAAGTTTATATTTGAGTGGCTGCAGTTACTGTAGAAAAAGGATGCTGTGAGAAGATGGGTCAAGAAAGAGCTATGTTTGTCATATACACTGCAGTATATTGCAGAGCTGGTTTTTTTTTTTTTTACAGATTTATTTATATACAAGAACTGGGGTACAGGCCAGAGGGGAAGGAGGGTGAGAGGATTCACCAGAGACAGAGAGGGAAGCAGAACAGGCAGACGGATCAAAATACATTGCTGAGGGGAGCAGCGGGCGAGACTGGAGAGGTCTGCCACGCCATGTGGGTACCTCCCTGGTTGGCCAGGAAATTGAACCTGTGCTGCAGAGGCTGCGGACAGCTTCACAGCACTACGCTCAACCTGCTGCGCCACTATTGTAGAGTTTTAATGAACTTTCTTAGAGCTTAATGATATTCAAGAATAACAGGTAATACGATCGAAGGAAAAGTAACATTGCACACTAGCTATATGTGCAGGTCTGTGTATAGGTACTGTTACATTTATTGTCTTGTTGATGTCAAGGTCCTATGAGGAGTTTATGGAAGAAGGTTAATGGAATAAATACAGTTGTTCATTCTGCTCAGCAGATGCACAGGTTCTTTGGGAATGACTTACTCATCCCTTTCCCCAGTAAGTTACTCCTGGAGCAACCATTTTAATAACTTGATAATAGTAATTGTACCTGCCTGCTACCTTCCCCTTCATCTGTGATTGGACCATGTAATGGTGATTACCACTTGCCCCATTCTAAGCCAATTATTCATTCAGCACATACCATTTAGGGGCAGCTAGCTGCAAAAAGGATACAATGGAGAGCAAAACAATCTCAACTCTCTTGAAGTTAGCAGTATATATGAGAAACAGATACTAAACAAACACTCATTTGTAATTAGAAATTGTGAATGTTATAAAGGAAAAGAACAAGGAACCTAATTTATCTTGGGAACCAGGGAGTCCATCTTGGAGGAGAGATTAGTGGAAGTTAGCTAGTTGAAAAAGGAAAAGAATGCAAATGATACATGTAAAACAATTTTGAGGTGAGAGACAGCTTGACAGGTTTGAGAAACTAAAAAAATAAAATTTCCTGGAGTAGATAACGTAAGAGGTTGTGGAAGTGAACAGGAGCCAAGCAAAACCCACATAAAACTTCAGCTAAGACTTGGTTCAAGGGTATGGATTTTAAGTATGTTAGAGAAGGTCATGAAGGTTTTAATCAAGTTAATAACTGGATCAGATCTGATTTTTTTTTTTAAATCAGTCTGGCTTAGAAAGAGTAAGGTAAATCAATCATAATTCTGCCCATTTCTGTATTTATATGGGTCCAGTTCAAGACAACTGCACTAAGCCATGCCACTCGAGCTTTTCCTGGGTCCTAAGTGCCCAGAAGATTAAATAATTTGTTTGCTCTCCGGTGGCTGAAACTCTAAGATGTAAAACTCTGTAACTGTTAATGACCTTGTTTCTTGCCACTTGAACTAGATAAGAGGGACCTCCGGAAGAAAGAGCAATCATTCCTCAGCCCTTTTGTCTAAGATCAAGTGGAAGAAAGAGCAAGAATAAAAGAAAATACATAAAAAGAGTCTTCATTGTATTCAAGTGTCTTTGTCCATGATTCTTAGATTGTGTCTCTTCCTAAGACAACCTTTTTGTATAAACTAGGTGGAAGTGTATTTCTGGTACTTGGCAACCAACCATCTGAGTTCTCTCTTTAAGTAACTTGTACAAGGCCACATGCTAATAAAAATGGTAGAGTTGGAATTTGAATACAAAGTTTAAAGATCCATTTTTTCCTACTACCCTATGCTGTCGAGATTCCACTTCTTACAAGGTAGATGATGGATTTGGTGACTGCTGTTGATGGTGGCAGCAGTGTTTTGTTTTGAGTATATTCAGTAATGTATAGCTTTTTGCCACTCCGTCCTCTGGAGTAACAGTTACTCAAGTCTATTCTAGTACATTAATATTTCTGTATTTACTAGCTCATTGGAAAAGAAAAAAGCAAAAGCTTGTGTGTCGGAGCATGGATTAATTTACTTAATTTCTCTTCCAAAAAATGTGAAGCCTGGTCATATTTTTACATTATGCTACGAAAGTAAGGGTTTTTTGTTCTTGTTTTCCAGTCTTTAATAAAACATCTGTTGGCTTATATCTTACTTTTTTGGATAAATTTTTATTACATATTTTAGAGATTATGGTTTGCCTGACCCTTTGTTTCGTTTTCCTTTAGCCCACCAATAGGTGAAGCCATCTGTCATACTGCAAATGGCATGAGTTTATCTTTTTGATCACTGAGTGATCCATTGTGTATATAGACCCCATCTACTTGATCCATTCAACTGTTTTGGGACATTTAGGTTGTTTCCATATCTTAGCTATTGTGAATAGTGCTGCAGTAAAGATAAGATTGCAGCTTTGGGTTGTTTGCTTTGTTCTTGTTGAGTTATATAAGTTCTTTGAAGATCTTTGATATTAGTCCTTTAACAGTTGTATGGTGTGGAAATATTTTCTCCCTGAATGGTTTATGATTTGAAAAGAGAAATGGGCATGGGTTAAATATAACTTTACCAATATTGATAGAAAATGTGCTAAATACAGGGATGCTTTAATCCATTTTAAAACTCTTATACACTTAACAGAGATGAGGATAGGCTATTGTAAGCATAATGATCTATACATCAATAATATTGAATTTTAAAAAGAAAATTAGGTTAATATTTAAACTTACAGAATGTGGTAATGGTTCCTTCATACAACTTCATTAGAAATTGAGAAAATGTTGGGCCTCCCTGGTGGCTCAGCGGTCGAGCGCTGGGTTGCGAAAGCTGCCGGAAGCCTCTGCAGCGCCCGTTCGATCCCCGGCTGCCGGGTGAGGGTCCCACATGGTGCGCAGACCTCTCCTGCTGCCCGCTGCTCCCTTCAGCAGTGTACTAAATCAGTCTGCCTCTTCTGTTCCCTGCTCTGGCTCTGGTGAATTCTCTCACCCTCCCGCCCTTCTGACTGTACCCAGTGCTTGTATAAATAAATAAATAAATCTTTAAAAAAAAAAAAAAGAAATTGAGAAAACGCAATTTAATGTCTTTTTCAAAAAAATTCTCTTTTCCTAAAAGTGAAGTTTGTGTTTTAATTACTTTCTATGCAGACAGTTCTAAAAGTACTATACAGTTCCTGCTTCCTTAAAACAAAGTGTAGGGAGTAAGATTACTCTAGCACTTAACAAAGCCTTATAGAGAGGGATGTTCAATTAGATTAATTGACTCATTATGAAGAGCTCCTGATACTATAGTTTGCTGAAATACAAAGAATCTGATTATCAAAGGACATAAGATTATTTACCCATGTAAAAATTATCCTACTACATTGCTCACCTATGTTAATTGTGTTTGCTATTTTTACTATCTTCCTCTGTGAAGTTGACGGCTTTCAGTGCTTATGGATCTACTTCTGGCAGCTTCCCCGTCTAATTTGTTGCTTCTGATCTGCTCTCTTAAGAAACCAGATGAGGTTGTATTATATATCACATATATAGGTCTTAGCCTCACCATCCATTCATTAATTCATAAATATTTATTGAGCACCTATTGTGTGCTAGACTGCTAAGTGCACAGTCTCAGTGGAAAACAAAACAAAATCCTTGCTCAAATGGTGCTTATATTCTAGTGGGGTATATAGACAATAAACAATACCTATGTTATATAATGATAGATAGGTATAAGTACTATGAAGGAAAACAAAACAGGGCATAGATAAAGAAAATAGTAGGAGGATCCACTACTTTAAACAGGGTTGAAAGGGAGAGGGAAGGGAGTAGAGACCTGAACACTTCAGAAAAGAAATGCTGAAAATGGTCCTGTGGAGAAACAGAATGACATCTCATGTGGCAGTGTTACTGATAATGTAGTAGTGACACCAATAATAACAGCACCATTTTTTGAGCACCTATGATTGCTACACACTATGCTAGTATATGTGGTGTAATCCTTACAACAACCCCATGAGGAGGTGTAATTTTCAGTTTTATTAGGTGGAAACTAAATTTTAAGCATAGGCTGCTACAGAATCTTTCACAATACTAGCCAAAACTTAATCCCCAGGTTTATACTTACTTCTGACTCAAGCTTCTTTTAGACATAGGGAAATTATGGAATTATTTTGATTTTCTTGTTAGATAGCTAAGCTGTAGATAATTTGTTGGGGTTGGGAGATGGGATTGGTTCCGAAGTTCACCACTGAAGGAGCTGAATGAATTTTTTTGCCAGCAGTTTGCACTCAAAAGGTTACTGAATTGACTAGTGCAGAATCTAGTACTTCACTTTAATTTAAAGGTGTTCTCAAATCCTAAGTGATTTGATAGTTTCTAGAAGTAGAAGTCTAAAGAACCAGTATATTTTCTTTTAAGGGCTAGTGGGGAGTCATGGATGATGAATTTGATTTTTCACGTGTTGAATTTGGGTTAATCAGACACTCTTGTTGCTGTCTGGCAGACTGATGGGACAGGACTAAATATTTCCTAAGATGTTATGGTTGTTCGTGTAAGTAATTTACAGGTGATAGGTTAAGATCTGGAGATTGAGGATTTATGAAGAGGTAAGAATGTACAAAGAACTAGATATAATTGTTGATTCTTGATTTAATATTTACAGAGTGGAATTTAAAAGGAAAGTCAGAAGAGGATGCTGAAGGTGTGAAGAGAGAAGATACTGTGTTGTGTTCTGATATGACTAGTCTGTTGGGACCCAGAGTATAAGGCCTTGTGATCTGGGGTAGTTCTTCTCAAGATGAGTCTGAAATGCTAGTGAGGTGGGAAATAAAACCAAGCCAAAAAATGGTTTTAAAAATAGAGGAGTGTGAAAGACTTACAGGAACTTGGTAAAGACAGATTTTATAATGAGGAGTCAGAGAGGGTAGAACAGAATATTTAAATCAGAAAGGGACATTTCAGAGAAAGAGATCTTGAAGGTTGAACTGTTTGAGTTAGTATAGACCCTTTGATGTGCTTAGTAGTAGAAAGAAAGATGCTAATTACTCTTTCCTCAGAACTGAGGCACTGACAATGGAACCCTCCAAGAGAGCTGGGATACACTTAAAAACCTGTCTCTATTCTATATGCTTCTAACGCTTGCTGCGGGGTCGGCAGGCAGTATATGCAAAGTCATTTGAGGTGTGAATCTTGGAAGGAGGAAAGGAGTTATGTATTACTATTGAGTACTCAATCATAAGTGTATTTTCCTTTCTTGCTAGCAAAAGTAACTTTTATTGTGGTAGCCACCATTTGTGTGCCTCATATATATTGTAGAGCAGTACTAATTTCATAGAATTCATTTTGACTCTCAGGAAAGTATCCATATTTCTTAATGGTGCATACATAAAGGACTTAGTGTCATTCATTAGCATTAAAAAGAAAATGTAAATTTCTTTTTTGTAATGTTATACTAAGTACAGAAAGATGATATTAATGACCTGTCATCAGTTAAAAATGAATTTTAATATATATTTCTTGTAATAGAGTTGGATTTATGAGTTCTGTAACAAATTTTAAATTAATTAAATTCACTTATTAAAAGTCTTATGTGAGAGGTCATGTTAGGAGCAGAAACTGCTGTTTAAAATAGTACTGTAATAACCATATGTCGTCCTTTTTAGGTTAAAATGAAAAATTGTTAAAAAGTGGCTTTAAAATATAGTCTGTTAATATGAAACAGTACTATTTTATATATAGGTCCATGAGGCTAGTACCAAAGGCCATGATTTCCATTTTTTTTTAAGTATTTGGTATGTTATTTAAATGTTCCTAATGCAACAAAATGAAAAACAGGTATTAGTTTTGGTATTTGTCAATTTTATTGATTTTTAAAGTAATCCCCTATACTAGTAATATTGAATTATGAGAGGGTGATGATGTATTGAAAATCATTGTTTATTTTCCTTTTTTGTTTCTATTTGAAACTTTTTACCTACAGCTGCCTCTAAATAATAGGAGAATTATCTATAATTGACTTTAAGGGTGACAGTGAAGCATGTAAGTTCTTTAAGTTAGCTGTAGTTGTATCTCACTTTTAAGAAAATTTAATATGAAATCACTAAAGGAGTGAGCATAGATATGAATAAGAAAAAACATCCAAGGACTAAGTTCTAGAGTACTCTAAGATTTAGAGATACAGAAGTTGAAGTTAAGGTAAGAGGAAAGCCAGGAACCTGTCTTTTGAAAGCCAGATTAAGAAAGTATTTTTAAGGCATGACAACTGTCAGATGAAGTTAAGAGACTGAGTGAGAAAAAGGTCTGAGAATTAACCACTGGTTATAGCAGTTAACTATAGCGTTGGTGAGATGGTTGGGGAAAATGCTGGAAATGAAAGCCTGAATGGGACAAATTCAAGTGAGAATTGGAGGAGAGAAATCAGAGAAGTCATTCAGGAACTTTTGCCATAAAGGAGATCAGAGAGGTCAGGGGGTGGAGGAGTTGAGAAGTGAGACTAAGAGAGGTTTGTTTCTGGTTTTTGCATATATATTTTTAATATGGATGATAGGATAGCATGTGTTTATGCCTATGGAAACAATGCAGTAAAATAAAAAGAAAAACTGTGATGCAGAAGAAAGAATAATTGATCCTATTGCTTAAATAGGATTTGGGAACTAGCCTGGAACTTTGTCACCATGGTGAAATGGTTTCTGCGGAGAAAGTTTTGACTTTGACATAGACAAATTACAAATACCTTATAACGTAACTCCTTACCATTTTATAGTTGTTGATTATGGTTAGTGATGGGATGGGAATTATTAAAGTCATGCCAGTTTTCCATTGTAATAACTGCATTTATTTTCAGGGCAAGAAGAGGATTGTAATACATTGACAGAAGATAGCAAAACTCATTAATCTACCTGAGCTTGCTGAATTTGTACTGTTGTAATATGTTAGTCTTTGAGATATTTTACTTGCATATTTCCATAATTTTGAAAATCTACACTGTGTTGCACATGGAATTTGATGTCTAGTATTACTATCAGGACTTTAAATCATTAATGTGGTAGAATATAAGCATTTTTATTACATGATACAAATTTTGTGTATATGAGAATAGTTAATGCTATTTAAATGGATTTTGAGAGCTTTATTAGAATATAGTTGATGTGCTATATATACAATACAGTATCTTACAATACAATATATTATACAGTTACACAATAATTTTTACTTATGGTTGCATTCCTGAAACTGTCATGATAATGAACCACCAGTTTTCCTAGTCTTCCTTCGTAATCCCTGCATCCTTCCTTATTCTACTCCTTGGACCAACCCCCAACCTCCACTGATACACTTTCACTCTTAGCTTACATTTTCTAGAACTTTACATAAATGGAATTATATAGTGTCTATTTTTTTTTACTTCCCTTAGTATAATGATTATAAAATTCACCCATGTTGTTATGTTATCATTAGTTCATTTTATTACTTCACACTTTTCCATTGTTTGCAGACTATTCTGATGGATAACAATTTGTTACTCATTTTGGTTGTTTTCAGGTTTTGGCTGTTACAATGCAGTGGTTGTGAGCATTCATGTACAAAACATTGTTTGGTTGTATCTTTCATTTCTCCTGAGTAAAAGACATGGAAGTGGAGTGACTGAGTCATATAGTAGTTATATGTTTAACTTTATAAGAAAATGCCTAAGTATTTTTCAAAGTGGTTGTGTCATTTTATATACTCTATTGAAATAAAGTTTGGTTTAGGTTTATAACACTATATATGATTTAGACAATTTTTCATGAGGAGTTCTGTAAGTAGATATATATGCTCCTAAAATCTTGCTTTCTTTATACTGGTTTTCTCACTTAAGTGGAAGCAAGATAGGTTTTTGTTCTCTTTAATGTCATTTAGTTACTTATTCCATATTATAGAAAACATGTTAAATACATGACCATACATTAGTAAATCTCATTACTATTATAAGTCTAAAAATAACAAAATAATGAGTAATCATAATAATAAATAGTAATAATATAATCATGATTCATTTTCTGTGTTTCTGAATTTATATTATCAACCCAGACAATTGATCTCTTAGACAACCTCTGATAAGGCTGAGGAAAGAAGGTGAAGGATGAAAACTATGATAAGTAGTTGTCTTCCTTGTAGAGTACTGAATAGTAAGGTGCCAAAATATCAAGGTCTTGTCAAAAAATCAAAACACCCAGCTGTTACCTTCTTTTCCAACTATTTGTATGATTATAAAGCCCCTTCTAGTAAGGACTGTGAAGAACACAGCTATGAGAACTAGTCCCCATGGCACCAGTCCTCTCTTTGTCCTTCTTAATTCATTTGATCTTTTAAGGAACAATTCAGAAGAGGAGTAAAAACCATGTTCTGAGAAGGTTCAAAATTATATTTTGTATTATACCTGTCAGATATAATTACGTTGTTTTTCTAAGAATTATCTCCTAATATCAAGAAAGACGTGGTTGAGAGAGATATTTAGGAAAGCATTTCTAGGCAGAGTTAATTTAAATAATCTTCCCAATAGTATATTATATTTTTTATTTTAATATTTTATCTGAAGGTACAAAGAAATTAATTGCTTTACACTGAGACTGAAATAATTTTGCCTTCAATAAGGGACCAATAATTGCTATTATAACATTAAGATAATTAAAGTTGTCTGTAAAGACCACCAATTGAGACTTTCTTGCACTTAATGACTAATCTATTATAAACAAATACCAGTCTTAAAAACACAACTCTAGAATAAGTATATTTACACTAAGTACAGATAAAAAAGTACAAGAAACTCATTGGCTGCATTATATACTATATGGATGAAAAGTAAATTTGACTTTATAGTGGAGGTCTATATAAATAAACAAAAACTTAGCCTTTTATTCCTGTATATATGCGTAGATTAGAATAATTCTATTCCATTGATTTCTGCTTTCATCTGTATTATTTCCAATCTTTTGCAAGTTCTAAATTTTGTGTTTTCTTGCTGTAAAAGTTGTTGAGGGCTTTCAGTTGAGACCTTTCTTTCATAATGTAGACATTTTACTGCTGTAAATTTCTCTCAGTTCTGCGTGGACTGCTTCCCTCAAATTTCAGTATGTTGTTTTCACTCAGTTTAAATTTACATTAACGTTTTTTATTCTCTTTTGACTTAGGGTTATATAGAAATGTTTTTAGTTTACAAATATTTGAGAATTTTCCAGGTATCTTTCTGATATTGATTTTCTTATTTAATTAGATTGTATTCAGAAAACATACTTTGTAGAACTTTAAATTCTTTTAAATTTATTCTCACTTGTTTTATGGCTTATAATATAGTCTCTGTAAATGTTATTTGTACACTTTGAAAAATGTGTATTCTGCTGTCTTGGGATAGAATGTTCTATAAAATTCTATTAGGTCAAATTGTTTATGGTGTCTTTCAAGATCTCTATGTGCTTATTGATTTTCTGTCTACTTGTTCTATCAATTATTGAAGAAGAGATGTTGAAATTTCTGACTATAGCTCTTTTTCTTGCACTTACATTTCTTTTTATTGTGTAGCTATTTGTAAAGTGCATAAACATTTTAGATATGTCTTCTTGATGAATTGGCTCCATTATTATTATGAATGATCCTTTATCTCTGGTAATATTCTTTCTCTAAAATCAATTTTGTCTGATATTAATATAGTCACTCCAACTTTTTTTTTTCCAATAGCCTGGTGTATCTTTTTTTTTTTTTTTTAAGGATTTATTTATTTTTATACAAAAGCTGGGTACAGGCCAGAGGCATGGGAGGGTGAGAGGATTCACCAGAGAGAGCGGGCAACAGAACAGGCAGATGACAGAAATACACTGCTGAGGGGAGCAGCAGGCGAGACAGGGTCTGCCTCGCCATGTGGGATTCTCACCGGTCAGCTGGGATCAAACCCACACTGTCGAGGCTGCGGACAGCTTCATAGCACGGCGTTCAACCCAGTGCACCACTGGGGAGGCCCTGGTGTATCTTTTTTACTTACAACTAACCTATTTCTGTTTTCATGTTTAAAGCAGATTATGTAGGCAGCATGTGGGTCAGTCTTGCTTTTTTAATCCCCGCTCATCATCTCTGCCTTTTAACTGGCGTGTTGAGATCATTTATGGTTAATGTGATTTTTTAAAAAAATTTTATTCCTAGCTTTTTTTTTTGATTGCTGAACTGACTTTAATAACATGACATAAAGCCCCTGCCCTTGAGTAAAACTGTGATGCAAAATACACAAGGAACACTGTCTTTTAAAAAGTATAAAATAAATAAGCAGGATGTCAAAATAGGCAAGTTTCCATTAAATAAAATGAGTTTTTTAAAAAGAAAGTTTACTTTCCATATCATTTGAAGAAGGGAAATTATCATTTTAACAATATTCAAGTTTATTAAACAAATTTAAAAAGTATTAAAAAAAAGTTTAACTCTCATTAGCTTCAAGGTTTATGTTGCTCCCAAATTTTGCATATAACTGAACTTTGAAATCTAACACCCGCTGAATTGATTCCACTCTGGATTTTTTTTTTTTTTTTTAAAAACACTTTTTATTTTATTTATTTATTTATTTATTTTATTCTGGGTACAGTCAGAAGCGCAGGAGGGTGAGAGAATTCACCAGAGCCAGAGCGGAGAGCAGAACAGGCAGAGTGACAAAGTACACTGCTGAGGGGAGCAGCGGGCGGCAGGAGAGGTCTGCGCGCCATGTGGGACCCTCGCCGGGTGGCCGGGGATCGAACCGGCGCTGCAGAGGCCGCGGGCAGCTTCGCAGCCCAGCGCTCAACCGCTGCGCCACCAGGGGAGGCCCATGAATTGATTCCACTCTGGATTCTAAGGCGTCAATTTCTTCTTGAAAATTTTTCTTTGCTTCTTCTAACATGTCTTGTGTTTCTTCTGGAGAATGACTAATGAACACATCACCGATTTGACAAGGTATCATTAGGCAGTCGTCATCCGCAAGCATGATGTCCTCACAGGCATCTTCTAAATTCTGTAGTTGTTTCTTTTTTACGTCTATTTCTAACTTTAGCTCTGTGATTCTACTTGTATTCCTGGCAAATTTGTTTATTTTGCTGGTCTTCAAAAGTAACATCGACATCTTCTGCAGCCGCCTTCTTCATGGTGGCCGCCATCTTGGGACTGCACCAGGGCGCGGGTGGGGGGCGCAGCGGCGCCTGGTCCCCGGGGCCCCCGCGCGCGAGCCCTGCCAGCCCAGGACGCCTGCGCAGCGCCTCCCGATCCCCGCCTGAGAGCCCCGCCCTTATCCCTAGCTTTTTAATTCTTTTTTTTTTTTAAAGATTTTTTTTTTTAAGAGATTTATTTATTTATGCATACAAGACCTGGGGTACAGGCCAGAAGTGGTGGGGGTGAGAAGCTTCACCAGACACAGAGTGGGGAACAGAACAGGCAGATCGACTGAAACACATTGTTGAGGGGAGCAGTGGCGAATCAGGAGAGGTCTGCCATGCCCTGGCTGGGGATTGAACTCGTGCTGCAGAGGCTGTGGCTTGCTTCATAGGTTGCGTCTTAACCCCTTGCACCACCAGGGAGGCCCTAATGTGATTATTGATGCAGAGTTTAAATCTGCCATTTTCTCTTTGTCTTGACTGTTGATCTCTCTCTCTTTTTTTTGTCTTTTGGAGTGAATATTTTTTAATGATTCCATTTTGTTTCCTTTAATAGTTATAACTTAATAATTACAACTCTTTGTTGTGATATTCTAATGTTTGCTTTAGAGTTTATATTATACATGTATAACTTATAGTTTACTTTCAGGTGAAATGGTGAGTTTTTCACTAATTTTCTAGCTTTCAATTGAGAATGTAGTACTATGTCACTTAAGGCTGGTAACTTACTTGGACTTGGGAGTTGGATCCACGTGAATTTGAATCCTAGCGTGCTGGTTACTTGCTGTAGGATTGCTGATTCTCTTCCCAACTGTAAACTGGAGTCAAATTGGTTCATAGTTATTTGTGACAGAAGCATTTAAAATGCTAACTGACACACAGTAAAGCACTTTGATTGGTAGCTACTTTTATTTAAAGACCATGTTGATGTTCATATCTTGCAGATTCTAGCTATCTTGGCATCATTCTGCTTCTTACACCACCCAAAAGTACTTATTACTTTTTTAGATTAGTTACTGGTCTCCTACTCTTCTGCTTTTACCAATTTTAATCAGTCCTCCTGCCAAATTAACCTTTCTCCAATGTAACGCCAATCATATCACATCATTTCTGTGTTCAAAACTATTTCCACCTGATTGCTCATTTTCTCAGAATTAAGGGCAGACTCTTCTTTCTGACAAGTAACATGACTATAGTTGTCTCCAATTTGTATTTTCATTCTTTTTTCCCTCTGTTCTTAATTTTAACTCTATATAGTTTAGTCAAACTGCATTTTTCTTTCTTCCCCAAATATGTATTATAATTTGATGTCTCTGAATTTCTTGTAGCTGTTTTGTATGTCTGTGAAAAGTTTTGAGAGCAAGTATGTCTGAAAAAAAAAATAACCTTTGTACCAGTGTTCACCTGTTGTAATGCTTTGCATCTTTGAAGGCTCTCATCAAATACCATATTTCATGAAACTTTTCCTGATACCTAGCTGGTTGTGATCTTTACAGCTGCTGCGTTTCTGCAATCAGCCTATGCTTTTCTTACATCACTGGCCTTGTACTACCTTGGGTTATACAGGTCTAGATTCCTCGTTAGAGTTCTCATGCCAAAAAGACTGAAAACTAGAAGGCTTATTCTTTTTTTTTTTTTTTTTTTAAACTCATTTAGTGGCTCTGGTGGGCAGAGTAATATCCCCCAAAGGTGGTCAGAACGTAATCCCTGGGACCTGTGAATATTTTATCATACTTTGCAAAGATGACTCTGTAGAGGTGAATAAATTAAGGCCCTCGAAATGAGAACATTGACCTGGATTATCCAATTGGGCTTAATATAATCAGTGAGGATTTTTATAAGGGAATGAAATGAGTGCCAGAGAAGGTACGATGGCAGAAGTGATGGGTAAAGGTGATGGGCTTGCTTGCCGTGAAAGTGAAAGAAGGCAAGGAGCCTAGGAGTGTGGACAGTCTCAGAACACTGAAAAAGCAAAGAACAGATTCTCCCATCCATCCTGTAGATAGAAACCAGTCCTGAAGATATGTTGGCTTTAGCCTAATGAAACTTCTGATTCCAGAAGTAAGATGATATGTACTAAGCAAACCACTAAGTTTGTGATAATTTGTATAATGGTGGTTTCAAACTAATGAAGTGATAAACCCTGACTGAACTGAATTGAGGCTATTTATAGCCTTTAATTATGCCTGTTAGTGTGAATATTCAGGTATTTCACTATAGAAATTTCGCTATAGAAATAATGTTTGTCATATGATGCTGATCTAGCCTTTGATGAATGGGTTTTTCATAAACAGTATATATCTGAAACAGTATATATCTGACATCTGAAAGATTCTGTATTCTAAAATACCTGTCTCTAAGAATTTCAAAAAGAAGGGTACTAAATCTGTCTCTTTCCCACTACAAAATTATAAGGTATGTGAGGGCAGAAACTGAGAGTTATTGTTTATCTCTGTGTCTCCCAGTATAATGACTGATAAGTAATAAGTGTGAAAATATAATGAATTGACCTTAAGTTTCTGTATCCACTGTGGAATCTATAAACCTGTGGGAGGTATGGGAGCTTCCCAGATCACCTCAGATCCTAGGGAGAGAGATAAGACATGTATTGGCTCATGATGAGCATAATAGCATAAGTGACACAAATATTTTAAGAATAGGACTGAAGCAATCTGCAAAAGTTCCACCAAAGTGGTTATTTTTTTTTAGTTCTAACAATGACTACCATTTGTATACCACCTAATGTGGATTATTAAATTCCCACAAAAACCATATGATTAAACAGATGCTTAGAGATGTTTAGTAATTCTCAACAGTAAAGGTGAAAAGTTTGAGACTGGGTCATTCTTTGAGGAAAGAATGTCATGCAGGGGCCTCCATGGTGGCACAAGGGGTTAAGTCTCAGCACTAGTAAGCTATTGCCAGCCACTGCAGCATGAGTTCAAGCCCCGGCTGGCCAGGGAGCAACCCACATGGCATAGCAGACCTCTCCTGTCTCACCTGCTGCTCCCCTCAGCAGTGTATTTCAGTAGATCTGCCTGTTCTGCTCCCCACTCTGTCTCTGGTGAATCCTCTCACCTCCCACACCTCAGGCCTACATCCAGCTCTTGTATACATAAATAAATCTTAAAAAAAAAAAAAAAAAGGCAGGCAATGCAATGGTAGGCACAGAATATTTTAGAATTCTCTTTTCTTTGTAAATATAGCTCCATAATGTAGTCAATCTAAAATATAATTATTTGTAGATTAAAATGTTAACTGTTAGTCTCTCTAGTTGTAGGGATTTGGAATGATTTTAATTTCACATATGTGAACATTTTTCAAATTTTCTTCAAGAAATGCATCTTGTCAGTGTAGTGGGCAACAATAAATATTATTTTACAAGATTAAAAGACAGGTGTGTTGTTTCTGATTATAGTCGTGAAAACATTTGATGCTAACTACTATTTAATATGTTCTTTTTTAATTAGTGAGCTACCTAAATTTAGTTCATTATACCAGTTTCTATATCATACAGACATGTAATTCCACTTTAAGTAACTGACCTTAGAAATTCCTTCTTTTTAACTGCCTGCAAACAACCATTAGTAGAAAATTTGTTTCAACATAGTTATTGCTTTTATGCCAGAAGCAGTATAATTCTGTCTTTGGAATTACACTGTACTGAGTTTGGAAATTAGTGGATAAATTCCACTTCTATATATTTTAACAACCTCATATTTAACCTGAAAAGTGCTCCTGCAGAGAAAACCATATTACAAAAAGTCATACTAGCAGTGATATGATTATCCCTGTGTTTCCAAACAGCAAACCACTAATCCTGGATCCTCTGTGCACATAGGAAGTAGGTTTTATTTGTTGGATAATTAATAAGATAAAATGATGGTAACACCAGGTACTTATTTTTAAGTAATAAATTTTATTTTCATGTTGCATTTTGCTCCTGGAGATCTTTTCATTTTCATTCCTGTGGTGAATTCAGTTTTTTCCCATCTTCTTTCACTGTCTGTTACTGTTCGAGAACAACCAATATGGTGCCATACAAAAGGCAAATGGTGATTATTTTTCAAAAGTATTCAACTGGGGGCCTCCCCGCTGGCGCAGCGGTTGAGCGCTGGGTTGCGAAGCTGCCCACAGCCTCTGTGTCGCCGGTTCAATCCCCAGCTGCTCCCCGGCCACTGGAGGAGGGTCCCACATGGCGCGCAGACCTCTCCTGCCGCCCACTGCTCCCCTCAGCAGTGTACTTCAGTCCTTCTGCCTGCTCTGCTCCCCGCTCTGGCTCTGGTGAATTCTCTCACCCTCCTACGCTTCTGACTATACCCAGTGTTTGCATAAATAAATCTTAAAAAAAAAAAAAAAGTATTCAACTGTAGCAAGCAGAATGTTAAGTTTTGGGACAGCGATGACTGAAATGTAGTTTGTAATCATGGTAATTACAGCCTAGTATGAAGATAAAACAAACAAACTAGTAAATATACATATGTAAATTGAAAATGTGCTATAAAGGGAAACCAGTAGGATTCTGTAATAGGTTAATAGGTATGAAAGTCCTTTTGAGCCTTGAAAAATGAAAAGGAGCCAGTGATGCCAAGAGGAAATAATGCATAAAAAGGCCCCACAGAGGAAGAGCTTGGTATAATAGGGAAGAGAGCAATGTGAGTGGAACAGTGCAAAGGGCTCAAGGTGAGGATGGAAAGGTAAGCAAGACATCTAGGCTGTGGTGAAGGGATTGCATTTAGGATAGAGAAACTATAGTGAAGGGTTTTAAGCAGGAGAAATAACATGATGAGACTTATATTTTAAAGCTATCACTAATTCCTCAATAAGAGAAGAGAGACCAAAAGGTGTCAGTAATAGTCTAAGCGAGGGATGATAGCAACTCGAGATAAGGTTGTATTAATGGGCATGGAGAATAATGGATAGACTTGATAATATTTTGAAGGTAAAGTCAATGAAGTGGTGGGGGTAAAAGTGGGTGATGAGTAGAGGGACAATCAAAATGACTGACAGATTTCTGATTTGGATAATTAAATGTGTATTTGAAAGTATCTTAATATATCTAGTGATTTGATTTATTGTGGTTGGTATTTTTATTAGCTATTCCAGCATTTTAATATAAAAAGGAATTATTTCCATTAAAATAATAGATCCCATCTACCACATGACCCAACAATTCCACTCTTAGGAATCTATCCAAAGAGCATAAAAGTGCTAATTTGAAAGGAAACCTGCACTCTTATGCTTACAACAACACTATTTACAATAGCTAAGATATGGAAACGACCTAAATGCCCCAGAACAGATAGGGGATCAAGAAGAGATGGTATATATATAGAGAGAGACTAGAATCCAACTCAGTGATCAAAAAAGATAAACTCATGCCATTTGTGGAAACTTGGATAGAATTGGAAGGGGTTATTTTAAGTGAAATAAACCAGAAGGAGAAAGAAAAATACCATATGGTTTCACTTATATGTGGAATATAGAGAAACCAAACAAAGGACCAGACAAAGACAAACTTTAAGACAGACCCTTGAAAGCAGACTGTAGATCTGAGGCATTCAGGAGGGGAGAGAAAGTAGGGGTGAAGGAAACTCAGTGGTGTTGTAAACAACTTGTTTAAGTTGATCATAGGCAACGTGTTAGGCTCAGTAGACTGTGCCAAACTAGTCAAGGAAACTTGACTTAAACTTACATCTCAAATTATAAGATAATATTTTGTTATGCAGTATTAGAGGCTACTTTGTGGAGGTATTATAGAACCACTAGAATCTTAAAATTTCTAGACAACATATGATGATCTAGTGGAAAAACCCATGAAATGGGCAGGATCTAGATAACCCAATTTCCAATTTTGACTCTGCTGTGTATAAGTAATAGTATTTTAGCTAGTATTTTAATTAGCCTAGCTAGGCTAATTAGCTAGACTAGCTACCTAAACTTCAGTTTCAGCACATGTAAAGTAGGAATAGCTTCTCTCATGATAGGACTTTTATAATGATTTACTGAAATGAATAAATTCATAACAGCATGCACAGATCTATGTATATAGCATTTAGCAAAGCATCTGGCACAAAATAAGAATTTTCTTTCTCTAAAAGACCTTAAAAGAATACACAACGGGGGGTGTTGCAGAATTGACCCCACTAAGCTGCTCTTGGACTCCTAAAGTCTTGACTTGCCACTTTACCACTTGGTAAAAGTGGTTTTATGAGTTTTGAGTCTGGTCCTTAAGAGACAGGCCTTCTGTGTTTCCATATATAATCAAACCTAGGCTAGCCAGCTAGATGACAGGAGATCAGTTCAAAATAACTGATTCAACGCAGTAGAGTCATCTTAGACCAGCCAGTCCCCACTCTCCATGGCAGCTGGCTGCAGGCACGTGAGTGAGCCTGACCAAGTTAGCAGAACTGCCCATCTGAGCTTTGCCAATATTGTTGACTCAGAATTGGTTTATTTTAAGCTATTAATTTTGAAATGGTTTGTTATATAACCAAAGCCACCTGATAAGCTCAGTCTCCTTAATAACTTACAAATTATAGAAAAATAGCATTTATTGCAATGCTGTTATTTGCCAGGTATTTACATTTTTTTTTAATATTTTTTTGTTTCTAATCCTTCAAACAACACATAATCATCACACAATATCTCCCTTATATCACATTGACCTGAAATCTGCTGACTCCTGTGCCACTTTGCCTCTCAAATGAATTATTTAGAAATGTTTTGTCAACTACTTTAAGGTGTTTCTATAGGTCATTGTATAGGAAAGAAATGCCTATTTCCATAGGCAATATATATTCACTCAGAGTAGATGTTAAAACGGGGATATAAGGAGGCTAGATTGACATGCAGACCCCTGAGTCATAGTGCTTTTTACAGGTAGATAAGGCTTTCTAGCAAGTTGTTCAGGATGCAATAAAAACTTCAGTGAGCAGTTCTTCACTGTTCGTATTGCATTCTTATTACCTAATAAAAGATTTGAGTTTGTCACTATCTTGTGAGAAGTTGTCCGTTGAGGCAGAATTTTGTGCCATGTTACTTTATAGGTGATAAACCTTCCCAGTGTCTTCTCATATGTGCCTGCTTTCAAATAAAATACCCATCTAGTGGTTGTGATCAGATTAGTGATTTTGATTTAATTGAAGATAAAATAGTACAACTCATTAGTTTTACTCTATGCAAAAAAATAATTTCATTTTTTTAGAAAAGGATTGTAGACTTGCTAACCTCTCACGGGATAAAAAAGCCATGCCAAACCGTAGTGACTTAACCATTTTGTTTATGATGCCATAGACCAGCAGTTTGGGCTGTCAAGGTCACTCATTTTACTGCAGTTATCTTGTACACCTCGTGGGCGCAAGAGGACCTCATTCATGTATTTGACAGTTGGTTCTATTCTGGATATTGACTAGGCTATGTTTCTACAGACTTACTCAGTTTATCTGTGGAAGAACTCTTGTAGGAGATAGAAGATCTCTTGAGGCCTAGACTTAGAAATCTCACACTGTTACTTAACCCCAGAGGATATTGTCAAAACAAGTAGTAAAACCAAACCACACATAGGGAAACAATATATTAAGAAGTTGCAAAGAATTTGTGGCTGTTTTTAATCTACCATAGGTCCTGAGGCACTTAAAGATTGCATAAAGTGGACAGTATATATGGGTAACAATGTACAATTATTTATGAAAATTAGCACACCAAATTGGCTTGGATTGTTTGGCAGAGCAAACAAGGGAGTCATATCCTTGGGAGAACGTGGGTAGTGATAAGAGGATGGAGACTATGGTTTTTACTATTCTGAAATGGCATAGGGTAGCCCAGAGAAGTGTTATTTGCAAGTAATAGAGCCTCACAAAAGAATAATTTCACAGTTTTTTATTTTTTTATTAAGATTACATGCAAGTGAACTTTTAGTTTGAAAACTGAATCTCCTTTTTTCTATCCATCTTTATCTTTTGATACAAAAAATGGTGGTGGAAGTGTATCACTACCTTCTCACTTTAAAGCCTCTGAGATAATGTAATTGAGTGGACTTTCTGACTACTAAGAGTATAGATACAAGTGTTAGGGATAGAAAAGGTTTGTGCACACCCCTCCAGAGGAGCACCGCTGCATTTCTGTAATACCATAGTCCAGCTGTTGCTGTCACCGTTTCAAGGACCAGATAAGGTCTGGCAAGTCTGAGAGGCCTGGGAAGAGTCTTACAGGTTCCCCCTACCTCCCTTATTGAAAAGAGGGTAGGAGGGTTAGTTACAATTAGTCTTGAAATCAGGAAGAGTGATGGGTGCAAGATATTATGCATAATTAAGAGGGACCCCTCCCCACCTAGAAAAGGAAAAAAAACCTTAAAAACCCTACAGTGTTATTGCTCAGTGTAGCTCTTATACTCTCTGAGACTGCTGACTGCCTCTTGCAGTGTTCTGTCCTGTTGCTTCCTAATAAACTTTATGGCTGGCTTCATTCTGGTGCTTCATGAAATTCTTTATTTTTTTTTTAATTTTATTTTTATATTCCCCATGCAATCGCAACCCCCTTATTTTGACCCCAACCCCTTCTTTCCCCGCCCCCACCCATAGTGTGTCTCTGGTTCATAGTTGTTTGTTGATTTTGATTTTTCTTTCTTATAGCTATTCTTTTTCCTGGTCCCTTATTTAGGTTTTCTAGAATCCTGCTATGAGTGAGACCATCCGGTATTTTTCTTTTTCTTTCTGGCTTATTTTGCTGAGCATGATCCCTTCCAGCTCCATCCATGTTGCTGCAAATTGCATGTGTTTATCTTTTCTGAATGCTGAGTAATATTCCATGGTGTATATGTACCACATCTTCTTGATCCAGTCATCTATTTTTGGGCATTTGGGTTGTTTCCAAAGCCTAGCTATTGTAAATAGTGCTGCTATAAACATAGGGGTGCAGGTGCTCTTTGGAATTGATGTTTCTGAGTCCTTTGGGTAAATACCTAGGAGTGGAATTGCTGGATCATAAGGAAGCTCTATCTTTAGTAGGTTGAGGAATCTCCACACAGCTCTCCATAGTGACTGGACCAGTTTGCACTCCCACCAGCAGTGCAGGAGAGTTCCTTTCTCTCCACATCCTCGCCAACATTTGTTGTTGCTAGTTTTTTTAATATGTGCCATTCTCACCTTCATTTTGATTTGCATTTCCCTGATTGCAAGTGATGTTGAACATTTTTTCATATGCATGAAATTCTTTATTGAGAGACGCCAAGGACCCTTAGTTGTCGTGATCACAATACAAAAATAAATGACTAAGATGAATCTGCATTTTAATACCAGAATTGCTTTTTGTGTTATAATAAGGAACATAGAGTTGAACTTTGCCCCTGGTTCCTGGCACAGAGCTCTTAAAACTTTTGTATCTTGGAGTTTCAGTGTCTTTTTGCTAGTGTGATGACTGATGTAGACAAATTTTACAGATTAAGTACAACTAACAATATTTTTGCTAGTGACTGGGATTCCTAGATAGCTTCAGGATTGGGGGGGCGGGGTGGCCAGAAACATTAGAAGCTTGGAGCTTTCAGCTTTACTTCCTATCCTCCAATAAGGGGAGACAAGCCGGAGATTGAGCTAATCACCATTGGTTAGTGATTTAATCAATTGTGTGTGTGTGATGAAATCTCCACAAAATCTCCTAAATTATGAGACTTGGAGACCTTACATATTAGTGAACACATTGGGGTTGTGGAAGGGTGACAGGTCCAGAAAGTCTTCAAAATTATGCATTGACACCCATCCCATGCTCTAGTGTTTCTTTCATTTGACTGTTTCTGACTTGTATCCTTTATAATATACCAGTAATCATAAAGTACCTTCATGAGTTCCATGAGTCATTCTAGCAAATGATCAAACCTGAGGAGGAGAGTTATGGGAACTGTGGATTTATAGCCTGCTGGTGAGAAGTATGGGAAACCTGGTGCTACTGACTGGGGCATCCGAAGTGGGGGCAATCTTGTGTGAAAGAACCAGTGAAATTGAGTTTCTAGTGGGTAATTACTGTCAGAATTGAACTGACTTGTAAGACACCCAGGTGGTGTCCGCAGAGAGTTGAAGAATTGCTTGGTGTAGAAAATCCATTCATTTGTTGGTCAGAAGTGCAGTGTGAGTAAAAACAGATCATAGTTCTTCTGTTCTGCTGAGTCTTAAAAACTACCAACCAAATTATTGATGATGTTAAAGACCACGTGAAGATTCAGCAAAGCACTTTTCTGCAAGCATGTACATAATGGATTCTGTGAGCATTCAAAATAATAGTTCATAAAAGTGAAGGAGGCAGAAACCCAGAATACCCTTTATTCAAATATTTTCCTGTAAAATGAAGGAAAGTAAAATTAAGATAGGGTAACCTTTTTTTTTATTATAAATTTTATTTTTATATTCCCCATACAATTGCAACCCCCTTATTTTGACCCCAATCCCTCCCCTCCCGCCCCCGACCCCCCATAGAGTGTCTCTGGTTCATAGTTTTTTGTTGATTTTGATTTTCACTTTCTCATAGTTATTCATTTTCCTGGTCCGATAGGGTAACCTTTTATCTTCTTTCTTAATGCAGGCATTTATTACTAAGTCTCCCACTTAGAACTGCTTTTGCTGCACCCCATCCATTTTGGTATCTTTTGTTTTCATCTTTGTTTGTCTTAAGATATTTTCTAGTTTCCTATTTGATTTCTTCTTTGACCCATTGGTCATTCAGGAGTTTTTTAAAAGCTCTACTTGTTATAATTATTTTACTCTTCACAAAAAATCTTGAGGTAGGTGGTGTTATCCCCATGTTAAAGACAAGCATTGAAATATAAGGAGTCTCGGGCCTCCCCGGTGGCGCAATGGTTGAGCGCTGGGTTGCGAAGCTGCCCGCAGCCTCTGCAGCACCAGTTCCATCCCCGGCTGCTCCCCGGCCACCGGAGGAGGGTCCCGCATGGCGCGCAGACCTCTCCTGCCGCCCGCTGCTCCCCTCAGCAGTGTACTTCGCCCCTTCTTCCTGCTCTGCTCCCCGCTCTGGCTCTGATGAATTCTCTCACCCTCCTGCGCTTCTGACTGTACCCAGTGCTTGTATGAATAAATAAATAAATCTTCTAATAAATAAATAGATAGATACTCAGAGAAATTAAAAAAAAAAAGAAAAGAAATACAAGGAGTCTCACAGACAGTAAATAATAAAGGTGAGAAGGCACTAAAATAGTCTCGTGTGGTGAAAATAAAAATGATGTAATTTAATGGGAATTAGTTGTAAATGTCTTGAATATTTAAAGGTCTTGAATATTTCACATTCCAGCAAAATAGCCTTAAACTTCAATAAAGGCTTATATGATATAAGTTTACCTTGGTATTTTCCTTATTACTATCATTTTAAAAATTCAGGTAAGACCTTAATTGATCATAGATTAGTTGTTTCATCAATGTATGAGTATAAGGAATTAACCACTTGTTGTTGATGGTATTAAATACTTTAATTCTTATGCTCTATGTAACTCATGAAATAGTTTCATTTTCCTTACCCTTCTAAGGACTTTTAGTGTACCTAGCTCAATAGACCTGTCTTAAGCAGTGTTGTAGTTAATTTATTTTTACTTTAAAATTCATATTAGGAGTTAAAATTAAACTCATGAAAAGATTTTTTAAATTAGAAACATTTATTGAGAGTTTAAGTTATTTTACCTTAAGAAATAATTGAGGAAATGCAGTCTTTAGTTTTCATACTCTAATATAATCTCTGTTTGCTTCATAATTGACAGTTTAATTGCTAGGGATCAGGAAAGTATATGCAGAAACCTAGAAATTTGTTTTGTTTTTTTTTACAAGCTGGCTAATTCAGTTAGTGTTATAACTAGATGGATTATATTATAGCTGGAAAATTGTTGTTTGTGTGATGATATCTTTACTTGTGACATAAGAAAACAGATCATCACTTTTAAAAATTAGTTAATTTTTTAGCACAATATAACTTAACTTTCTTTTTAAGTAAAAATTTTCCACCCTCAAATAGGTAATGGTGAAATTTAACAGGTATTAAAATATCGCATAGATTCATTGTGTTTAGGGCCTTCCTGGTGACGCAGGGGTAAAAGACATCCACAGTGCTATCAAGCTATTGCCAGCCACTGCAGCAAGAGTTCGATCCCTGGCCAGCCAGGCAACCAGGGAGCAGCCCACATGGCTCAGCAGACCTCTCCTGCTTCACCCGTTGCTCCCCTCAGCAGTGTATGTCAGTCAGTCTGCCTGTTCTGCTCCCTACTCTCTCTGGTGAATCCTCTCACCACCCGCACCTCGGGCTTGCACCCCAGTTCTTGTACAGAAATAAATAAATCTTAAAAAAAAATTCATTGTTTAGTATTTTATAATTGCTTTTAAGCAGAAAATATCATTTGCTCTATTAATAGGTACTGAAATGAACTTGATTTTGTTTTTGCTTGCTAAATAAATTATAACTAATTTTTTAATTAGTAACTAATTTTAATTATAACTAATTTTACTGATTAGAGTTTTTTTCGCTCTTTACCAATCTGACAAAAAAATCCTACATTAGTTAACCCTAGGGTCCTTTTTTAAAAGTATCAGAAAATCAGACAGTTTTCTCGGGATTTAGGAGATGAAGTTATTAAGCTTTATTTTACTTTTTCCTACTAAGATTTTGATAGTTGATTTAGATAAGTGATCATTAGAATCACCAATGAATAGGATACAGAAATAAGAAAAACAATCCAGTATTGAAATTTAAGTAAAGAGGATGAGGCAAGTTTCTCTCTGAAAAAACTTTGATATTTTACCTAAGGGCACTATTTTAATCACAACAAAAAAGCCATTTTTCTTTTGAGATTAAAACAATATTTAAAACAACTTTGTATGTGGTACAACATTCTTTTGATCAAAATTTCTGTGACTGCTGTACCCAACATAACTAGTCTCTAAAAATGCGAAAGTGAGTAAGAGCAGATCCATCCTTGCTCTTGGGAGAGCAAAACAAGCAAACCTGTTATTCCACAATCAGTAATGAAGTATTGTTTTTCTCCAAAGTATTCATTCCTTTTCTATGCACACAGCAAAGAGCAGTTCCCTAGAATCATTAAATTGTTAATTTACAAAAGTTGTGTATGTGTGTGTGCACACACCCTCTGTTCAGTAACTTATTTTTTTTTTTTTTTGGCTTCATAGTTTTAAAGTTTCAATTTTTCTCCTTTTATCAGTCAACTGTTAAACATCTTGTATTTTCTAGATCTTAGAAACATAAGCTTATTGTAAAACAAGATTTTTGTCTTCTAGGAGCTGTTATTCAAGCCCCAAATATTTTATATGGAAATGTAAATATGAACTACTCTTCTCACTTCTTAAGTGCTCTTAAGCATTTCCTTAGAGATGGCCATTCATATCAACTCTAGAACAAAACTTCTAGTTGTAGTAAGCAAAAAACAGTTGTTTCAGGGGAATAATAGTTAGTGATTATGAATTCACCATGAAGCAATAGATATTGAAAGTAATTTTTTTCATGGTTGATATAATATTGACATTGTAATAATTGAAAATGAAAGGTTAACAAATCAATTTTGATTCATTTAATCAGGTGACCCCAATTACTGGCAGATACTTTATTATTAAATGTGAAAGATAAGCTCTCATTTTATGTTGGCTGAGATTGAATAATATTAATTTGTTTGATTTCCTACAGGTGAACTGGCACAGAGGTTGATCTCAAGATGCCATTAGTGAAAAGAAACATTGATCCTAGGCACTTGTGCCACACAGCACTGCCTAGAGGCATTAAGAATGAACTGGAATGTGTGACCAATATTTCCTTGGCAAATATAATTAGACAACTAAGTAGCCTAAGTAAGTATTTTATATCAATTATAAATATTACTTGCAAACCAAATAATTATATTAAGATGTTCTTATGATTAATTTTGAGGGGGATGTTTGGTGAGAAGATTACAAAATTGTCCCAAAAATACTGTAGATTTAAGTAAAATTAGTGAATTTTAGAACCATTTCTTCTCCCCCTACATGTTTCTTCTGGGAAAGGAAAACAAGGACAAACTCTTCAGGAACAGTCATATCATAACAATTACTGAATTGTTTTTAACGTATGGTTTAATCTGTGAAAATTAGGGGCAGAGTTATACCTTTGCTTGCTTGTTATTGCTATTTACTTATTTAAAGGCTTCCACTACACTAGTATGTGCATTGTCACTAGTCAGATGATTAGGTTAGTTAAGGGAGTTTGTGAAAGACATTAGGATACTAGTCAAGAGTCTGATGTGCAGCACAATATGAAATATCTAGTGAACCTGACCTCTGGTATACAAAAGGTAAGCAGTCAGACTAGATAATAAAGACCAATGAAAGGGGCAGGTAGGGAAGGAGGATCAGGCAGTGTGTTCCTATTATAAGATTATAAGATTACAGAGCTACTAGGTTAAGGAATTAAAATTTTTCCCATTTTAAAATTAATGTTAGAAAATTTAAAAAATCAACTTTTTTGAATTGAAGGTTTAGCTTACAATAAACATTTGTATTTCATTTTAAAGTTAAAACAAGGTGTTCTTGGCCTAGGTATATTCTATAAGTCATAGTACTAGATTTATCTACTCATCCATACTCACCACGTAGATTGTCTTTGTAGACAGGATTGTCTCATTTTTTCCTTTAAAATTTTGTCTTTTCATAATTGAGTGCAGTAAGTCCTCACTTAACTGATTATTAGGTTCTTGGAAACTGAGACTTCAAACACAGTAAAGAAATAACATAATGAAATCCGGTCCTAGAATAATAACATTGTCTGCCTGGGATTGCTTTTTTCTCCTCAATATTATATTTTTCATCAATGTTGTGGTTATAACATTATAAAGAAAAGATGTTGAACAAATGGAGTTATTGGCGGACCTGTTACACTTAGTACAAGATAAAAAAAAGAAGTTGTTAATCTAATTTATTTCAAGTGGGCACATTAGGCCATAAATCTATATAGCTAGTGTAACATAAAATGTTACATTTGAATGCTCTTTGTGAGAGCCTCTGAAATAAATGTTCTAAGAAAAAAAGTTGTCCCTCTAGGTGATTTTTTTTATTTTTTATTTTTAATGTTTGTCACTAAAGTATTGTTTACTTGCTTCTTCCTTGGGAAAGTCAATACAGAATGTACTTTTGAGACAAGTCAAAGGCGAGTCCTAGATACTATATTAACATATGATTAACTATATTGTTTAAAGATATTAGCTGGTGTTTTTTGTGATCTAGCTGTAATCGAATCTAACATAACATGATTTCAATATAAAATTTACACATACTATATGTGTATGAGTACATCAGCACATTAGTATTAAAATGCATGTTAAGAGTATAGAAATGATACTGGTACATTTGCTTAAAATATTTCTTAAAATTAAAATGAATTTTGGACTTACTGCAGGCACTTTTGTTTTAGGTATATTCCCAATATAGATTTAGAATTAATGTAATGATTGCTAATTTTCACTACTAACTCATTTCTTACATAACCTAAATGAGAAACTTTAAAGGATTTTCAAGTCTAGTATAGACTATACAAGCAGCACCTAGTATAGTCTACACAAGCAGTAAGTACAAGGTCATGATGTAGCCAAACTCTGAAAATAGAAATACATTGTGAAACTATAAATTAGCATTTGCTTTCAAATTTGGACTCAGAAACTATATAAACATTTTGTAAGCAATTTCTGGAGATTCATAAACAAAAAGAAAGTCCATAAAATATGTAGCTTTAAGATGATATAACAATAGTTTAACACCCTGCAATTACAGTCTCTGGCACCTTTCTAACTTGATATAGTTGAGAACCTAGAATTAAAGGTAAAAGGACAAACATTTATGCTTCAGAGTATTAAAAGAGAAAGTATGGAGGAGATAATAGAAGCAGGCATTATTGGAGCCAATCAGAATAGATGGTTTATAGCAAAGGAAGAAGTGATGTAAGATAAGAAGCAATACAAACACTGTAAAGAGACCATTTAATGTAAAAGCAAATGTACTTATACATGTCAAGCCTGTTTTCTATCCTAGTACATGAATAGATTTTCATAATCAATTCATGGCTATGAGTCCAAACAAAGGTTACATTACATTTAATTTTATATTCTACTTAAGAAGACAGGGAGGCTTACACTAGATTTTACATAGGTTTCCATCCAAAATAGTTAAACTTATAATTAATGCATTAAATAATCTCTGAATTACTTTGAAAACTTGCCTATCCAAATGGTTCTATAGTTAATATTTTCACCCTGGTACTGTTGTTGGCAACAAAAGAGCCAATAAAGGTAAATTGCAATAAAGGTAAATCTCAAGGCTTAGCATAACTTGGAACTGGACATCTTTCTGACCTCTTATTCACAAAAATGTACATCCCAGGTTTGTTTCTTAATAGTACAATGTAATTCTGCTTTATAAAGTATAATTATTGAAAACCTTCAGTGTGCTTTATTTAATTTTTTCTGCTGTACCAAAATTCTTTCCCATTTTATTGTTCTTAACAGCTCTTGGGACTCTGTATGGTCTATACAAAATGATAGTCTTGTTTAGACTATATCTGAGGGATCTTTTATCATTTTCTCTTCCCAGGGCATTTCAGTTGTTGAATATAGTCAATTCATGCTCCCAAGATGGATAGTTACAGCCTACTTCTTATAAACAGAAAATTTGGCAGATTGGCATCAGGGTAGATTTGTAGGAGGAGGTATACCATAAGTTAGCTTGATAAAACTAGTTAGATACATAGACAGACAATGAGCAGATAATACTGAATACATGGTCCTTGTCTGAGAAGAATATATCCCATTTAGTTGAAGAGTTAATATGAATACTGAAGCCATTCTGAATAGTGTGAGCACTTATATAATTAAAATGAGTTTTAGATTATAGAAACTGACAGAGATAAACATAAGGTGAAGTTATTAAAGGATGCTTGTTAAATGAAATGTGAATTAATTGGGCCTTGAAAGGAACAAAGGAATTTAGAAAATGGAGTGGAATGAAAATGGAAGGCATTTCAACTTACATGAAGAATTGGGCAAATTAATAGAGGCAAAGTAAAAATATAAGGGAGGGGGGAGGTTAAAGGAAAAAATGATATTGGATAAGAATAGTATACTCTTAATTATGGAAAACAGTGTTGGATGAGAGGATTTGGATTTAACATTATAGAAAATTGAATGGAAAAAGTGGTATAATCTGTTGCTCACTTAGTTGAAATTCAGATATATGCACAAGTTTATACTGTAAACTATTGCTTGCACCTCTCTCTGGGAGGGGAGGAGGAGGTAGATTTGCAAAATAGGTGATATAAAAAGAATGGACAGAGTAGTTTATCTACTGAAGTACTTTAGTACTTAAACTTGTGGCAGTGGTACATAGACTCTTAAAAATCCGCTTAAAAACTGCAAGCCTTGGGCCTCCCCCGGTGGCGCAGCAGTTGAGCGCTGGGCTGCGAAGCTGCCCGCAGCCTCTGCAGCACCGGTTCGATCCCCGGCTGCGGGGCGAGGGTCCCACATGGCATGCAGACCTCTCCTGCCATGCCCGCTGCTCCCCTCAGTAGTGTATTTCATCAGTTTGCCTGCTCTGTTCCCTGCTCTGGCTCTGGTGAATTCTCTCACCCTCCTGTGCTTCTGACTGTACCCAGTGCTTGTATAAATAAATCTTTAAAAAAAACCAAAAAATTGCAAGCCTTCACCAGAAAATTGCAAATGCATTAAAAAAAAAGTCTGCATATAATTTCAGGTGGTTATTACAGATTGTAAGTTAAGGATCCTGGTAGTATTAAACTTAGCTAATTCCTAGCATTTCTATTCCTAAACTTCTTTGAATGCTTCCCTGTGAGAAAGTAAGTCTCTGAAAAACTGTTTCTGAAAGTGTCTCTTGTTCCCAAAAGTTCCATGCTTGTCTGTGTTCTGTGGCTTCCTTCTATTTCCTTTTATAGAGGAGACTCCCATTGTTGGGCTCCTGTCCTCTGTTAAGAACTCCAGCAGGCCCTTTGTTCACTGCCTCTCCTTTTCAAAGCAATACTTTTAGTCCCAATTCACAGGTGAGGACAGTAACACCAAGGTCTCAAAGTGAATGGACCAGCGTTTTGAACTTACTTATTAAATTGTTTAAAGCTGTTTCTGTTTAAAGCTCAGAAAGGCAGAGACCGTCTTCCAATATCTTTATATCTCCAGGGTCTGGAGTAGTGTCTGACACATAAGTAAGACATTTTCAGTCAGTTTGATTTAAAGAATATAGTGAGTAAATGAATATATACAAAGCCATCCTTTAAATTTATTAAGAAGATTATAATTTTGATTTTTTTTCCTTAAAGATTATTGAATCTGTTAGGAATTTTGCATCTTACTCTTTGATGTCTTCATAGGGTCATAATTTTAATCTGGCACAGGGTGAACCCAGTAAATGTTTGTTGATTTTGCTGATAATATATTGAAATCCTTTGAAAAATATGCAGCATTATTCAAATAGAAATGATTAGAACAGTTCTATATTACAGAAACTGATAGAACTTGCTATTGAGCTACATTTAACTAGGCACTATGTTTGGGTGTCAAATATCTTGATTTAGAAAGACCAGCTGTTCAAAGGTACAGAGCGTGACTGACTCATTTTTATCTTGTAAGTATTCATTATTTTATGTGTTCTAAATAAACGAGTATTTTTCATTATAGATTGTCTAAAATCCCCTGGTTTATTTACTAGATAAAAATGTGTATTCTTTTTTGTCTCTTGTTTTAGCCTTTTCTTTTCAATAATAGAAATTTACATGACCAGAAGAATAATTGATTTTAAATTTATGATGATTTTTTAAGAAACTAAGCCAGCAGAGAATGTAAAGTATCTCTCATAAATTTTCATACTCTGTATTTTGGGTATAGGAGACAAGGGTCATGTATGCTGAATTCTTCAATTTGGCCTGAAATTCAATATTAGTGGAGAATCTATTTATGGATGCTGATTTGAGATTAAAAGATGTATTATTCATATGTATTTTTCCATCATAATCTTTTCTAACCCTCAACAAGTGGGTAGATGTGGATAGAGCAAGTTGAATAATTCCATTTTAGACACATGTTGCCAAATTGGAAGCAGAAGAGCCAGTATTTAAAATAAAATTTCCAGGGTTTGTATTGTTTTCCATTCTCACAACTAGATTACTTTCAAGCTAGGGTTTAAAATTCAAACTACATCCAAATAAATACCAAATTTATCCAGATAGCACTTTTAAATATTAAATTGTTCTATATGTATCTCTGATGACATTAAATATTATGGTGTATGTTTTGTTTTTGCTTAGGTAAATATGCTGAAGATATATTTGGAGAATTATTCAATGAAGCACATAGTTTTTCCTTCAGAGTTAACTCATTACAAGAACGTGTGGACCGTTTATCTGTTAGTGTTACCCAACTTGACCCTAAAGAAGAAGAATGTAAGTTTATTTATAGTTTTCTTTATTGTATATATTTTAGGTTAGGTGAGATGAGCAGTATATTTAAGAACAATATTAAACACAAATTTATTGCAAATCTTTTTTTACCTGTGATTTTTGGGGAACTTGTATTAAGTCACTGACTTCTCTATACTGCCATAGGATGACCTGGTTTTTCTTTTCTACTCTTTTTTTTTTTTTAACCATTTTTTGTATATTTGATAGCTCTTAATTTTTGGACAGACTTTTTCTCCATTCCTTCTCTTCTTTTCTCCCTTATGACTTATTATCATGTACTTTTGTCTTAGAAATTAAAATTATTTGAAAATTACTTGTAATTCTTAGGTTCAATTTTACAAGAATGTGATTATTCCTTTCAATATGCTTCTGTGTACATATTGCTAAATTGCTAAAATTAGAGCAAGTTAGTTAAATGATCTATACTGGGTATAAAACCAAGGATACCAGGTTAAAACACACACACACACACACACACACACACACACATTACAAGCTAAAATAATGGTAGCTATTTTAGTGGTAAAACATTTCATGCCTTGGTTGAATACAAAAATGCTGATGTTCTCAAACACCTCTTTTTATTTTTCCAAAAAGAAATGGAGTCACTAAGAACATAATTTTCATATCTACCCTAGAGAATTATTTAACGTGAATTGCTTACAATCTTCTCTTCAAACTACTACTATGCTGAGTAATATTTTTAGAACAAATGCAAGTTATATGATAGATCTAAATTTCTACACTAAAAGCAATTAAAGATACTACTACAACAGAAAAAGAAAAAACTAGGTTGTAATGATAGATGTCTTAGTAATTGAACCAGCTTCTTTTGTCATAATATAATTCCTAATTGAGAGAAACAGATACCATGCTAAATATTTATGCTCACAAAGATATAAACTCATAGTAGTTCAAAACTCAACTCTCACAAATGGATAGATCAATGAGACAAAAAATAAAGACACTAGACCCCTAAATAAAGACACAGAACTCATGGACTTAACAGACATCTATAGGACACTGCACCCAAAAAAATCCGAGTACACATTTTTCTCAAGTGCACATGGATCATTCTCCAGAATCGATCATATACTGGGCCACAAGACAAACATCAACAGATACATGAAGATCAAAATCATTCCAACTATCTTCTCTGGTCATAAAGGCATCAAACTAGAAATAAATCATGAAAAGAAAACAAGGAACCCTCTCACTTCATGGAGATTGAAATTCACACTACTGGAAGACCACTGGACTAATGAGGAGATCAAAGAAGAAATTAAAAAATACTTGGAGTTGGGCCTCCCCGGTGGCGCAGCGGTTGAGCGCTGGGTTGCGAAGCTGCCCACAACCTCTGCAGTGCCGGTTCGATCCCCGGCTGCTCCCCGGCCACCAGAGGATCCCACATGGTGCGCAGACCTCTCTTGCCGCCCGCTGCTCCCCTCAGCAGTGTATTTCGTCAGTCTGCCTGCTCTGCTCTCCCCTCTGGCTCTGGTGAATTCTCTCACCCTCCCGTGCTTCTGACTGTACCCAGTGCTTGTATAAATAAATAAAAAATAAATCTTTAAAAAAAAAAAAAATACTTGGAGTTGAATGACCAAGAGGACACCACTTTCCAGAATGTATGGGATGCAGCAAAAGCAGTAATAAGAGGAAAATATATAGCAATACAGGCTCACATCAAGAAACAAGAAAGAACTCAAAGAAACAACCTAATCCCACATCTCAAAGAGCTAGCAAAAAAACAAAAAATAAACCTTAAAGCCAATAGAAGAAAGGAAATAATAAAAATCAAAGCAGGAATAAATGAAATAGAAATTTAAAAAAATAATCCAAAAGATCAATGAAACCAAAAGTTGGTTCTTCGAAAAAAATAAAAGAGGCAAACCTCTAGCCAGACTCACAGAGAAAGAAAAAACAGGAGAAAACACATATAAATAGGATTATAAATGAAAGAGGAGAAATCACAACAGACTCAGTTGAAATCAAAAGAAATCAGAGATTACTATGAACACTTATATGCAAACAAATTCAACCACCTAGAAGAGATGGACAAATTCCTAGACCGATATAATTATCCAAAGCTGAACAAAAAAGAAATAGAACACCTAAACAGACAAATTATAAGCAGCGAAATTGAGGCAGTAATCAAAGTACTCCCCAAAAACAAAAGCCCAGGCCCAGACAGCTTCACAAATGAATTCCATCAAATGTTCAGCAGTGAATTAGTGCCTATCCTATACAAACTCTTTCAAAAAATTGAAAAAGAAGGAATGCTACCAAATACATTCTACAAAGCCAACATTACACTAATACCAAAACCAAAAAAAGACAGCACAAAAAAAGAAAATTACAGGCGAATCCCCCTAATGAACACTGATGTAAAATCCTTGCCAACAGAATCCAACAATGCATCAAAGGGATAATACACCACGATCAAGTGGGATTCATCCCAGGGACACACGGATGGTTCAACATACAAAAATCGATCAGTGTAATCAAACACATCAACAAAAAGAAAAATAAAAACCATATGATCATATCAATAGATACTGAGAAAGCATTCAACAAAGTCTAGTATCCATTTATTTATTTATTTATTTATTTTTAAGAGATTTATTTATTTATTTATACAAGCACTGGGTACAGTCAGAAGCGCGGGAAGGGGAGAGAATTCACCAGAGCCAGAGCAAGGAACAGAACAGGCAAACTGATGAAATACACTGCTGAGGGGAGCAGCGGGCATGGCAGGAGATGTCTGCGCACCATGTGGGACCCTCACCCGGTGGCTGGGGATCGAACCGGCGCTGCAGAGGCTGCGGGCAGCTTCACAACCCAGCGCTCAACTGCTGCACCACCAGGAAGGCCCCCAGAATCCATTTATGATGAAGGCCCTTGAAATTCTAGGGATAGAAGGAACATAACTTAACATGATAAAAGCCATATATGACAAACCCACCGCCAATATTATTCTCAATGGCAAAAAGCTGACGGCCTTTCCTTTAAGATCAGGAACAAGACAAGGATGTCCTCTCTCACCATTGCTCTTCAGTATAATACTGGAGGTCCTAGCCAGGGCAATGAGACAAGAGAAAGACATGCAAGGAATCCAGATAGGGAAAGAAGAAGTAAAACTATCGCTATTTGCAGACAGTATGATAATATAAATAGAGAACCCTAAAAACTCCACAGAAAAACTACTCAAAATAATCAACCAGTTCAGTAAAGTAGCAGGATACAAAATTAACACATAAAAATCAGTAGCCTTCCTATATACAAACAGTCTGAAGAAGAAGAAATCAAGAAAACCACCCCTTTTATAATTAAAACAAAAAAAATCAAACACTTGGGAATAAACCTAACAAAAGAGGTGAAAGACCTACACAAGGAAAATTATAAAACACTGTTTAAAAGAAATAAAAGAAGACACAAAGAAATGGAAAGACATTCCCTGCTCATGGATTGGAAGAACTAACATTATTAAACTGTCCATCCTACCAAAAGCAATATACAGATTCAATGCTACTCCAATAAAAATCTCAATGACATTCTTCAAAGAAATAGAACAAATACTGATGAAATTCATATGGAACCACAAAAAACCACGACTAGCCAAAGCCCTACTGATGAAAACAAAGGAGAAAGGAGGTATCACGCTTCCAAACCTCAAGCTATATGACAAAGCCATCATAATAATTAAAACAGTTTGGTACTGAAACAGAAACAGACACACAGACCAATGGAGCCAAATAGAGAGCCCAGAAATAAAACCACACTTATATGGACAACTGATCTTTGACAAAGGAGCAAAGAATGTGCAATGGAACACGGGCAGTTTGTTCAATAAATGGTGCTGGGAAAACTGGACCACTACCTTTCACCATGCATAAAAATAAATTCAAAATGCTATAAACATAGGGGTGCAGATGCTCTTTGGAATTGATGTTTCTGTGTCCTTTGGGTAAATGCCTAGAAGTGGAATTGCTGGATCATATGGAAGCTCTATCTTTAGTAGGTCAAGAAGTCTCCACACAGCTCTCCATCGTTGTTGGACCAGTTTGCACTCCCACCAACAGTGCAGAAGAGTTCCTTTTTCTCCACACCCTCGCCAACATTTGTTGTTGCTAGTTTTTTTATGTGCCATTCTCACTGGTATGAGATGGTATCTCATTGTAGTTTTGATTTGCATTTCCCTGATTACAAGTGATGTTGAACATTTTTTCATATGCCTGTTGGCCATTTGCATTTCCTCTTCAGAGAAGTTTCTTTTTAGCTCTTCTGCCCATTTTTTGACTGGATTATTTTCTTTGTTTTTGTTGAGTCTCATCAGCTCAATTTACAATAGCTAAGCTTTGGAAACAACCCAAATGCCCAAAAATAGACGACTGGATCAAGAAGATGTGGTACATATACACCATGGAGTATTACTCAGCATTCAAAAAAGATAAACACATGCAATTTGCAGCAACATGGATGGAGCTGGAAAGGATCTTGCTCAGTGAAATAAGCCAGAAAGAAAAAGAAAAATACCGGATGGTCTCACTCATAGCAGGAATCTAGAAAACTTAAATAAGGGACCAGGAAAAAGAATAACTATAAGAAAGAAAATATCAGGGCCTCCCCGGTGGCGCAGCAGTTGAGCGCTGGGTTGCAAAGCTGCCTGCAGCCTCTGCAGCGCCGGTTTGATCCCTGGCTTCTCCCCGGCCACCAGAAGAGGGTCCCACATGGTGCGCAGACCTCGCTTGCCGCCTGCTGCTCCCCTCAGCAGTGTACTTCGGTCCTTCTGCCTGCTCTGCTCCCTGCTCTGGCTCTGGTGAATTCTCTCACCCTCCCGTGCTTCTGACTGTACCCAGTGCTTGTATGTATAAATAAATAAATAAATAGATAAATAAATAAATAAATCTTTAAAAAAAAGAAAGAAAATATAAAAATCAACAACTATGAACCAGAGACATTCTATGAGGTGTGGAGGGCGGGGAAAGGAGGGTTTGGGGTTAAAATAAGGAGGTTGTAATTGTATGGGGAATATAAAAATAAAATTTAAATTAAAAAAAAGCTAAAAAATAAATTAATTAATAAATTCAAAATGGATAAAAGAACTGGACATAAGACCTGAAATCATAAAATATATAGAAGAAAATATAGGTAAAACATTACAAGACATGTATCGCAATAACATCTTTAAAGACTCATCACCCAAGGGCCTCCCCTGATGGCGCAGCAATTGAGCGCTGGGTTGCGAAGCTGCCCACAGCCTCTGCAGCGCGGGTTCGATCCCCAGCCCCCGACTAGGGTCCTACATGGCACGCAGACCTCTCCTGCCGCCCCCTGCTCCCCTCAGCAGTGTATTTCGTCACTCTACCTGTTCTGTTTCCCGCTCTGGCTCTGGTGAATCCTCTCACCCTCCCGCGCTTCTGACTGTACCCAGTGCTTGTATAAATAAATAAATAAATCTTTAAAAAAAAAAAAAAAGACTCATCACCCAAAGCAAAGAAAGTCAAGGCAAAGATAAACACCTGGGATTACATCAAATTGAAAAGCTTCTGCACAGCAAAAGAGACATTAACCAAAACAGATAGACACCCCACTGATTGGGAAAAAATCTTTGCACTCCAGTCAACTGATAAGGGACTGATCACAAAGATACACAAAGAACTCACATGACTCAACAAAAACAAAATAAACAATCTAGTTAAGAAATGGGCAGAAGAACTTAAAAGACATTTCTCCAAAGAGGAAATGCAAATGGTCAACAGGCATATGAAAAAATATTCAACATCCCTTATGATCAGAGAAATGCAAATTAAAACCACATTGAGATACCACCTTACACCAGTAAGAATGGCATATATCAAAAAAACAAACAACAACAAATGTTAGCAAGGATGTGGTGAAAAAGGAACTCTGCTGCATTGCTGCTGGGAGTGCAAACTGGTTCAACCACTGTGGAAAGCTGTCTGGAGGTTCCTCGGTCTACTAAAAATAGAGCTACCATATGGCCCAGCAATTCCACTACTAGGGGTCTACCCAAAGGACACAAATACACTTGATTCAAAAGAACACCTGTACCCCTATGTTTATTGCAGCACTATTTACAATAGGTAAAACCTGGAAACAACCCAAATGCCCAAAAATAGATGACTGGATCAAGAAGATGTGCTATATATACACAATGGAATATTACTCAGCAATCAAAAAAGATAAGCTCATGCTATTCACAGCAATGTGGATGGAGCTAGAAGGAATTATGCTCAGTGAAATAAGCCAGAAAGAAAAAGAAAAATTTTGGGTGGTTTCACTTACAGCAGGAATATAGAGGAACCAAATAATACATCAGGGGAAAAGAATAATAACAATATAAAACACAACACAACCAAACAAAAACAAACAGTCAATTATGAAGCAGAGACATCCTGTAGGGGAGGAGGAGGGAGAGGGATCAGAAGGAGGGAGGGAGGAGCACAGGGGACTGAGGTGATGGTGCACGGGTGCATTGGTGAAGGAAACTATGGGGACTACACCTGAGGGAGTGGGGGGAAGCAAATATTGTTTAAAAATGAACAATGATGTAAAAAAATAAAAAAAATTAATGATAAAAAAAATTAAAAAAGATATAAACTCATAGGCCTGAATGTTATTATATAGGTTTCAGGGGCAGGAAACTGAAACAGTGCTTTTTTTCTTTTAAAACAACTTTACTGAGGTACATACACCCTATCACTAACCCATTAAAAATTAAGTGGTTTTTAGTGTATGCACAGTTAGCACAACTATCCCATAATCAAGTGTAGAATATTTGTGTCACCCTGGAAAGAAACCCTATATCCATTAACAGTCACTCCCACCCCCTCCCCCTCATCCCTGCCCCAATTTCTGTCTCTATGAATTTGCCTGTTCTGAACACTTCATATGAATGTGTGGTCTTTTGTGACTGCTTCTTTCACTTAACATAATGTTTTCTGTATTGATTTCATTTTGTAGAATTGGTTTAATTTGTAGATTTAAAAACCAGTATTTAAGTGACTTACTGGTCATTTGAGGGTCTTCTTTAGAGAAACATCTCTATAGATTCTGTTACCATTTAATTTGGATGATTTTTCTTTTTATTGTTGAGTTCAAAGAATTCTGTTAAAATTCTGAATTCAGATCCCTTACCAGGTCTATGATTTGCAGATATTTTGTCTTTACTCTGTGGGTGGTTTTTCTTGGTGGTATTCTTTGCAGCACATTCATGTATTGCCAATACTTTCAAGTGTATCATTTATATACAAAATTTCTTTTCTATATAGCTTAAATATTTAAGTTTTAATATATACTATCTAATAAGACATAAATCCAGTTCTCGTATGTAATAGAAATAAAATTAACATTTAGTTTTAAAGTACTATTAAATTTCGACATATCTTACCATCCCATTAAAATTAAAAACAAAAATCCAGTTACCAGTAAATAACTTATGTTTTTGTGCTTAAAAATAGTGCTAATGTGCCAATGCTGTCAGAATTGTTTATCATTTCCTTTAAAATTATGTAGGGCATTTGGGAAGAATCAGAACCTAAAAATTGAACAACTTAATTAGAAATTGTTTGAAGGAAAGTTGGGTGGAAGGAATTTTAGTTTACTAAGATATTCATTTAGATTTTGAAACTCAGTGAGAGTGCAAGGAAAATAAAATGAATACTAAATTACACAACATTATGTTAATATTTTTGTTTTTTAAATAACCATTAAGTAGTAGGTAATGGTAAGAACTACTAATATAATTTAGAAAGTAAAGAAGTATATCACAGTGAGTTTTTAAATAAAAGAACTATACAATTATATTTAATAAAAGTATATTTACAAACATAGGGTACTGACTTTCTGTTTTATATATTATTTAAATTATATGATACCCTTACAGGTAACTGGAAGGAGCTTTGTAACTGTGGCCTATTAACAAATAAATCATAACAAATAAATAAAGAGTATTTGAAGATAGCAAAGTACTCATTACTTTCATGTTCTTTACATCCTTTACTAAGAAAATTTTGGGAGATTGAACACTAGATTTCATTCTAGATATGTACTTATTGATATTAAGTGGCATGGGGGAATAGCAAAAATTAATTCATTTTGATTGCAGAAAACTGACCACTTCTGACAGGAACCAGAGGAACACTATGTGGTGTTGTAGCAAAAGGACCAGACTCAAAGGCATCCAGATCTGGCTTTCCTGTTTTTTTCTCCACTGCTTATTAACGATTTTGCCTTGGGCCAGGCAGAATTTCCTAGCTTTAAGTTTTCTTATGTTTAGAAATGGAACAATAATTCTTAACTCAATAAAATTGTTATAAAGATTTAAAAAAATAAAGATTACTGAAAACATCTAACACATACCATATGTAGTCATTAAATATCTCATACTGCTCAAGTGATAGTAGGAAAAAGATTTTTTTCCTGCTCTGAATTTTATTTTGGTGTTGTTAGTCATGCAGTAGTGAGATGTGGAAATGCAGTCATGGCATGGCCATTGCATATCCAGTCACCTATTGCAAAGGTCTAATGTTGCTTATTTGGGGTAAGTTTTACTTATGAGGATGAGAGAGTAAGGGAGAGGAAAAAGTAGTTTAAGAATTGTTATGATTGTTTGTACTAACCTGGCTCTGTTACAAAGCATTTACCTGATACTTAGAGTCATATTAAATATATAAGAAATCACCTGATTTTTTAATATCAGAAAAATCACTCTAAGAGTTAAGAATGTAGTATTTTGGTACATCTCTTATTTTAACATGCTACACAGTCCAAAAGAAAATGAATAAGTAATTTTAAATAATGTGATAGGTTGTTACATTAATATGTTACATATTAATACATTAATATAAATTATTAATTATTAATTTAATTTTAATAAGATAAAGATATTAATATAAGATAGAGATATTATATATTACTAGAGATATTAATATATAAGATAGTCTGTATTTTCAAGGGCTTATTGTTAAGTAGAGAGCCTTATAGTACAAGATAAAAGGTAAATAAAATAGACAGTAAGATAGATTGCCCAGTACTTATTTTCTTTACAGTAAAGTTTGTCTTAATTTTATAGTATATGTATAATATTTATAGTCTAATGAGCATGCAGGTGAACAATATGTTTAGCCTAGAATGCCACTAATAACTAGGCAATTCCTGAAGTATTGTTAGTATATGCTAAATAAAAATAATAAAAGGAGATGGAAAATTATAGAAAAAAGAGAATGTAAGTTGATGGGGGCCAAAGATGGCAGGAGGTCTGTATGATAGAAAATGTAGATATGCTTCATTCAGGTGTCACTTTAAAGCCTTCTGAACCTTAGAAAGCAAAGGTTGCATTTATACTCATCTAATTGGGAAAATTAGGCGCAAATTATGTGGGATGTGACATTAGAGCATTCAGAATACAACTTCTGATTCACAAGTCACAACCTCCTGAGCTATGCTGACTTTTAAACAAATGCAGTTTATGAGTTTGTCCTTATGTTAAATCATCTTAGTAAAATAAAACAAAATGCGTTCTTGATTTTTCTTTTAGTGTCTTTGCAAGATATAACGATGAGAAAAGCTTTCCGAAGTTCTACAATTCAAGATCAGCAGCTTTTCGACCGCAAGACTTTGCCTATTCCATTACAAGAGACATACGATGTTTGTGAACAGCCTCCGCCTCTCAATATACTCACTCCTTATAGGTCAGAAGGCTAATAAATAAGAATGCCAGTTATTTAACACAACTTCAAGTTCAAATAGGTGGCAGTATACCATTAAATGCTGAATTCCTAAACAGTCTTTATTTTATTTGGCTTCTGATTGATGCAATGAATCCTTCATATCCATGACTTTAGAAACTTATTTATTCATTAAATAAATTTCCAGGGTTCTAGCATACGAAAGACAGGATTTATTCTAGGGAGTTGTTTTAATGAGTGTTATTAAGAAAAGCCAGTGGCAATCTTATTAATAGGAGGGGACAAGGAGTTGTTGTCTCTTAACTTCTAGACAGATGGAAAACAAAGAATAAAGAGCTCAAAATTCTACCATACTAAAAAACCAAATGTTTTTGCTTGTTCCTGTCTACTTTTGACCTATATATGTTAAATTTTTGCATAAGTATATAGTATCTATTAAAAATAAATTTATTCAAGGCTTTTTGAACAAGTAAAATTGGATTTATTCAAGCCTTCTTTGGAATCCTCTCACATGATTAGTTAAATGGTTAACTTAAGATGTATAACACATGTCCTGATTAAAATGATATTCATATAGCTACTTGAAACTGTCAGTATTCAAGCCTTCACTATAACTGTTACTAGTTGAATGACTATTAAGTAATATATTTTTGTATTGAGTAAAATAATAAGTAAATTTAGTATTGACACAAGCCCTGTACAGTTTTTCTGTTCCAAATTATATTACTATCCTTTCCGGCTTTTCTCTTTGGCAGAACCATTTGTAATTTCTCAAAGGACTTTCAGAAAGCTTGGCATTTAGTTGAAGTTAGGAATGAAAATTGTCCAGCCATATTTTAAATTATTAGCGCCAACTCTGAAAAACATCTTCATTTTCCATTTTACTGAGTTTCCTTTCTGATTGTCAGAAATTCTCTGTTGGTGCAGAATTCTAATTTATTTTGCCAGTGTTTTACACAAAAATTCTGTATTTTGCTAATGTAAAAAAAGAAACAAGTTAGTGATTTCATTCTAGTCGTCTAAGGCTTACCAGTGAATATTTTAATCTATTTTACATTTCAGAGATGATGGTAAAGAAGGTTTGAAGTTTTATACCAATCCTTCATATTTCTTTGATCTGTGGAAAGAAAAAATGTTGCAAGATACAGAGGATAAGAGAAAGGAAAAGAGGAAGCAGAAGGTATTGCAAGAGATTTAAAAAAACTGAAACTTTCATGTTTTTATGTTTTATTTCATATGTGAAATTTTATTAACCTTGTACTTCATTGGTTTATTGGGGGATTCATAAGTGAAATACTGAAGTCTTTATAACTACATGGAATGATTAAAGGCTAATGGGGGCCAGATGAATAATTAGATTGTTATAAATAGTGTGATAAGTTCCATAACAGAAGTAGGCATGGAAGATTTGGGTAACACAAAATAGCATATGGTGACAACAAAGCATATGGTGAATCTTGAAGAACAAATAGGAACTAAGTGGTCAGGGAAGGGAAGGCATTCTGGTAAGAAGAAACAAAGGAATATTGTGCAGATATTGTAAAGTAGATTAAGCTAATATGTTCTTACCACAGAGCATATCCTAAGTGTATTAGAAAGGTTATTATATTCCCACTGAATCCCTGGCATCTGTCTGCTCTGTTGTCGTTTCTACTTTATAATAAAATGTACTTGGTTCTGCCTTTTTTCCATGTTAATAATAACTGGAGATACAGAAGGAGGAAACAAAAATAGATTTTGACAGAGTTATGAAGGAGGCAGTCTGTCTTCATCATTCCTCTGTTTCTCCTCTACTTTTCTCTCTATGCCCCATAAGTCCTTCGTGTTACAATCTTCTGCACTAGACACAATTCCAGTATTCTAGCCAGAGTTTTGCAAATTGGTGACTGGGAGCCCAGATTTTGCCTGCAAGCAGTGTTTTGTTTGACAAACACAGTGGTTTTAAAGTTTCTGAACCAGAATGCCTTAAATGGACTTGATTGGCAGTTGACAGCTGTTCTCATCTTACACCTACTCCTACTCCAGATCTTTCTATGCTTTCTCCCACAATTTGAATTACTTTTTGTCTTATTTTTCAAATACTCTGCTTTCTGTTGAATGGCATGGTTATGAGTTAATTAGATAATTAGATTTTTCTAATGTATTGACTAGTCACTTCCCAGATAACATAACATTAGTGAATTTCCAGGTTTTGGCTAGAGGTAGACATTGCCATTAATGGTAGAAATTTTTCTCATTATAACAAAAACTAGTAGATGTGAGAGCGAAGTTGGTGAATCTTTTTTTCATCTTGAAAGGTCTTTATGACTTCAAATTATAGTCCCTACCTACGCATGCTATTTTTATCTGCTGCCTCAATTTCAAGTAGAGGTTAAAGAAACATGAGAAACTGGGATTACAAGCAGACTAGGAAAATTTATGAATGTACAAATAAACTGTTATTTTTAGAATAACCTTGTCTTTTTCAATATCGATGTTAGAATTTTATTTTGATTGTTACAACCTTTTTTTAAAAAGCTTAGCATTTCAGCATTTGGCTTTGTTTCAATACATCTGTTATAGCAGAAAAATCTAGATCGTCCTCATGAACCAGAAAAAGTTCCAAGAGCACCTCATGACAGGCGGAGAGAATGGCAGAAGCTGGCCCAAGGTCCAGAGCTGGCTGAAGATGATGCTAATCTCTTACATAAGCATATTGAAGTTGCTAATGGCCCAGCCTCTCATTTTGAAACAAGGTTTCGTTTCTTTTTTATTTTATTTTAAATAATGATAACACACTGGCATTATTTTTAATTAATCTGTATCTCTAATCTAAGTTCTGGCCTAACTACTTAGCTTTGTCAGTTCTGAACTATGGAACTTACAGACTGTTAAACATATAAAGATGATTTCGATATCCTGGCCACTATGAGGGTTGTTTTCATACCTGAACTTTAGTTTTGGTATCTGCAGAAAGATGTGGTTGGAGTAGATGACCTTCAGAGTTGTTTTGGCTTTCATGAAGTCTCAACTCCCTCTCAATATTTCAGGTAGAGTCTGTTAGGATTTCATAATAGTGGAAATAGGGTCTAGAATCTTTCTGAAGTATTATTGAGTCATTAAATATAGAATTGGGAAGGGTTATATTTTGTTCCTTTATTCTTTTGCCTGACTTCCTCTCTATAACACATCTTCCACCTCATAGATATAAGGATTTTCAAACAAAACATTCATTCCCTTTAGCAGAAATATAGAATATGTCTGTTTCTTTTCTTAATAGCTAGGACCCCATCTAAGTAGCCAGCTACCCTAACAAACATTTTACTAACATTTCTCTATGAAAAAATTTGCATATATTGATTGATAATGGTGTATGATATTATATAACTAGAATAATTACTAACTTTTGAATTGAAAAGAATGGTGGTTTGAATACTATATATAAACTATTTGGCCTTAATTGTGAAATATCTTAGACTATTTTAGGAATAATATACTATTTATATGCATTATTAAATAAAATACACTACTTATATGTTACTAAGCTATTTTTTAAGCACCCTAGCACATTTCGGAACCCAAAAGAGAAAATAGGATCAGCCATTTCTGTTGTACTAGTATCATGAAGGCCTGCCTCCCTGGGTGCAAGACTTGTAGAAGTCTTTCAGGGTTAGGAGAGCAGCAATTCTCTGGTAGAAAATTCTAGTTTTCAACGTCTACTTTTTTGTCACTGACATCTTATTATAAAGAAAAATATGACACAGAGGCAAGTAGCTTTGAACACAATTTGTTAAAAGTTAATTATTTTCTTGTTGTAAAGAGTATATATGTAAGATTTTTTTCATCCTTGGAATTGAATTAGTATTATAAAAAGTAAAATAACTGAATGTCATCATAATAAGCTAGAATCGGCAGGGAAGATTGCAGTATAAGTATTCTTTGCTTTAAAAGTAAGATTTCTGAAAGAAGTTTCTTAGAAGTGGTTAAAATATTGGCATTCAAGGGTTAATAAACCTTAAATATCTCACTTTAGACACTTTACTCCATTACAGTTTAAGAAAAGGACACTGATACTGTTTGTTTATTTTAGACCTCAGACATATGTGGATCATATGGATGGATCTTACTCACTTTCTGCCTTGCCATTTAGTCAAATGAGTGAACTTCTGACTAGAGCTGAGGAGAGGGTCTTAGTTAGACCGCATGAGCCACCTCCACCTCCACCAATGCATGGAGCCGGAGATGCAAAACCCATACCCACCTGTATCAGGTATGTTGGGACTAGCACAAGATGTTTATCACAGGGGTTGGTGACTTTTTTTTTAAGGACTAGATAGTAAATATTTTAGGCTTTGTGGACTTATGATTTCTGGTATAGCTATCTACTCAGCTTTGCCATTGTTGCATGAAAGCAGCCTAAGAGTATGCATAAAGAAGAGGCTCTGTTTATGTTTCAACAAAACTATTTATAAAAACATGTAGCAGGTCAGATTTAGCCTGTGTAGTATAATTTGCCTGCCTCTAATAAGAGGTGGCACATTCTCTGGGGAAAAAAATTGTCTAACGAGGATTTATTTTAAATATTAAAAGTGTGTTTCATTTTATTTTAGCTTTGTTATCAAATACATGGTGGTATTAATAAAAATTAAGGATTTTTGGAATGTGGCAAGGGATTAAGAAAAGGGAACATTTCTTAGTTACAAATGCTAATTTTTTTTGGGGGGAATACTTTAAGAATTTGAGAATAGGCATAGTTTTCAGTAAAGCTATTATGAAGTTTAATTTTATCAATTATCGAAATTATAGTTTATAAGAGAAATAGAGATCAGCTTTATAATTTTCAATTTAAAAAATCAGCCTTTAGCATTGACTCATTTGATGTTCCATCCTCAGGAAGAAAGGGTGAAGGCCATAAAGTTTCTTTTGTGGTTTGTAATTAGTTGTCATTGATTAAACTGAATGACATTGATGGGTGTTAAAAGCTTCAGTATAAATAACAGCATTGTATTGATCACAGGCATTGCTATAGATACTGTAATATGATAAATGTAGAGTCATTACAAAGACTTATAGCACAGTAAAAAATTGAGCCTTTTATTTACCAAAGTAAGCATAAAATGCTTTGAGTAGATATAAAAGTTGCATGAGAGGAGACCACTTAGAATATTACAAACTAAAATACCAAACTATTAATTTTCTTGGTGGTATACTTTCCGTTCATTTCATTCTAAATACTGCTAAGGAATTGCTCATTTCTATAGGAACCTATTAAATGTACCTACCTTGAAGTGTTGTCATTTATATTTTGTATAATTAGTTTTATTCTCTTCTAATAATCTGTTAGCATCTCTTTATCATTGCAGTTCTGCTACAGGTTTGATAGAAAACCGCCCTCAGTCACCAGCTACAGGCAGGACACCTGTGTTTGTGAGCCCTACCCCCCACCTCCTCCGCCACCTCTTCCATCTGCCTTATCAACTTCTTCATTAAGAGCTTCAATGACTTCAACTCCTCCCCCACCAGTACCTCCCCCACCTCCACCTCCAACCACTGCTTTGCAAGCTCCAGCAGTACCACCACCTCCAGCTCCTCTTCAGATTGCCCCTGGAGTTCTCCACCCAGCTCCTCCTCCAATTGCTCCTCCTCTAGTGCAGCCCTCTCCACCGGTAGCTAGAGCTGCCCCAGTATGTGAGACTGTACCAGTGCATCCACTTCCACAAGGTGAAGTCCAGGGGCTGCCTCCACCCCCACCTCCGCCTCCTTTGCCTCCACCTGGCATTCGACCATCATCACCTGTCACAGTTGCGGCTCTTGCTCATCCTCCCTCTGGGCTACATCCAACTCCATCTGCTGCCCCAGGTCCCCATGTTCCATTAATGCCTCCATCTCCTCCATCACAAGTTATACCTGCTTCTGAGCCAAAGCGTCATCCATCAACCCTACCTGTGATCAGTGACGCCAGGAGTGTACTTCTGGAAGCAATACGAAAAGGTAATTTTCTCAGGACCATTAAAACATTGCTATGGTAGCCTTAGAAACTTTTGAAATGTTTGCGACAATAATGTTTTCTTCATTTATAAATTTTTAGGTGATCATGTTTTTGTAAAAATGTTCCTTGGAAAGTAAAGCTATGTTCAACTTATATTTTAAGTCATTTTCAGGAAAATATGTCACAGAGCCATTTTATTTTCATACTAAGGAATATTAAAATGCTTATTGAAGTCATGAACTCTCAGCCTTAAATGTTACAGAAAATTTAGTTGAAACCCTTCATGTTATGTTTAGTATCTGTATTAAATCCTTTAAAAATGGTATTTTCTTCAGTTAGTTGTTCATTTGGTGTATCTGTGATAGTTGCTGTACCAAAAACCTATAAAGGGTTAAGATTTCCCCCTTAGTAAAAAAGTAAAGAGCTGTCATATTCATTTATTCAGCCAACATTGCCTACGTACCTGCTATATGGCACTACAGCACAGGATGAATAATAGTGCCTTTCTTTCAAGTATTGGAGAGAATAAAGCCACAGAAAATACAGTCAACATAGTTTAATTTACTTGGCCATAGAGGTAACATAAGAAATGTATCACCTGCACTTTTTAAGGTGTGGTAAGTAGGGGTGTAGGGCCAGGACTGGCCAAAGTACAGGTTTTCTATGATCCAGCAGACCGGGTAAGGGAGGAGTCAGAGTCCTCAGTGGCTTTTGCAGGTTTTTTATTGGGGTTTACCAGGTACACGGCAGGAAGGGGCGCTGGGGGATTGGGAGGCTGGCAGTCCTCCCAGCCCCCAGCAAGTCTTCACTCTGGGCTCTCCGGCCTTCTCTCACATTCTCTCTGTTCTTCTCATGGCTCTGCTTCCCTCTGGGCTTCCCTTTTGGCTTCTGTGGCGTCCCCGTGATGCCGCCCTTAAAAGCCCAGTGTCAGCCCAGGTGAATCCCATCTACATATGCCCACACCCTACTCCAGGTGCCCGCCATCAGGCATGCATTCAGGACCGCAAGGATCCATCATCTATCCTGATGGCGAGAGAGCAGAAAAGCCTGACCTTTTTTCCTTACCTTACAACGGGGAAGCACAATAGACCACAGTGCCTAAATAAATTGTAGCTATACACGGGGATATCCGTAAGTTTCACTAACAAATATCAGACAGAGATGATAACATTGTGAAAGGATTAATGTCTCTCATTGTGATTCCTTCAAGTTCTTTTTAATAGATACCACTTTTTTTTTGTATTTTTCTAATGTGTATTTAATTTTATTTCAGAAAGGTTCATAATATCTAGTATTTTGGTTTGCAATGAATGTGTTTGTTTGGGTTTACTATATCAGGTATTCAGCTACGCAAAGTAGAAGAGCAGCGTGAACAGGAAGCTAAACATGAACGTATTGAAAATGATGTGGCCACCATCCTGTCTCGCCGTATTGCTGTGGAATATAGTGATTCAGAAGATGATTCCGAATTTGATGAAGTAGATTGGTTGGAGTAAGAAAAATGCATTGATAAATATTACAAAACTGAATGCAAATGTCCTTTGTGGTGCTTGTTCTTTGAAAATGTTTGGTCATTCCAGTGTTTTGCTTTCTTTTCTGTATGATAATAACCCTTTTCCTCCATAATTTTTGATTTCTAAGAAAGATATTAGCATACATTTCAAACTAAATGTTTTACAGTGGCTTATCTTTTTTATTTTTCCCTGAAAAGAAATAATTTGGTCAAATAAACCACTAAGTATTAAGCATGGACAGCTGTTGTTAGTGTAGCAGATTCATTTTTTGATATATCTTAATTGTGCACTTTGTGAATTTTAATTTAAAGAATCCAACTGAGATTGAAATTTTGAGGGCAGCTGTATCTATTAATGAGCCTTATTCCATTTCTTGATGTTTTAAAAGAAGAAACACTGCCTTGATTATATGAATACATTCAGAAAGTACATTTAGCTTGTAGTATTGAATTCTCTTATAAGGAATGCTTGAATTTTTTTTTCATTATTTTATGGTTTTTAAATACTTGCCTTATTTGAATGTTTAGCAGTACTCCCTTCCCACTTATATATTGTGTGGTATGATTTTGCTTGCCTATACGAGTTAGAAAATTTTCCATGTGAAATACTCTGACATAAACATACATGTAACTTACATAACTGTTAAGAGTAACAGTCTGATTTAATAAATGGTTCATTTTAAAGGTTCATGGGTGTTGTTCTTTGAGTAAAACTATTTCTGATATTTTATTAAATAATATGAAGTAGGCTCTAAATACAGTGACAGTAAAATGTTTACTGTCAAAATTTTTAAAATTGTTTAAGCTGTGCAATTTCCTCTTAATGGTTCAGACTGTTACTATGGATGGTATAAGGTAGCCAGTATATCATTTTTTCCCTAAAGTCACAAAATCAGTATTTTTCAGTTCTTTAAACTTTAAATTAAAATCTCAATTTGCAGTACTTTCACATACCTTGACTTCAGTTTAACAGCATTCTTGAAACTGTCTTCTGCAATGATACAATGAGTTGTTAATGTTTACACAGTGCACAGATTTGGGGGTAGAAGGGAAGTAACATTAATATTAGATTGCTGAATGTGAAGAAAAGACTAAACGATGTTTTGGAAGTTTGTAAAAATAACTGCAGTGTTCATCTTTGACTTTTTCTACCCCATTTGCAATGTAATTTCGTCCTCTTCCCATAAAAAAGATGAGTTCTAGTCCCACCTCCTTGAGCCTTGCCTGTCTCTGAGGCTTATTTTGCCCAATAGCACATGGCAAACAGTAACCTCAAGCTAACTTGCTAGCTTGAAATCTCATGCACAGAGCTATCCTAAGTGAGGCTGTCTTAGAACGGTCAAGCACAAGTTTACCAGCTAGTGACGATAAGTAGATGAGCAAGCCTTGCTGCGATTAGGCCAGCCCAGAAGAACTGTTCAGCTGATCTTTGAATTCTTGAGCAAAAAATAAATGTTTATTGTCTTACATCTAAGTTTTGAGATGGATTATTTCACACAGCATTGTAACTGTGTGAGGTCACTTTTAATTAGATAATTCAGGAATTATTTAGGTACATAACTAATGCCCTGTACTCTCTGTAGAATAAGGATGATGGACTAAATCTGTTGTACTAACAATACAGTTTGGACATAAGAAGCATTTCCTAATGGCTCCAATAAACAAAGTATCTCCTTTGTGCTTTTGGGTAACTTTGCTTTGAACAAGAGATTCAATATCTCTTTGAGGTTTCTTTCTGTACTGTCATACAGAAATGTATAGGTTTGCATTTAACTCAAGAAAATAAGACACGGTTTAAATATTATCTTTCTTTGTGTGCTTATGGTCAAAAGGCAGTAGCTAACTTACAGTTTTTATGAAGTTCAATTGTGGCCAGATAACCGAAATATAATGGTACTGGTATTGAACTGGTATATTAAGGGTAACATAAAGGGTTGAAGATTTTTTAATAATAGAAGTGGATTGGTTGTAAAACTGGTAGTGTATATCTTAAATAGTTTATAATAGATTTTTCTGGTTTTTTCACATCATTTCTAGACTACAATTGTCCACAGACTACAGACACCATATATATTATATGTGTATGTATATATAGACACTATATATATATATAAAGTCTATTTTAAAATCAAAATACCCTTTCAGTCTACATGTACAACTTAACTAGCTGACAGAATTTTGGAACAAATCATTCAGAGATCAATTTTCATTCCCTCAGAAGAATAAAAGTCTTACTGAGTTATGGTACTATTCCACAAAGTCATGCATAAGCATAGAGTCAGGAAAAATGAATTGTATATCATGAATAAATGATTAGCTTCCATTGTTTGGTTGAAGTTACTATTTATCTCCATGTTACCAAATCCAGTGAGCACTTTTTAGACCTTAATTCATGTAATCTTTGTTCTAAGTATGTTATACTTCCTTAATGGTTCCCTCTGGGTTTTTTGTTTTTGTTTTTGTTTTTGTTTTTTTTGACTCTGTTCTTCTGCCCAATGATGGTACAGAGGAAGGAGAACAAAATACTGAGCCACAGTAGAGTTTGTGATGAAATTCTGTTGCTATAGAGGGAAAAAGGAGTATTTTGGTAACTTTTCCTAAAAAAGATAGTTATAAGCTGTGGAATTATAAGGCATTTTCAGCTATAACCACTACTTTTGATAACTTAGTAGATAAGATGCCTTCTGAAGCATTTTCATTTTATAAATATTTACTAAAAGATGACAGTGTTAACTTGAGTAAATTTTGAAATACTTCCCTTTCCACTTTGAAGAAGGCTTACCCTTTCTTCAACAACATATCACATCCATATTTTTATGAAGTTTTCTTAGATATCACAATGGAGTTCATATTCCTTTTTAATTCCTCTAATTCTTTTATTAACTTTTTTCTCAAGTTATACAAAATGGCATCACATTTTTTTTAGCTACTCAAATTTGCCAAACACAGTAGGGACCTTGTCTTAAGTGGGCCACTCACAATATATCTTGTAGACAAGTTCAGAAACACCCCCTTTTTTGATCTGTCTTCCAGAACTTTTAAAATTGTATCTTCCTAGACACTCCTGCTTAAAACAATTTACCCCCAGTTGACCTAAAATTAGTCCTAAATTCATCAAAACTGTGTGTGGGTATGTGTGTTATTTAAGAAATAGCAAGCATAGGATTGACTCTTCTGGACAGAAGTTGAAAGTTACCAATTTATCTGAAATCATTTCTTAAGGCACTGAGCAAAATTGACCAAGTGTTTTAATTTAGTGGACATGCTCATTAATTACTTCAAAATGTAGCTTTAACTTTGCCGTTGTACTACTGTGTATTTTCCCTTTTTTACTCTACTACATTTATCTTGATTCCAGTCTTTCTGAAAGCTACCTCCCTAAACTGAAACAAGCATAAAGTAAATTATTTAAAGCTCCTGAATAGGTCAAGAAATTGCTTTAGATGAGACTCTGCATCACGATTCACGATCTCTGCATCATCTACTTAATTAAAAATACAAATCAACCAATGCAAGATATTAATGATGCAATATTGGAATTTAAGATGACTATGCATACTATATTATGATATTTCCAAGTTGTGTCAAATAAGTGTAATTAATAGAAATCATCTTACTGAAGCCAAACAGAATGCATAGGCTCCTTATTATACAAAGAATGTCTTTTCCTCCTTTTAGACACTGCTATACTAAGAACAAATTTATGTTCTCCATGACTAGGCTGTAGAATACATCAGTAATCTCTGTTGCTTTTCAAGCCTGACAACCAGGCACTGAATAAAGAATGAATACCAGCCTTGAATGAACATTTCAGACACTTTTTTTTTTACAGACCTAGTTATCAATACCTTTTTCTCATTATTGTAAGGCCAGCTGCTCTGACTTTAAGAAAAAAAAAAATTAAACACAACTGAGCATGTATTGAAGTCATCTTCTCAGACTATTAGTTTATCCTTTTTCCTGCAATAAAGAAATTTGTTTAGTGGTAATGATTTTGAATATTTTACAGTTTATAAATTTTTATTTATCCATCCTGCCTTTAGGCTATCCTCTTCAATACTATGCTTTTGCTAAAGGACATTAATGTTTTCCAAGAGTAATAAAATTTCCTATCCACTTTTTTGGCCTGAAAATAACATAAAAGATACAGGAACCATCAAGTCACAATATATCTTCTATTTTAAAGTGTATATATTTCATCTTACCCATGAAAACCATGAAATGTACTTCTAACTTTAGAGAAAATCAATAGGAACCAGATAAATCTAACTTCCAGATAAAGGAGCATATCACCTATTATTAATAGTTTGTATTTTTAAAAATTTCTTCTTGATATTATTTTTCTTTTCATTTATTCATTCAACAAAAACTTTTTATGCTTGCAGAATTACTCTGCTGGGTTTTGGAACTGTGACAGTGAATAGACAGAGCCCTGCTTTCTGAGCATACAGATAAATTAACAAAGAACAATGAATGTTATGTTAGGGAAGCACATAGCACAGAGGCAAGACCTAGTCTGGGAAGTCAGGAAAGACCTCCAAAAGGAAATGGCATTTAAAGTTTGAGGTGGAGCTAGACAGACAAATGTTGAAGTGTGGGTGGATAGTCTCCCATCCGCATTTATAGGTAGGTGAAAACTGGAAATGCATGATGAAAGCACCAAGGAATAGAGGAAGTAGACATCAATTAAGCAAGCAGGTGCAAATCATAAGAGGGCTTTAGAACCATATTAAGGAATTTTACTTCACAGGCAATAAAGTTGAAGTGACATAATAATGCTTTGAAAAGATAGTTGCTGGCTGCAAAGTGGTACGTGAAAGAAAGCAAAAAACTTGGGGGTCAACAGACTACTATAGTAGATGGCAGATAATAATTAGAGATGATGGGTATAGAGGAGATAGCTATCGAAAAAAGAGATTTAGAATGTGGAATACTCTGAATTTGGGTGAATTGACTTGTTTTCTGAGTCCTGGCTTATTGATATAAAGACCTTTAAAGAAGGAGCACGTTTGAGGAGAAGGATGAGATAGTTTGGGACCTAAGACAGGGAAGGATGGATCAGTGGTGTGTCACAGGGAGGAATTAATTTTATATTTGTGAGTGGAGATCTCTTCTGCAGGGAAGAGAAAAGCATGGATGTGTAACCAGTTAGATCTGAATGTGTGGTGCCAAAAATGTGAGGACTTTTCCTTCTTATGACATCTGTTTCCTCTTTGAAGTAAATGATAATGCTGCATGTGGGATGATCGGGGAGCAGGAGGAGTGTCAATAATTTCAAGAAAAGAGAATATTTGAAGTAGTGAAAAATGGGAGAACTTGCTAAAGAATAGGAAATTTTCAGACAATATTGAAACATTGTTGAGATTGGGGACCATGAATTTATCATGCTTCCAGTTTGCTGTATTGATATTTTTTTCCAGTGGTCTGAAGACAGTTGCTGGAAAGAGATTGCTGGATTCATCCAGAGTTGTGTTTTGACTGTATTCTGGGATGGTAAGACTATTTAGAGATTGATGTCCTTAATGTATTAATCCCATGATTTGCTCTCATGTTTAAGTTCTCATCTGATTTGCCATGTTTGATTGAGCTCTTCTCACTAAGTACACTCATAAGCCCCTGGCTTGCGAAATCATACACATGAATGATCTGTCTTTTTAAGACTTGTATTCCTCATCCCCTAGGCTCAACATCATTTTGGTTTTCTTTCTATATCAGTTTATTCTTCAGTTCCTCGTTTTTATTGTTACATCTGCAGCAATTTTGCCCTGTTCTTTCTTTCTCTCATGCTCAACTACCTTTTATTCTGTTATCTTTCAGATCTGGAAATCTAAGGACTCTGTCAAAGAAAATTCTCAGTGAAGGTTATATAATTCAAAACAAGCAACCAAGGGAGGCTTTTGGGGATTTGACTTTTTATCTGTCTCTTTCATGTCTGAGTTATCTCATCTGCCTCATTTACTTTGTTGGTAGAAATCCATTTTCTTTTGAAGACACTTTCTTCAACTCAAAAAGTAGTATGCATAATTTTGTTTTTAAGCGCATATTTTAAAAAGGCTAAATTTTTTTAATTTGGTTATTGGATTGGTTAATTTTCCAGAGGTCTTTGGCAAAAATCTTTACCCTTAGCTAGTCATCTCAGAACTGTGTGGCCTGGGGTGTCAGTAAAAGAATCTGGGTATTTCAGTAATGGCAGCTTACTGTTATCCAGAAAAATAGCTCAAAGAGAAAGGCCTGCTAACCAGATACTAAGCCTTTCATCTTCATATCAAGACCAGCTGTTCCTTTTGATGGTGGTTTCATCTTTTTTATTGTATTTTATTTTAATCAGAAAAGTACATGTAGTTTTCAGCTAATTAATCTGCACTATGATTACCAGTGTAACCACCACCCAGGTAAAGAAATATTGTCTTCACTCTAGAAAGAGTGTCTCATGCCCCCTGCTCATTACCACTCCTTTTCTCAACCCCAGCCCCCAGAGTAACAAGTATCTTAATTTATGGTAAAGACTTCCCTGCTTCTTTCTAGATTTTCACTAGTTAAGCATGTGTTTCTGAATTCTGTCTCTATTTTGAAACTTTAATGCTTTTTGCATCTACTTTCTCTTCAAACTTTGTTTGTAAACTGTGGCTTTGTCCATTTTCATTGCTTTATAGTAGACCATGGTAGAAATATACCACAATTTATCATTCTTTGATGATATATGTATTTCAGTTTGCAGTTTGGGACTTTTCCAAATAAAATTGGTGTGAACATTTTTGCATATGTTTCTTATTCATGTACAGGCATTTCTGAAGCATATACATAAAAGGGAAGTTATTAAATCATAGGATATGTGGTAATTAATAGATAATGCTAGGTGGCTTTCCAAAGAAGTGCTGATTTATACTCCTATCAGCAGTCTGAAAAATTTTTGTTGCTCCACATTCTTGCCAGTCTCTGATACTGTTCCATTGAATTTAAGCTATTCTAGAAGACATGGCAATGTTTAACTGTTTTTTAGGTTTTCTTTTCTCCTTGGTTACTAGTAAGATTGAGCATCTTTCTTGTGATTATTGGTTTTACTTTTATGGTACTCTTTGAAAATTACTTATTTAATGTAGTCTATCAGACATTTTTATGACTAGTGCTTTGTGTGTGCTGTTGAAGAACTATTTCCTCATGCCAGTGTTGTTAAGTGACACCCCTATATTGTTTTTAGAGACTTTGTTGCTTTATCTTTCACAGATCAATAATTATCTGGAATTGATTTTGTGTGCTAAGGGTTAAATTTCATTTTGTTTTCATCTTATCACTTGTATATTGACTTTGTGTTCTTCACACTTGCAGGTCTCATTTAAGCTAAAAGTTGCTTCATAGAATCCACAGAAATTTTTGTGTAAGCAAGTATATCATTTGTGTACTTCTTTTTTGATCTGTATGCCTTTTTTTTTTCTTTTTCTTGTTTCATTACAGCTAGGACTTGCAGTGCATTGTGGAATAGGAATGGTAGGAGCAGACATCTTTGCTTTGATCCCATCTTAGTAGGAAAGCATTCACTTTAGGTATGTTGTTACCACTAAGGATGATACTAGCTGAAGAAATTTCGTAAATGCTTTTATCAGATCGAGGAAGTTCTCTTCCAGTCCAAAGAGTTTTTTACTCTTGATTTGGAATTGCCTTTGGTCAGATGCTTTTCTTATATCTGTTGAACTGATAAGATTTTTCTTCTTTCTCCTATTAATATGCATTACAGTGATTGTTTTTCAAACATTAAATTAACCTTGCTAGGCTAAGTCTTGCTTGACCATGATCTTTTTTATATATGTTGCTCAATTTGATTTGCTAATGTTTTGATAATAAAACTATTACTGTTCAGGAGGGTTAATAGTTTACTTTTTCCTGGAATGCCTTTGTCAGATTTTCATATAGGAGATATGCTGTTGTAATAAAAATGTTTGTGTAAGGTTGCTATTACTTTTTAAAATATTTGGCAAGATTCACTGATAAAACCATCTGGGTTTAGAGTTTTCTTGGTAGGGTGGGGTTTTTTTGTTTGTTTCATGAAAGTTTAACTTTTTTGTAGATACTGGGTTATTTACCTACAGTTGTATCATTTTCATCTAAACTATTGAATTTATTGGCATAAGGTTCATAATATGTCAATTGCTTTTTTAATGTATTTAGTGTCTGGTGATATGAGTGTCTTTATCTTCTTTGAAATCCAGAGGACTTCTTGAATCTGTGACTTGGGTATCTATCATCAGTTTTGGAAAATTTTCAGTCACTATCTTTAAAGTTCTTCTGGCCTATTTTCTTCTTTTTTCTTGGAATTCTAATTACCTGCATGGTAAACCTCACTATTTCCCTTTTTCTCAATCTTTATTCTCTATTTTCCATTCATTGTGTATCTGTGTTTAATTTGGATATTTTATTCTGGGCTTTTTTGTAATTCATTTAATCTGTGTCTAATCTACTGCTGTATCCATTGAACAGGTTCCTCATTTCTATTACGTGCTTTTCATTTCTAAAATTTACAATTTTAAAAACGTTCTCAGAATTTTCAAAATTCTGTTAGAATTTTGAATTTTGTCTTATTTCCTTAAAAATAATAAGTTTAGTTATTTTATAAAATGTGCCTCTTAATTCCTATGTCTGTAATAAATCTGGATAAATTAGATATCCCCTTTTTCTAATGTCTATTTCTGCTGGTTTTCTTAATGTTGTCTTATCTACTCATGTACCTAGTTATTTGTGATTATAGAAATAATTTGAAAGTTTCTTTTAATTATATTTTCTTCTAGAAAGGATTTGCTTTTGCTGCTTCCAGTCCCAACAATCAGTATAGAATTACCTCCAGCTGTTATAGGACAGCCCCGATATTAAACGGGTTCCTGGCTGTGGGTCCTCACCCACACGCTTAAAAGGGACTTATTAATACTCCACTACAGACACACACAAAAGGTTAATAAAAGGTTTATTTACAAGGGAAAAGGAAATAAGAAAAATGTACAACTTAGGGAGAAAATAGGGAAATAAAGTCTTTAATGCGTCCTACCCGATCCGCCGACCTGGAAACCCAAAGTCACCCTCAGAGCTGGCCGGACGCTGCTAGCTGGTGGAGAGCCAAAATGGGGACCCCCCCCCACCCAAAGCCCACGTGTCTGTCTTTATACTCACTTGACTGCTTAACCCCACCCTCACGTCCCAGCCACCTTCCCTTTGATGGTGATGGGATTTGGAGTTCCCAGTGTCTTTGGCTTTGGCCTGGGGTGGGGGTGGAGTCCACAAAGCCTGTATGGAATTAGCTTTAGGACATCCTTTTACACCTAACACATCTAGCTTTAGGAATGGGAATATTTCCGTGTTGAATTGCAGTCATGGCAGAGCCCCTTTGCTGTCTACAACCTTCCTTTGCTATCTACAACCTTGTTCTTAGGGTACTGTACTTTGAACCCCAACCTAAAGTGAGGAGGTTTACCTTGCTTCCTATTTTGGCTAGTCTCAAGCTCCACTCCTATCCTCTTAACACCAGGAGGGTGTCATTTTCTCATTTGCACCCTCAGAATCATTAAACTCACCCAAGTGAAAAGTAACCTGACAATTCTTGTTACCATTAAGAGATTGGCAGGTCCAATCTCTTTGTTGTTAATCTTTAATCAAGAAAACAAAATTAATGTGAAGTCCGTTTTTGGTACTTACAAAAAGTAAAAATGAATAACCAAGCATTTTTCCATCTTAAGCATGAGTTACATAAAATGAACAATTTCCAAATTTTAACTGAGTTCTTTAAACTCAACAATTAAACTGTTTGCTGTGAAACTGCATGCAGCTGCATTTAAAGACACATCAGAACAAAAAAAAAAAAACCCAACTGTGAACAATTCAGGTTATTTTTAACTAACAAAGGAAAGTGTTCAAAAGCATAGATAAAGAAGCTTACATAAGTAGAGACAGTGCATTCCTGGAGTTTTTTTGAAGAATAATAGAAAACAAGTGATAGACCTGTCAAATGGCTCCGAATTTACTGCTTGGGGACTAAAAGGGTGCTGTTTGAAGTTGTACAACTTCTAAAAACTTCATAAATCAAAATCCCCCAGTGGCTTTTTACTTTGAAGCATTCTTGCTGAAGGAAGGACAAGTGTATCTGAAGCATTTATTTATACTTCAATTCTATTTTTACTTTTTGGTGACTGTAGAACCTTTATTGATTATAAATGGTGCCCTCACAGGTCTCACTAGTAATACCTCTGCCTGAGGATAGACACTGTGTCACGCTTATCTTTCTACTCCCAGCTTTTGATACAATATGTGTTTGTTAAAATATAAGCTATCTGAAATTCTTGAGAATTGTTGTTCTGGATGTTTCCTTTCCAGATAATTAAGGGTTAAAATTTACATAAAGGAAGTATCATAATTACTGTTACACCCCCAGCTCCCACCAACCATCTGTTTTTGTGCCAAGTTCTATCCCGAGTAGTTTACTTTCTTTATCTAATTTAATCCTTCTCACAATAGGATGGGATAGGAACTGATATTTTCTTCATTTTATAGATGAAGGAGCTAAGGTTCAGGGAAGTGGTGACTTGGCCTTTCCCCGACAGCCTGGTAGGAGTGAAACGTGTATTTGAATCCAGGTCTGTCTGACTCCACAGCCCATGTCCTTAAGCACTATTACTGAAAGTTACTATGAATTTTTTGACCTTTTAAAAAAGAATATACTAGGGCCTCCTGGTGGCGCAGCGGGAGTGAAGCTGTCCACAGCCTCTGCAGCGCGTGTTTGATCCCTGCTGGTCAGCGAAGGTCCCACATGGCGCAGCAGATCTCTCCTGTCTTGCCTGCTGCTCCCCTCAGCAGTGTATTTCGTCAGTCTGCCTGTTCTGTTCCCCGCTCTGTCTCCGGTGAATCCTCTCATCCTCCCATGCATCCGGGCCTGTACCCCAGTTCTTGTATAAATAAATAAGTAAATCTTTAAAAAAAAAAAAAGAATAAGTTATTATTATTATCAGTATGTTAATGTGAGGTTCGAAAAATACAGAAGCCGATATAGATGTGGGTTGTAAGTTGCAAGAATAAGAATAGTACAAAGAATACCCAGATTTACTTGTTTTACCTAATTTTCTAATTTCCTTTTTTAATTCTCTTAATGAACCATGCAAGAGTAAGTTATGTACATTCAAGCTATGCTATTAGCTTTTCTATATAAGTTCACACTTGTGATGCATCTTTCCCAAATTCCATTCTATTGTGATTAGTATTACTTGCAGTTGCTACATAGAGTATGTTTATCATCTTGAGGATTTAGTAAGTAACTGGGGGGTTGAGAATTTGGGCATCTAGTATATCTCCAATAAAATGACTACTTTCAACTCTGGAGGATATTTTATATCATAGTACTACATGTATTTTTTGTAATAATATGTCACTTATCTTCAAAGCATGATTTTTGGAGGTGCTATTTTTTAATGTTATTCCTTAGGACATAAAGTTTCATGGTTTCTACTATTTGGAATGTGTGATTCTAAACTACTTGATAATTTTCTGAGGGACTTTATATATGCTGTTGGCTTTTGGTTTATACATTGATAACTACAATAAAGGTATTCTGACTATCTCATATTTAAAACTTTGCAAATGCTAACACATACAAATATTAATAGTTTGTAGTGGCTGCACATGGTATCAGTCTTATGTGTAGGAAAATGAAAGTGGCTTAAAGAAAAGGTAAAAGGGAACCAATTGATAACAGATTAATTTTTTCATTATCTGGGATTCTGTGCCCATGGTTTTGGCCCCATTTCTTATGCCAGGTAAATAAGGTGAAGCTATTCCCTGAATATTTAATGAAAATTTATAAATATGGAAACATTAATTAAAATGTGATTTTATTATTGGTCAATCATGACTTACAACACTAAAACCTGAATGGAGATGAGCAGAAATCATAGCCAGTTTGTTTATGCCAATTTGGAAACAGTGCCAGATCCAAATTAATTCCCACAGTTAGTTTTAGAAAAGAGAGAAGCTGATTTTAATTAGTATTAAAGTTTCCTACTGTGACTTTTGCTTGAAACAAGAGAGTGGCACATTAACTTAAAATGACATAGGCTATCTTCCTAAGAAAATGGAGCAAAAACCCTTTAACAGAATTTTACGTTGTAGGAAAGGAGATGATAAATGACTATCAAAATTTCAGCTAACTTTAATAAAATATCTGCATTGTCTTGTTGCAGCAAAACTGTAAAACATTTCCTTTTTATTTGTTATGCAATTTATAGAATATATAACTTACACACTTCTTAATAAATACACACCAGTACAATTGGAGCTACTTGTGTTCACCCTACCAATTCTAACTACTACCACAAATTTATTGTTTATTATCTTATGCTTTTATTTATATTTTTATTATATATGTGTGTAGAAATGAGTATATACACATTCATATTTATATTTTTAGGATATATGTATATTTAAGGATATATACATACGTATATATACATATATACACACACATATTTGTCTCACCCAAAATGTGTGTATGTATCCCTAAGAAATACATAGCATTGTTGTCTATGACTTTCAAACTTTGTATTAATGGTGTACTTTATATATTCTTCAGCAACTTGCTGTTTTCTGCAACAGTGTTTTGTGAGTTTTATCTGTGATGATATATGTGTCTCTGGCTCATTCATTCTCACTGCCAGAGTATTCCAAGGTGGGAATAGGTTATAACTGAGTTATTTATTCTCCTGTTGATATATATTGTGTCAGACCATATAAAATTTCTGCTTTCCCAGGAAAAGGTGGTTAATATGTGCATGCACATTGCGACTCATGAAGGATGACCTTCCCTGATATGACTTAGCTATTTCAAGGACAGGGACAAGGTGTGCAGCGACAAGACTTTTCAGGGAAGATGCACTCCTGGGAACCAGAGTGAGGTAATTCTGAATAGAGGGAGAGACTGGGGACACTCAGCTCATTACTACGGCAACCCTAACAGCAAAGACAGGAAAGAATAAACTTGGGGAGTAGAACCTGCTAATGGAGCAGTTGGCAGTGATTGCTACATTGGCTTATGTCCCAGGGTGTGTTGGTGACTTCCTAGCCAAGCCCAGAAAAAAACAAGTAGTTTGCATTAGAAAGCAGTTGTGATGTCAAAGGAGTGGACTTGGTCCCAGACAGGGAAATACCTTGCTTCTGAAATAAGGATTGCCTAGCCAAAGGGTGGACTCAATTTAGCAGGGGTTACAAGTCCTCAGGGCAGGCCAACAGCTCCTCCCGACCCCCTTCTATACCCAAGAACTGAGAACTAGGAAAGTGATTCTCAGGGTAATCTAAACAAGACAGCTTTACCTGTGTCAACCATTTGAATAAGATTTGTGTTACCCTACAGTAAAGATTACAACCAACAGGAATCATGCTGCATTACAGGGAAAGCAAAAGAGATGGGCTCTGTTGTGAAAGAAGAGTGAAGAAAAGTGAACACAGAGGAGTGGACTACTTAGATGAAATTTACCTTGTCTACATTTGTGGAGAGAAGGATTCTGCAATCAAATGCTCTACCACTGAGCTATGTACCCCAGGAGAAGAGTTCTGAATAGCAGCTGAACTTGAAGCAAAGTAAATGATTAACTATGACAAAAGGGCAGAAGTTGGGGGGAAGCAGAGGTTATGCAATGGTACTTAGGTTTTATAAAATAAAATCAAGATGATTGTGTGTGTGTGTGTGTGTGTGTGTGTGTACATACATGTAGAGAGAGTGTTTACTTTTGCTAACTTCCATTCTTTAAAAAAATTTCCCACCTCATTGATAAGGCCTCTCCATCTCACCCACCCCACACATCCCTTCTTAGCTACCTCAGTGCCACTTGTGTCCCCTATGCTGGCAATCCTGCAACTCCCTAATATCATTGTGCCCCACCCATTTTCTGGCTTCCATGAGCAGTCATGCTTCACCCCTGTCTCACCAGCAGAATTTACCAGTCCTTTTCCATATCCCTGAAAGACTTACTATATACTTTCAGGAAGTTAACAAGCTAATCAACAAAAAGGCTTACCACTATTTATTGTATTACCTGTAGGATTTTTTAATAGGAGATATTAAAAACTGGAAAGACTAAACCAAAAGAATGATAATTTAACAGGTGATGGTTGGCAATTTGAGACAGTTTTATGCCAAGGTTTCCTAGATGCCTCTGAATTCACATCCTGGAACTGAGACTGTGGGTTGATTTCTATGTCTGAAGTGTCTTGGTTATCTAAGAGAAAGCCTGTGAGTGATGTTGGAGCAAACAACCTTAGAGGAAGGAACAGCAGCACACACACTTGACTCTGCCACGGCCAGCTGAGCCAGTCCAGCCCTGCTACTGCCAGGTATGTGACCCAGAATAACCCTCTTTCTTTGGTAAAACATTATTCTGGATGTGGCCTTTTGCGATCTTTGGATAACATAAATTGTGCCAAGTACCCCATTGTCAAGAATGAGATCTAATCTTTCCAGAAATAGGACAAAAAGAACAAAAGGTAAGGTAACAGAAGAGAATATGAGATAGGTCCATCTCTGGGCTGGTTTAAATTTAAAATATTTCATTCAGTTTCTTGGAAAGTTGATTGAAGGGAGAAAATAAGTAGTATCCATGTAAGTTTATTTAATATATTCTCCTACATGGCTACACTTTTTACCTATTTCATGTGCTTCTGTAATTCATCAAGATTTATTAGACCTCTAACACTGGTATTAGATTCAGCCCTAAGATTTTCAGCAGGAAATGATTTGTCTTCTCAACTAAAATGTGCAATCTCTGGAGTTCTTTCAAATATGCTCATTTTCATACCTAAAAATAATGTTATCAAAGTGAATTTTTATCAATAGCAGTATAAGCTTTCTTGAGGTTAGCTATAACTTTAATTTGATGTTTGTAAGCTAAGCTAAAAGGTAAACGTTTCTTTACGCAGAATCCTGCTGAACTCCACAAAAATTAAAATTGCTCAAAAGAAGATGGAATAGAATTTTCTTCTCTATGGTGTTTTTAAAAAAGCTACCCTAGTTAAATGCCAAAACACAGAAGGTATAGGATCTAGATGATAATACTTTAAAATTAAATAATTTCAACTACCCAAGTTAAATGCATAAGGTCATCATTACTTTTCAACAGAGCAACACATTAATTAACTTATGTGACAGGCATTTCCTATACAGGGAAAGCACCTGGTATAGTCAACAAATATTTGTGAAGGGCTCATTCAGTGCAATAATAATAATAAAACATCGAAATGAAAAGACCCTATTCATTCAGTATCTCTCCTGTGTTACTCAAGTTCTCAATGCTATTAGTTTTCTCGAAACCCTGATCTACCTTTCATTGAGATGATATATTCAGATGGACCGTGTATCTCCTTTCGCTAAATAAACCAATGTTAGTATTTCATCTCTTTAATATCTCACTTTGGATATTCAGTATCATAAAAAAAGTAAGAATGTGGACTATATTTCCATGTGGTGTCTTAACTGCTTGCTTATAGCAGAAGTGATAAGCTCTTGGTGGAGTCAAAACTGGGTCTCCTGCTAGAGCACAGTGTGATAATGAAGGGGTGGAAACAGGAGGCTATGTTGCCCTGATGAGCAATGAGAATCTAAAGATTACCCTGAAAGGACCCCTGTCGTCTGACACCTAGTGTGTGGCCAACCACTGCAGTCCCTTGCCACATGTGACAGCCTTACTAGACCCTGGGACGACAGAGGGAAACTCAGAATGGTTAAAAAAAGAGACGAAATTGCTTTCTTTTCTTTTGTTGCATTTTAATAAACTTGATAAGTTAATGATAAAATTGTAGTTATTGTAATTTATCGTCATAAATTAATTACAAAATTTGTAAAAAATTAATTACAAAATTAAATGCCTGCAAAATCTGAAGTAATAATGAAACATTTTGTTAGATAAAACCGCTAACATTCATATGGCATTAACTATCTGCTATGCACAGTGCCAAGTGCTTTATGTGTAGCACATCATTTCATATGTACAGCCACCCTGTATGGTAGGTATCAGTGTAGGCCCCGCATTACAGAATGTAAAGACCACAACAGGAATAATAAATGTCTTGAGGTCACCTACACAGAGATTGACAGATTTAGTATTTGAACCTGAATAGCCGGGCTCCAGGATGCTACTGTACCGCCTCGCAGACTTCTTCTATACCATGTGAATGGTTTCAGTGTTGGATGCCCGGAGGAGGTGAAACAGTAAGTGTCTCATTTAGCTGGGCCTCCAATGAACCCAGCTGCGTTGGAATTGGTGTCATGTATTATTGAGCTCCTACCTCTGGTCTGAGTATACATGCCCATGAGAACAGATCAGCTATTTAAGTTGAATTCAACTTACCGAGGTTATGGAAAATTGTCCCTTTAGAAGATCTCTGTCTGTGTGTCTCAATTAAAGCTTTGGATTTGGTGATGAAATTCTCACTCTCCTTCAATATGGTCCCAGGAAGCCCTATTATGGACTACAGTAAATTCCATCAAAACAGACTGCCAGGAAATATGGGAGAAAATTATTTAACTTCTACTATTAGAATAAATAAATGGATGACTAGACAGGAACTTTGTATCTGATACAATAAAAGCACTAAAGCTCTATTAGTAGGCAATAAGGCAAGAAAAGCTTTGAAATTAAGTGATCTCAATAGAACAGAATTAACCTCATGATTAACAAATAGTGTGATTTGAGGACTACCAGTTCTTCTAAAAAAAAATTAACCTAAAGACCCTTGAATTCCTCTCTTGTAGGTACATTCTTTTTATCTTAAGCCTTTTTTCTTCTGAGACTCCTAAACTGTGGCTATCCCTGGGCGAGGACACAGCTTTATACCTTTATCAGCCCACACCTGATACTGTTCACCCCTGTAGCAGGGGATAGATGACAGACAGTTGATGGAAGAAAAGCCCATGGAATCGGGCAAAAGGGTGAACTAGAAAAGGTGCAGAGAGGTGTCAGAGACAAACTCCATTACCTCACAGATTTTCCCATGCCTGGTCTGCCTCCAGAATTTGATGAGTACAGTATTCAACCTAGGAGAAAAAAAAAAAGAGGCTTTTGAAAACCTCTTACAAAGAATGACTTGTTTAATAGTGATCCCACCATTCTTGTGGTTGCTTGAGCTGAAAGTCTTAGATTCTAAGGCACAGAGAACTGTTCACTCCTGAACCCAATTAGTTATCAAGTCTCATCACATTTCTTTTTGCACTGCTTCTATTTACTCCTCCTTTTGAATTCCAACTTTTAACATCATAGCTCAGATCCTTGTCACTTGCCTAAAGCACCGAGTGAAAGGTTACCCAGGGTGATCATAGATCATAAATCCCCCTGAGATCTATAATTCCCAAATGAGGTCAGGAAGTCCCTGTATGACCCGCTGTTGACAAAGGTGGTTTCACCTGAACCGTAAATGCAGGGCCCCTTGTGGTGGCACCTTTATGAAGAAATGATGGGAAAATGCTGGTTGGGCCCCCTGGAGTCTGGGATTGTGGGGACTGGGGCAATAAGATGTGAAGAGCTCCACCCTCAGATATGGAAGATAAAGGAAGAGAACTGTAATTTCTAAGGAAAAATTGATGGAGGAGCTCACCCTCTATGTGAATGCTTGTCACTGCTCTTTTCATTTCCCTTAAAAATGCCAAAAAGGGACAGGTCTGCATGCTTAATTTTGAAGATAACAGAAAAAAGCGGGGAAAGCAAGTTACTGAACAGTGTTTAGACAGTAACATGGGTAAACCCATGTCCATAATTTTGCTTGTATGTATATAAACCATCTCTGCAAGGACATCCCAGAAAGTGGCAACTATGGTGGCTCCAGGAAGGAAAACTGAGACACTGAGACATGGAAGGTAGGGAGGTTCAGTTTTTAGTCTATATCGTTGTGTGCCTTTTGAATGTTGTCACCTGAATAAAATACCTTTTCAAAATTAGTAACAGAGAACATACAGAGATTATGCTCTTCCACAAAGAATAGGGAACATGGGGGATTTATGATGCAGGATTAACCCCAAACAGAAATTAAAGAAAGGGCAGCAGAAGACCTCATCCTTCATAAAAATACTGTAAAATCTTTTCCCAATTGTAATGGATACTGCAATGTGACTAACATTCGTAAAACACTATTCCCTACATCATGTTCCCACTCATATGCTTTCAGTGGTTTTTGAGTTTACAATGGCTTCATGGTGAGTGGGTCCCAAATTATGATTCATCTTAAAGTTCCTCCGATGATACTAATGTGCAGCCAGAGTTGAGACTCATCACCCTAATCTAAAAGCAATTCTACATTCTAAAGTCTGTAGATGGTGTGAAGAACAATGGTAGTTTGGGGCTTAGCATGTGGGAGAAGATGCAGGAATTTCAAGTTAAGTTAAGCCTCATCTCAGCCCTCTCTACACCCAGCTTCCAGGGGATTTGAAGGGAAAGTCCATGTGGAAAAGGACTAGAACTTCACACTGATATCCTGTTGCATCCTTGTGAAATTCAAGTTGGATTTGAGTACAAATTCCAATAAAATTTTAGTTAAAGAACGTGGCCACATGGGTAAAGGTTTTAGTCTATCATGAAAATGTGTAAATCTAACATATGAGAGAGGCATACAACTGTGCAAATTTATTTTTAATATTGTCCTGAATAAAAGGTAAGGAAGCCAGTCCAGAGTCTAATCAAATGCTTGTCGATGGGAGTGATGTCCATTCTCCACAGCAGGTAACCAAGAAGAGAATTCAGGTTGACTCTACCACTGCCTGGTAATATGACTTAGACAAATTGCTCATATTCTCTTGACCCTAGTTTCTCTCTCTGTGCTGTGAAGGAAAGTGTTTTGTGGGTACCTCTGCTTTCCATGGTTCTGTGAAGGAACACCTGTTACCATGGTTAGGAGTTTAGTATCTGGGAATGCTGTCATCCCAGCCCCACCATCTACCTGCTGTGTGTGAGACCTGGGTCAAGTTTCTTAACCTCTCTAAGCTTTGATTTCCTCATCTTTAACATCAGGATAATAATCATACCTATTATAGTAATGCCGTGAGAATTTAAAGGACATGCATAGATAATGTTTAGCACAGTGCCTGGTAATAAATAAGATGATTACTGTTATCCTAGGTATAGAATCAGAAGGCACTACAAAGTAAGATAGACACCATCTTGGCCATCCCCTTGTATCAGAGATGAGAGGCCCAGAGGCGTCACATATTTCACGAAGTCACATATTTCACCTCTGTGGCTGAGCATTGGGAAGCCAGGGTGAGTCCTGGCAATGCATTTAGCCACCAAAGACACTGCTTGTATAGCACACAGTCTTTGTGACAAAATTAAAGAACATAGAGGGTATAGTCTACATCAGGCTTAAAGTAAGTGTAATGAATTACTCATTCGAAAGAACAGAGAAAAACTCATTTAAATGCACTTTTTGACACCACATAAAATATATTGTAGTGAAAGATGTAAAAAAAGAAAAAGAAAAAATGCACATACAAAAAGCATACAGTGCCTCTTAAGCTGAAATAAAGTTCCAGGTATTTCACTAATCCTACCTATTTTATACGCTGTTTGAGGCAGAGTTCCTCCTTTTCCTCTTATGTTTAATGGTTAGTAATTAGGCCTGGTTTCACCATAGACTGAGCTTACCGCTCACTCACCAAGGACAGAAATAATCTCATTGGAATATTTCAAGCCAACTGGAAAGACCCTCCACCACCCAGTCATCCACTGTCCACTGTGTGACCTTGGCTAACGCTCCCTACTTGTCATTGCCTTAGCTTTTTCATCTTAAGGTGAACCAGGTGGTCTATAAGGTCTCTTCTAGCCAAGAACAAAGAGACCACGTGGGTGATTAAAAGCAGGGATTAAGAGCACCCTTCAAACCTGGGGTTGAATCCTGACTCAAACCTTACCAGCCTCGTAACTTGGGACCATACATCCAGCTCCTCTGGGTGCTGGCCTTCTCCCTGGAACAAGATTCACAATACCACTCAGGGTTGCCACAAGAACTGAACCAGTGAATGTTATATGTGTAAATTAGAGCCCAGTACATGGTAGCTATTATTAATTCTCTAACGAGATCGAGGATTCCTCTGGGAGAGGCCCCTGTTTGGGAAGATGCATTGGTGAGTGAGCTCGGGGCCTGTGAGCCCACAGGACAGAGTAGGATGAACAGTATATTTGCTCGGGCACGGGATCATAGATATCTCCTTTGCTAGAAGTCTCTTCTAGTTCTTAAATTCTATTGTTCTAATTTTATTCAAACTCCTTTGTTTGCCAAGTTTCTGAAAGCTCTTTTATTTCAGAGACATAGGATAGCACTGTGTTTTGACCCCAGATGTTTTTAATTATGGTCAGAATGACTTAATTTACCTCCCAATTTATCAGAGGAGCCACATCAATGAGCACAAAATCAAAAGTAGCTTAAAACCGTTAAACCATTACTTCTCGCAACCAATATGTCACACAAATGTACGGTTGTTTTCTTTATGCTTGTGCTTATTCATTCATTTGCAAATAGTTGCTGGTCACCTACCATGTGCTAAGCACCATTCTGTGCCCACAGGGAGAAGCAGAGAATTCCAAGAAATCTGTTTTTATGAACCTCACATTCTTTTGAGGGAGACAGTTCCTATGATTACATAGGCAGTAACTCTGTAGCAAAGAAAAATAAAGCAGGCTAGAGATAGAATGGAATGTGGGGAGTGGGGTATTGAAATAAAATGGGCAGGGAGGGTCCCTTTAATTGGGAGCAGAAACTTAGATCAAGACCATAAGGTATCTCAGGTGTTCCAGGCAGAGGCCGTGAGTGTGAGGCTCTCGAGTCATATTTGAAACTGCCAAGAAAACTTATATGTCAGGAGCAAAGGGGAGGGTGGTCAGCGAAGAGGTTGGGGAGGTGGGTATACTCCTTCAGGTGGGGCCCAGAGGCCCTGGCCGGATCTCTGGCTCTCATTTTTAGTGTGACAGGAAGACATTGGAGGGTTTTGAGAAAGATCATGAGAGGATTTGATTTGTGTCTTTTGACTCTGACTGTCATATGAGTAAGCACAGGAAAGAGCAGGGCAAAGGCTGAGGATGCCGGAGGTCACAGTGCAACCGAGTAGGAAAGTAACAGTGGCTGAGGCCGGAGCAGCTAAGGAGTGTGTATATTTGGGATGGTCTTACTTTGATAGTGGAACCACCATCTCCTAGGGGAAGATGACTAGGGGCCTGCTGTGTGTTACTTTTGTGAGACACCCCCATGGACAGATTGGCATGGTGTTGGCTTCATCTTGAGTTCAAGAGCAGCAGATAGAAACTCAGGAGTCATCAGTATGCAGTGAGAATGCTGATTCTAACTGAGGTCACCAAGGCAATGAGGAGAACTGCAGAGACTAAAGTCATCTAGATTTGGGGAGGAGAAGGGAGATCCCACAAAAGGAATGAGCAAGACCAACCAATGAGGTGAGAGGAAACCAGGAGAGCAAATTCTCTGGAAGGTGAGTGCAGGAAATGTTTCAGGACAGAGGTGGCACCCACTGTGCCCACTTTTGCAGTCTCAAGAGGAGTAAACTGAGCCTGAGTCCATGTAGCATGAAGCACACCAGGCCCCATTTGCTGCAAGGGATGCTCCCCTCTGCCCACTTCTGATCAGATTACTAAAGGGCACTGGGGTTCATCTGGTGTAAAAACCTTTGTCTATAAGATTTGAGGAGTTTCTTTTGCTCCAGACTTTTTATTTATTTATTTATTTATTTATTTATTTATTTATTTATTTATTTATACATGCACTGGGTACAGTCAGAAGCGCAGGAGGGTGAGAGAATTCACCAGAGACAGAGCAGGCAAAAGGACCGAAGTACACTGCTGAGGGGAGCCCTCCTCCGGTGGCCGGGGAGCAGCCGGGGATCGAACCGGCGCTGCAGAGGCTGCGGGCAGCTTCGCAACCCAGCGCTCAACCGCTGTGCCACCGCGGAGGCCCTGCTCCAGACTTTTTAATGATGACCAAAGAGGATTGGTTGAGAAGAAATGAGCTCACCCTTTGGGATCAATTTTTGCATTTTACTAACAGTTAAACATTTAAAAATCACATTCAAAACATAGCCTTTCTCATCACCTAACTCTCAAGGAAAACACACAGAGACCACAAACTACAAGTCTAAAATACAGTGGGGTTTTCATTTAACTCCAGCCCATCCCCCTAGGGCGTGGGTGACGCCTCAGCTGGGGGAAATACTCCAGGTCCTCTTTGTTTTCTTGGGTCACGGTTGCTTCTTGTCTTGGTTCTTAGCCTTGTCTGTGTCCCAAGCCAGTGTATAACAAACACAATGGGACGAGTCAGTGTTACAAAGAATTCCTCATTCCTTTGCAAGAGCTCAGAATCCAGTCTGCATGTTCAGCCTCCCTCAGTGGCACTACTCATTCTTGTTCCTGATCTGCTGCTTCGCAGACCCACGTGGGGCCGGAACCTGAGGAGGTTGCCTTTCCTCCCGTGCCCTTTCGGTGGCTGGCCTGCAGCCTCTCCCAAATGGCTTCTCTCTCCTGCCGTGTGACAGTGGGAGGGCTGACAGGGCCAACCTGATTTTTGGCAGGGAAAGAACAACTTCTAAAGCAAGTTGCTATAGTTACCAAGTCTTCCCGCTGCAGAGCAGTCACTAACTCTGTGCTACTTTTTTGTGTTGCTCTATCAGATGTTCTCCTTGGGTGCTCTGGTAGCTGGGAGTTTTGCTATTTAATCATTTCATGCCCACTTTATGCGTGGGCTACACAAAGAGTGAGGAGCAGAGGGCCCCTATTATGGGAGCGCGCGCACACAGACACACACACACACACACACAAACACACCCATACATGCCTATTTCGAATGTGACATACCATAAATCTCACAGGTGTTTTTCAACTAGGATCTCTTGCGCCGAATTTATTTTAGAAGGCTGTCCACAATGATAACTCATTGTATATGGAATCATTTTGTACATTTCAAAGAAATGTTTGTTTCTATGTTTCTGAACACAAATTATGTGCGTGGAAAGTTTCCCCAATTCTTTTCTCAGTAATTATCTATTTTCTATCTCTCGGAGAGTAAAATAAAATGGAAGTTGATTAGAGATGAAATGATTCATTTGTGAGCATTTGTGAAAGTTAATTTTCAAATCAGACCCATTGTTGAACTGTTTTCATTGTTTGTGCATGATGGTAATTGCTAGAAATTGTGACATTTGGAGCCTAATTGAGCTTCTCTCTTATCTGATGGGCACAAATGTTCTAGTAGAAATTCAGAAAAACTACTGTAGTGGGTGATGAGCAGTATGTGAACATTATATAGCCTTTCTCCTCACCCAACTCTTAAGGAAAACACACAGAGACCACAAACCAGAGCTGCAGTTCTCTCAGCCTCAGCAGGATCTGCTTCTGAGCCCCTGCCCTCTCTGGTCCTGCCCAAGTTCTCTAGATGGCCACGAGCAGGCGCTGCCACTAACCTGCTCTCAGGGATGATGTTCTGGGTGGGGATTCTTCACTATGCACCCATCCCCCCCTCACTGCTAGAGGCTATTGGTGGCAGGCCTGGCCCTTGACTCCTATTACTCATGCCCTGGGGCAGCTTGATTTGCAGGTCACTTCTTCTGCAGAAAGAGTTGATCTTTAAAAATGACTGAAGCCAGGGCCTCCCTAGTGGTGCTGGGGTTAAAGACAGCACTACCAATCTATGGCCAGCCACTGCGGCATGAGTTCTATCCCCAGCCAGGGAGCTAACCCACATGGCGCAGCAGACCTCTTTTGTCTCACCTGCTGCTCCCCTCAGCAGTGTATTTCAGTGGATCTGCTTGTTCTGCTCCCCACTCTGTCTCTGGTGAATCCTCTCAGCCCCCACACCTCTGGGCTATACCCCAGTTCTTGAATGCATAAATAAATAAATCTTTTTAAAAAAATGACTGAAGCCTGAGATAGGAAACCTTTCCCTGTCCCTGTCTCTGTGGTATGCCAAACTGGGCCACCACAGGGGAGGCCAACCAGAGGATGTGTGAAAGTGGCTTGGAAGATAAAAGTTGGGTAAAATGGCAGCGGTGTTTCTCTTCCAAGGGCAGGCTTTTGGGCCTAGTGGGTGGGCTGCTGTCAGCCATTTCCAACTGCGAAGTTCACAAAACTCAGGTGTGATTTTGAACTTCCAGACAGATTGCTCCAAAGACATACCAAGTGAGAGTGAGCCTAGTAGAGGAGGCCTGTGCTGGCTGCCCTTGAGGGTCTATATAACCCCACATTGCCATGTCACCTCCCCTCTCCTAGCCCCAGCCACCACCATACCACCATGAAGGCTGACTTTATCCCTGACAAAGGCCTCTTTATCCCTGACATGCTCTCCACGCAGGTGGGGCCCTACCAGCCTCCAGCCCTGTCTTTACCTGTTCACCAGAGACTTTCAGCTAATTCTAAACTGTTTGCTGTGGGCCACCAACCAGCCAGGAAGGACCCAGTGTGAGTCACAGATTTCAAAGCGCTTCAGGAAGGAGAGGGGAAAGACTAAATGGGTCTCCAAACCCTCATTGTGTCTCCTGGACCCAGGAAGGCCATTGAGCTCTGCCTAGGCTCCCCCTTCTTACCCAGGAATGGGCAGCTCTCTCCAGGTGTTGTAGAGCAACCCCGATACAAAACGGGGTGCCTGACTGTGGGTCCTCACCCGCGCGCTTAAAAGTGTAACAGGGTGGTCCCCAGGAAAGGGGGAGGTTCCAGCTTCCCTGCCCCACCCAAGGAAGGGTGGAGCTGAGCAGGGAGAGAAGAAGCTGCAGAAGAGACTGAGGAAGGAAGCAGGATGGAGCCAGGAGACCTGGAGGAGGTGCATGGAGCCTAGAGACACGTGAAGAAACTGCGCTTGTCTTTTGGTCGTGGACTGGGTGACACAGATGTGGGTGAGACCCGTGGGGAGGTGACCATGGCAGCTTTTATCTTGATGTTGATTTTGCTCTTTTCCTTCCGGGCTTGTCCAGTTGTTTGTGACCCTTTTCTGTGGGTCCCCACTGGAAGATGCTTTAGACTTGTGGCAGGCTTTGGGGCCTTGCTCTGGGCCAATCCCATATGGATGGACTTTTACCCACGAGGGGATGGGTAACTTTAGGTGCTTCATTTAGAAACTAGACTCTTTGCCTTACCTGTATTGTTTCCTAGTTTTATTAAAGTTCCTTCCCATTAAAGTCTCCTATGTTTTGTGTTGATGCGGCGGATGGCAGAACCCATTTAGAATAGGCAGGTTTGTGGGGGTCTGGGGTGCCCCTCTCCCTGTCCTATAACAAAAGGACTTATGGAGACTCAAGTGTGGGGCTCATCTCATTTATTTCTTGTCTCCTGGGGACCGCTGTCCTAAGGTGTTTTTCAAAGTATGAAACTATTTTTACATAGACCTTGTCTGTTTTAGTGGGTGATAATGTAACAGGGTGGTCCCCAGGAAAGGGGGAGGTTCCAGGTTTCCTGCCCCACCCAAAGGAGGGTGGAGCTGAGCAGGGAGAAGAAGCTGCAGAGGAGATTGAGGAAGGAAGGAAGCAGGATGGAGCCAGAAGGAGATCTCGAGGAGGTGCATGGAGCTGAGAGACATGTGAAGAAACCGCGCTTACCTTTTGGTCATGGACTGGGTGAAACAGATGTGGGTGGAGACCCGTGGGGAGGTGACAATGGTGGGTTTTGTCTTGATTTTAATTTTGCTCTTTTCCTTCCAGACTTGTCTGGTTGTTTCTGATCCTTTTCTGTGGGTCCCACTGGAAGGTGCTTTAGACTTGTGGCAGGCTTTGGGGCCTTGCTCTGGGCCAGTCCTGCTTGGGTGGACTTTTACCCACAAGGGGACAGGGAACTTTGGGTGCTTGATCTAGAAACTAGATTCTTTGCCTTTCCTGTATTGTTTCCTAATTGTATTAAAGTTCCTTCCCATTAAAGTCTTACATGTTTTGTGTTGATGCGGCGGATGGCAGAACCCATTTAGAGTAGGCAGGTTTGCGGGATTTGGGCTGCCCCTCTCCCTGCCCTGTAACACTAAGACCGGGGAGTAAATCTGGTACTTTGTTATTCTGTTATGGCCAAAAGTGTATACATTCTTTTCTGGTGGATTCCCTGAACTGACATTTTCCTGCTTTGTCTCTGGCTCTCCAGAAGCTCCTTGTAGACTCTTCTAGTCAGCTTCAGTCTGGGAGCTCCTCCATCCTCTACCTCCCTGTTCTTCCCTCCCTTCCTGGGAGAACTTACCCATACCCAGGGCTTTGGGGACTACTGATGTCACACATTAATTCCTAGCCCACTGTCCCTGTCACAGATACCCACCTCTTTATATTTGCCTCTTTAACCATACTTTGTGTCTCTAAGTGCCTCAAACTAAACATGTCTGGAATGTGTTAATAATCTTTCCTCAAATCTGATCCCGAATTGATAGTTATAAAGCCAAAACCCACATGTCTTTCTTGATACTTCCCTCTCCCACAGCCCCCTAGCAATCCACCCCACAGCAAACCTTGTGATCCAGTTAACCTCTATATGTACTGCTAACTTTCTGGCCTCCAGTCTATTTTGGTCTCCATTGCAGCCTGTAATGATCTTCCTTTCAAATGTAAATATGAATATTTCCTGCAACTGTTTCAGATACACTAAAGATCTTCCATTGTGAGGCCCTAGGTCATCCCTTGCTAGTCTGGGTGCACAGCAACACCCCTTCAGAACCCCTCCGCTGGTGTTTTCCAGTCCTCACAGGTCCACACTCCTCGAGCCACTGCCGTCCCCTCTGCCTATTCCTCCTTCGGTAAACTCAGTGGCTACTTCTGAAGTTGGGCTAGGTCAGGGGCCCTGTTTTCGCTCTCATGGCACCAAGACACACCTTTTCTTGGCAGTCGATATGGTTAAAACTTTGCTTTTATTTGTCTAATTCCATGATTAGTGTTAGTCTCCCTCCCTAGACTTGGCAAGCTCTCTGATAGTTTATAAACTTGTCTTTCACCTCACCACCATTTTCCCAGCTCTGATGCTGAGCTTGGCTCAGGATTGGTGCTCCATGGATGCCCTGCTCAGCACAGGAGTGCCATGAGGGGTACCTGGGCCATGGGAGGAGCTTCCCAGCTGCCCAACCTGGGAGGAGTCTTGCGGAGGCAGTACACAGAAGAGGGGTTCCTGTGCATAGCCCTGCTGAGGCTGGGCCACCCACAAGCTGCTGTGCTTCTGACACTGACAGTATCTGCTCTGTTCCCCAAATGGCAGAACTCTTCTAAGATTTTAAGGTGAGCCATTCAACTTTCCTGTTCTTCCAATTTTTTAATAAAACTTCTAAGAAGAAAAATGTCAGACAGGATAACTGGAGCATTCACCTTAAAAAATGAAGGGAAGCTGTAGTTTCAAGCTGTGGGCATTTGGATGGTGTGTGGGACAAAATGTAGGGTTGCTTTGCCATCAAGCAACGGGCTGGATACCTGACGTGCATAGAGGCTAATTATGGCAAGTCAACAAGCAAGAAGGTGAGAGGAAAAAAACAAATTTGCCTTATGTCTAGGTAGGGAAAGGGGTTTGTGTTGGTTTGGAGAATGAGGTTGAGAACAAAGCAATTAAATTTTATTGGCTAAGGAGTAGGTTAGGGGCAGTGAAATGTGGACTTGATTGAATTTCACTGGCTAGGTTACCAAGCAGAAGTACGGTGAAGCTTTTTCTCCAGATAACTGGAGTTTGAAATGTCTGTGGGTGGGTGCCTCACCTCTGGATAGCTGCCAACTCTGTCTCTATGGGTTCCCCATAAGACTAGTGACATCTATGCAGGTTCCAGCCGGGTCATCTGCTGATAATGCTAAAGCAAACATCAAAGATAAGTGTAGATAAGCTTTTTTCCTTTAGTATCTAGGCCCTCAGGGGCCTTTAACCTTGATTTCATTGTCCTAAGTGCCTGACCCCAAGCCTTATCTGTACTGGAGAATCTCTAGCTTCAGAGTGACAGTGCAGCTCCCAAGCCCATGCCCTGTCCTCCTCTGTTCTGACAGTTTTCCTGGTGTGAGAGAAGCACCAGGAAGCAGAGGGGCTCCGCCTGGCCAGATCTCAGGGAACCTCAGTAATTTGGGATCCCCTGCATGAAATGAGCAGCTGGCTTGTGCACAGAAGGACCTAATGGTTAGAAATCCAGCAGGCAGTTTTTGGCACATCCAGGGGGGGCTTTAACTCAGGGAGTCTTTCTGACACCAGGCAGGCTTGGCATGCTTCTGCAACAGCATGGGCAGGATCTCCTCTTTAAAAGGTCCTGAGCAAGGACCAAATATGGGTTTACACTTAGAAAGAAAATAGTTCAGTGTGGGGCACACTGATCTGGGGGGGCAATGTAGGAGAGTGTCTGTGTTATAATAAAGCTCCAGAAGGAGAGTTATTAGCTGTGCTCTGACAGCAGATGGCATTTGTTCTTAAGGAATGCAACATCTCCTGATTTTTGCCTTGGAAACTGAAAACCAGCACCACCACCACCCCAACCCACCCACTCTGATCCCTTCAGGAATATGCGGAAGAGGATAAGAAGCATAAGTAGGGGGATGCTGAGGAGCCCTCATGGAGGCAGCCATTCCTAGAGCATCCACAGGGCCTTGGTAGTGCATGCCCTGCTCTGAATCCTGCAGGGAAGGCACAACCTTAACCCTGAGGGGAATGTGAGTCAGCTGGCCCTCTTCCCTGGTCCCGGAGACTGGCACTTGCTGTTGCAGCTTGCAAAGGATTTGGACACATACCTAAGTGACCTGCAGCTCCACATTCCTCTTTGGAAATTCTTTTTTCTTTTTTTTAATATTTATTTATTTATGCATACAAGAACTGGGGTACAGGCCAGTACCCCAGGGTATGGGGGATGTGTGTGAGAGGATTCACCAGAGACAGAGTGGGGAACAGAACAGGCAGACTGGCTGAAATATACTGCTGAGGGAGCAGCGGGTGAGACAGGAGAGGTCTGCGCCATGTGGGTAACTCCCTTGCCTGCTGGGGATCAAACTCATGCTACAGTGGCTGCCAATAGCTTGCTAGGGCTGTCTTGAACTCCTGCGCCACCAGGAAAGACCCCCACTTTGGGAATTCTTGACATGAAAGACATGCGACCCTATGTGGGATCATTTTCCTGGAAAGGTTCAGATCGGCTTTTCCCAAGATGTCCAGAGTAGGTCTTTTCCAGTACCTGCCACTTTGTTGTATAGAAAAAAGATTCATGGAGGCCCTGTGAGCCCAGAGAGAAACTGTTACTATTACTTTAAAAAAGCAGATTACTTAGGTTGAGGAATATCTGCAGAAATAACCTTTTTTATTGGAGAAGGCTTTGGTAAGGCAGGGCAAACACCCGGAGGCATGGGCAAGGTTTTATGGGAGGAAGCCACCTCTCCTCACCGGTGAGGCTCCCTCCACATTCCCTGATGCTCCAGGCCTGGAGCACAGAATGTAAATCCCTGGTTTGCCCCCATTTACTTTAGAAATTTTAGTTATATAAATTCTTCCTATATATTATTATTATTAAATTTGTTCTTCTCCTATGAATCTGTCTGATGTTAATTTGTTTGTCAATCTTTAGGAGAATCAAGGTGGAATATGGGAATTTTCCCCTGTGTCCCAACACGTGGTGCAAAGGCGTATGTGTGTGCCTCTGTATCTCTCTGTGCCTGTGTCTCTCTCTGTGTATTGTGGGATCAGTCTCCCCCAGAAGGTTGGATCGGCTTTTCTCAATATGACCAGTGGGGGAGTCTTTCAGTAGTGTCGGCTTGGTGTGGAGAACGATGATCAGGGGAGGCCCTCTGGGCCTCAGGAATTCTGCTGCCATGACTTCAAGAACGAGATTATTTAAAATTGCATACTATTTTATATATATGACTCTATGGTACACTACTCTACTCTGCTATACCATAGAGTAGTTTAGGCCCTAGAGGCTGAAAGAAGTTCTTGTATTTGTTTTTTCCTTTGTCTTTTTACCTAGTTGAAGAAAGAAACACTGCTGTCTCTTTTCATGGCCTAGAAGAGTGTAGCTTGTGTAAGGGGCGGGGCATAGTCCAGGAGTATGTCAGTGACCGTGTCCTCCCTGTCTGAGAAATGCATCATTTTACTCCCATAGTAAAGGCTGTAGACAGCCCTCCTTGTCCTGTGAAATCTCCACTTCCTCCTGGACATGCAGGTTCTTTAACAAATGATTTACATCTCTGGTTTGCTCCTTTTTATTTTAGAATTTATAACCATTTAATTCTCCCTATGTATGTTATTAAATGGATTTTTCCGTTTCTAATCCATCCGATACTGTTTTGATTATTTGTCCTGCCTAAGAAGAACCCAGAGGGGTGAGGAACTTCCCCCTGCTCCCTGACAGCATAATGTAACTATAAGTTTTGGGCATGGTACCCAGTAGGGTGGACCTAAGAGCAAACAGTTGAATGAATGTTATTACTCCACAATCCTAGTCAGGAATCCCTCAGCTCAAAAAGGTGTCCAAAGGCATGGGGGCCACACAGATTTTTAATCAAATACCAAGCTTCCCATTTGACCAAGTTACTGAAGCTCCTGGAGCTTCAACTTCCACATCTATAAAGTGTGAATGGCATCTATCTCTTGGAGCTTACCTTAGGAAACAGACTTTGAGGCAGAGATCTGTGTGCAGGAAAATTCTTTGGAGAATGCCTGGGGCTCAGCACTCTGGAAGGGGAAGAAGCAGCTCTGGGCAGGGAGGAGTTGGAAGTCAGTTTCATGGCCCCAACCTTTTTCACAGAATTCCCCAAAGGGTAGCTTTTCAGAGTTGTACCACATTGAGTCAAGGATGCCCTTTCTTCATACCTCCCCCACAGTGCCACGCCGCCCTGGGCCTGGACAATTGATGCCCCTGGGTAGAGCACGATCTTGGGTCAGGAAAGCCACACAACTTCCTCCCCTTCTCACACAAAGAGGACGACTGGTCAGAGAACCGCAGGGCCCTTGGAGAGAATTAAATGGCATAATTACCATAACTAAAATAAGAATTAAAAGAAAGTCAAAATCTGGCTTCTCTTTCTCTAGGCTCAACCTTGGGGAAAAAATGGAATTGTGTTATTCAAGTTGTGAGCTCTCATTCTCAAACTCAATTCCCCAGACTGAGAAAAGGTTTTTGTGTTTCAAACTCACTTAGGGGGAGCAGGCCGAGTGAGCCAATCCAGAGGGGATGTAGCACACTACTGAAAGGAGATCAGTGAGTGTGAGTTCTGGAATCTGGAAATGTTGGTCTCATTCTACTTCTGTTGAATGAGAAAGTAAGGTGTGCATTTGGGGTAGTGAGATTATACATTAACCACCCTGGGCTGGTGGCTGCTTCAGAAGATGCTGAGTCACTTGTCTCCAAACACCTCACAGAGAGTCTTGCAAGAGAGTACAGTACAAATTGAAAATTAGATACCATTTCCAGAATATTCTAGATGCATGAAACTTTTTCTCCTGGTGTTATAGAGCAACCCTGATATTAAACGGGTTCCTGGCTGTGGGTCCTCACCCGGCGCTTTAAAGGGACTTATGAATACTCCACTACAGACACACACAAAAAGGTTAATAAAAGGTTTATTTACAAGAGGAAAGGAAATAAGGAAAATGTACAACTCAGGGAGAAAATAGGGAAATAAAGTCTTTAATGAGTCCTACCGGATCCGACGACCTGGAAACCCAAAGTCACTCTCAGAGCTGGCCGGACGCTGCGAGCTGGTGGAGAGCCCAAAATGGGTTCCCCCAAAGCCCACGTGTCTGCCTTTTTCTATCCATCTGGCTGCTTAACCCACCCTCAGGTCCCAGCCACTTTCCCTTTGGTGGTGATGGGATTTGGAGTTCCCAGTGTCTTTGGCTTTGGCCTGGGGTGGGGGTGGAGTCCACAAAGCCTGTATGGAAATAGCTTTGGGACATCCTTTTCCCCCTAACACTGGGACTTTGGCATGACCCCAGGGAAGGAAAGATCCCTCCATTACTGAGATTGATTTTTTATGCTAGCTGGATGGGTGGGGATCCAGAGTAGTTATCTGACTTAGAGAAATAAAGAAATGCAATAAATTTTATGGAGTAAATTTCACACCCACTTCACATTTTTAGCACCTTGTAAGTTCCCAGTGCCTAGTAGCACACAGTGAGAAAGTCATTTTGTATTTGGATCCCCTCCATTCTACAACAAAACTCCCTTAGATTGAAAATCAGGAATAAACAGAATTAAACTCTAACTACCCTTTGTTTGCTCTTTCTCTCTACCCCTCCTTGTGATTAACCACTAACTTGATCCTGGAAACTTGGAAAATTGGTGGTGTTACATCTCTGATAAAATTCTCTGTGCTCCTTCAAGGTTGATAGTGGCATCAGAAACAAACATCTATTGCTGAAAAAGCACCTGCTGGGAAAGCCAAACATCTTGACTCTTGTCACCAAGATGCCCTCTGCTGTCCTCATATTTTTACTGCCCCCCCCCCCATATAATCACAGCACTCCTGTATTCAGGGAGTTGTGCGTGTTTGTTTCTCTGTTGTTGAGGGAGATGCTTGTTCCATTCACTCCCTTGAATAAACTCTTGCATCTTGAATGAACTCTGTTCAGAGACATCCTTGTGGTTTAGAGTTTGGTTTTCTGCGCTTATGCAAAAGACCCAGTTTGGCCACTAACAATTCCTTTCTTTCCTCTTTCCTTCTGTCAAGTATATACCTATGCCTTGCACCTAGTTGAAACCCTTCTCCTACTTAAAAACGAAACCTTAAAAAAAACCAACCCAGGGCCTCCCCAGTGGCACAGCGGTTGAGCGCTGGGTTGCGAAGCTGCCCGCGGCCTCTGAGGCACCGGTTCGATCCCCGGCTGCTCCCCGCCACCCGAGGAGGGTCCCACATGGTGCGCAGACCTCTCCTGCCGCCCGCTGCTCCCCTCAGCAGTGTACTTCGGTCCTTCTGCCTGCTCTGCTCCCCGCTCTGGCTCTGGTGAATTCTCTCACCCTCCCGCGCTTCTGACTGTACCCAGTGCATGTATAAACAAAACAAACAAACAAACAAAGTAAATAAATAAAAACATGCCTCTGTAAAAAAAAAAAAAAAAAAAAAACTCCCCAGATTTAAAAAAAAAAAAAAAAAAAACAACCCAGGGCCTCTCCGGTGGCGCGGCGGTTGGGCGCTGGGTTGCGAGGCAGCCTCCAGCCTGCGCAGCGCCGGTTCGATCCCCGGCTGCTCCCTGGCCACCAGAGGAGGGTCCCACATGGCGCGCAGACCTCTCCTGCCGCCTGCTGCTCCCCTCAGCAGTGTACTTCGGACCTTCTGCCTGCTCTGCTCCCCGCTCTGGTTCTGGTGAGTTCTCTCACCCTCCCGCTCTTCTGACTGTGCCCAGTGCTTGTATAAATAAATAACATAAATAAATAAAAATAAATCTTAAAAAAAAAAAACAACCCAAACCTGAAAGACATGCTTCTGTGTTAGCCTTACTAATCAATGACAAACATTTATTAGATAATTACTAGGCTAGGTTCCTTGCAAGAAGTGGATGGAGTGAGGTGTCCTACAGGTCCCTGCAAGGTGCAAGGTGAGTGCTGCTGCCCTATGTTTCACCTGCTGGGAGCCCAGGAGCCGTGGTCCAGACTGAATGCCTAGAGGCACTGTATGAATTGGCGCTCTATTCCTGAAGCTAGGACCTTGAATACCTCAAGGCTTTGACTAGAATGAGGAACTTGAGATGCTGGTTACAGGAAAATATTTATTGAAAATCTACAGAGCAGAAGCAGAGTTCCAGGGAGACCTCCTTAAACAAAGAGGCTCCCTAACAAAGACTAGTTTCAGCTTATTTAGCATTTAGATAGTGGCAAGAAAGGGGGCGGCGGCATCCAGGTGGAGGAAAGGCTCTACCATGTGTTCAGGATGGTGCATTTGCAGCTGCAGACCATGCTTCTTCAGAGGGCACATCCCACCCAGAGGTGGAGGTCTTAGCCTGTGAGTCCATGGGTACCATAGAACACTCAACTCTCTCCTCTGCATGTTTTTTGTTTTTCTTAGATTTATTTATTTATTTATTTATACAAGCACTGGGTACAGTCAGAAGCGCAGGAGGGTGAGAGAATTCACCAGAGCCAGAGTAGGGAACAGAACAGGCAGACGGATGAAATACACTGCTGAGGGGAGCAGCAGGCGTGGCAAGAGAGGTCTGTGTGCTATGTGGGACCCTCGCTGGTGGTCGGGGATCAAACTTGGGCTGCAGAAGCTGCGGGCAGCTTCGCAGCCCAGCACTTAACCGCTGTGCCACCAGGGGAGGCCCTCCTCTGCATGTTTTACAGCCCAGTTTATGCTGGTTCTTGTCAAGGGTTGAGGCTTTTCTGTTGTTGCTGTTGTTTTTTCAGATGCAAGAATTCAGTAAAAAGATAACTTGACATACAATGAGATAAGTGTCTGGAAACTCCTGCACCTTGCTTGTCTAGGACTGCTTGATACTATTACTCAGTTATTTTGGGACTCCAATGGCCTGTTTCTTCTTCCCATTCTCAAAGATGGCAAACCATGATAGAGCAGGCTGCTTACTAATCAATGTTGAAGAAACATAGAAGAGGGAAATATGCATGTTTGCTTGGGAAAACAGACACATAAAAACAATAACACAAGAAACATAAAGAACGCCCAATAAGCTGCTGGGAATGTTATCTTAAACTGTAGTATGTGGAGGGGTGACTGCAGCCTGGGTGGAGGGACCCAGTCAGTACAAGAGACTGGATCTCTTGGAGAAAATCCTTAAATGGCTGGTCTATGACAAAGCTCACAAACTAAAACTACAGAAGAAATAACACTACTAAATGCACACACATACATGCAGTGCATATATTTACACACATATATTAATTAATTAATTATAGATAAACTATACCACATGTGCCATCTGGAAGATGTATTTGAGTAGATGGACTAAGAATTTAAAACAAGCATTATAAATATATTTAAAGGTTTTTTTAATATGTGCCATTCTCACTGGTGTGAGATGGCATCTCATTGCAGTTTTGATTTGCATTTCCCTGATTGCAAGTGATGTTGAACATTTTTTCATACGCCTGTTGGCCATTTGCCTTTCCTCTTTGGAGAAGTTTCTTTTTAGCTTTTCTGCCCATTTTTGGACTGGATTATTCTCTTTGTTTTTGTTGAGTCTCATCAGCTCTTTGCAGATTTTGTGATCAGTCCTTTATCATTAGTGTTGTGTGCAAAAATGTTCTCCCATTCGGTGGGGTTTCTTTTTGTTTTGGTTATTGTCTCTTTTGCTGTGCAGAAGCTCTTAAATTTGATGTAGTCCCACCTGTTAAGCTTTGGAAACAACCCAAATGCCCAAAAATAGATGACTGGATCAAGAAGATGTGGTACATATATGCAATGGAATATTACTCAGCAATCAAAAGAGATAAACACATGCAATTTGCAGCAACATGGATGGCGCTGGAAGGGATCATGCTCAGTGAAATACGCCAGAAAGAAAAGAAAAATACCGGAATGTCTCACTCATAGCAGGAATCTAGAAAACCTAAATAAGGGACCAGGAAAAAGAATAACTATAAGAAAGAAAAAATCAAAATCAACAAACAACTATGAACCAGAGACACACTATGGGGGGTGGGGTGGGGAAAGAAGGGATTGGGGTCAAAATAAGGGGGTTGCAATTGTCTGGGGAATATAAAAATAAAATTAAAATAAATAAATAAATAGATAAATAAATAAACTTAAAGGTATAAGGGAAGATAGTAACCAGGATAAAAAGGAGCCAAGATGAAACAGTAGGTGTGAAAGAGGTAAGGGAGGTAAGATAGAGAACACCGTAGGTGGGATAAACGAGCAGGATGGATATGGCTAAAGAACACTTATTGACTTGCAAGATAAGACTGTGAAATTTTCCTGGGATGCAACAGAAAAGGATGAGAAAGAAAAAGAGACACCTTAAAAAATTAAGCTGAATGGAAAATGTCTATCTCCATATGATGAGAGTCTTCGAAAGAGAGAAAAATAAAAATGAGGAAAGGCAATATGTGAAGAAAAGTAGAGATAAACTTTTTGATATTAAATAATTATATCCAGGGCCTCCCCTGTGGCACAAGGGGTTAAGACACAACCTATGAAGCTCTCGGCAAGAGTTCGATCCCCCAGTCAGCCAGGGAGCAACCCACAGGGCGCAGCAGACCTCTCCTGACTCGCCCACCGCTCCCCTCAGCAGTGTATTTCATTCAGTCTGCCTGTTCTGTTCCCCACTCTGGTGAATCCTCTCACCCTCCACATCTTTGGCCTGTACCCCAGCTCTTGTATGCATAAATAAATCTTAAAAAAAAGGGAATTATATCCAGTTAATGTTAACCAAATTCAAGGAGAGAATGAAATGTTTTCTGGTATAGAAAGCTCCTGAAGAGCTGCTGCCAAAAGACCCACAGTATAAAACTCTTTTGGATGAATTATTTAAACAAGAAGAGAAAACAGACAATAAAGGAAAAGATAATAGAATAAGAGAACATATTTTCATAGGCCTGGGAGCAATATTTAAACTATATAACCTCCATCAAATCAGAAACAAAGACATAAGCCCCAATAGAAAAATGGGCAAAGAATAGGGACAGGCAATTTTTAGCTATCCCAGGAGATTACTCTATAACACTACTTAATGTGCATGAAGAGATGTTAAAGATAATTAGTAATCAAGGAATGCAAATTAAACCAATGACATTAATTTAAACTAGCTAGTCAGGCTAAACTATGGGGTTAGAGAATGGCCAGGTGTTTGAAAGGAAATAGGAGTCCTAATACCCCACTCGAGGGAAGGAATGACTGGAAAGAGCAGAAACGATCTGGTTCTACTTAGGAAAATGAAATTTTGCATTTCCTGTTACCCATCATGCTCTCCTCTGTGTATCCTAAAGAAACTCACCAGAGCTGCAAGGAGATTGCTCATTGGATTATTGTTTGTGTTAGCAAAGAGCTGGAAATATACTCAGTATCCCTCACAAGGAGAGCAGAGGTAAATTGTGCTGAGACACAGCCTGGGATATTTTACTCATCGAAGTTACTACAAGATAATAACTTAAATGGATGTTAAAAACATAACCCTTGACCAGAAAAGTGACAAAGAGAGTGGGTACAAAACGCAATACCACTCACATAAGTAAAAGTACAAGTACAAAAAGACCAGCATTGATTGTAAGAAACACAGACGTGCAAAAATCCAGACATGAAAAGTAATGGAAAGTTTGCCGCTGTGGAAGTGATGGAGAGGAATGCTTTGGGATATGATAAAGAAAAACGAGTTAACATGCAAACGGAAAACAGACTCATAAACAGCTGGGGACAGGTCATTTTAAAAGACACATTACTGGAGAATGTGCCTAACATGCCAATTTTGATTAAATTGCTTTGTGCAAGGATTTTTAAAAAGCTATGTGTCGTTTCCAAACCATTCCCGTGATGCCTTAGGGTATTTCATCTAATGACATTTAAAAGAAAATTCTGAAAGCCAAATTACAAGTTAGACAGTTTAATTTAAAAAATGAATCTAAACAAAAATAATTCTTAGTCTTTGTGGAAAATATAGTGGTTACCAGAGGAGGAGAGGGAAAAGGAGGTGGGGGAGGGGAGGTGATAGGGTGTTGGCCCTGGAGCTTTGGGGACTGGTGAGTGAAGCGTGTGCACATATGGAGGTGTGAAGCTGTACTCCCCAAACTATATACTTAGGCAAATGATTGCCAAATCAATAAAATTTGAGGAAAAAAGTAAATCTAAAAAAATATAGCATCCAGGAGGGAAAGAAAGGAGTCGATGGTAGGACAGCCCTCTCCAGTGTGGTAAACCATTTAGAATAATTATTATTCTGCAGCTTTTTCTTACATCTATTTTATAATTTATGCTGGAATATAAACTCATTCACTCTTATTTCATCATCCCGGGAAGATTCTCACCCTCTCTATAAACACTGACATGTTTGACTTCTGTTTTCCATCGCCTGGGCCTTCTCTCTCCAGACTCCAATTTGGTACCAAGCTTAGGCCTCCCAAAAGGCAGTGCAGCCTCCGCCCCTGCCTTCTGGCAAGGCCTGCTGAATTCTTGAAGGCTTTTCTATCTCTCTGGCTCCATTAATAAAACGCAAATGGCTTTCTGAAGGGAATTCTTGGTTGAAGCAGGTTGGTCAATACTGTGGAGTGTGGCTTAGCTGGAAGGCAGCCAGCAGCCGGACAAATTGGGGGAGGAAGTGAAGGGGCCTAGAGTGGAAGGAGAGCGAACAGGGCGGTGAAAACACATGTTTGCTTCCTCACACTCTTTTCTAAGCTTAGTGTCTCCCACTAAGCTTCAGCGTCATGGGAAAGACTAACAAATCACACCGTCGGCTGAGGGTTAGCACTTACTGTGATCTGAGTGAGGTTTAACTTAACCTTTTCACAGATAAATGGGACGCCTCTTCAGCTTCTCCATAGCTTATTTCCCCCGAGTGGTAGCTCTTCAAGTCACCCTAAGTTTCCCTGGGTGCTGAGGGGTGCCAGGGGAAGTGGGCTCTTCCAGAAGGGCTGTGTCCTGAGGGAAGGATTCAGTGGAGATGGACTGATATCCCAGCCCCTCTTCAGTCTCAGTGCATGTGCCTGATCCTCCTTCCCAGACTTCTCCTTCTTCCCTTTCCTGATTTTGAACTCGTAAAATGGTTGTGCTGCTATTAGCAGACTGCAGGAACAGTGGAGATTCTCCCCAGGATTTCTCAGGAAAATATCTGTGAAAAAAACAACTTTGTACCAACTTTTTGGGAAGATGATTAAAATAGTAAGTTTCATTTAAAAATATATATAGGGCCTCCCTGGTGGCGCAGCAGTTGAGCGCTGGGTTGCGAAGCTGCCCGCAGCCTCTGCAGTGCCGGTTCGATCCCCGGCTGCTCCCAGGCCACCAAAGGAGGGTCCCACATGGCACGCAGACCTCTCCTGCCGCCCGCTGCTCCCCTCAGCAGTGTACTTCGGTCCTTCTGCCTGCTCTGCTCCCCGCTCTGGCTCTGGTGAATTCTCTCACCCTCCCGTGCTTCTGACTATACCCAGTGCTTGTATAAATAAATAAATAAATCTTTAAAAAAATGTATATCTTTTACATCATTGTTCATTTTGGTACATTGTATGTTTTCTCCTCTCAGGTGTAGTCCCTGTGAAATTCCCACCACCAATTCACCCATGCACCGTCGCTATAGTCCCTTGTGCTTTTCCCTCCCCTGTTTTGATCCTTCTCCTTCCCCCTCCCCTGCAGAATGTCTTTTGATTTATAGTTGCCTGCTAGTTTTGCTTATTTATTTTTTTATTTTCCTGATTCCTTATATTCCTCCTATAAGTGAAACAATCTGATGTTTTTCTTTTTTCCTTCTGACTTATTTCACTGAGCAAAATCCCTTTCGGCTCCATCCATGTTGCTGCAAATGGCATGAGTTTATCTTTTTTGATAGCTGAATAGTATTCCACTGTGCATATATACCACATCTTCTTGATCCAGTCGTATGAAAATAGTTTTTTATTGTGAATAATATTTTTGACTCTGTGTTAAAAAGATGTATGCATCGTTCAGAATGCAGAATCCATGGGGTTTGACTATGAGGTCATTTTGCTGGGATGTGGTGGGACAGGCATTTGCTGGTTGTGCACGTCTCCCCCAGCTCCGTGGTCAGTCCCACCCAGATCAGGGTGACATGGACCATGGCAGGAGGATTCACCCCATGGAAATGGGCCTGTGGGCAGACACTACACTCAGGGCATCCTGTCCCCTAGAGAGAGCTGGCAAACTTTGACCAGCAACCCATTGCTTTGAACTTATAAGGACTTGGGAAGACAAGGTAGATAGGAAGACAAGACTGTCCTTTGGGAAGAATATGCCCCACATCCCCATGTCATTGCTCAGTGGGCCTCCACCAAGGAACAAGATTTACTGCTGGTGCGTGTGGCGAACAGGGAGTAAACATTGCAGTCTGAGGCATAAGCTACTGAGCTCAATTCCAAGACCGTGCATCTGAGATGGAGTTAGGTGAGCATTTTTTAAGTGAGCATATTTTAAGATAGCTGATATGTTTGACAAGGTAGTTGTATTTTTAAAATTTTATAACACAAACTCCTTTACTACTATAATTGACATTTGACTTTCTTATTTTAGCAAAGGGATAACAATTTTTATTTTAAGAAGTAACAAATCAGGACAGTCTATGTACTTCTGAGGCCCCTTAGCTCTTCCATTTCTGGGTTGACTGACTAACTTCCCACGTGTGAAGAAAAGTCCTAACCAGGAATGACCCTAATGTGCTAGGGCCATATATACACGAGTCTCGGGGGCAGGGAGGACACCTGCTTGATGTCAGTCCCTGGTCACAAGCTTCTGTGGGTGTCTGACTGATAGCCGTAAGGGGCCCTCGTGTGGAGAAACCTAGTTTCTGTGCCCCTGCAGAGCAATCTGGGCTCCTAGAGGCGGCAGCAGCCAAGGCTGGCTTGGGTGTACCCTAACTTCTGTTGTAAGGATGAGTGGAAGCCTTGCCTGTCATGAGTGATGTGCAAACATGTCCTGATACTGTCTCACCTGGAAGGCGCCTCTGCCCCTTTTCTACAGGCCCAGTTACCACTGCAGTGTGGTGCTGACATCCTGGGCCTCAAAGGGAGCTTTTTCAGTTACCTCTGTCAAAATAGAACTTTTGTGATATAATTGTTGATGCTACACTTAGTTCGGAAAATGGCTTGCCATTGTGTGTTATAGGTAATAGAAACATGGCCCTGGAGCAGGCAGTCCACATTCCCAACTTCCGGAGGGTCTGTGAGGTGACTCCAGGTGACCACAGGTGGCAAGTTATCTTGTAAGGTGGAGTCCAGAGCTCCAGACTTGAGCTGGATCCTTTACTCCTTTGTTACTATGTAACTTTCCCATTTATTTGAGGAATGGGCACCTGTTTAAAAGGTGATTATTATGTATATTTTCTAGTTATTTGTGTTAAAAATGGACACATTGGACAGGAAAAAATTGATTTTCTGAATATTCAGCACAAGTGACAGATTGAATTAATTTCCAAAGTGTGTGCACGTGGAAATTTATTTGGGCTCCAACCACCATTCTGGATGATCAACAGGTGGCAGTATTTCCCTGCCTTACGATGTCTTGCTAGCCTGCTAAGCAGAGGAAAGGTGTCCAGGGAACTCAGGGGTTAAACACTGATCAAAAGACATCTTTGGAAACTCTGACTGGTTTAGCAGAATGGTGAGTGCCTGACAGTGCTCTGGCCCCCTACCCCCTCCTGCCAGTAGCCTAACAGAGGGTCACCTTCCTTCAGAAAGATCTACCCGCATCTCTCTAAGGGGGAGGGTTGAGGAATGAGAAAAGCATTGTTGACTAGGTTGGGCTTAACTGGATTGTTCCCTCAAGTTTAATTTTATAAAATTAAATGCTTTGAAATATTCATATTTCAAATGTTTGTTCCTTTTCCATTTGCTTTTAATTGAAAAACATTGCGGGTCGTATTTGAGGCAGGATATTGGGAGGTGTTCCTATTGGCAGCTCGTTCAGTGTCTGATGATTAGGAAGGAGTCAATGGGCCCACTGGGATGAAAGATTCAGACCAAGGAGCAGCGTCCTGTGTAGGTAGTGGGGTGGCTTTAACTTCATGTTATTTTATCTGTAAAATTGGGGTAATATTTTTGGGGGTGTCCTGAGTATTCATTGAAAAAATCCATCCCAGTGGCTGCTGCTGCTTCTTCTTCTTCTCCTTCTTCGTCTTTTTTTGTCTTAGCTAGTTCTGTCTTAGTCTGGATTCTCTAGAAAGCAGAATCTGAGACAAAGCCTAAGTGCTAATGTTTTATCGGGAACTGTAATCTCAGGAGAGCCTGGGTGAGGCAGGGATGGATGATACTATAGAGCAGTGTGTTACCAAGCTGGCTGAGGCTTCATGAGGAGATACAAGCTGTCTCGTGCAGGCTGGAGGAGGGCAGAGGAGGCATTTTTCTGCTGGTCCCCTTCTGACCCCTACTGCCCACTGGCCCAAATTCATCCCCTGTGGAGTTAAATGCCACACAATTTTGGGCTACTCAGTCCTTTTGTGCAACCACAGAGGCATCCTACACATGCATTGTGGTTTGTCTCTACCTCTGGGTCTGAGATGGTGTGTGACATCAGACTCATGCCGTGGAACCATCTGGCATAGTGGCAACATGAACAGCTGGAGGCTGGACAATTCAGAGTTCAGAGGATCTGATGCAGCCTGTAAAATGTACCTAATAGATTATTATTATTATATGTTGAAGAGAACAGGCACTTTGGAATTAGACACATCTACCCTTTTCTAGCTGTGAGGCCTTTGGCTTCACGTGTTCTCTCTGAAAATTAGTTTTCTCACCCATAAAAATACAGTCATAGGGCCTTCTTGATAGTTTGTTGTGAGGCCTAGTTGCCTGATCTGTGTGGCAGGATGTAGTGCTGTGTCTGGAAGTCCACAGCCTCCTGCCTGTTCTTCCCCTTCTCCGGTTATGGGACCCAGACTCTCTCCCTACCCTGCTAGGGTTTCAAATGAATAACTGATGTGTTTTTGAAATCTTCTGTAAAGAGCCATGTAAACATTATTTTAAGACACATCTCCTACTCACCTTCTGAGTTTGCTATCCCAGCCTTCCAATTTAGAGCTTTTGGAGCCAATCACTTTAGGTAGGAATAGGAAGCTCCTGACTGCAGCACAGGAAAGTTTCTCCAGTGACAAGCAAGGATTTGGCAAAACCCTCATGCTTTTCACATCTACTCCATCCTCAACTCCTTGAAGGCAGACAATACACTGATCTGGTTTGCTGCTTTATCCTGCAAACTTAGCCCAGAACCAGGGGACAGTGATGATAAAAAGCAACTAAATTTAGCATTTTAAGTACCATTCTAAGCACTTTGGTGAATTTCACATACTTTAAGTCTCGCAATAAACCTACAAGAGAGGAACAAATATTAATACCAACATTCTCTAAAGTGAGGTCAGCAGGCCATCTTCATGAGAACCATTTGTAAGCTTCTTAAAATGCAGATTCCCAGGGTTCACCCTAGATTTGCATCAAACCCTTGGGGACAGAGCTCTGAAGCTGCATTAAAAAAATTATTGAAGTAACATTGGCTTACACATTGGCTTATACAGGGTTCAGCTTGCACAGCATTGTAGTTGGACACCTGTATACACTACTTTGCGATTATCACCAAAAGTCTAGTTTCCATATTTTACCTTACCATTGATCCCTTTTACCTGATTTACCCACCTGAAGCTACATTTTTAACAGGGTACCCAAGCACCTCTCTTACCCTAAAACTCTGAGGCCAACCCCATCTCAACTGCCTTCTGACATCGCAACTGACCAATTCCTACAAATTATTGTGCATTATTCCTCGCCCAGGGAGATTGTTTCCATGAACCTCTCCAGTACACATAGGGAAGCTCAGCATTTTGCCCCAATATATGGGATTGATAAAAAACAGGCCCACAGTCCCGCGCTCCAACACAGAACAGCAGTTCTTCCTACCACCTTACAATAGTACATGACACACACACATGAGCTGCCTCAGATTCTCTATTCTGTCTTCAAGGCTGGAGTAAGCTTGAGTAGGCGTCACCAAAGCTGAATTCAGAGCAGTTGCCTTGGGCTGCTACATCTCTGTGGCTTCTCTTAACTGGCCTCCAGGCAACCCTGCAGGCTGGCTCCGAAGTCTCTTCCTCCCTCCACCCCCACCGTGGATGCCTGTTTCTTTGCTTCTCTGTGGGTCTTACCACAAACCCCCTGTAACTGATTTACAAATTAGCTGGAGAGCCTCTTGAGATGGGGGCACTGAGGGACCTGAGCTCCTGGGAGTGTACCCTATGAGAGGATGCGCTTGACTCAGGATACTGGCACTTGGCTCCTGATTAAAAATGCAATTTCAGGAGCTTCTGCCCTCTCAGAAACCCTGAATTGGAGGTTCCAGGGTGGAACCTGGAAGTCCACATTTTACAAAGCCTCCAAGTGATTTTGGCATTTGAAAATGGACTTGCTGGTCCTGTTAAAGAGGAAGCAAGGGTTTTTTTTGTTTTTTTAAACATAACATTACTTTCATAATAATTTTTTAAGTAGTTACTAAAGAAACTAGTGAACTTTTAAAACAGAGAGACCAGGGCAAGTCATTCATCCTATTGCGCCTATTCTTGGCCTTCTCTAGGTAAAATCCCAGTCCCATCTATTACAGTACTGGTGTGGGCGCTGGATGCCTTCCCGACCTGCAGTGTGCTACTGTTGATTTGAATTTTTTGTTGATGCTTCATTTCCCCAAACATAAAATAACTTGAAATAAAAGAAAGCAAATGAAAATCCAGGAAAAATGGGCTATCAGAGTAGACCCGGGGGATTAAAAACATCTGTGTCTTTTCACAGCACAGTCTCCAAAGATGTGATTCTGCCCCTCTCTGATTGATTCAGGCAAAACCCCTGTTTTCTGATGCATCCGTGTTTGTGTGTGCAGACAAGTTCTATTTCCCTCAGGGATAACCCACCCCCACCCTGCCAGAGCCAGGGGCAAAGTTCACTTGATGTTGGCTTTTGTGTTCCTTATGAGGTCACAACTCCCAACTCACATTGCACCAATGCACAAATTAATGTGCATCCTCTGAGTGCAAGTGAAGGTATTTTCTTTAACTGGGAAACTCTTTATCTCCTATGAACACAAATCTTCTCCATGCTTGGTCCTCCCCTGGTGGCTCAGGGGTGGCTCTATCAAGTTATCGCCAGCCATTTCAGCTTGAGTTCGATCCCTGGCTAGGGAGCATGGGCAGCCTCCTCCTCTCTCACCTGCTGCTCCCCTCAGCAGTGTGTTTCAGTAGATCCTCCTGTTCTGTTCCCCACTCTCTCTGGTGAATCCTCTCACCCCCCTCCCCCAACATCTGGCCTATACCCGGTCTTATATGCATAAATAAATAAAAATAAAACTTAAAAAAAAAAACTTCTCCATGCTCAATGGCCTTTCTTGTGTAGAATAGCCACTTGGGGTTGCGGCAGCTGAAGGGCATTGCTGTTTTCACATGGTTGACTTCTTTCTGATGGGTTTGAATTGTTTCCTTGGTGACTCCTGTCAAGGCTACATCCTTGTGTGGTGTCTGAAGCTTACATAATTTTGGAGGCCTCTTAAACCCCAAAATACACATTACAAAATTAGGTATAAAAGTAAATGTTTATTTAAAAGGATAAAAGTAATCACAAGCAAATCAGAAATACACCACAAACAATACAAAATTCAAACAACACGCTATTTTTATTAACTAATTCTCTCAAATGCACTTGTAAGTAACACTTTATTCCCCTCATTTTTTTTTTGCTTGCATATTCTTTGCTCACCTCTTCATATGATAATGGTTTTGCAATTTTTATTTATGGAGAGAAGAGATACTATATCTTTCCTTAGACATAGTTGACCAAAATTTGTTTTTTTAATTTTTATATTAAAAATTAAAAGTTTCACAATTCTTCTTTGGCAATGTCATATAAATGTAATGCTTGTTAGCCAGGGTTTGAAAACTGCTTTCAAGTTCTTTAACATGAGCTCAAAAATTGGATGGGTTTTCCACAGATATGCTTCTGACTTCATTCATTCCCCTTCTTGATTTTGCCTCCTTCGTCCACACACCTCCAGGCTCATTCACCTTACTACACAGCCCTGGCCTTGCATCTTAGTGGGTGAATGGAAGGAACAGTGAGCAGGGCAAGATTTCCTGGAAGCCACGCCTCAGGGTGACTGCTGATGAGTTAACAACACAACAAAGTAACTTGGACCACAGAAAAGTCCCATGAATCCCAAATCAAATGTATCCTTTACTCAATTCCTCCTAACTTCTTATCCAGGATGTCTCCCATCAAGCTACAAGAGTGTGAAGGGAAAACTTCCTTATTGACTGAGGTTAAAATATCTTACAACTGAAAAAAAAAAAAGAAATCATATTGCAGTGTTCTGAGGACAAATGTATATGTACAGTTCATGTCTTTTCACAATTTTTACACTTTCTGAGTGTAAAAATAAAATCCCAATGACTAATTTTATCACCCCAAAGTAAATAAAATAGCTTACAGCTTCACAGGTTACTAAAACATTTGACATGTTAGGGCATTCCTGAGACTCTATCCAGAACCTTGGAGTGAAGTGGCCTAGCACTAAAGATTCATGAATTTGAGCGTTAATTCACCTCTGCTGCTGCCAAGTTTGCAGAAATGAAGCCAACTCTTCCTGTCTGGTTACAACTGTGCTGGAGACGTGTGCCTGGCAGGGACAGGCCTACTTGTGGCTCCTCCTGTGCCTGGACACCTTTCAGTTGGATCTGGGGCTCCAGGACAGAAGGGGCCGGATGTGTCTTTTACTCTGTGTCTTCTTTGCCCTCAATTTTCTAGTTATAAAAAACAACTTTGGAAGCAGTTTCCATACTCTGGCAGTTTCTGCCCTGAGAGGAAAGGCATGTCTGTTTTGCCCATGCTCAGAGTGTGTGGGAGGAGCGCAGGAGGCCCAGTGTCTGGTGCAGGCTGGCGTTTTGCACCCCAGTTTAATAGGTCTGGTTGTATGAGTGACTTCTTGCTAGAGCTCCGCGTGTCCGGAAATTACTCCTTGTCAAATTAGAGGTGATCAGGGAACATTACCTGACAATGTTTGAAGATCCTGAGAAAATGATGAGACAGAAGAGCGAATTTCTTCACTTGTCTCTTTGCCAGACAAAAATGTAGGTCAGCGTGCTCAGCTTGGTTTATAGGGAAACTGGATTTCAGGTAGCCACAAGGAGACAGTTTTCAGTATTACTTTCTATGTTTTCATGGGGCAGTGCATTTGCTGCTGGAGATGAGGATCAGACTGGCTGGTCTGTGAGGGCCCCTCCAGTAGTAACTTTCTGTACTATTGTCTTTGGCTTAAAGGTCCTGTGAAGGGGCAGGTGTCCTTGGGGGAGCAACATACCTTGCTAGGTTTATTCATACCACTGTAAGAATTTGCCCCTCAGCTCTTTGCACAGGCTTGACTTCTAGCATGATAAAGAAAGAGACTGGCCTTGCGAAGTGTTAGTGAGATCCTAATGCGGGAGTTGGGGGGAGGTTTCAAAGTTTTGTTCTCTCCCCTTGCCCTGTTCCTTCAGGGTGAGGGGCTCTGGGAAGCCCATGAATAACAAGAAGGGGTGAACTAAGTTGAAAGGGAGAGTGTCAGGAGAAATCTGTTTCTTCATGAGCTGGTCTAGAGCTGGTCTGTACTCTCTTTGATCCCTAGATCCCTTGCTGGGGAAGCAGGCTCTGCGCTAAAGTGACTGTGTTCTCAGGACTGCTGGGATCTGGGCCATCCCATGTGGTAGCTGTCATAGTTATGGTCCTCATGGGTGCCACGCTTGCCTTCCTCTCCTCTCCCTCCAACTCTCTGTGTCCCTCTCCTCTCTCTTCTCTTCCTTAATTATTCATTGAGTACCAGTCACTCTCTGGTGCTGGGAGACTGAGTGAACCAACACAGACCAAGTCCCTTTCCCCAAAGGTTTATAAGGTGGGACTCACAAATCAGTCACTGCTATGTTAGACATTAGGTGCTGATCTCAAATCCTCCTAACAACTCTGAAATCCAGGTTTATTCCCATTTTGCCAACAAGGAAATAATATACAAGACAGTGTCTGAAAGCCTATACTTATTCTGTAGAATGAATGAATGAGTGAATGAACTAGCAAACAGATGAATGAACAGAGACAACAAGGATTTAAGTGCCTGACTCAAGACTACACAATTCCTAAGTGATATAGTTTTGGTCTGACTCCAAACTGCTTGGTCTTCCAAACTGAGTGGAGTACAAGATTACTTTTCCTTCAATTCTGGAAACAAAGGCAAGTAGGACTCTCCCTGGTGAGTTAATCAGTGCTTTCATTGCTTCTTTGTCTCCTTTTAAAAGGTTTATTCACTTTCATTGCTGTATAGTATTTCATTTCTTGACTATAATCACGTGTCTCTTAACAACTTAAAAAAAAATCTCTCCTCTCCCTCTTCTTCTGTTTCTTCTCCATTCCTTCTGCTTCTCAGCATGTCTGCCCCTTCTGGGGTCTGCAAGCCTATAGGGCCAGCTGCCTTCTGGAGAATGGTGTGAAGTGACAGAGAGATAACTAAGGAGAAGGAAGAAAAATACAATCAACCTCACCTTGGTCCCACACACTCAGGAAAGAAGCTTTAAAAAGGACTGAGGGAATACTGCAAAATAGTCCACTTTGGGGAGACTTTTGTTGTGGGTTGAAATATGTTCCCGAAAATTCATATGTCCCAATCCCAGGACATCAGAAAGTGACTGTATCTGGCATTAGGGCTAAGTTAAGTTAATATGAATCAGTTAGGTTGGCTCTAATCTGGCTGGCGTTCTTATAAGAAGAGATTGGGATGCCCAGAAAGATTAGAACCACAGACATGGGGGCAGGGGAGGCCCAGGGTCACCATTCTGAAGACGAATCACCTTGATTTGAACTTCCAGCTGTGAGAAAATAAATGTCTGTCATGAAAGCCACCCAGTCTGTATTGTTTTGTTTTAGCTGCCCTGACAAAATAATACAACTCTTATTCTCATATTTTAAATATGAGAATCTGTAGAATTAAATGTCTGAGGAAAGAACTGCTCGCAAATACTCTTTTGAGGAAGGCAGTCAAGTCGAGCAATTTCTTCAAGTTTCATGCACCAGTAACCAATTATTTCTTATCTCAGCTCCAAGTAATCACATTAGTGCTCAAACTTTATGTGCATCAGAATTCCCTAGAGAACCCTATGAAACTGAGATTTCCAGGCTCTACCCCAGAGTTTCTGAGTCAGTAGATCTGGGTGGCATCTGAGAATTTGCATTTCTACCAAATTCCTGGGGGATGTTGACGCTGCAGGTTTGGGCTACATTTTGAGAATAGATGAATTATATTTTAATTCTACCATGTTTTATCAGGGGCTTTCCTTTGTTTAAAACTCCTTAGGAAACAGTAAAAGGCAAAAGATTTATATGATGGAAGAGAAACCAGAGTACATCAGAGGACACTTAGGAAACCTTCTTGGTGTCCTATAGTGAGTGGGTAGTGAGCACTGAGTCAGGGCACACTGCTGGGCGGTCTGAGCTTCCCCATTCCAGAATTTTCTGGGCCCTTGTAGGGTAAATAATTGTCAGGCTTTTCTGCCCTCCCACCATTAGGATTGACGATGGATCCCTGTGGTCCTGAATGCATGCCTGATGGCGGGCACCTGGAGTAGGGTGTGGGCATTCATAGGTGGGTACACCTGGATTGAGACTGGCTTATAAGAGCGGAACGGAACTAGCAGAAGAAAGAGAACTAGACCGTAAGAGAACTACGGAGAGCCCAGGAAGACTGAAGATTCGCTGGGGGCTAGGAGGCCTGCCAGCCTCCTGCCCGCTCCCCATCCTGGCACCCCTGCTTGCCGTGTACCTGGTAAAATTGCAATAAAAGCCTGAAAACCACTGAGGGCTCCAGGACTCGTCCGCTCAGGTCATAGAGAGCCTGCACTGTGCCCTTCCTGCCCCTACAGCCCTCCAGGGCCTGCCCTCCTGAGAAGTCTGGCAGAAGTTATCGTTACCCGAGAGGGTAGAGCTTCAGGAACTGATGGCCCCGGAGAGCGGGCATAGGGCTGTCCGCATGCGGGCGGTTTCAGCGCCTGGATTTCATGTAACTGGAACACAGAGTCTTCACTCTCTGGGACCCGAAAAAATGGAATGAAAATGAAGCTGAGGGCCTCCCCTGGTGGTGCAGCGGTTGAGCCCTGGGCTGCAAGTCTGCCCGCAGCCTCTGCAGCGCCGGTTTGATCCTCAGCCAACGGTGAGGGTCCCACACAGGGAGACAGACCTCTCCTGCCGCCCGCTGCTCCCCTCAGCAGTGTACTTCGGTCCTTCTGCCTGCTCTGCTCCCCGCTCTGGCTCTGGTGAATTCTCTCACCCTCCCGCGCTTCTGACTGTACCCAGTGCTTGTATAAATAAATAAATAAATCTTTGGAAAAAAAAGAAAAAAGAAAATGAAGCTGAGGAACTCCACACACATGAAGCAGGACTTGCGTGGCTTCCACAGGGACAGTGTAAAATAGGAAATAATTGAATTTTGTTTGGCGCTTGTATAACCTGCCAGGTTGGACACGCACTCAGGAGCCAGCAGGGAACAGTGGCCAGCAGCGGTCACGTCCATTTCATAAGGTTTCTGACTAATTGAAATAGTTACTTTTTCCAAAATTGAACACACACACATACATGTATGCATGTGTATATTTATATACACTTCAGTTTGGTTGTGTGTTGAAAGATTGCTCACGGTAGAATAATTTTTAAAAAATCTGAGGTGCACTGGGGTGGTGCAGTGAAGTCTTTCCTGGTAAAAATTCAGTAATACTTCCATCCTTCTCCCTCCTCCAGAGAAGCCACTTTTCACCTGTTCCCTATCAAACCTTTCCTATGTGTTTGGCATAACTAGTACTTTTACCAGGCTGTGAATTTCCTGAGACCTTCAACCATGTCATATTCTTTTTGCTGGACCTACTAAGTGCTCAATAAACATATATTAAATGAATTGAGTAAAGGAATAAAGCAGTAAACTGACTAATTTCAATGGGGATGTTGGGAGTGAGGCAAAGGCCCTGCTAAGAGCCTGGGAGCCATAGACACTTGTTCCACAGAAGTGACTGTTGATGTTAATTTCCTTAAGAACAAAAAACCCAACTTTGTACAGTGCTTCACGGGATACACAGCATTTTCACATCAAAGGTCTTGAAGACCCTTTGTCGCCAACTTGCACCTGGTCCGTGGGTATGAAAGGTAAGCCACGTGTGGTCCAGCTTTGAGCACGTCTCTCTTTGAAGCAGGAGAGATTTGAAGCAGGTGTGAGCTGTCTCCTTTCAGATGTTGGTGACTAGGGGATGGAGCTTCCCGGTGACTTTGAAGGTGAGAGCTGAATGCACAGCTAACACTGTAGAGGGCTCCCCCTCTGTCCCTTCCCCAGCTGCTGAAGATTCAGAGGTTTCTGACCTATGGCTTGGATATCTGCTGTCCTCTGTTTTAAAACTGTGGACACTCCTGGAATTTCCTCTGTATGTGTTGCATGCGTGGCATGCATGCGTCTATGAATCTGTGTGTGGCTTCTTAATTTCTAACTCATTTCCTATTGTCCCACTTCCTTTGGTCCTGATGGCCTGTTAATACCTTCAGACTAAAATGCCAACTACTTTGTCTGTTTTCCTGTATTCTTTTCAAACTTACTGTCAAAGGTAGATTACATCTCCATCACTCTGCTTCTTTCCTGATTTTGATGCCCTTTAATGCAGGAACTTTGTTCTTTGTGTGCTCTGGACAAAGGGTTTAGTGTTAACCCCTTGTGTAGATTTTGCTTGAAGGAAAGCATTTGAAGGTGGCTGAGGCTGTTTTGCATTTAAAAGCCAATCAAAGAACAATAAGTCACCAGTGTATGCTGCCCCACATTGCTTTCCTATTTTTATACTAAAGTGAGCCAAGGAGCCTATTTTACCCCCGTGGTCTCCTTAAGACCAGTAAAGGGTACAAAGCTGCAAGGGTCCTTAGTATCTGTTCTGTGAGGTCTGAGTCCTGCTAGCTACTTCTAGTTGATTCCCCAAAGTCAAACAAGGCTGCACTATTTCAAGACTCCCTTTAGCAACCAGGGTGCAGGCAATAACTAAGTTTATGGAACACTGAGATATTTAATCATGTAACTAGCACTTGCTGAATTCAGTTGAGCTCTGAGGAAGACACTCAAAAGAGCCAGGAGTCAGGAACAAAGGGCCAGGGCAAAAACTCCCTCTTCCATGTGGACCTCCCCAATTGCTTATTGTGTTTTCAGTGTTATTCCTCCTTTTCCCTGTTTGCTTGCAGAATACTCCACCTGCTTCTCTCTTACAGCATTTGTTGTGTATTATCCTGTGTTGCTGAGTATCTGTTACTTATTCTGTCTTGTCTACCTCTTGAGAGTGAGGACTGTCACCCTGGGCAGATGTTTACAGGGTGGTATGTGCTTGAGACTTGCTGAGTTTAAATGATTTAAAAAATATTTTACAATCTCACTCTTTCAAATGTCCTTCCTTGCTGGTCTCGGTGTTTTTAGCCCTGGGAGGGAGTCCAGAGCTCTCTTGCTCAGGGACTAGCCTAGCTCAGATGCTGCCTGCCCAGCAGATTTTCTCTTTCTCTGCTTTTATTGGGAATGAGGATCTGTCCGTGTCCTTTCCAGCTTCTGCCACGTGCTCTTAGAGGCTTCAGACAGCACAGGTCTGTTTTTAGATCTGGCCTCATGTGTGCTCAGCTAAGTTAATGAGCTCTCTATAGGGGTAGCTTTCTTCAGAGACCGTTGCTAAGGGCCAGCCGCACGTTTCTCACCGTGTTGTGATGGAAACGTGATTAGATGCTGATCCCAGCTCTGGGAACCTGCATGAGTGCTTGGTTGGAGTGGCCTCTTCTGCAAGAGCCTGTAGGATCTCACAGGCCAACAGAGGCAACCCTGTGATTCCAGCAAATGGACAGAGGTGGAAGGTGGGTGTCTGGGAATACTTAGAGCGACATGGTTGACAGCATTTGTCCACTTTGACTTGCTTGCTTTGCCTGACGACTGCCTGTGGTGGCCACCAAAGAGACAGGACCTATGTGACCCCTGCCTTCCAGGAACATCAGAGGCAGTTGAGGATGCAAGAATAGACAGACATAGTTAATTAGCAATCTAAGGCTGTGCAGACCTAATTGCAAAAGGTCAGAGGACCTCAGAGGAGAGAGGGTGTCCAGGGAGCACATGTGAGCAGATGTGGTCAAAAAAGGAAGCCCTGAACTAGAAGGTAAGGAGCCCCTAGCAGGACAGCATGAATTGGGCCTGGAGGCAGGAGTGAGGCCCTGACCAAATGATGGTGATTGTCATCATTCACTGACAACCACTGCAGGCCAGTGAGCCTCTGGGTGTTTTTATGTCCTCATAACCACTCTGAAAAGTTGGTGCTATTGTCCTGATTTTTGCAGATGAGAGCTGAGACTCAGCTCTGGCACACCTGTGTGCAGTCACACAGATAGTCAGCGGCAGTGTGGACTGAATCCCATTGTTCTGATTCCAATGCCTGCTTTAAGATGGAGGGGAGTGATGGTGTTGAACTGCCTGACAAAGGGAGACATCTGGTTTAGGGTGGAGAAGGGGTGGGGTGGCAAGTCTCCATGAGAGAAGGAATCTGTAATAGACTGTGGAGAGACAGGACAGCTTGAGGTCCTGTGGTTAAGCAGTCGCCAGAGGAGGGGTATAATGTCATGTAAGCCACACAGACATCCTCGATGTGTGAACTATTAGTGTGTTTGTATAGGGTAGAAATGCAATGCCATCCCAGCGTATTATATACTTCAGCAAGCACACAAAAAAAATACACATTGTTAATGAGATAAAATAAAACATGCTCTCACTAGCACACACCCACAGCACATTTATATAGGAAATTAGAAAATATTTCAACTGAATGATAGTAAAATATAACATGTCAAAATGTGTGTGGTGCACCTAAAACAATGCTTGGATGGAAACTTTTAGTTTTGAATGCCTACATTAAGAAGAAAGATAAACATGTCACAATTTACATATACAGCAAAAGTTGGATACCTTAAATATATGTAATTTTTAATGTATTAATCATACCTCAATAAAAGTAGGTACAATAAAGGAAGGTTTAAAATGAATGATCTGCTTCAAAAAGGAAATACAAATTGCTAATAGGAGGAATAAAAGATGAAACATCAACATAGATTCAGTAGTCATTAAAATAATATATACTAAAGGAATAATATAAATTATTTTATGCCACTAAATATGGAAAAATTCCTTATTGTAAGTCTCAACTCCATTTTTTGATGCTTGACTGCTGATAGCTTTTGACTTACTCTTCCTTGTGTCCCAAATCTGGATGAGCCTGTAGAAGGCCAAGACGTTCTTTTGCTGCAGGCAGGATGTTCAAACTATGTCAGTAAGTCCCTCTCCTCCTTGCACAGAACACTCACTGGCATAAGCACCATAAAAACCCAAGCCAGTCTCCTTTCTCTGCTCTTATATACCCAATCCAGGCTGTGACTATGTTTTCAAAACAGTGTAGACAATCTGATACAGGAATTTTGCACTTTATCAGCACATTATAAGAGACTAGCTAATACATTCACTCCTGTCTTGGTTAAAACTTCATGTATCCTCAGAAATAAGCACAAAGTTGTGAAAGACTAGAAACTTTTCCTATACAAAGTGCATCTGCAAAAATCCTACAGCTGACAACATACTAAATGGTGAAAAATAACACTTTCCCTTTAATATCAAGAAGGCGAGAATGGTATCTACTCCCACAACTCTGACTCAGTATTTTACTGGAGATTCTAAGTAAGACAAAGGAGAAGAAATAAGAGGCACACATATTGAAGAGTTAAAAAATACAGGTGCTTATTTGCAAATGACAGAAGCATATATGCAGGATATCCTAAGAATCAACAAACCTATTACAAGTAAAAACTGATTTTAGCAGAGTTGCTAAATAAAACATCAATATGCAAAGATTAATTATATTTTTTCAAGCTGCCTACAAACAATGGGATATGAAATTTTAAATATAACACTTATTTTTTTTTCAATAGTACACAAAAAGATGAACTACTTGGGCATAAATTTAACAAAAGCATTCAAATTTTCTGTGCAGAAAATTACAAAACATTGCTTAGAGAAATTGAATACTACATGAAGAACTCTACCATATTCATGAAATAGAAGCTTCCATAGTGTTAACATGTCTGTTTTCCCTTAGCTGATCAATATAGTCAATGCAATTCAAATAAAAATTCTAGCAATAAAATTTAACCAACTGATTCTAAAATTCATAAAAGAATAGAAAAATGCCCACAAGTTTATGCATTTATATTAGAAAAAATTAGACATAGAAATATATTATTTTACTTATTAGAGTATGTCACATATAAAATATATTCACAAATATGTAAAATATGTTATTAAATGTAAATATGTGACTATTTTGTGGGTATTCCTAGCTATCATTATGAAAGGCTTTTATTCAAAATATATGAAGATCAATAATAAGAAGACAAAAACCCAATGAAAAAAATAGGCATTACATTTGAACAAGCATTTCATAAAGAAAGATAAAAAAATACCAAAAGGCTATCAAAAAATGTTCAAATTATCAGTCATTAGATAAATGCAAATTAAATCCATAATGAAAACCATGGCACACTCTTTAAAATGGTTAAAGTGTTAAGATTGACGATATCAAATGTTAGCAAGGATTTGCACTACTGGTCCTCTTCCGCATTACTGGAGGGGTGTAAAATGACATGATCATTTTGGAGAAAAGTTTGGCAGTTTCTTACACCTTCATATACTCCCTATAAAACCCAGAAATTCCAGCCTTAGGTTTTACTTAAGGGAAATGAAAATACATGTCTTTGAAATGTTTTCTATGTAAATGTTTGTAGCAGTTTTATTCATAAGAGCCCAAATGTGGAAATTGTCCAAATAACCATCAACCGATAAACGAATAAACAAATTGTGGAGCATCCATATTATGGGATACTGGTCACTGAAAAAAAGTCAAACTGCTCACACAACATGGATGAATCTCAGAAATATTGAATTTGAATGAAAGATGCCAGGCACATAATAGACATATTATTCTATTTGTATGAAACGCTACAAGGAGAGGTAATTTGTCCTGATAGAGAGCAGGTAAGGGTGGCCTGGGGTTGGATGTGGGGTGAAGGATTAACTGGATAGGAGCACAAGGGAACTTCTGAAGTCATAGAAGATTGCTCTGTCATGATTGGGGTGATTGATCCCCAGGTGTATACATTCCTCAATGTTTATTTCTAAAAGTAGTACATAAAGTTGGTTTATTTTTTTTTAATGGTTCCACTCTCAAAAAGGACCAGAGAAATTAACAGGGATGATTTTAGGGTTCAAATTGGAGATGGTTTTGAAATTGCAGTTGAATTTCTTTAGAACAGGGAAATTTCTTTCTTACCAGGGAGCATGGCCAGGACACTGAGGTGGCAAAGGCCCAGTCCCCGCTGTATTTTTTCCAATTGTCAGATGCCAAAAGGAAGTGTCATGAACTCTGCCAGAAGACCCCATTCAATATTTGCTCAATCTGTGTTCTTCCTCTTGTCCCAAATGTATTGGAGCCAGCTTATGAAATTATAACTGGGTAAGAGATAAATAGTTCAAAGAACTGAAGTAAAGGGAAAATAATGGAAGAAAAAGAAGATAAAGCTATGGAAGTGAGGCGAAAACACTAAGGTAGCTACTGACCACTAAGTCCTACAACAGCAGAGGTGGCTACAAAATTGACTTTGAGCTTCCTAGCAACTGAAGCAAAAAAGGGAACATGATCACAGTGTAATCACAGTGGCCATAAAAGAAAACAAGACTGTTGCTAAAAATGGAAGGTTTATTGCTTCAGCTCTCCCAGAATATTTATTAGGAAAAAAAAAAGGCTGCTGTTTTAGACTTTGTAGAAATTCTGTCCTAGCCTCTGTGTAGATTGGAAATAATAGTTAATAGCATGACGGCTGAATACTTCAATCTTTTCAGCTCTTGGTCAAACTGAAAACCATAATCTTGTGGTACTGAATCCAGTCCATGTTATCATTGTCTTTCAGTCTCAGAAATACACCTTCACTTCCCCTATTTTATTGAGCTATAACTGACATACAGCCTTGAGTAAGTTAAAGGTGTGCAATGGAGAGATTTTATATATGTATATATTACAAAATGATAATCACAAAAGTTAGCTACAATATCCATTTCTTCACATAGACAACCTTTGTTTTTTGAGAACTTTAAGATCTATTCTCTAAGCAAATTTCAAGTATTAAATATAGTGTTGTTAACTATAGTCAGCATGCTGTACATTATACCCCCTAGGGCTTATTTATCTTATAACTGGAAATCTGCACCCTTTGACCACCTCCAGTTCAAGTTTATAACAATTATAAATAAACGTGTTAAATTTTTCAATGTCAGCATTCAGATTTTGTAAGAACAGCAACTAAATGGTATTTGTAGCATTTTTATCACACAGTGGATTCCATCCATTCTCTGTACTTTTCTTTCTGACTCAGTTGCCCTACATGCAAGTAAATGCTTTAAATGTTGTTTTCTGTGCTGTTCCTATAAACTTGCTATTAAAATACATTAAACTATGAAAAAATAAAAAACACCACCTCCACTCCACACCACCACACCAAGCCAATATCCCACTTGCCCCAAATCACCTCAGAATCAGGTACTGGACAGCAAAGGACCACCTGGAGTGCCCAGAGCCTACAGAAATTATTCATGTTAGCTGACCCAAAACTGCTTACCTTGCCTCTTCCATTCCTTCCTGTGAACCACAATAAAGGCTGTGTTCCCCTCACTTCTGCCCCCTGAGGCAATCCTGGTGCTTTCCAGTATGACCCTGTGTGGCCTGTCTTTCCTCCTATTTCTAAGCATTTGTAAGGAAAACCTTCCTAGTAACAGTCATTTCCTTGTCTGTGTCTTCCTATATCTGATTAAAATATATCCTAGATGCATTTAAAATAAGTTTCCTGTAGAAGACCAGCAAAGGACTGAGTGTTTCTATTGCTAACTCTTTGTTTTGATTTTTGCTTTCCTAAGCTCTGTGGATAAGACAGAATGTTACCAACAAAGACAGCCAGATCCAGGCCTGGTGGCCCCAAGAGCCATTATCTCCATGGGCCATGGACATGAATGTATCCTTCGGAGCATGCTGCACACGTCCCCAGACCCTTTGTTACCTTTGTTTTTTTTTTTTTTTTTTAGAGGCATGTTTTTCTTTATTTGCTTGTTTGTTTTGTTTTTGTTTATACATGCACTGGGTACAGTCAGAAGCGCGGGAGGGTGAGAGAATTCACCAGAGCCAGAGCGGGGAGCAGAGCAGGCAGAGGGACCGAGGTGCACTGCTGAGGGGAGCAGCGGGCGGCAGGAGAGGTCTGCGCGCCATGTGGGACCCTCCTCCGGTGGCCGGGGAGCAGCCGGGGATCGAACCGGCGCTGCAGAGGCCGCGGGCAGCTTCGCAACCCAGCGCTCTACCGCTGCGCCACCGGGGAGGCCCCCTTTGTTACCTTTGTTATTAGAATGCAAGTGCTAAATTTGAGAAAATACCAGAGAGAAGCTGTGTACAATTCTATAAGCAGCTGAGGGGCTTGTGATTGTTCTGGAAGGCAAAAGACAGACTCTTAACAAGAGCTAAAGATAACAGAAGGATGTACTTTTGATTTTTACCTTGAACCAGTCTCATTAGGTGACCAATTTAGGAGAATAGAATGTAATCTCAGGCTTTTATGACAATGAGTGAATTAGGCTTGGTTCTGCCTAATTAGAATCTTTTGCCAAAGACTCAGAGAGATTAAAGACTGCTTGCTCAATGGAGGGACAAAGCATCTACTCCATTCTAGAAGGCAGATTGTGTAGGATCACTAAGATGATGGTTTTCTCTTTCCTCTACTCAATTTTTTCAAATCACTTTGACCTAATATTGAGTGAATACAGTCTTGAGCTATATTTTTGTTTTTGTAGCCTAATCACTTTTAAAAACTAATAATCTTTGTTCTTCTCATACATTTGCTTGCTCCTATAGGACGTCTCAACTAAAATAAGAACTATTTCTTCAGAGATAAAGAGCTCTACAATTTACAGTGCTTGTAGGTGGGCGATAAGGGGGTTGGGGAGAGATTGCAGAGTTTATTGGCTCCACATTCTAACCAACCGAGTTAACTAGCCACCCCGTTTGCAGAGTTTAGATGGCAGCTGAAAGTCACCCTAAGCTTCAAAGATGAGTTGTCATTTGTAAGAAATTCTGAAAGCTGACATTCTTATGGCAATTCATATATAGAAGTTACATCACATGTGTTTTCCTTTCTCTGTTTCCCAAATGTATACAGTAAAACATTCTATGAAATGTTTAAGATGTTTCATCTGTTTCATCAATTCTTCCCTTTGTAGCATTGTTAAAATTGAAAATGGTAGTTTGGTATATTCTTCCTCTCTTTTTTTTTACTTTGAAATTTCTTAGTATTTATAGGCTAACTACAGCCCTTTCCAAGTTAACTCAATTTAATGGGTCTATTGAGAAAAAAAAAAATGAAAGTTTTCTCATCTGGGGGATGCCAAATGAACACTCAGAAACTATTCAGAGTTTGATTCTCATAATTTAAACCTCATGTTCTGCTCCTCCCTTCCAACTTTTTTTTTTAAAGAGTTATTTATGCACACAAGAGCTGGGGGACAGGCCAGAGGTGTGGGGGTGGTGGTGAGAGGACTCACCAGAGACAGAGTGGGGAACAGAACAGGCAGACTGACTGAAATACACTGCTGAGGGGAGCAAGGGTGAGACAGGAGAGTTCTGTTGTGCTATGTGGGTTGCTCCTTGGCAGGCCAGGGATCTAACTTGTGCTGCAGTGGCTGCGGCAGCTTCATAGGTTGCATCTTAACCCCTTGCGCCACCAGGGCGGCCCCCTCCCTTCCCAACTTTTAAGAAGCTGTCCTCACTATCCTTTCTCCTGAGCTCTGCTCCCTGCTCCGACCCAGACCTCCTCCCAAGGCCAGGTCTACATATCAGTTGTTTCCTTTACATTTCCATTGTAATATGCCTGGGAGCTTGTTCTGTTTTTGTAGGTATGAATTAGAAAAACTATCCCTGAACTATCCTTCCCAGGGAGAAAATGTGGGGTCGGGGAGCATCTGGTCATTCACCAATCACAGTTTTCTCTGTCCTGGGATTAAGGAACCACCAGAAATTTCCACCAGGCAGGAAACCCAGAACTCAGTGGGGAACCTGAATGGGCTTTGGGTTTCAAAACAGAAGAGACTGATCTGTCCTTCCTCACAGTAGGGAGGAGCCAATGAGAAGCTGCCAGGCTCCAGGGACAGTCTCCACAATGGGAATGCTGGGCTAAAGGGGGGCTCCAAGAATCAGAAAGGGGTCCTCAGAGGCTACAGACAGTGAGCACATGTCAGACAAACCCAGCGGGAGAAGTATAACAGGGATAGTGGGCCCTAAGGGGTAGGGAAGAGCATAGGATCCTAGCACCCTAAATGCTGTCCACAGATCAGTTGTGCCCAGTGAGAAGCAGATAGATCTCCCATGAAAAACAGTTCTGTGGTCAAGTACATTTTGAGGAAAATGGGCAAATAAAGTTCAGTAGATTTCTTGGTTGATTTCTTGATTGTTTCCCCAAAAGTACCTAAGCCAAGTAATCATGTAGCAATCTCTGTCTCCCATTGGAATGCTAGAATTGTTGCAGCAAATTCCCCAATAACTTGAGTGAAGGACTACTTGCCTCCACTACTACCAAATAGAATCAGGGTGAAAGACTAGAATCCAGAACCCATGCATGGCTGAGAGGGGCAAAGATTAAGTCCCTAAGCAGACCAGCCTACAGACAGAAGACTGGAAGCAGGGCTGTCTTGAGGTCAGCAGGCTTGAAGCAGAGTGTGGGTGAGTCTGTTTGCAATGCCTGGGAGCACCTACCATGCACACTCAGCTGGGTACCTGGTGAGCAGAAGTTTCTCATGCCCTAGGCTGGTAATTGATTCTGGAAAACTTGAGGATCCCCTCAGGGAAAGCGCAAAGAAATCTAAAACACATATTTTCATTTTGTCAGCCACCAATCTCCACAGCCCTTGGGTGAGTTGTGTAAGATTTAGGCGTATTCCCGTGGAAGGCAGGGGAGCTCTGGCCTGTGGGAGAAAGGGTGGGTGTACTCTGCTAGCTCAGGAGAAGTACAGGCAGTCTCTCCTTGGCACATGCCACTGCAGTGTTTTTCTTCCTCCCCAGTCCCTGTCAACCCGCTGGCTTAAGTTTGCAGGATTTAGCTCCCAGGTGCTCCATATTCAGGTGACAGGAGAATAGAGTCACTTAGCCAGCAGTTCTGCAGCTTCAGTGCATCTTGTTTGTGGAACAAAGAAAGAACATTCTACATTTTGCTCTGTTGAAAAATGTCCAACTCTGCCTGTCAGGACTGGCCTCCGAGCAGTAGAACCAATGGGAATTATTCCCTATAAATAAACCTGTGGCTGAGAAACAAAGGAAATACCTGAAAAGACCCCACACTGAGGCCCTGCTGTGCTTGTGAATTTCAAGAAGGCACAGGAGACAACAGCCTGACTCTGTGCCCTCAGGGTCTGTAGGGGAACTTTTAGGATAGGAGAGTCCAAAAACTTTTCGTCGTTACACCTCAAACACAGATCAAGGGATTGCTTTAAAGTTATGAACATTATCTCCTTTTTATTAATTAAGTCTGTAAGAAAACAAGTTAAATGAAAATGTTAGAAATTAGATGTCTTGTTTCCTTTATTAAGAAAAAACAATTATGCATTCTTTCTGTGTCTGTAACTTACCTATACAAACCAAGGCCAAAAACTCCCCAGGGGTAGGGAGACATTTAAGAGGGGAAGCAGTCAATCAGAGAAATGAGATATTGGTCTTCTGGGACCAGATCCTCAGTGTGTCTTTGAATAAACTCTTTAAAATTTTTCTCTTTTATTAAACCTTAAATATACTTCACAGTGGTGATCAATTCAGTAAATCTTAAAAAAGATTGCCAGCCCCACCCCAAGTATCTGACTTAACAGAAAGATGCATTTCTAACCAATTCCCAGGCAATACTAATTTTGTTGGTCTCTACCTGTACCTTGGGCTGAGCAGACTGGGATAGTCTGAGGAGCCCTCACCTCAAGGGTTAAAGGTTTGAACTATCAGCAGACCTTGGACCCCTCTTGAAAAATCCCATGGACTCTGCATTTCTGCCTGTGCTAATGGACCAGTGAGGCCTGGCTGTCCACTGTGCCTTTTGTGAGGATGAAAGAGCATTGTGCCTGTTTGGTCTCTTAATTACCCAACCCCTTGGTGTGTAATGTACGAATTATGGTAATGTAGTGCAATAGTGCCACATCTTATACTTTTTCTCAAAGGATACATGCAACTCTTTTCCAGTTTGGAACATTGGCCAAGGTCTGACTCAGGATGCTACTTTTTGACTTGGTCAGTTTTGGGTCTTGCTTCTGACATTTAGGTCTTACTGAGGACATTTTACTGTCTGCCAGATGTTGTCCTATGAACTGAAAAAACCCGTCAGCAAGCAGATGGCTTGTACACTGAGGTGGTTATGGTTGGGTGATCTAGTAATTGCTTCCGGCCTTTGCCCCCAGTCTGCCCTTGGCCCCTCCCTGTGCATGTTGCCAAGTTACCTGCCAGTGCTTGCTTTCTTACCATCCTGTTCTCACTGTGGCTGGCCTGTACACTCCACCGCCTAAAGGACACGGAGCAACTGCTGTCCTCATTCAGGAACTGTTTTCATGTCACTGACACCACCCCATCAATGCAAAGTCAGCAGACTCCTCATGTTGATTTTCATGTAAGTTTTCTTCACCTCATTTCTCCACTTTTCAATTCATCTGGTTTGCATCATTCCCTTTTAATGCTTAATGGCCTAAGGTTCAATTTTCCTTCATATTTTATCTTAAGGAAATGGTGCCAAGTCCTGTGAATCTTTTTTTATGCAAAATAATAATTCCGTCTATCTTATAAAGGTGTTCTTGGTTTAACTCCATGCATTTGTTTCTCACTGAAAACTTAGCCACTTATGAAAACATAGTTTTTATAGACTGTTTTAAAAATAATTTTATTAAATGGTCATTTTACCCAAAGGAATATATCAGTTCAATGTAATCCTTACCAAAATTTCAATAACTTTCTTCAAAGAAGTAGAGAAAACATTACTGAAATTTATAAGGAATTACAAAAGACCCCAAATAATCAGAGCAATCCTGACAAAAAAAGAGTAATAGAGGTATCACACTTTCAGGCTTCAAACTATACTACAAAGATATAGAAATCAAACAGTATGGTTTGGGGATAAAAACAGACACACAGGCCAATGGAATGGTATTGAGTGCCCAGAAAAAAAAGTCACACTTTCATGGACAGTTAATTTACAGCAAAGGAACCAATAATATATGGTGGAAAATGGAACATCTTTTCAACAAATGATATTTGAAAAGCTGAGCAGAAACCTGCAAAATAATGAAACCAGACCATTATGTTTATTTTTGCATATACAACATACACAGAAACTAATTCAAAATGGATTAAAGACTTGGGTATAAGACCTAAAACCAATACATAGAAGAAAATATAGACAAAACACTCTAAGACATAGATTTTAGGTATGTCTTTAAAATCCAAATCCATAGGCAAAGTAAACATTAACAAATTAAGTGACATTAAACTAAAAAGCTTCTCCACAGTAAAATGAACTATCATTAAAATGAAAAGACACCCTACCAAATGGGAGAAAGTATTTGCACATATCCAACAAGGGAATAAATTCCAAGATCTACAAAGAACCCTATCAAAAAAAATGGGCAGAAAAGCTAAACAGACACTTCTCCAAAGAAGACATACAGATAGCCAGATCTGTATGTGATATACACGTGAAAAAAATGCTCATCATCAATCACATATCATCAGGGAAATAAAAACCAAAACCACAATAGGATACCACCTGTGGGAGGCTCATGTGAAAAAGGCCAGAAACAAGCATTGGTGAGGATGTGAAGAAAAAGGCATGCTTACATGGTGTTTTTAAGACGTAGACTGGTCCAGCCCCTATGGAAAATAGTATTGAGAGTTCTCAAAATATTAAAAACAGTTCTACTCTATGATCAAGAAATCCTACTCCAAGATATCTGCCTGAAGAATGTAAAAGCACTAAAGGAATATATGCACTTCTATGTTCACTGTAGCATTCTATACACTAGTTAAGTTATGGAATATAAACTTAGTGCCCAATGACATATGAGTGGATAAAGAAGATGTGATATATATATATATATATACACATATATACATATATATATAATTATGAAAATTGTATGGTGTGAGATCAAAAGTAATGGGTGGAGGGGGCCCAGTAGATTGTGGTGGATGATTATGGGTGTTTAATGGACATGTATGATAACATACATCTGAAGAACTGTGTGAACTTCTACCACTAAATCACATATAGTACTGTAAGCCAATGTTACCTCAATAAAAAATAGAATAATTTAAAAAATAATGAACAATTTTACAAACACTAACAAAAGTAGTTTTGTTCAGATATAATTCATATACCATAAAATTCATCCAATTAAAGTATACAGTTCAATAGTTGTTAGTGTATTCACAGATTTGTGTAGCTAGATCTGTGAATCTTAAAACATTTTTATCATCTCAGAAAGAAATTCCATACACTTAGCTATCATTTCCTTATTCCTACATTTCCCATTCCCTAACACTAAACTATTTCTATTTCTCTGTATTTTTCCCCTATTCTAAGAATGGAATATGTGGCCTTTTATAACTGTCTTCTTTTATTTAGCACACTGTTTTTAAGGTTCATTTGTATTGTAACACACATCTCTACTTTATTTCTTTTATGGCTGAATAATGTTCCATTCTATGCGTATGCCAATTTGTTTATCCATTCATCAATTGATGAACATTTGGGTTGTTTCCAGCTATTGATATTAAATTTAAAGATACTTAGGAAGCTGCAACTAAAATGCATCTTTAAGATTGGAAATCATAACCCTTTATTTCACAGATGAGCAGCCCAGGACTCTGGGAATTCAAGACTCTATTCCAAATTCACTCCATGATTCCTTGATAGAATTGGAAATGGAAAGCCATCTATCTGACTTCCAAGTTAGTATATGTCCTTCTTTGTGGAGACAAATCTGTAATTTTGAAAAATTATTCAGGGTTTCCTGAAGCATTTCTTGTTCTGTAAGTGTTTTGGGTTCTTTCATGCCTTCCAATAATCATTAGAAAAGGTTGAAAGACATTAGAATTATTTATGTATATTCCTTCCTCACATAGTAATTCTCCATATTGAAATCATAATCATCTGTCCAGTAACTAAGAGTTCTGTGATGAAATGGAATAAGGCTGGGAGTACTGCTGCAGAGGGAAGCATTTATTGTCACATATTGCTCTTTCATTTATTTGAATTTACTTTAAAAAGGAGCCAAAATGGTTTTACAAAGACAAAACACATCGTAAATAGTGTCAGACAGGTCTCCTGGCACAATGACTCCCAGCTTTGTTTTCCCCAAGGACTCCGCTCATGGTTATCTTCCCCTGATTTATTCTAGACTTTACTGCCACTTCCCCTTATCCTCATGCCCACCCTGTCCTAGTCACCCTCCCCTCCACCAAGCCCATGTGCCACCCGCCCTCTCCTAAGATATCTCAAGGATTCTGAGAGAGGAAAAGAGGTCTTTTTCTCTCACACAGGGTCAGGGAATCCTGGTTTAACTATAATAGAGTTTCTGCAAGGAAGAAGGAATTAATTAAAGACAAGAAACAAGCTGCTTCTCGGAAATTGCACTGGGTAATTTTCCTTTTTTACCAGCTATGGGAAGGCCAGATCAATGAGCCGCGGAAGTGACCCATTTCACACTGAGCCGCCTAAGGACACACAGGAAAGCCGGCCTGGGTTATTCTCTACTGCTTTGAAATAATATGGCTTAGAATGAAGTGGACAGGGTCTGTTCACACAAGTACCCCAAACTGATGACTGGGAAGAAATCCAAAGGTGTTAATAGTTATTTTTACCTTAAGAAAAGACAGCGAAAATGCAACAGACTTTTAACAACTCTGGGACAATTAGAAACTGATTTGGTGAGTGTAGAGCGGGGTGGATAATTTGCCTTTCTGAAAGTTGCCGGGTGATGCTGAGGCGGCCAATCAGGGACCACCTTTTGAGACCACCGGTTTCGAGAATTTTGCAGCCTGTGGTTGTGATTTTCCTTTGCTCTTCCTGACACTTCATTTTTTTCCCCATAGAAGTCTCCGGGGAGGGGGTGGGAAACAAAGAACATGTCTCTTTCTTTAAACTGCACTATATAAGCACCCACAAACTTTCCCCCCAAAACTTACATTTCCAAAAGACTTTACTGTGGTTTAGGGGAGCTAGAAGGGAAAAGGGACGGGTTTTTTTTTTTTTTTTTGTCAGTTCACTGAGTGTTTCCTTTCCTCAACCCAAATACATTGGGAAAGAATGTGTTTGTAGTCAGCATTGAAAGGACTATTTCTGCTAAGACTCAGAAACCTCAGCGTTCAGTCTGAGGTTTTATTTATTCAGAGGGAAAAGAACACATCTTTTCTCTTTTGCGTTAGAGGTGGTAACAATACGAGATTATAAGGGCGTCTGAATCCAGGATGCTTGCTAAGGTGGTGCTTTTTGATTCCCCAGTCTGGACAGGAGTATACTGCTTATGACCTTGACAAAGAAAATTTTTAAGCCTATTTTGAGTTAGAACTTTATGAAAAGTATACCACACCTCCAACAGGAATATATTCTGGTCTGAAAAGGTGACTATGGGATGAACATAACCCCTCACCCCAACACACATTCATTGGTAGCACAAGATGGCCCTTGGGTGGGACTGGGCCCACCCACCCACACCTTCTGCTATTTGAGACCTCCCCGGATTTACTTTTTGCAAATCCTCCCAAAGTTGACAGCACCTCCCAGGAAGGAGGTATTCACCTCTGAAGAGAACTGAAGGCGGGGGAGGCTTTGTTGGTGATGGGGCTGTCACATCCTATTAGTGCATGGGTGTGTCTCCTTGGGTACAAGAGGTATGTCATTTATAGACAGAATTGCCTAATTAAACTTAATAGAATTTGACGCTTTCTTGGCAGGGCAATTTGTTCATCAAGTAAAAAAAACTTTAGGAAGCTGGTCCCCAGGAATCTGGAACTCTGAAGTTTAAGATGAGGTGTCTTTCACAGGTGGCCCTAGGAACTGGGCGCTGGCTTGGTTTAAAGCATATAAAAACTCCCAGAAATTCCAGGATTTGCCTTTGTTTCTGGTCTTATAGACCCAGGTTTAAATTGGGAAAAGGATGAAGATGAAATCAGACATTTTTTTCCTCTAAATTGAGAACATGGTCGGTATGCATTCATTTTAGTTTCTTTCTCTTCATTTATTTTAAATCATTTTAAATCATGAAGTATAATCCCATATGAAAAAGGCCACCAAATACAAAATATATAGTCCAGGTAACAAATACAAAGTGAACATCAGTATGTCTACCCTTTGTAGAGACTTGAACTTTGTTTAAGCAAGCGGACTCAAACAATAGGGTTCTTTGGTATCTGATTTTCATTCAACATTATGTTTATGTGATTCATCCTTGTCAGTGCCTGTAGCAGTTTTCCATTCTTATGGTGGTTTAGAATTCTATTATGTGACTCAGTTTACCCATTCTACTGCTAATAGACATAATGCTTGCTGCTACTTTTTGAGTATTGCAAATAGCAATGAGTTTTATTCCACATGTCTGCATAGTTGAAGCACTTGATAGAATTACAGTGCCTGGGGGCTATCTTTGAAAATTTTTATTTTTTGGCACTGAAAATGACCAGGGTGCAGAGTGTGCATATGTACATGGTGCAAAACTGTTTTCCAGGAAATTGTAACAACCACCTAAAGAGATAACTATATTCAAAATCTGGCACCTTTTATTACTAGTCACACTGTTTTAGGATCTCCACACCAGATGACCCCAATGACATATCTCAAAGTGTATATGAAAATTCATGCTCAATTAAGAGATTCAGCTTGTCTGCTTCTGATTACAGGGTTTTAGAAATGTTTCCAAAAGAACTGGTTAGAATGACTTTGTTACAGAAATGGTATAGCTTGATATTCCATCTAGGACTAAAATTATCTTTCAGTATTTTTCCAGAATTTGGCTATAAACAAATTTATATTTATCTATAAGCTGATGAGAAAAACAAACCCTGTTTTGAATTGCAGCAGACCCAGGGTAGAAAAAAAAACACATACTTTTCTACTCTACATGGTGTGGAGCACCACACTAAGGCTTTTTAAAATCTTTATGTACATTTTATCAGAACAAAGTGTTTTGAGATAAAAAGTAATAGAGATCTGGCATACTGGGTACCTGTGAGAGCTGTCTCTGGGGTGGGGAAAAGGCAACAGGAAGCTTGTTTTCCCCATACTCTTTCCTAGCAGATCCAGATGTTGCTATTGATATAGATGGGTTTGCACAGCAATTTTGTTCAGAAACCAAAAAGATTTATCCCTCCCTCTACACATACTCCCATCTGTAGGGTAATTCCAACAACTGCATGTCAACATTAGACAACAACAACCAAAAACCTAATACTGCATCTGAGAATTCCAGAAAGCTGGACTTTTTTTTTTTTTTTTGCCTCTGCATCATATTAGACGAGCAAGCCTGAGGACCTGCATGTTGGCATCTTGCATGCTACCAGCAATTTCTCAGTAATAGCAGCACTGCCCATTTCCACATGAGCTTTTGGTTCGTGACTATATCACCAGTCTTCCAGCTGGCATTTGAGATTGTGTACCAGCTAAGGTGGGGAAGGAATCCAAAAAGCAGTTTGTGGAGGAAGAGGAGGTGGATTTGTCAAGTGGTGCAAGGACACCTCTGAAGACTTTCAACAAATTAGCAGATTGCCCAATGGACCCCAAAACTGGGTTAGACCAGGACAGGGTCTTATCTTGAGCAGGGAAGAGGTTGAAAAATCAGGTTGTTATAAACATCTTAGCATATGCAAAGACCAAACTACTGTCATATAAATTAATTGATCTCCCACATTCTCAAGAAAAAAAAGATGTTTTAATAGTGTTTCCCCAAAAAGATTGTCAAACTGAAGAACTGCTTACAAATATTTAACAAACTCCATCCATTTGGCTTAGAGTGTTAAGGAGCAAAATCAAAAGTGTGTATGAGTAGCTTTGGGAGGCAGGGATGTCCAGAGTTCCAAGGAAAAGGCTTGGGAGTGGGCTGCCTGGGATTGAACTCTATCATTAGCACTTCTGGCTTGGGTGACTTTGTTAAGACATACCTATTTTCTGTCTATTTCTTCAGTAATACCTATTTTATAGGGTTGCTGTGGGGATTAAGGGATATAGCTAGTGCTTAAAACATTAAGTAGGTGCTTAATAAATGTGAGCTATAACTGTTCAATGTGAGAGCAAGGATACTATAGGTACTAAGGAGGCCTTGGTCATGACCTAAAGGATGGCTTTACAAGGTTACTCTGCCAGGGCCCCTCAGGACCCAGGTGACCTGTAAATACTAAACTATCATTTGAAATCTTATTGAGAGACTGCCAAACATTCAGTAGCTTCTTAGATGAGTACTTTTGTGGTTGTCTACCAAAAGGACACTAAGAATGTGACCAGCACCCCTCCCCACATGTCTGGCAGGACTGTTAATCTATCACCACTCACAAAAGAAAACTTCTTCCCTTGGCACCAAGGGGATCTCTCTTAATCCTCTAAACTCTTACCTCCTTAATTTTCTCATTTCAATTCTTCTCCCTTGCTTGACTTGTTACTCATTTATTTAAAAGAATTGATTGGGTATGGACCCAATCACAGTTCCAAGCACAGTGATAGGCACTGAGAATATTATGGTGGGCTTTGCATTCTTATGAGGGAAGCAAATAAAACACAGATTAATAGAAAAATAAATGACATTACTATAAATAATGAGAGGTACACTGAAGAAAGCCATCAAGGGATTGAGAGAGATTAATAGAAAAGGAGAGGAAAGCAGATGCACAGGGGATGCACCTAGACTTGGAGTAATTAGGTTACTGTACTCTTCTGTCAGGGAGCATGCTCTGTTTTTCTTCATGTATCCTGATCTGCTACCACCCAAAACTGGCCCCATCACATAGCGCACTGCAAGATCATAGTAGATACTGTATTCCCTGCCAACTGTGATGGTAACCTCGGCACTTGATCTTGGCCAAAGGCAAACACAGTGATAGTAACCTCTGGTGTTTTGGTCTACATTAAAGGGTAAATAAATCCAAAAACATGGAAAAAATGAGAGGTGGCAGAACTCCCATCTGATCATTTTTGCACTTGGTTTTACATTTGTAAAATTCCCTCTTAAAAGTAATTACTGGGTCTTGTTTAATGCAGGAGATTTCCTGACAAAGCTTTGTGTAGGTTAAATTCAATCTTACATTCAGCTGGTTAATGGATAGATGAAATCTAATTTTGAATCATTTTCTCTAATGCAGACCTATTATGAAATGTGAATAGTGAAACTGTCATCATTCAGATACAAGTTTGTATTTTTGCACAGTGTCCTTGGGCTGCCCTTCCTGCCCAATTGGTAGGTACTATCTGCCACCTGGACATGGTCTGCCTTAGACAGAAGAAGATAGGGTAGGAGGAAATTGCTGTCTTTCATAGCAAAAAAAAAAAAAAAAAAAAAAACAAAAAAACCAACTGGTAGAGAAGAGGAATCATTACTTATTACTACATAGGGAAGGTTTTTTTAAAAATTGTGTATTAGAGAACTATAGATGTTGTGTTAAATGTATTATATATATATATTCTTTATTTCATTCACTATTTATTAGGTGAGGAAACTGGTGCCCAGAGAGATTAAGGTTGATCTCTAAGTCCACAGTAACTGCCAGGATTTGAACCCAATTTCTCTGACTCAGTTTAACTCCTGATGGAACATTCTTACAGGTGCCACTTCCACCATCACACCAGCCTGGGGCTGGCCTCATATCACTTTTTCTATTTTGGCACTAGCATGAACACACAACTCATAGTGCGTAGTAGATTAGGAGAGTATGTTTAAACAAGACTGTGCTATGGCCTGGGGGGTTCTGAAAGGGAAATAAATGCAAAGAGGATGATATAATTATCTGTTATTTATTTCATAAAATAGAGCTCACTCATTTCAGTCGACGGTCCTTCTATCTAAGTCATTTCCACATAAGAGAAGTTTTCATTCCACCCTTAGAGATTGATGCATAGCATTTGAGTGGCACCTTGGAATTGATCCTGGTCCTCTCCCCAAGGACCAGGAAAGATGGCAGGTTGAAGAATACAAGGTGCCTCATTGTTTGGTCCCAGCCTGCTTCATACATGCCAGTGTTTCCTCTGCCACCCAGACCATCCTTGGAGAGCTAATACCTAGCTCAAAAGAGAAAAAGTTTTCTTTCTTCCATAAACATCCAGTTTGCTGATAGGGACAATTTCTTTTTCATCAGGCCCTAACCAATTTCAGTAGAACAATCAACCCAACATTTAGACTTAGTCTCAGGACCCCTGAGACTAAAACATCACAGTGTCCCTATAACCCAAAGTCTGCAACACCACAACCTCCTCCCCTTAACAAAAAATTTTCCTTCCTGGGCCCCATTTGCTGTGGTCCTGCTTTTGCTTCTGGGGCTAGTAGAAGCCCCAGACAATGTGTTATGGAATTCTGACATATCAGGATCTGCATTCAAATAGCTCTTTTCCCTTAAGTAATTAATGAAAGCTCTTGTTCAAACCTTGGTTTTTGAATCAGACGTAGGTAGGTTAGGAACGTCCCGTAAATTTTCCTAGGCCATGCACCTGCCTATTTCTTGTATGGAATGAGCATTAAAAACAGCCTTTCATGAAGTTATTTTAAAGAGTAAATGAAACTGCATATCTACTACAGGCTTTTCATCTTGGATGCGTATTGGAATCACCTGGGGGGAGGGGGTTAAACTACTGATGTCTGATTTCTGCCCCTAGAAAGTGTAAGCTGTAAGTGGTCTCCAGGAGGTTGAGTGATCTAAATCACTTGGCTGAGACCTGACCCATAAGTGGATAATCAAGGTCTATATGGAAGAAGTTGGGGCCAGGACTGAGGGGCAATGCCTCACAGATAACTTGGAGAATTATCTGCTGTCTGCATTCTTAAAACTAGTTTTATAAGCAACCCTGAATGACGTGATAGAGTTTTGTTCATCAGTGACCACATTTACTACCTTTTCCATGCTTCCATTGTTAATCTATTAAATGTTCCTGAGCTTTTGTCATGAGAATTGACCTTGGTGATAGGACAAATTGCATGTCTCAGAGGCACAATGATGGTGGGGGTCAGAATTTAGGCATCCTTGCAATCTCAACACACAGTCAGTGCCTAACATTGATAGCTCTTTGGTAATGTTGAATGGGAAAAAATGTGATTGTTAATTTTTAGTCCTGATTCACTCAATTTAAAATGTTCTCACTGTTTTCCCTATTCCAAGCCACCAAGGTGGAGTGGGAGTTCCTGGAGCATGCCCTGCCCTGCCAGGACCCAGGCAGGCCAAGCTCCCATGGCCTGGAAACTAACAGAAGAATTCCAATCAAGTGGGATTTAATCTACTGTCTGATTATAAGTGGGGTAATGGCTCTGCTTACCGTGTTCATGGAGAACATTTTCCTCCAAGATTTCAGACTCTCAATGGTCAAAGTCATCTTTGGAGATTTGGCTCCATTTGCTCTAGTTTAGCTAGGAAATTGCTTCTGACTTTTTGATTCTGAGACTTTCACTGATGACGGATAATAAGAGGATAAAGGGAAATGCAGGCTAAGCTCCAGCAGAAAGTGTCTTTCTATGCAAGACATGTGTTAACATGTGTAAATTTATGAGATCCCTATTTCCATGACCAAAAAGCAATCGGAGGAATCGTGAAATAAGAATTTGAAGTGGTTTCTACTCAGGGAGAGCAAAATTCTTACTGGGCAACTTTTCTGATTTTAATCACATTTCAATGAGCAAGCCCAACATTCTGTATATAAAAGGGAAAGTTTCTCATGAGCTTGAGTGATGTGAGCCAACTGAATAAAAGGTATTTGCCTTTTTTTATGCAAATGTAAGATAAATATTCATGGCACTTTATTTTAGGGAGAGACATTTTAAATGGAAAAGCTAAGTTTTATTTCACATGTGCACAAATATCTTAAATCCTTTTGGGAACAAGGTGGGGGTATAATTATACATTTTTAAATGTGCAAGTGTAGGTGTGCATGTACATATATGCCCATTTTCAGTGAGAAGCAGGTATTGAATCATGGTCAATTTTCATCCCATGATGGCTTGGAAAATCACAGAATATTAATCAGTAATGTATGGAAATCTCATATTGTTCATCCATGAATTCCTAATCACATTCAGATGGCTGATGGGCTGAGGTTGTCCAGGGACTGCCCAGAAACTCTGGAGAGGGAATGTCAAAGCACCAGCATTCCGAGGCCTGACTCACCCTTGCTGAGATGTTCCATCCCTCAGGCCTGAAGACTCATTTCTGGCTTGAACCTATGAGCCATGTCTCAGAGTTTATAGTGCAGATACTAAAGATATTGTTTTAAAAATGAGGCTAACTAACAACAATTCAGTTTCACTTTTTTTCCCTTTTTTTTTTTTTTTTTTTTTTTTTTTACATATTTTTTTTTTTTTTTTTTTTTTAAGATTTATTTATTTGTTTATACAAGCACTGGGTACAGTCAGAAGTGTGGGAGGGTGAGAGAATTCACCAGAGCCAGAGCGGGGAGCAGAGCAGGCAGAAGGACCGAAGTACACTGCTGAGGGGAGCAGCGGGCGGCAGGAGAGGTCTGCGCGCCATGTGGGACCCTCCTCCGGTGGCCGGGGAGCAGCCGGGGATCGAACCGGCACTGCAGAGTCTGCGGACAGCTTCGCAACCCAGCGCTCAACCGCTGCGCCACCGGGGAGGCCCTTTCCCTTTTCTTTTTTTATAATTTTTTAATTTTATATATTTTTTTTACATTATTTTCCACTTTTGCACAATGTATGCATTTCCATCTTGGTTATAGTCCCCATACAATTCCCACCACCCTTGTTTTAATCCTAATGTTTTCTCCCCATCCCCTCCACAGTGTGTCTCTGGTTTATAGTTGCTTGCTGATTTTGATTTTCACTTTATTATAATTAGTCTTTTTCCTGGTCTCTTATTTAGGTTTTCGATATTCTGCTATGAGTGAGACCATCTGGGGCACATATTAAAAAAACTAGCAACAACAAATATTGGCGAGGATGTGGAGAAAAAGGAACTCTCCTGCACTGCTGGTGGGAGTGCAAACTGGTCCAACCACTATGGAGAGCTGTGTAGAGATTCCTCAATCTGCTCAAGATGGATTTTCCATATGATCCAGCAATTCTACTCCTAGGTATTTACCCATAGAACACAGAAACATTAATTCAAAAGGGCACCTGCACCCCTATGTTTATAGCAGCACTATTTACAATAGCTAAGCTATGGATACAACCCAAATGCCCCCAAATAGATGACTGGATCAAGAAGATGTGGTACATATGCACAATGGAATATTATTCAGCAGTCAAAAATATAAACTCATGCAGTTTGCAGCAACATGGATGGAGCTGGATGGGATCATGCTCAATGAAATACGTTTCACTTCTTTTAGTTCTGTTTTCTTTCAATTGTATTCAACATAGATTTTCCCTTTTTATTGTGGAAAATGTCAAGTGTAATAACAGTAGGGAGAAAAGAAGAGCAAATTCCTGTATACTCATCTCCCATCTTCAGCAGGTATCAACTCAAAAGCCCATTTTTTCATCTACAACAATATACTTCCACTCCTGGATTAATGAGAAGCAGATTCTTGTTGTAATATTATTTAGTCAAAATTTTTTTAACCAACTTTTCGATAACTAATCATTTAGAAATCAAAAGCATTCACCACCTGCTATCTATTTATAAACTATTGGAATGACCAAATACAGTTCTTAAGTTCAAACAAAATTATTGTTTGGGTAAACTTAAGTCCTTTTTCTAAATAGTTTGTGTAATCAGATACAACAATTTTTTGGGGTAAGCACTTTTGAATACAAAACACAAAATGGTAAGATGCAGCTTCAATTGGAAAATGTTAAATACGAACCCCAACCTTCTAGATGCATCTCCCAGGAAATATTTTGATCATGAGCCTCTCCAGGTTTCAGGTTATCTCATGAGACGTATGCAAACTTCTCCTGTGTCTACAAGTTCAGATGTTCACCTGTTAGCTATGATTTATAGGATGTGAAAATTGTTTATCCAGTACTTTTACATAAGACTATAGGAGAAAATTCAGGGTAGATTGTAAATATTGTGAAGGTTTGTAAGTTTTGCTGAGTGTTGATTATATTGGAATGCATTTCTAAATTTAAAATGGTGTCTGACAATACAAATAACTCTTAGACTCTGTGAAAAATATAGTGGTTACCAGAGGGAAGTGATGGGAGAGGGAAAGAAAAGGTGATAATATTAGCACTGCAGCTTTGCTAGAGGGTGAATAAAGCATGTGCATATATGGCGGGGGCGTGGGGTGAAGCTGTGCTCCTCAAATTACATAGTTAACAATTGGCAAGTCAATATCAAAACATGGTGTTTGATCTTTTCAATTTAACAAAGAAAGTCATAAATATACTCATGTTGAATTGTTACAAATGGTGACTGTGTCTTTAAAAAAGTGGCTTTCATTTTATTTAATTAGTTTCCAGACTGTTTAGTTATCACTGATTCAATTGTAATATAATATGCATGAGAAAAGAGAAAAATTCTCATTAACTTGGACAAACTGAGGTGTTCAGTCTTCATTTTAAATATATTCAAAGAAATGTGATTTTTAAAAATTATTTTCAGGTACACAAACCGAAACTGATACTACTGATATATGGCTACATTGATAGTAATAAGCAAAAATACATATTTGAATGGTTTCTATTTGCACAGAAGTATTTCAAAGGACTTGCTTTCTTTCTTTCTTTCTTTCTTTTTTTTTTTTTTTTGATAAACAGACTAGGAATATCTCTCTGAAGTCTTTATGTTATTACTTTGCTTGGCAAACCCTTTCTTTGTAGATTATACAAAGGCAAAATTTTAGTCTCTCCCAGTGGGATAACACTATCAAAAATTCTAAATGAATAGAATGCAAATGAATTAAAATTTAATTTACAAAGAATTATGGCTACCTGGATACCAGAGTAAGTCAGTTAGAGGAGCCAAGTGTTCTGGATGGTTGAGGCTTTTGTCTTGCAAGCAAATTAGAGACCAGGGGTTTTTTCTTAATTTTTATGAAACTTTTTCTAAAATAACCCATATGCATCCCTGTTTTCTTAAGGAGAACTTACCAAACATTACTTGTGCTTTTCTGGGTGTTTTAAAGAGAACTTTGGGGACAACAGATCTTTCAAGGTTGTTCAGAGGACTCTGAATGGTCCTGGGATATTCTTTAACTGCTTCAATCAAGTCTCAGAAAGTATATTCTTGTCTGCTCACAGAGGTTTCCAGGCCCTCAGCACTGCTGGAGTCAATGTGTCCAAAATACAGTAAATTGCTATGGTCCGCTGCCTCATTTACCTTAATATTTCTCTTGTCATCTCCTACCTTTTTGGGAAACCAGATGATCACATTTGTTAGAAAGATGTTTAAAGGAAAAGCAATGAGCTCTGTGTGAGGGCCTTGTGGGTTCTCCATTGAATTGAGAGCAGGAAGATAAGGTCTTTAGGACCTTCTACTTTGAATGCTCAAAGATGGCTCTTGGTTACTTCTTAGATCTTACCTGGGTCCCTGGCAGTAAAGGACTGAGGAAACAGTGTTCCAAACTAGGTGGTATTCTTGTATTTACCACCTTGCAGTTTCTTTTTAGACAGAGAGGATGGTGATTAGAACCTTGCATTTATCACACAACTTAGATGACAAATATAAAGAATGTAGAGATGGTTAAGAATTCTGAGTCCTTAGAATAAAGTAGATTAATTACTAATCAAGTTAAAAAGACCCAATGTTATCATTACTTTAATTTTAAAATGCATATTTTATCATTTATAAAATTGTTGGTCTTCATATTTATGAGACAAATGCTAATTTTTATTTGGAATTTTCATCCCTTTGGAAAAATGATGAAGTGATTAAAATAGATGAAACTTTCTAATTTGGGGACTTTTTGGCCACATTGTAGTATAATTGTCACAAATAACAGAAACTAAAATACCTTTATTAACTAAAAACATTTCCTGTACATTTTCAAAAAGTTTGGTTCATTTTAGCCAAATAGTGTTGGTATACATCCTATGGTAAGTTGAATGATGTCTGCTTCCCCCATGCCAAAGTTGTTCAGGGCCTAATCCCTGGAATCTGTGACTATTACCTGATATGGCAAAAGGAGCTTTGCTGATGTGATTAAGTTAAAGATCTTGACATGGGCTGATTATAATGGATTATCTGCATGGCTCCAAGGTAATCACCAGGATCCCTTAAGAGGGAAGCAAGAAGGTCAAAGTCAGATGGAGAAGTCCATGTAATGATGGAAGTAGAGAGAGAAAAGCTGACATTGTACGTAGTGTGAGCCAAGGAATGAGGACAGTAAATTCCAAGATGGAAAAATCAAGAAACGGATTCTTCCCTAGAGCCTCCAGAAGAAATCAGTACTGATAATTTGAGCCCGGCAAGATTAACTGTGGACTTCTGGTTTCTAGAACTGCAAGAGAACCGAGTGTGTAGTTTTAGGTCACTCACTTTGCGCTGATTTGTTTTGTTTCAGCAGCAATAGGAAAAAAATGAAACATAGGAAATAAACTTAAATATACTAAAAACCTCCTGCTTAAAAATAAGCACACATTAACTACACATGAAAATAAATGTCATCAGTTTGGATTTTGCCATTTTTATCCTGTTTGTTATTAAATAAAATGGTAAGCATGAGTTTTCTTGTCTTTTTCAATTGCCAAATGAATTCTTAAATTAGAATTAATTGAGTAGAAGGGAACTTTCTTCCTAAGCCTTTTAAAACCTCCATGGATAAAGGCTGGCCTTCCCTTCACTGGACCCCCATGCACCATGGCTTCCCCTATTTACTGGTATGACTTTCTGTAAAACTCCACCAGCAAGTGTGTTTTTGAGTGATTCATCCTAAGCCATAAAATGTGTTGTAGAGTGGTTGTTCTTACAGAGAGATGATTGCTGTGAGCCCACGCCATCCCAGCTCTCACTATGATGATTAAGAGTTGATTAAGAGCTGACCTTGCTACTGTGTGTTGAGAATCCTGGCAGGAAATTGAACTAGAAATTTGGAACAAGAGGTCAAGTACTCATGTGTAACTTCTGAAAGAAGGTCACAAATGCTATATTGTTTTTAATACTAGATATTGTAGCCCTCGTTTTATATATTCTTTACTATAAATTGATATTTTTATTATTAATGTGCCTCACATAAATAATTTAGAGTACAGAAAAAATAGAAATTAAACATATCCTTTACCCCTGTCTTAACACAAAAACTCCATATTTGGTGTATTTTCTTATAGTCTTTTACCCTCTGCAAATACAGTTGTTTTGTTTTATTTTGTTTTAACCCAAATGCTATTCCTGTACCTATGGTTTTGTACCTTTCTTTAAAAAGGCAACACTGATAAACTCATGCCATTCGCAGCAACATGGTTGGAGCTAAAAGAAATTATGCTCAGTGAAATAAGTCAGAAGGAAAAAGAAAAATATCGGATGGTTTCACTTATAGCAGGAATATAGAGAAACCAAATAAGACATCAGTATAAAAAATAATAACAGTACAAAACACAACAAAGCAATAACAGACAATTATAAATCAGAGACATCCTGCAGGGGAGGAGGAGGGAGAGGGATGAGAGGGAGGGAGGGAGGAGCACAGGGGACTGAGGTGATGGTGCACGGGTGCATTGGTGAAGGAAACTCTATGGGGAGCACACCTGAGAGGGTGGGGGGAAGCAAATATTGCTTAAAAATGAACAATGATGTAAAAATAAATTTAAAATAAAAAAATAAATCAGCTATCTAATTTAAAAAAAAGAAAAATGCAACACTGTATCACAAATCATAAGTAAAAGAAAGATGGCTTTGAACTTTAAAATATGTTCAAATAAGGATCTGAAGATGATTCTTTGGTCATAAGCAACAAAAACAGTTTTTCTACCCTAAGCACAAAGGTAATGTATGGAAGGGATATTGCGGTCATATAATGGACAAAAAGTCAGAACCAGGAGAGGCATGAGAAAAGAAATAGGGCAGCTCCAAGTATGGAGATAGCACTCAGCCTTTCTTTCCTGGGCACTGACTCTGGGGTGGATGTAGTCTTTTTCCATCCTTTGGACCTTGTACACAAGAGTCAGATCTTAGGGAAGAGAATGTGGTTCACCAAGCTTGGGTTCTGCACCCAGCTTCTGGACAAAGGGGGAGAATAAGTCAAGTACACTTTCTTGCAAAGAAGAAATGGAACCTAGATGGCTGCATAACACACAAATGGCCAGGTCAGAAGATGGCTGGTGGGGAACTAGAGGGGGACTCATAACTCGGTCATCTGGGGACTCATACACATTATTATTTGCTAAAGTCAGTTCAGCCCATCTTAGAGACAGGTTGGAGAAGAATTTCCTATCCAAGGAGTGAGGACTGCTCTTTGGTGGAAAGGATATTTAAAATCACCACTGTTTTGATATGCTTTGTTTTAGCAAAAGTAGATTAAACCCCAAATTACATTTTATCTTATCTTTCATAAATATGGACTCTTTTAATCACTCTGATAGAAGAAGTAGTGTTTCTTCCACTGCAGCAGCTGCCTCTGAAATGTGGCTTGATTGTTGTGTGTCATATAAATGGTGTTTAATGAACATTGTGACCGTCTGTGGTTATCTCTTCCTTGTAGAAAATAGAATTAGAAGAACCTACAGTGACAAGTGGGTTTCGTAGACTCCTGGCTGCTTGCCACCCTTAGAACCCCATCTCTCCCCAGGACTGTGTGGTTTGGCCCCGCTAGTGGTGCTGCTTGAGGGCACCGTAGATGCCAGATGAGAGTGGGATCTGCTATTCTGGGGCCTTAGGCAGTTGGAAATTAACTTTGATGTGTCAAGAGATAAAATGAAAAGGATTTAATGTCCCTTTTGGTTAAAAGTTAAAAGATTCTCTTTACTTTTGGCTTACTCAACAAACTATTTTTCTAAAGTGTTCGTACCATTTTACACTCTTACCACTATTATATGAGAATTGGAATGGTGTGCATTGCTTGGTATGGTCTGGCTTTAATTCTGATTGAATGATTATACTATGTTATCCCCAGTTCACAGTTTTGTTCCCAGTATCTTTGACTTAGATTCTTGATACTTGCAATAATCTCTTAACTGGTACTCCTCCTCAGATAAATTGAGATTGTCAGGTAGGAACTCTGTGAACTTCCTCCCACCACCTATAAACTTAGCTCTATCAGTACTAATCATTCCCACCTTGCCTCCTGTCAGAGCAGGCGAGCTGTCAGAGCAGGCCACCTCCTCCTGAGTCCCACTCGCTCCACCACACTGGGCCCTAGGCCCCATTCTCTTGTGAAAACTCACTCTTTCAGGCATCTTTTTCTCTCTATTATCTTTAGCTTTTCCAATCACACATTACTTGCCTTTTGGTCTAATAATGTTTAATTCTTTCACAGCTTTAAAAAAATAAAACCAGATACAGCATATGTTTTAATCTTGTGTTTCTCTCTGGTTACCACCCCCTCCTTTAATTTAAAGTTAAATTTGTTGAAAATTAGAAAATTCCCATTTGCTCTTAAAAACACTGCAATCGGGCCTTCCCTGGTGGCGCAGGCAGTTGAGTGCAGCGCTGTGAAGCTGTCTGCAGCCTCTGCAGTGCCAGTTCGATCCTGGCTGGCTGGTGAGAATCCCACATGGTGTGTGTCAGACCTCTTTTGCCTTGCCCGCTGCTCCCCTCAGCAGTGTATTTCAGTCAGTCTGCCTGTTCTGTTCCCCACTCTGTCTCTGGTGAATCCTCTCACCTTCCACATCTGGCCCTGTACTCCGATTCTTATACAAATGAATAAATAAATCTTAAAAAAAAAGAACAAAAACACTGCAATCTAGCTTTTGCCCCACCTTCCAATGAAGTTCCTCTCTCTTAGGCCATCAAGGGCTGCCATGTTCCTAGATGTAACACTTTCTTACTTGACTGTTCTTACTTGGCCACTAGCAGTCTTTATACACTTGGTCGCTTCTTTCTTAAAACATTTTCCTCTTGGCTTTCCAAGGGTCTCCTCTGGATGCTCCTCCTTGGTCTCCTTTGTCATTTGATTTCCTTCACTGCACACTGTATGTAACACTGTGTATAACTGCATGTAATACAGACAATGTGAGTGAAATTCTAAAATCTGAAAAAGGCAACAAAACAGTTTGTTTCCCTATAACATCTGGAGGGAGTATAGTTCTGCTGATATCTTGGTTTCAGCCTGGTGAAATTTATTTCGTACTTCTAAACTCCATACTATAAGAGAATAAATGTTTTAAACAACCAAGTTTGTGGTCATTTGTTACAGAAGCAATACAAAATGTATACCCTGAGCCAAGTGGGTCCTGCCTACCCTGGATTTCATGCTTTAGGCCTCCTCCTGCTGTTCTCCTTTTCTTGGGGGGAAGAGTTTGTGTCTCATTACTATACTAGGCACATGTATACACATATAATCTGTCACATGTAATCTCTCAGTAAGTTTTTACTCAAAACCTATTTCCAGGACCTAGTATATTTCATCCAAATTTGTCTTTTTCAGATAGATAGTACTGCTGGTGGGCTCAAGCCTGAATTTGAAGGGTGTTCAAGGGAGCAACTGTTTGTGGGCACAAGAACTAATATCAGGAGACAAGACAGAAATGCTACTAGAGTAATTCACACAGGAGAGCATGAAAATGGTAGAAATGATAAGTGGGGGCCTCTCTGGTGGCGCAGTGGTTGAGCGCTGGGTTGCGAAGCTGCCGGAGCCTCTGCAGCGCCGGTTCAATCCCAGGCTGCTCCCCGGCCGCCACCGGAGCCCCGGCCGCCACCGGAGGAGGGTCCCACATGACGCGCAGACCTCTCCTGCCGCCTGCTGCTCCCCTCAGCAGTGTACTTCGGTCCTTCTGCCTGCTCTGCTCCCCGCTCTGGCTCTGGTGAATTCTCTCACCTTCCCGCACTTCTGACTGTACCCAATGCTTGTATAAATAAATAAAAATAAATCTTTAAAAAAAAAAAAACTTGTTATAAAAAAAAAAAAAAAAGAAATGATAAGTGGCTGGAATCTGGGTAAATTTCCAAAGTAAGGGCAATATGTTTTGCTCACACATTGGATGGAGGTGTGATAGAAAGAGAAAAGTAAGTATGATTCCAAAGTTTCTGGCCTGAACATCTCAAATGATGACATTGCCCTTAAATGGTAAAGAAGGGGAAAAGAACAGATTTTGGGGCAAAGGTCAGTGCTCAAATCTAATGTGTTAAATTTATAAGGTTCATGAAATAGCAAAGTGGGTAGGCAATTGAATATTTGAATGAATCTTGTCTTTCTCAGAGACTATATACTTCCAGCAACTAGCATAGGGTCTTGAAATAGGAGATTCTTAATATTTATTATGTAAAATAAATATGTGATATTCCTTCACAAAAATGTTTGAAGATCTACCCACAGTCTTATATCCCCACATCTTTAATTTGGTTACTATCAAGCATAATGACATTACACAGCCCAGCCAACTCTGTCAGGCAGGGCTATTAACAAACTGATTGTTTAGTATCTCCTCCTTCTTGGCGTTCTCAAACATTTGCATTAGGACTAGGACTGATATTGAATATACCAAGCAGAATGAAGTCAGATGTATGATTTCTGTTTTATTACCACAGTGTTGAACTTTCTTAATTTGCTGATTGTAAGAAATTTTTCTCAGTAATTATAAAATGTGTAATAATATTGACTTCTTTGCTCCATTTCTGAAATTATATTGTTTTCCCGCTACATATTTGGAAAAGTTCATAGTCAGAGGTTTTGTTATTTCAGCCTGCTTGAAGGGATCCTGGATATAAATAGGACCTGAAACAATATCTGATGATTCTGGATAGTCTATGAAGGTTAATTCTTTAGAAAATGCTAATTTGATGAGTGATCCATAATGCTGATCTTCTCAGTTCTAAATTTATAGCACTATAAAATTATAAAATTATAGATTATAAAAGTGTGTTTTCTGGTATTATAAAGGTCACAGCTCTGTTGTCAGATGTTGGAGACCAGATCTTTCATACATTTTTTTTCTTGTGCTTCTGTAGTGAGGCTTCCCCTCCTTACTCTTGAAGTTTCTCTTGTCAAATTCACCAGTAACATTCACATTACAAAATCAATAGTTGCTGTCTTAATCTTCATTTTATTTACTGACTCAGCAATGCTTGACAGAGTTGACTATTCCTTTCCAACTTTTCTCCTTTCTTTTGGATCATTATATTTTTTTGGTGTGCTGGTTAATTTTATGTGTCAAATTGATGGGACCATGGGGTGCCCAGACATTTGGTCAAACTTATTCTGAGAGTGTCTGTGAGAGTGTTTCTGGATGATATTAACATTTGACTCAGTAGATTGAGTAAAAAGCTGATTGCTCTCCCTAATGTAGTCAGGCCTCATTCAATCAGTTGAAGAGCAGAATAGAACAAAGGCACTGATTAAAAAGGAACTTGACTGCCTAAATGGCTTAAGCTGGAACATTAATCCTTTCCTGCCTTTGGTCTAGAATTGAAACATCAGCTCTTTTTGGTTCTTGAAGCCATGGGTTCTTACAGTTCTCAAGCCTTTGGGCTCAGACTGAAAGTATACTCTCAGCTTTCCTGGATTTCTAGTGTGCCAGCTATAGATCTTGGGTTTTCTTAGCCTCCATAATTGCATGAGCCAATCTTTATAATAAATCTCTTTACATAATTTGTCTATTTGCTTGTAGTCCCTATTCCCCACCTAAAATGTAAGACCATGAACACAGAGACTTTATCTATTTGTTCACTTTTGTGTTCCAAGTCCTGGAATTGTGTCTAGCAGATAAATATTCACAGCCTATATGAAAATTGTTCTATTGGTGTATTTTCCTAAGTCTAACATTAGTAACTCTTATGCTTGTGTGCATATTTCCTCACAAGGATTCAAAGTATGTCCACACATGTTATCTCATTTATCCTCACATCATCCTAAATGAAAGAGAAGAGGAGAACCATTTAACTGTGATTCACACCCATTGGTGAAATGGGAATGTTTAGTTCTTAGTGATTTAATGCTCTGTGTTTTGAAGAGTGAATCAAGAGGGACTTTTACCTCATGAACACAATGATCTTGGGATCCTGTTTCAGAAGAATTTATTAATTTCATAAGGCTGTGAATTTTTCTATAAGACCTGGCAACTATGTTTATTTAATATTATTTTTAAAACATGTTAAATTCTTCCAAGATTGAGAAAAATTACAATTAAAAGTTATAGTTTCAGGATTCACAAGAGCATTTGTGATGAAATGAAGGAAACGTTTTGGTGAAATGAAGGAAAGCCTTCAGACATCCTCTGAAACTTGCCTTCCAAAGAAACCCAGAAACCCAGGGAGTAGATTAATTTACACTATAATAACAATGACTATATTACTCCCTTACTTACCCTCACCGATGATCTGGGTTATGTATTTCAGTGACAATTTATGAACAATGTGCAGATGCATATAATTTTTTACACTAATATTTTCTTTTTTTTTAATCTTTTATTTTTTTTTTATAGAGGCATGTTTTTTATTTATTTATTTATTGGTTTGTTTGTTTGTTTCTTTGTTTATACATGCACTGGGTAGAGTCAGAAGCGCGGGAGGGCGAGAGAATTCACCAGAGCCAGAGCAGGGAGCAGAGCAGGCAGAAGGACCGAAGTACACTGCTGAGGGGAGCAGCGGGCGGCAGGAGAGGTCTGCGCGCCACGTGGGACCCTCCTCCGGTGGCCGGGGAGCAGCCGGGGATCGAACCGGCGCCGCAGAGGTCGCCGGCAGCTTCGCAACCCAGCGCTCAACCGCTGCGCCACCGGGGAGGCCCTACACTAATATTTTCACAGGAGGAACCTAATACATAATTTTAAGTGAATGCACTAATAATTCATCTCTTAGTAATTCTATAGTCAGACAAATACCCCAGGTTATATTTTTATAATATGTTTATTTGAGTACAAAATATGTTGTAATTTACTGATGCATGTGCAGCAAAATATTCTATCACATACAACAAAAATTACCCCTTTCATTCCCTTCCCCCTGACCTTGAAAATGGCAACACTGTTTTGGCAGTTTCAGCAGCTAGAAATAAAGTGCTATAATTAAGCAGTATTGGAAAGTCTTCACTTGACAAATGTGATGTACAATTTGAGTATACAACCACATCTTTGTTATTTTTTTTCACAGAACAGGAACTTTCAAATCCTGAACACCTCCAAAAGATACAAATATTTGTATATATATGTACACATGTATACACTGTATATGTAAAGTGTCAACAAGCCTCTTTGTCTTTGTGAGTTTGTTGCATGTATGCTTATTCTCTATTTCCAAAGTCACATTCACACTATCATAATTGCAGAGTTCATCAACAGGCACCTAAAAGCTCACCAAAAGTTGACTTGTTGGGGGTGTGGCATTGGTGAGGGGAGGGAGTGCGTCTTCAGACCTCACTGGGGGACCTGGAGCGGAAGGGCACTTTGGACTGGAAACAGCCACAGAACAGGAGCCACAGAGCGCGCTGGATCTCCTGGTTACGGAAGGCATAGATGATAGGATTGATCATGGAATTGTAGGTGGCGGGCAACAGGGTGGCATAGGTGTAGACAGCAGGGTCCTCTTGGCTGCCCACCACGCAATAGATGGCGAAGGGCAACCAGCTAGCGCCGAAAGTACCCAGCACCACGGCTAGCGTCCCCACGCCTTTTCTGGTGGCCGCGAGGTGGGGCGGTGCCAGGCAGTGCTGCTGCAGCGCGATCTGGTGCGCGTGGCGCCAAACCACCTGGCAGATGCGCACATACAGGTGCAGCATAATGCCGAAGACTGCAAAGAAGGCAGCGGAGAGCAGCGCCACGTGGCTTCGTGTCAGAGGACTCACCACGCTACAGGATGCGCGCTCGCCCAGGCAGTTCCAGCCGAGCACCGGAAGAAGCCCAAGGCCTAAGGACACGGTCCAGGTGGCGGCGAGCAGGAGATGCACGCCCAGCAGGGTCCGGCGCGAGTAGTAGGTGAGCGCGTTGTAGAGGGACAGGTAGCGGTCGACCGTGATGGCCAGCAGGCTACTGACCGAGGCTGCGAAGGAGGCCACGAGGAAGCCCACAGTGAGCAGACTCACAGTTTCCGAGGGCACCACGTACTGGAATACGAAGTGCAGGATGAGACCACAACCCGCCAGCAGATCGGCAGTGGCCAAGCTGCCTACCAGCACGAACATGGGCGTGCGCAGCGCCGGGGTGGACGCTATGAGCGCCACAACCAGAGCATTTTCGCCTGCAATCACAGTCCCAGACACGCACAGCAGCACGTCCCACGGATTCACAGCCGACAGCAGCAGCCCCTGCGGCCCTGAGGGCAGCTGCGAAGACAGCTCCAGGGAAGCGTTAGCCCCGCCCCCGCCCCCCAGCGCAGCAGCCGCGGCAGGGGGCCCCCATTCACTGGTGTCCTGCGCCCCTGCCGCTGTGGCCGCCGCCGACACTGCTCCCTCGGCAGCCACGGCCACCACCTGGGACTCGTTGAGAGAGGAGGCGCTCGCGTTCATTGCGGCCGGACGCTGTACCCTGTGTAGAGAAGGAGAGCAAGCGTCAGGTGTGCTTAAGTTACCAAGGAGCGCCCCTGGGCTGAAGTACCCCTCTTAGAGTGTTCCCACCACTCCAGGACCTCAGAGTAGAGCGAGGAGCCAGTGACTGGGAACCCAAAATAAATACCTGTTGAACGAGTGAGTGAAATGCACACGGGTACCCTGAGCTTTTTTTCACAGATATACTACACGGATAACATGCTCTCACACACATACAGTCAATCCCGTAGGTGTGCTTGTATGTGCACACACACGCATGTACACCCCGCTTAGGGATGTCAGCCTCAGGAAGTCGGGTCTGGGCTCCAACCCCCAGGAATAGGACGGTCCTCTAAACGGGGCGGGGGGTCGCTGTCCGTGGTGCTGAAAGCGAAGTTTCTGCAACCGCGGGGCCAAGAAAATCCTGGAGGATTCCTGGCAGGAGGATTGGAGGGGAGAGAAGCTAAGGTGTAGGGAAAGCTTGAAGTCAAGCTTGGGTCCACTTCTTCGGCTCCGGAAAGGACTCATTCCCTGACTATCTCCATCCCTTACCCTCCGCACACCCTCAAAGTTCCTCTAGAGAGCCGGGCTGCTCACCTGGGGAGTCAGGGCTTCAGGAAGTCGCTGATCATGAGAGCTGTGGCGGGGCGCCAGGCTGCACTCCCAGCACTGACAGAGCCACTATCTGCGGGAGGCGGCCAGGGCCTCGCGCACAGATGAACGCAGGCACCTGTCGCTGTGCTGGTGCCGCTGAGAGTGAGAGACACTGTCAGTACCGAAAGGCTGCTACTAGCAGCGCGCCCCATAGGAGACTGACAGGCAGGGCACAGTGACGTCAGACTCAGCTCTTGGTTGCAAGCTCCACACAAGCCCTCTTTGCCTGCCCAACACTACCAATATCCCAACTCCACTCCCTTCTCCCCTCCCCCAAAGGAGGCATCAAAGGGTTCATGGGAGAAAATAGAGAGGAGGAGAAGTCAGCCAGAGCTGTAGCTTCCAGTTCAGAAGTTCCAGGAATGAGATAGGAAAGAGAAGCAAAGAAAAAAAAAAAAAAGGGAATGGAAAAGACTGACCAGATGAAGAGGGTGAGCTGGGAAGGCAGAGATGAATGATGAGTTGCATCGACCTGGCAGCAAAGCCCAGAACAACAAAGATCACTGAGGGGTCCAGGTGGAAGAAGCAGCACTGAAGATGGAGTGGGCTGGGGGCAGGAATGTCCGACAGCAGACTTGATATCTTAAAGTTGTAGTACTGTTTGGGAGACAGGAATGAAATGGGTTGGGGAGTGAATTTTTTTTTAAGGATGTTTGTGTCAGTTGAGTAGTGCCAGAAGAGAAATTCAGAATTGTAGGGACCAGAGAAAAGATGGGACATTTGAGGATTCCTGTGCAATTCCTTTCTCTTGCTCCATTCTTTCTTCTTCCACTATTCATCTTGAATTTACACAGAAGGTTTCATCATGATCTTCCCAAGCAAATGTTTCCCAATTTCAGCAGCTGATAGTGCCCTTGGAACTTGCTCTTTAATTAAAGACCAGGTCTGTGTCTTGTTAGAAAAGAAAACAGCAAAATGTGATTTACTTTCCTGGCAACAGACTTTGCCCTGTTAATTAGTACCCTATAAAACAAATTACAGGACAAAAATAGTGATAACTCAGCTGCACCAGACTTCAGTAGGCAGGAGTTTTATTTTCAGCCCAGATAAATCATCCTTTTGGTTTAAAGGTGTTTTGTTTTGTCAGTAAACTTCAAGCATTACGCTTCTTTTTCTTCTCTCTTTTTATCAGCCGGAATCCCTGATTGCTGGGCAAAAGCTAAAATAGTTGACTCCATGTAATGTTCTAAAAAAATTGATTGCACATTGTCATGATGACATTATACTAAGGCTATAGACATGATTTTCAAGGACCACATGTCTGGGAAAGTAAAAATAAGCATTTGTTACTGGTGCTGCCCCTCATTTTCCTGTGCACCTTCTCCTTCCTACTGACTTCACCTTGCCTTCAGTTGCAGGGATACTGGAGACTAGCTACAGACGAGTGGGAGGTGGATTTTACTCTGAACTGTTCCCTCCAAATGTGGCCACCGAGTCTGAAACTATTCCTACCTTCCTGCCTCATTGCTGCTAAACTTAACTAGAAGAAAGAACTATAGAACTGCTCAATTCTTTGTTGCAAAAGTTAATGTTGAACCATAAAATGAGTTTACACACACTTACTTCATCTGGAGGGTTTATAAATTTTTCATCTCATCATTTTTGTGAACCCCCAAATCCACTGAAGTTCATAGTTTCTGAAAAGAGCCATTTGAGGTTTCAGTGAAAAATTGTCATCTAAAAGCCAAAAATGTTATTTCAGGGTTGTCAAGTGAACTGTCAAACCATTGTAATAACATGTTAATCATAAATTTCCCAAATGATCATATAAAGACCCAACAGAAAAATTCTCCATAAAGTCTAAATGTGTCACATTTTTGCGTGCCACAATGCAAAAGAAAGTATGGGATTAAAATTTAGCAAATAGATAGCATATGTTATGGATATGCATAGACTTTCATCATTACCAAGAGTAAACTTTTCAATGGGAAAACAATCTTTTAAGCAGAAGACAACACATGTATTATGTGCATAAATGCTGGTTGAAGGTTTGTAGTCTGTCTTTGCATAGTCCCTGTCTAAGATTATCTCTCTCAGATGCCAAACTGGATCCTGAAAGCAATAGGGCACATTTGTTCAGGCTCCTCCTTATCTCTCTTGTGCCCACACATTTCCTTGGAAGCAGAAGGAGATGAAAAAGAGGAAAGACATGTGGTTCATTGGTTATGGTTGGGTTTTAGATATACATCCTTGACTGCTCTGCCCACAGTTCCTCATATAAACCTGCCCTTCCAGTGGTCTCATAGACCTGTGAACCAACTGAAATTTCCCACTGCCAGCCCAGTTTTTAAGAGGACATTGAAACTTGACCCAAAGCTTAACAAGACCAATCATCTTTTGCTGGACTAATGGCAAGATACCTTTTGATGAAAATTTGAACTAAGAGACATTATGACAATGGTCAGTCAGTATTGGGCTCTCAACCTGAGGATCATGATAAGTTTGAGTTGGGGCACTCATGTTAATTCTTGCATGAAATGAGTAATCAGAGGAAGCCAGTTGCAGTGGAAGAATTAAGCAGACGTGCAGAAAGGAACAGAGATTAAGGAGATTAAATGACTGAAAGATGGAGGGAATGACCTCAAACTCTGTCTTTTTCCAGGTTCTGGGAGTTCTTGAAATTGCCGGTTTTCTCCACCATAATCTTCCTAATCTTAAACTGCCTCGTGTGGGTTCCTATTCTGTGAAATTTTGATATTTGACTAAAGCACACAACTAAATCAGGCCTCCCTGGTGGAGCAGCGGTTGAGCACTGGGCTGCAAAGCTGCCAGCAGCCTCTGCAGCGCCGGTTCGATCCCCGGCTGCCGGCGAGGGTCCCACATGGCTTGTAGACCTCTTCTGAGCCCTGCAGCTCCCCTCAGCAGTGTATTTCATCTGTCTGGCTGTTCTCCCGCTCTGGCTCTGATGAATTCTCTCATCCTCCTGCGCTTCTGACTGTACCCAGTGCTTGTATAAATAAATAAATAAATAAAACTTAAAAAAAAACTATATTGATCATCTATCAGCTTGTCTAGTCCTAATTATATTTTAAGGTGTGCAAAATTTAATTTCTGGCTTGTAGTCACAGGTTAATGCCAACTCTGTGTCATGTTCAGCATATCCTCCTTGTCTGAGTTTATGACCAGGAATCACAGCTTCTCAACCACAACATTTTCTCTGGCCCCTTAGCTATGTACTCCTGTCTCAACCTAAACCAGTGATACCCAGTCCTGGCTGAACTTTAGAATCACCTGGAAAGTTTCTAAAGACTATTTGATCTGCAGTGAGAAGCTGGCATTGAATTGTCTAAAGGCTCTAATGAAAAGCCAGGATTGAGAATATTCATCAAACAATCACAATCTCCTTGTCATAGATTAGCATGCAGCAGTAAAACTCAGTGGATTATAATTTGGAATGGTTGCTACAAAGGAATTTTAGCAAAAACCCAGCTTCAAGTCATGTAGTAGTTTCAGATTTAAGACACTAACAAAAATTTCCTCTGCAGATTTTTAATTTTCCACACTCAGTACAAAGATTGACATCCTGATAAACTCAATGACTGATAAACTCAATGACTCTAAGGGAGATCTAAACTCTGGATTCCCTATTCTATTTTTGGGATACCTCAATATCTGGCCCCTTGTTTGTTCTGCATTCACAGTCCCTTCCCAGGTGTGTCCTCTCTTGGTCCAGATCTTTGCAAATGAATTGTTTGACAAAAATCAGAACTGCAGTCAGTCAAGCTGCCTAGAACTTATAAAAGTAGGTTGGAAAGACCCATACCAGGAATTCTGGCCTCTCTCTGGGCATCTGTACACAGTCTCTCTCTCTCTCTCTCTCTCTCTCTCTCTCGCTCTCGCTCTCGCTCTCTCTCTCCGCCACCCCCTCACCTTTTCCAATATTTCCTTCTTAGAGACAAGCACCATAGTTTTCTACTGTCAAGTATAAGTCTAGATCCTTGTGTTGACAACTCAGAAAGAGAGCAGGTGCCTATTGAGATTTATGAAGCTGTTATTAAGAAAGATTATTGCTGAAAGAGACAAAGGGATACTGAAAAATCTGCATTGTACGTCCAGATCCAGGGTGCTGGATGGAGTGCAAACTTTTTGGAATACATTCTGAGGTAAAAGAGTGATATTGAAAATATCTCCTTTTTTTTTTCCTGTCCCCAGGCTTTCCTTAGGCATCAGTGTTGAGTCCTAATGCCCATGGCACCTGCTTTCTCAGGATATCCAAACACCTCAGGGGCTTCTCTGCTTCATGCCAGATGAGCAGTATTCACTCCAAAGGGTTAAATGTCACCTGATGTTCCCAAATTTTGTAAATAAGCAGGCCATTATTATCGTTACATAACAACAAAATGCGGAACACCACAGGGCAGTTGAGATATATATATTTTGTTTTAAATTCACATAGTGAGAAACATTTATTTTTATTTTTAATGTTAATTTTTTACAGTATAGGATTTCTCCCCTCAGGTGTGGTTACCATAATTTTCCCACCACCAAAGCACTCACAGTCCATCACCATGGACTCTCGTGCTGTTCAATCCCCCAGCTTTCATGCCTCCCACTATTTCTCCCTCCCCTCCTGGATGCCTCAGATCTGTGGTTAGATTTCAAGGTTTGTCTTTGTCCGACCCTTTGGTTTCTCTGTATTCCAGATGTATAGCGAAACCATCTCGTATTTATCTTTCTCCTCCTGACTTACTGCACTTAGCATAATCCCAGTTCTGTCTATGTTGTCACAAATGACGTGAGTTTATCTTTTTTTGTTGCTGAGTGGTATTTCATGGTGTATATGTATCACATCTTCTGATCCAGTCATTTTGCCAGTGGACATTTCTGTCCGAATCTGAAAATTGCTTTGGGTAGGATGGCCATTTTGATAATGCTGATTCCTCCAATCCATGAGCAGGGACTATCTTTTCATTTCTTTGTGCCTTCTATTTCTTATAACAGTATTTTATAATTTTCTTTGTTTAGATCCTTCTCCTCCTTTGTTAGATTTATTCCCAGGCATTTAATTTTTTTTGGTATGATGATAAATGGGATGGTTTTATTAATTTCTTCCTCTTCAGGCTGATTGTGTATAAGAAGGCAAATGACTTTTGTATATTGATTTTGTAACCTGTCACTTTACTGAACTGGTTGTGTTGCCTTTGCTTAGTTTTATGTCCAACTACAACTAAGATCATCAATGTACTGAATATGAGAGTCACATTGGCTCTATTGGTATTTGAAAATAACACAGAAGCAGTCTTCTAATCTGCCATTCCTTGCATTTTCAAAGTGCTGCGATGCTCATACAATCAGTACATACTCATTATCTCATTTTATTCTTTGAAACAATTACATGGAGTTTGGGGTTATTTTCTTTGCAGATGGAGTAACTGAAGTTCAGAGAGATGAAATGAGTTGTCCAAGGGCACACAGGGCACCACCAGGAAGGATTCATTCCATTCAGTGGCGTACTTCCAAGAGGCTGCTTGCGTGCCAGGGGCTGTGACAGGTCCTGGGGCTGATGGGAAGAACAGAAAGAGCTTCTCCTTTCCCCTCCCTGGCTTGTCCCTGATGATCCCTGGTTGCAGGTTGTCTCTCTCTCAGTGAGCCATGTGGGCAGGGACGTTTAACAATTGCCTTTCACCTTTTCCCCTCCAAAATTTCAGAAAGTAAAATCTGAGGAGAAGTACATCAGCTGATGGTGAGATAGCAAATGGAAAGGTCTTCACATTATCGTTTTGATGACTGCACACTATTAGATTAATTACACATAGTGACTTTTAACTTACCTACTGTAGACATTTAGGTTGCTTATTTATTTTGCTTGCTATTAGGGATAACCCCACAAAGATTACTTATGCACATAATTATTTTATTTTATATAATTATCTCGACATGAAAATTGTCAGCCAAAGGGCAGAAACATTTTTATGGCTCTTTAAATGCACTGCCAACTTGCTTTTCAAAATGATTGTACTGATTTACAGTGCCAGTAGTGCTCTGTGAGCATACCAGTTTCTCTGCAGCTTTTATAGCACAGGGTTTTATTATTATTATTATTTTTTAAAGATTTATTTATTTTATACAAGCACAGTCAGAAGCGCGGGGGCGGGGGGGGGGAGAGAATTCACCAGAGCCAGAATAGGGAGCAGAACAGGCAGAAGGACCGAAGTACACTGCTGAGGGGAGCAGCGGGCGGCAGGAGAGGTCTGCGCGCCATGTGGGACCCTCCCCTGCGGCCGGAGATTGAACCGGTGCTGCAGAGGCTGCGGGCAGCTTTGCAGCCCAGCGCTCAATCACTGTCCCACTGGGGGAGGCCCTATTATTATTATTTTTAAATGCTCTTTCAACTCAGTGGCATAAGTGGCACCTCATTAATGATTTCAGTCATCTTTATTTGATCACCACTAGCATTAACCATTGTGCTAGCTTTTTAAAAACAATTTGAATTTTCTTTTATTTGAATTATCTATTCTTTACTTCCATCTATTATGACTTAACAGTGTTTCTATATAGCTGATGAAATCATTTGTAGATTTCAATCCTTAGCATCTCAAACTTGGGGCTAATTTTCCCTATTTTTGCTATTTAATTTCAGCTTTGATTGTGGAGGAATATTTCAGTTTTATAAAGTTCATTTTTAATAGATATATGCTGTGACTTCTAGCTTGAGAAGGCATGTACATGACTTTAGAGTTTTTCTGCCATTTATTAGAGAAGAGAGAGGACACACACCTTCTGGGGAGACAAAAGGTTCTGGGAGGGGGACACGGTGAGTCCTAAGGCCAATTGCGGGCTTCTCTGAGCTTGATGAGGCTGACTTTCTGCCAAGGCCTGTGCTATTCACGCGGGTTATGTACCATTGGCTCAGAAGGACAGCAGAAACTGGGAGCTCCCCAGGGAGGCCAGAGATTAGGGCCTCAGCTGCAAGGGAGACCACTAGGTTCTGTCACTGGAACAGCCTAGTCTATCAGGAGCAATATATAGACCAGCCTTGAACAAGGAGACTCTAATTGGAACACAGCCCTTCTGCAAATTCTGAGTCTCAAGGAGGTTCTAAACAGAGGGAAATAATTACAGGAGAGAGGAATAGGGAGAGGAAAGTCACATTCATCTAGTTCCTTGCTGTGGCCAGACACAGTGCAAGGCACTTTACCTGCATTATCTCGCTTAACCCACCTGTGTCCCTGTAGGAGCATTTGTTAAATTCCCACTTAACACATGAAGAAACAGAGACTCACAGGGGTCAAATAGCATTCACTATGCTACAACTGTAAGGAAACAGACCCCATCTGGGTCTCAAAGTCTCAATTCCTTAAGAAAAGGAAGGGGACCTGGGTTGTCCTTGGCTTCAGGGCCAAGCTTTTTATTTTGTTTTTAAAAATTTATTTATTTATGCATACAAGAACTGGGGTGCAGACTAAAGGTGTGGGGGGTGAGAGAATTCACCAGAGACAGAGTGGGGAGCAGAACAGGTGGATCTGCTGAAATATACTGCTGAAGGAAGCAGAGGGCGAGACAGGAGAGGTCTGCTGACCATGTGGGTTGCTCCTGTGAGTGGGGGATTGAACTCATGCTGCAGTGGCTGGCCATAGCCTGATAGTGCTGTCTTTAACTCCTGAACCACCAGGGAGGCCCAGTGCCAAGTTTTTGTGACCAGGAAAGCAAGGAGCAGTCAGGGGCAGAAAACAGATATGGGAGGGTACTGCAGGTCGAGTACAAGAGTTTGGATTTGGTGCGAGAAGAGGTAAGGACACACAGAAGATTCTAAAAGTTGAATTTTAAAAAAAGTTAAGGTAACATTGATTTACAACATTGTTTGTGTTTTAGAAGTATAGGATCTCCCCCTTCAGGTGCTGTCACCACACCACATTCACCATCAAAACACTCATAATCCATTGTGCTCCCTCTCCATTTTATTCTTACCTTCCCCATTACCCTCACACTGGTAGCCTCAGGTCTACCATCAGATTTCTAGAGTTTGTTATTAGTTCAGCTTTATCTGTTCTGTTTCTCTATTATGCTAAGTAAACTTAGAGTTGATGCCAATGAATGCTTTAAGAGGAAGGCAGAGAATGGAGAATAGAAAGCAGGTGCTTTTTTGCTATACACCTGTGGGCACCAAATAAATAAATCGGGTGTATTGAATGAGAGCAAGTGGGAACTGATTTTACTGAGTTGCTGCAAAGGTAAGTCACCACTCTTGGTGCTTAGCTGAAATGTAATCCCCTGATCTTTTTGAGCAGGATTCTAAAACCTCGGAGAGGTTGCTAAGGGAATAAAGCTCTAAGTATCATAAACAGCAGAATCCATAAAATAATTTTCCCAAAATATCTTGAGTTGAATTATCCAGTCTGCAGTACTTGAGAGTTTGGCTGGAGAGGAGGAGGAAGCCAGAATCAATTTCTCCCCTCGTCCCTCTAGACTTTCCCGCAGACACACAGGAGAGGCTCTCCCAAACGTCCGAGTTACCTCTGCACTCTCAGAGTATCTACATGCCCATGTGTTTCTTCAGCCAGAGACCCTACCATCTTGTAGCTTCTCAAACCCTCCCAGCATTTTACTTGATGTAGATTCACCTCCCTACTCTGCTTCCAAAACGATTAATGCTTTAAGCAAAAATAATTGATTTGAGTTGACTTGCATAACATGCCAATTTTATTAAGTGGGGGTGGATTGGATTTTTCTTTTAAAATTTTAAAACAGGATAGATATTTACATATAGTCATGAAGATAGTCACAAGAAGAAAAAAATTACAGTATGGACTAAATTTTGCAAAAGAAATTATATATCCATATATATCCAAATGTTAACAGTGGTTACCTCTAGGTATAGCCTATTTTTATCCTCTTTCATGTGTGGCAGAAACCAGTTACTATCTTCCAATGTCCATCCTCACATTAGTTCATGGCAATGAACCCCTATAGACCTATAGCCACCTAGAATACATAGCATATTTCTAGACCTCTTTTGCAGATAGTGTGGTCATGTAGCTTCTAGTTAAAGAGATATAATGAATATATTGTATCATACCATCCAGAGAGTGTCCTTGAAGGGACGAAGCATACATTTCTTTTTCTTTCATCTTGCTGGCAGCAATGTGAGCGTGGTGACTAGATGTGGAGCAGCCATCTTGGATACTGAAGTAAAAGCCATATGATAAAGATGTTGGAGCAGTAAGAGAGAGGACCTCGGGTCCTTCATGATTGTGGAGCCCTCAAAACAAGTTTTGGACACCCTGCATCTTTATGAGAGAGAATTACTTTTCCTCTTCTGTTTATTTAAGTCACTACTATTTTGAGTTTTCTGTCGCTTGACAGCTGAACCAAATCCTAAATAATATATTTTTGTATCTTTTGAAGCCATGAAAGGCATAGGGATATATTGAAAATTCAAAATAAAGTCTGTACAGGAAATGATTGTTTTTTAGCTGCAAAATTTTTCATTGAAATCACACACCCCAAATTTCACTAATATCTGCTCTCACAGTTCATTCAAACAAATTGCATCAAATCAGCACTTAATACTGTTTTTTTTTTTTTTTATAGAAAGGACACATTGTCCCATTCTTAGTCATGGGCTGACTTGATTTTATTTACTAGGGCTCTAAAACTGTCCTGGGAATCAGGTATTGATATAGTTCCACTGCACTGATTTCGGGATATTTTTAGTAGTTCTTAGATTACTGGAGACACCATAAGTTGATTCAAAACCAAGTTGAGATGGTTTAAGAAGCTCTTTCTCTGCCCAAGCAGCTGTCTCTGTATTGGTAGTGGGGCCTGTAATGACAAAGAGAAAAGTCAAATTTGTATGTAAGTGTGGGACTGTTGTGTGTTAAACTTGTTTTCTGTGCTATGCGTTGCCCTGCTGGTGGTGCACACATTTTCTGAGGTGTTCATGTGGTTTTTGTGGGCATGTGTTCATTGAATCTATGTGTGTATATGTCTATTGTTCACCTGTGCCATAGAAAGGTGAGTGTGCACCACATATCACGAATATGTGTGTTCCCAGTGTCTCTCTCTCTGTGTAAACATGTGCTTGCACACACGTGAGTAGTGGGCTTATATAACAGTGATGGAGAGGACTCCTTGCATAATATGTCCTAGAAGGTTACGGTTGAACCAGTCATATGGAAGAAACTCCGTCCCTCCCACTCCTTCTCATACATTTTTAGATCACAGGTGTCCCCATTCACTCCAATAATAATGCAAGGTTTACATTATGGTTGGTTATCTAAACTGTAGGCAAAAACCTAATATTCAATTTTAAGGTGGCTCCCGTTCAACAAGCACTTCTGCTTCTACAGCTCCAAATCACTAACAGTCATTTTTCAAGTTAATTTTTTCCAGGCACATACTTACCCTGTGAAGGGAAAATTATCCTAAACCATAAGTAATACAAAAGTAACATAAATAAAAGGGAGATATCAAATGATGAAAAACAATTGTCAATAAAACCATGTTGATATTTTAGTTATTCTCACACACATACTAGCTATTTGGTGTGAAATTATTTTTTCAGCATCCCACACCAGCACATCCCCACAAAGAATCCACATCTTTTGCTCTTGGGTTCACTTACTACAGTGACTGTCACATATGAGTAGGTCTGGTTCACAGGGATCCTCTAGAAGGGGGAAGAAACTCCTTCCTTGGGAAAACTTACAGAATATATCTCTGCATATGCAGAGATTCCAAACTCAACACAATCATACTGCCTCTTCGAAATTGTTCCCACAAGAGCAGGAAGGTCCCCATGATCTTGGTCCCAAAGGAAAGAAAACACCAGGATTTAGTGCTTCTCTGCTGTGCTGGAAAGGGTCAGGCGGCCCATAGGTAGTGTTGTTGAGCACTTGCCTCACTTGGTGATGGCAGAGAAGTGGGGATGGGGCCAGGCCTATGAGAGTTTCTAGAGCTTGATATTCCTCCTAGAACCTTTTCTGAGAATGTGCTGGACTGCAAACTTGGGATCCTTAGCATGGCCATCACGCACATAACACTATAAAGAATAGACTAAGATCCATATTTTAAGCTGAGGTTGGAAGTTCTTTGTCCAAGTTTACACAAGCTGTAAGTGTTCATGTTTAGATCCGGACCCAGGCAATTTGCCCCCAGAATGCTGCTCTTAGCTAGGGTTCCGTCCTGAACACCTGCAGTGCAGAGTACAAAGGAGCCTGATGGAGATGGGGTATTTTATTTAGGTGCAAATTTGACCCTGTTCTGAGAGACTTGGTTCATGAGTGAATTTTGCCAACAGTCCTGCATCTTGACATGAGATTGTTGTTCATTTTATTATGGATAATGTCGTGAAGTTAAGAAAATTTCTCTTTTTCTGGAATATGTTGAATGGCAATATAGGGAGAAACATAACCCTCTCGAGAGAATTTCTTTCAGTTCTCACAGGCAGTGAGAGTCTTTCAGGATTTCCCTTGGGGTCTGCTTTCAAAGGGGAACCATAAACTGACCACATCTTACTTCCTCCGTGGCTAACTCTTGAACATTTTCATTTTTTCCCCTGATACTACAGACTGAAAGAAGCTTTTGTAGGTAAAATTCTTCTCCCTCTCCTTTGCTCCAAAGTCTCGGTGGCTCTCATCCTGCTAGTACTGGAAAAGGACCTAAGTGGTTTGCTCTAACCTCCTTTCCTCTCTAAACACAATTCTTTCTTCTTTCTTAATTCTACTCCAGTCACACTGGTCTTGTTCTTCCTCTGACACAAGAGACTCCCAACACAGGGCCTTTGCACTGCCATTTCCTCTGCCTAGCATGCTCTTCCCACAGATATCATGACAAGCTCCCTCATTTCCTTCAAGTCTTTGCTCAAAGTCACTCACTGAGGCCAATCCTATTTAAAAATTGCAACTTGTACCTCCACCCTTTGCTCTCCCTTTGCTCTCCACCTTTTGCTCTCCCCTCTCCCCCATGACCCTTAGCAGCTTTGAACATGCTATGTAATTTAGTTGCTATGTTACTGTCACACACACACATACATACAAATATAAACTCTTAGAGTGCAAGGATGTTGTATTGTGCACAAATGTATTCAAGTGCCTAGTACTGAGCCTGGCATGTTACATGATGGGTACATGTTTACTGAGTGAATGAGGAGGGAAACTGCTGCCTGCAAACATTCTCCTCTGTGAAGACTTCAGGAAGCCTGTGATCGTCCAGAGAAGCAATGGGGAAGGACTCTTGTGAGGGGCCCTGTGTGCTCTGCACAGAGACAGCAGGGGCTGGCTGAACCATCATTGCATTTGTGCAAAAACAAAGGGAGTCATCACAGCCTCACACTGCATCTGGGCACTTTTTGAAACGAACATACCAAGAATAGGACACTGTTGGCAAGTGCCGTTTTGTCTTATTCGTGCAGCTTCCCCAAATGAGGAAATATATGTCAAGTGTAGCGCGGAGCTTGGCACATTTTAAGTGTTTGATAAATGTCAGTTATTATATGGTTATCTAGCTGCCCATAAAAAGAGGGAACTTGTTCCCTGCCATGAGCTTTGCTTCCTGTTTTTCCAAAGCAGAAAGGTGAGTGAGCAGACTATTCAAACAATAAAGGCAAGAGATGAGACCTTGCACTGGCCTGGTGCAGTGGACCAGGGAACACGCAACTGTATTTTGGAGCAAGTGCCAACAGAACTGGAAAAGGGTTATTTGAGATCAAAGAGTCTGGAATTCAGGGGAGGTATCTGGGCTAAAGACACATGTCTGGGAGTCACCAGCTTGTAGGTGGCAGTTAAGGCTCCGGGCCCAGGTGGACTACCAGGGGGTGAATAAAAACATAGAGAATGGGGTGCAAGCCCATTCCGGAGCCCTCCCAAATTAAAGAGCAGAGAAATGAGGAAGAGGAAGCAAGGGAGACTGAGGTGGAGGAGCCAGGGAGGCAGAGAGAAAAGTGGTAGCCTGAGATGTGTTTGTAGTCAAGCAGAAGATATGTTTCCAGGAGGAAAGAAATGACCACTTCCATCTAATGCCACTGATGGGCTGTGTAAGGTAAGGACTGAGGCCTATCAGGAGAAAGGACTTTATTTGAGACTTTGGCAGCCAGTCACCAAATGCTATAGATAGTTCTTCTCCAAATTCTCTCAAATCATCACCCACTGTTGTTCCTGTTGCTCTGAAATTGCTGCAGCCCCTTCCCATGCTCTGCTTCTAGTTGGGCCTTGGGTCTAGACCTGCCCTTAACACTACAGTCACCATTATTCATAGGTATCGAGCACTTGACAGTGCTCTAAATGTGGCCTGTCTGAAGTAAGATGGTGTAGGGTAAATAAAAGTTATCAGGCTTTTCTGCCCTCCTGCCATTAGGATTGATGATGGATCCCTGTGATCCTGAATGCATGCCTGATGGCGGACACCTGGAGAAGGGTGTGGGCATACGTAGATGGGATACACCTGGCTAAGACTGGGCTTATAAGGGTGGCATCACGGAGACGCCAGCAGAAGAGAGAACGGAACAGCAGAGCAAAAGGAGCAGAGGGAGGCCAGAAAGAATGAAGACTTACTGGGGCCTGGGAGGCTTGCTAGCCCCCCTGCCTGCCGTGTACCTGGTAAATCCTAATAAAATCCTGAAAAGCCACTGAGGGCTCCAGGACTCCTCCTTCACCTGTCTGCTTGATCATAGAGATCCTGCCCTGTGCCCATCCTGCTGCTACAAATGGTCTGTAAGTATACACTAGATTTTGAAGCCTTAGAAAGAAGAAAATAAAAAACAGAAGATTCATGTTAAATGATTATATTTTCGGATTCTTGCATTAAATAAATATATTATTAAGGTTAATTATACCTTAATTATACCACATTATCAATGTTACCTCAAATTAATTAATTAAAAAATCTAAACATTTTTAATATGGCTAGTAGAAAATTTAGAATCACATATGTGACTCAAATTTGTGGGCTGCACTCTGTTTCTTTTTTTTTTTAAATGTCTCTAGAACAGTGTTTATTTATTTATTTTTTTAATAGAGGCATGTTTTATTTATTTATTTGTTTGTTTGTTTTGTTTATACATGCACTGGGTACAGTCAGAAGCGTGGGAGGGTGAGAGAATTCACCAGAGCCAGAGCGGGGAGCAGAGCAGGCAGAAGGACCGAAGTACACTGCTGAGGGGAGCAGCGGGCGGCAGGAGAGGTCTGCGCGCCATGTGGGACCCTCCTCTGGTGGCCAGGGAACAGTCGGGGATCGAACCGGCGTCGCAGAGGTCGCCGGCAGCTTCGCAACCCAGCGCTCAACCGCTGCGCCACTGGGGAGGCCCTGCACTCTGTTTCTAGTGGACAGAGCTGAGAAAGACTTTTTGCCTTGATGAGAAGGTGGTTTGTGGTCACTCCATCAGGAGAACCTGCGAAGATTGTCCCGTGCCAATTCATTCCTTCAGTCTGCTTTATTCGGTGTCCTCCGTCCCTTAGGATTTCACAAGCCTTGTTTGCACAACTTTGCTGAAATGCAAAGCAATACCAGACTAAAGGAAATGCCAGTCCACCCAGAAAACGCTGTTTTGCAACATTTTTAAAAGCAACAGGATGATTTCTAACAAATATCTTTTCTGGCTAGATTCAACCCAGCACATGCCCGATAACCCCATCCCAAAAAACAATATTCTTTTTTTTCTAGGCTTTCTAGAAAGTCTGCCCTCCTGTAGGTCTTAGGAGTGGGGAGTGGAGGGCAAGAGAACCAGATTTATGGAGGGCAGGCACTGTGGCCAGGCACTGCCCAAGGTGCTTTCTCCACTTTTGCACAAAATCCTTGTGGTAATCCTAAAACAAACAAATCCTGTTTTAGAAATGAGGAAGCTGACACAGAGATTAAGGGATTTGTTCATTGTCATACGGCTGGTAAAATCCCCAGCTGACTTCCCCTGTTTCTCAGTCAGTTCTTTCCACTTAGGGTAGAGTTCCCAGAGCAACATAGGCTTGCTAATCCTCACAGCCACCCATGACAATTTCTGGGGCTCCAACATGGAAACCAAGGGAAATGGAGGGTGGTGGCCAGGGTTTCAAGCCCAGGTGCTAACTCTTGAAATGAGCTGGCAAGCAAAATAGAACTGGGCCCAAAGAGCCCAGAATAAAGCGGAGGCTTAAAAGAAGCCAGCAGGAGGTTTGCAGGTTTTAAGCCTCTTCTATTCCTTGGATGTCCTTGGAAATGCAGCCTGCAGGACCCTGGCTATGTTTTCTGAACTGGCAGCTCTGGAGGCTAAGTGGAGGTTAAGGTATGCTTAACAACATGATCATTTTCCTTTTCAAGGAGAGCTTTAGTCTGGAAAGGAAAACCCCACCTGCTGCATTCTGTGATCCAGCAGGAGCAGCGGACTTGAACTGCCGTCTCTTTGTTGCTATAGGAACAATTTCCTGCCTATTTTCTGAAACACCCAGGCCTGGTTAAATGCTGCCCTTGTTAATGTGTGTGCTTCCACTGTTTCAACTAGAAAAGGAATAGCCAGGTGGTCACCTTCCAATGACAGAAACTGAAGGCTTCCTGCCCAACTTGAAGGCAAACTGATAACCCAATTTCTGAACACAGAGGGTGCCTGCAGACTAGGTCCAGCGTGCATCCAAACTTTCCCCTCAGGCTTGTTTCCCAGGTGAGCCATGGCTGGTGAAGGACCTTCTGTTGGTTCAGTGCAAGGAACACATCCAGGTGACTATGACTCATCCAAGGAGCCTTTGTTCAGTATAAGCACAAAGGAGCTGCAGATGAGGAGTGAGGTGTGCACACGCATTCACGTAGCACACACACAGCCTCTGATTTGAACGTTATCGTGCTCCACCCTGATCCCTTCACATTGTATCTGGTCAGCAGAAAGCTCCCGGACCTTAGGACTCAGGGAAAGCTTGCTTCTCTCTGCACTGAGACTCACAGTCTGCACACCATTCTTATTTTGTGTTGGTGTGTAGGACACTTAATTTCTTTCCTTTTCATTTTTTTTAAACCAAGGTCACATTGATTTGCAACGCTGTAGATGATTCAGAGACATTATATCACACCTCTTCAGATGCATGTCGCCACGCCACACCCACTGCCAAGGCCTCCGTGGTCCTCCACAATCTCCATTGTACCCTTTCTTAGTGGGAGATGAGGACATGTTTTCAGGGTGAAATTCTCCATGTGGAGGCAACCTCGACATAAGTGGGAAGGGGGCTGGAGTAAAACACAGATTTTCTCTGACATTGATCTAGTGTGGGGCCTTAAGTCATCTGGCCCAAGTGGATAACATATTTCTTATCAATAGACAAGGTTGAGTAAGCCTCCTTCATTGCCAGGTTGACTAAGTCAATCGACCTGTTCATTCAGTGGTTACTTGGGCCAGGGATATTTCAAATGAGCATAAGAGAAGGACCCTGCTCTCAATTCTAATGTCATATGTGAATAAGAAAAAATGTAAATTGTATGCAGATGAATCAACAGGAGACTGTGACAGAGCGATACTGGATAATTGCTTTAACCTGGGAGGGTCAGCTCAGGTAGCTCTGAAGAAGAGAGATGGAAGGTAAGATCTGAATGACAAGAAGGAACCAAGCATGCAAAGGTGAGAGGGCATGTCAAGCAGCAGAAGACGCAAGTAGTGCAAAGGTTGTGTTAATGGGAGCAAACTTCAAATGTTCAAGGAACCTCAGAAAGAGTGACATGGCTGGAATATGGTGGGTGAAGGGGAGGAGGCAGAGGCCAGGTCCTGCAACCTTTTATAAACCCCGATAGTGAATTAGGATTTTATTCTAAGAGTGCTAGGACCCATAAGAATGATTTGAGAAAAAAAAAGGATATCATTATTTGATTTTTGCTTTTATAAGTTTTTTCTGAGGGGGGAAAAAACCAAACATTGCTTAAAAATGAACAATTATGTAAAATATATATAAATACATAAATAAAAAATAAAAGATTTTTCTGGTCACCCTAAGGAACGTGAAAGCCAATTAGAAACAAGAGGACCAGGTGAGAGGCTATTGCATTAGTCCAGGCAGAAGATGAGGGTGAGCTGGTATTGAGCAACAGGAGAGAGATGGGGAGAAATGGAACTTCCAAACTATGTGTTGCAGATTATGTCAATGGGTCTTGTTGATGGATTGGATATGCAGGGGGAAGACTAACAAAGCATAGGTCAGACTTTTGCTGGAGCAGCTGGTTGAGTGAAATGAGAATGCGTAAGGAAGGAACAGGTTTGGAGGGCTCAAAAATTCTATTTTGTTTTAGATATATTAGGTTTGCAATGCCTTTTAAATGTCCAGGGCAGAAGTTTTATCTAGGAATCTATTGATAGATATAAGTATTATGTCCAAATTTCTGGAGAGAGACAAACTGGAGATAGAAATAGGGAATTCATCATCATAGAAAGGGTATTTGAAGCTATGAAAATGGATGAGGTCATCTAACGAGAGCAATAACATGCAGAAACTGCAAATAGATGATGTCGATGAAAAGGATCCAGCAAAAGAGAGTGAGAAACAGATGCCATCACAGTCAGAAGAAAAGCAGAAGAGTGTGATTGTCTCCAAAGATGAGAGAAGAAGGAAGCTTCTGATCAGAGCGGCCAGGGAGCTAACCCATATGGCACAGCAGACTTCTCCTGTCTCACCCACTGCTCCCCTAGCAGTGTATTTTAGTAGATCCACCTGTTCTGCTCCCCCACTGTTTCTGGTGAATCCTCTCATCCCCCAAAACTCTGGCCTATACCCTAGTTCTCCTACAAAATAAATTTTTTTTAATGTTTTGAAAACCATGAGATACTATTGGTTTTTCTTTAAAGGTGTGTTAGTGCAGAAGAGGTAACCAGGGTGAGAATTTCCAAATACACATATCTGTATAGAGATTATGGGTGGGTGGGGATATACATCTGAGGAGTTGTCAACCTATTCCCCTACATCAGATACAGAGTTGGAAGCCAATGTCACTTCAGTAAAGGAAAAAACAAAACAAAAAACCAAAATGCACCTGCCTGGACCTCAGTCCCTGATGAACTGAACCTAAATCCTTTTGAAAGTTCAAAAAATCTCTTCTGCAGCCCTAAGAACAGCCATGGTTTCCAATTGTAAGCCATTATTACTAATGCCTCCATGTCTCATTCCCAAGAATATTCTGTGTAACTTTCACTCTTTCACAGAGATCTTCTGAATATTTCTACGGGAGGGCAGTTTATGTCCTTAGCACCAGATATGCTGGTAGCGGATAATGATCACATTCAGTGCCCCTACTGTACTGTTTCACATAAAACAACTCTTTGCATTGTCCAAACACCATTGGAGCCCTGGAATGAAGAACTGAAGAGTTCACACTAAGCGTTGCATATAGAGGTCTTCTCTGAATTGGTTTATGAAATTTCCCTGCTCAAATATGACTTCCCATTGGTTTGAAGAAAATTAGTAGGTAACAAAAAAAGCCTACCTTTCAAGGCATAGCAAACAAAACGTGTTCCAGCCCATGGCCAGTTACACTAATGCCCCTGCAGAAGGCTTGCTCATTCTTCTTTTCCTCCAGCTCTGTACCTTTCATTTTATTTTTATGTTCTTCCATTTTAGTGTCTCTGGAGCAAAGAGATGTAGACAGGGTGGCATTGTAAAGGGAATATTTCTAAAAGCTCTCATAGATGTTTTATTGATTTAAAATACATAATTTTGAAAATAATAATTGTATGATAATTACTTCTGAGGAGGCTGCTGCACTTATGGGGAAATGGTAATGAACACATTATTAAGTCAATTATCCACAAATAATCAAATGGCCTTCTTCTCATAATCATACACCTGGATGTGGCTCAGGAGGGCTGTCATGGGAGTTTGCTCTGCTGTGATATCTTTATTAATGAGCAAGAGGCAGAGGTAAATATTGTGCTAATTAAATCTACTGTGGCTAATAATCTAAGAAGGCACAGCTAGCTGGGGGGAAGCACAGATGTCACAGTAACTCACTCTGAGCTCTTAAGTACCAGGAAGGAGAAGAACAAAATGAGTTTTGATGACAGAATGAAAATAGGGAAAAAATATCCTAGGTGCACATATTATTGGAAAGATGCTAAGAGGGAAATACCAGTTATTGCCATTATAGCTCACCAAGAACAAGGAGTTAACACAGTCCTGCCCAAAAGTTGGATCTCCAGAGAAGACTGGGATGCTAGTTAGAAAATAAGTTTTTCAGATAGGAAAGAGGAAGCCAGGTGGTTTGAGACCGTTACAGAATGGGTATGGTTGAGGCCAAGTAGAAATAGAGGCCCACTGAGGTGGCCTGCCTCAGTGGAAGAAGTCAGGAGGCAACTGAGGAAAAGAGAACTGATGGAGGACTTCTTTCCTTCAGGGTCTTGGGGAAATCCCGTAGGGCAGAGGAAATCCCACTGGGCAGAGGGATCCCATTGAGCAGGGGGTGATTATGCCCAAGAGGTAAGGGCGGAATATCTTTACAACCTTGGTAAAATCACCCACTTTTCACTTTTTCTTCCTTTTTCCAAAGCTCCTGCTCCATATAGTATTATTGTGTCCATCTGTTAGTTCTGAGCCTTGTGTCCATAATGAGTGTGAAGAAAATTCACAGGCACCCAAAGAATTAACCTCTTGTCTGCTTCTAGCAGGAGGTGCTAGATCCAAGGAGAAAACAGGTCCACCCTACACACAGATGGGGCATTTAGGGAGAGAAAAGGGCTTCACCTCTGACATGGCTATGTCCAACCTCTTTTGACCTGGAAGGTCTGCTTGGGGTGGGGCTCATGAGACCTGAGGAAAGGTCCCTCCAGTGAAGAGCCACTATCACTCACTCAGGGAGAAAAAAGTTGGACACCAATAATTTATGGATCAGTTTGACCAAATGATCAAGGTTTAATGAATGAAGTATGTCCTGTTTGTCATCAAACTCTAGATCAAAGTTGAAGTGCTCAGGAATATAGGACATAGGAGAACATGTTAAATAATAACTAACAATAATTTAATCAGAAATATTAAGAACATGGTAAATTGTACAGGTCAAATGATCTAGTTTAATCCAGAAACAAGACTTTTTTTAAAGAGAAGTGAAACAGATAAGAAGGCATTTAAGACACATACCAACTCAGTTGACTTTGGTTGAAGGATATATATGTGCTCATTATACTAAAATTTTGCCTTTTCTGTAGGTCTGGATTTATTTTCAAAATTTTTTTTTAAATCCAAGGGAGAAAAAGTCCTATTAGTCAAATGAGTTGTGTGGATCTTATTTGGATGCTGATTTAAGCAATCCAATTTAAAAGGATATATTTGAGACAGTCAGGAAAAATGAAACATGGGCTCTGCTGTGAATTATTGTTAATTTTATTTGTGTGATAATTGTACTATGGTTATATTTTAAAAGTCATTGTTTATTAAAAATGCATAATGAAATAGGAGTAAATGAAAATACATTAACATAAAGCTGAGGCCACAAGGCCCAGGAGAATGAACATGTTGGTTGTTTTAAGAACGAAGGTTTGTTCTCAACTCTTGGGAACTTTTTAACTGGGAAAGCTTGAGTGAAGTTTTTGGGCTTTCTTAACTTCAGTTTCTACCAAATACTACCTGCTTTATAGAACTATGAGAATTAAATGAAATAGTATTTATGATAGTGAGATTTAACAGACCCTTATTTGGACATAAACAAGTTCCCCTTATAAACAGATTAGCATTTAACCAATGTCAGTATCTTTAGCCAAACTCCCTGTCAGGTACTGAGGTGACAATCTATAAATTGATACATTTTTCCTAGGCTTAAAAAGGATGACTCAACCTCTTAATTCACAGATTTTACTCATGTCATGGGCTTGAGCCATTTTGAGTTTCCATTTTGACTGCATTATTGCTAATGGGTCTTAGGCTCTCATAGTTAACAAGCGCCTTGACCCATAATGATGAGGAATCGATGGCCCCCTGGGGTCTTCCCTCCAGCCTCATCCTGCTGCTCCAAAGGAAGTCTGGTCCTCACTGCAGCCAGAGATAAACACGAATAGACCGGAGATCTTTGTTCATATCCTGAGAAGTTCTCAGAGAAGAGCTTGGGCTAACTGCCCCCTAGGAAGTCTGGACAGTTATTTCCTGGCACCCAGGCCACATCTCACATATTCTCACATCCCCAGTCCTCTAGAGGAGTGAGGCCATCACTACACTCTTCTCTCTCTGGGTTCTCACTACAACGGCAGGCCTCTGATGCTCACCCAAGGGGAGTAGTTTCAATGTCATTACACAACCTCCCGAAGGATTCTTGTCTACTTTTCTTGGGGCCTAACTCTGATACTACTTGATTTTCTGATGTCACATTGCTTTAAATTAACAAGGCTGTGGGGTAAGGGAAGGGTGATGTTACTGACTGGCTATTGCTTAGAGTCAGACTCGTAGGAAAGATGACTGAACAGCTAAATCTGGGAGCTACTGTGTTACACAGACCAGTGCTGATGGATGAGGCCAGATCAGGGCTTGGATTTCAGTGAAAGAGGTCACTGGGGCCTGGTGAAGTACCTGGAAAACAGGACGAGGCCATGTCAATCTAACATCTAACCTAAAGCGGCAACCCTCTGCTGAGAGAAATCCAGCAGAAGTTATAACCCTTCTGGGGTTAAGTTATCTGACTTGGTAGGTTTGTCTATTTTCTAGGAAAGGTCCTAACCTCTCAATATACAGCTACTCCCACCTACCACATCAGTCCTTCACACATCCATCACTTTTACAGTTGATATCACACAGCCCAAATTCAAATCCCAGCTCTGCCTTTTAATAGGTGTGTCTTTGGACTTGTCATTTCACCTCTCTAAGCCTGAAAATCTCCCCAATGGATAAAAATAATGTCTCATAATGTGTAAGTGATACCTTAACATATATTGTCACATTTAACTTTCTGGTTTAATTCTCAGTGAACTAATTTAACATTCTCTTTTGGGGAGGTGGAGAAAACAGGGAAAGTCAGAAATACCAGCAGACTAATATATCTTGACCCCAGGAGAAGTGTGGCATGACTGTGCCCTGGAGCCATTCTTGACAGGTGGGAGTGGGTGTTTGATCCCTACCTGTCCATCAAGGGCTTTCATGGGACCCTCAGACTTAGGACCACAAGAGTCTTAGGAAATCACAATTGCAGATGGTAAATTTTGGAAAATTTTATGGAAATGCCTTTCTATCAATTTTATTGAAATTGTATTTGTTTTGCCATGATGGTAAGTCAGTCTGTAACAAGACATAAGCACAAAACAGGAGAAATAAAGACTCAGATGGAAAGAGGCCCCCTGTCTTCAGGGCCCCTCCAGCCAGAGGTTCTTGAGTACCTCAGTGATATTCCTGCCCTCCTTTTTCTGTGATTTCCTTAGGCTGTAAGTGGGTCTGAACTGTGCTTCCACCACTTATAACAGGCAAGTCTGACCCATACTCCTGGGTTGACACTTAGCCTTAAACAGCCAAGGGACTGTGGCAGGCAGGCCTCAGCTGTGGGCAAGGGATTGGTGATGCTACACACGAAGCAGCAACGAGGCTTGAAAAGGCCCCAAACTTTCTTGAACCCATGAGAAGTGGTGAACAGCAACTTCATCTTTGTACTGGGAAAGCTCCGGTTCTGTGGAAGCCAGGGCTGAGATGAGCACGGGGAGGGGCAGGTCTGGGCGGTCAGTGAGAACGGTCATATCCCTTGACTGCTGGCCTCAGGCCATCTCCCCTCCACCCAGGCCCTGCTGAGTCTTACAGCTTACTTACAGTTTACTTACTTACAGCTTACTTACTTACAGCTCAGTAAAACTGAGCAGGGAGAGAGAGCAATGGTTTGTGGCTGATCTGTACTCACTGGGTGGCAACAGAGGAAAGAGTGGGCCTTGTTCCCACTTTTCCCCCCCAATAGGGCAAGCACATAACCCATGACAATAGACAATCAGCTGCCTTGCAGGGTTCTTCTCTTAAAAAAAAAAAACCAAAAACAAACTTTCAAGTATTGTCCTTTCAGCAGTTATTTGTTTAAGAGTATTTCTTTACAATTGCCTGTTTATAGTCCCTAGATGTTTCCTGTACAGTGCGTCCTCTTCAGGGGACAGGGAGAAACCATGCTAATAAGGACTATGCGCATTTTGTTGTTCTCTTAACAATTTTTTTTGTATTTATGTGAGAGGACAAATGACTCTGAATCTGGAAATTTTATTTTTTATAAGATAGGAAATTGCTAGTGATGTGATCAGGATTGTCTTTTCACAATTATGACTGAGATCAATTTATCCAGCCTGGGTTGCTATAAGAAAATAGGAGGAAGGAGTCACAGGAACACACAGCTATTTGATTTTCTTCTCATGTTGATTTCTTCTAATGCCTCACGGTAAGGAAATATGGACAAAAGAAGGCAACAAAATTTTGGCCTTTCAAAAACATCAACTTTCATTTTTTTTTTCACAGCTACTATCATTTTTTTGTTCTCATTTTATTTTTTATTAATTTTTTATTTTTTTTACATCATTATTCATTTTTAAACAATATTGACTTCCCCCCACCCCCTCAGGTGCAGTCCCCATAGAGTTTCCTTCACCAATGCACCCGTGCACCATCACCTCAGTCCCCTGTGCTCCTCCCTCCCTCCCTCTGATCCCTCTCCCTCCTCCTCCCCTGCAGGATGTCTCTGATTTATAATTGTGTATTTTTGCTTTGTTGTGTTTTGTACTATTATTATTTTTTTATATTGATGTCTTATTTGGTTCCCCTATATTCCTGCCATAAGTGAAACCATCTAATATTTTTCTTTTTCCTTCTGGCATATTTCATTGAGTGTAATTCCTTCTAGTTCCATCCATGCTGCTGCAAATGTCATGAGTTTATCTTTTTGATTGCTGAATAATATTCCATTGTGTATATATGCCACATCTTGATCCAGTCATCTATTTTTGGGCATTTGGGTTGTCAAACATCAACTTTTAAACATTAACTAAGCATCAGGTGCACCCAACTCCATGGGGAATAGGGCTGCTGTGCTCGGCACTCTCACACCCCAGACCCCCAGTCTTTTTCCATTTGACTGTTGTCTCTTCACTGGGATCCTCCCAAGTTGTATCCTTTGTAATAAAACTGTAATTGTGTGTGTGTGTGTATGTGTGTGTGCGTGTACACAAGAACTATACAGAGAAAAGACCAAAACATTAAGTTAGCATCAGGCTATGTTGATCACCAAAATGAGGTGGTGACTGTTTGTAATGTTCCCTCTGAGAGACATTCCACTGATTTAGAACACTTAGAACACTGGAGGGGAAAACTGAAGGCAAGGCCAGGGCCAGTGACTGGCTAACCCTTGATAAAGCTCATCAGTCATCATGACAAAGCATCTTTCCAGCGTGTGGATGTGGCACTGGGCAGCTCTGAGGAGCAGTGAACATCCAATCATGTTTCTGGTGGTGTGAGTCACCAGGGCCAGTGACACAGGCATGTGTCTGTGCTCAGAGGAGCAGGAGAAATAATGGTTGGTTCCTTCATGCAAGGATCCAGGATCCAGGGGCTCAAGGGGTGAAGAGAGGGTGGAGGGGCTTGGGAGATTGAGTCTGGAAGGGGCTTAGTGAAACAAGTCTCATAGGGACTAGGAAGGGCTTGTTGGCTTGTGTTGGGCTGGACTCGCAGCAGAGATGCAAGGTGAGGAAGGAGCATGCGATGCTTGCTGGGCTGGAGTTGAGCCAAGCTAATGATGATCGTGGGCAAACAAGGTGTCATAAATGGAGTTGGGTGGTGATGGGGCTGGTGAGTGTGTCATCTTCCATTGGAGATGAGCCATTATTTCCACTCTAGGCCTAGGAATTCTACTACTTGAAAATTCTTTATAAAGAGTGAGGAGAAATTGTACTGATGCCAAGACTGCTTTTTCTTTTCTAGAAGTTGCACAGGGGCATTTTCAGGCCTTCTTTAGTTCCTTTCTCCTACCTAATAAGAAAAATATGCTGCATTCACCTGTGGCTAGTAATGGAACTCACTGAACTGAGAGGCTTGCCCCTACCCCTGGCAAGTTTTTTAACGTTTTTAAAATCCTTAAAAATATAAAGAAGATTCTATAAGAGAGCCTTTCAGGATGCTCATGTTAACATATTTATTTCAGCAACTATTTATAGAGGTTTATCATGCATGAGTGACAGCTCTGGCACCCTGAATATGGTGCACCCAGGGATTAGTGCGAGTCACACAGGCACCTGCATTGGAACAGGCCCACACTGTTGGGTGTGGGCGCCAGAGATGCAGGTGGCCCTGACCATGGTGGACATGTCTTAGCTCTATCTCGCCCAGTGCTTCCTCGTGTATCTAAAGACATTCCAGACTCTCCCTGGGAAAGGAAACTCTGCCTAGTCCCTCACTCATACAACATTGACTCTTCACCTCTAGTGTCTGAAAATGGAGGTGATAATGCCCATCTCACAGAGCTGTGAGTGTGAAATAGCTGAATACGCACAAAGAAGTCAAAAGAGAGACTGGCACATAATAAGTACCCAGGAATGTGTAATTTGTTATTGTTGTTAATTTGATCTCAGAAGGGAGTAGGAGGCAAGTCTCTGCTCGGGCCATCAATCTTGAATCAAAATCTGTCTTGTAGGGCCTCCCCGGTGGCACAGTGGTTGAGCGCTGGGTTGCGAAGCTACCCGCAGCCTCTGCAGCACCAGTTCGATCCCCGGCTGCTCCCCGGCCACTGGAGGAGGGTCCCACTTGGCGCGCCGACCTCTCCTGCCGCCTGCTGCTCCCCTCAGCAGTGTACTTCGGTCCTTCTGCCTGCTCTGCTCCCCGCTCTGGCTCTGGTGAATCCTCTCACCCTCCCACGCTTCTGACTGTACCCAGTGCTTGTATAAATCAATCAATCAATCAATCATAAAAAAAATCTGTCTTGTAGTTATTGTCATAGAAATAGCATATATCTTGCATGTACATAGCCTATATCTTTGTAACAACATGGATGGGACTGGGGGGAATTATGCTAAGCAAAATAAGTCAGAGGAAGAAAAGCAAATACATGGTGATTTTACTCATATATGGAATGTAGAGAAACAAAACAAAGAAACAGACAAAATCAAACCAAAAAAACCCTAAAACTTTGACTGCAGAGTTGAGGTTATTGGGAAGATAATGGGGAACAAAGTAGAGAGGGGGCCCAACAGACTATGGTGGAGGACTACCGGTGCCATGGTGGTGGGTGTGGTATCATACACCTGACAAGGTGTGAACCTATAACTATGAATCAGATATGGTATTCTATTTTATTACTTCAATAAAAAGTTAAAAAAATAGCACATTAAAATTTTTAAAAGCAGTTTACAAAATAGTCATTACATTATGACCCTCATCTGGGGGGAAATGTATATATTTATGTAAAGACTAGTAGATGTTATGGATGAGGCTGTGTGCCCCCCCCCCAATTCATATGTTGACATCCTAACATGCAGAACATCAAGATGCCAACAGAGTTAATAAGTTAAAAATGATGTCTTTAGGGTAGACACTAGTCTAATATGAATGGTGCCCTTGTACAAAGAGGACATTCACACAGAGATCAGCACCTGCACAGAGGAAACAGCCAGAAGGTATATCTGTAAATGCAGGAGAGAAGAAATGAGCTTGCCCACACCTTGATCTTGGACTTCCAGCCTCTATGACTGTTTAAGTCACCAAGTGTGTAGTATTTTGCTTTGGTGCCCAAGCAACTAATACAGTGGAGAAAAGTTTGGAAGGATGTACTTCCAGGAGCTAATCTCAGAGTGGAGGAATTTCAGATGATTTCAAATTAATCTATTTTTTTTTTTTATTTTAGAGCAACCTGATATTTCTTGCACAGGTTTTCACAAAGGCTTCCAAGACAAAAAAAGTACCCTCAGGCTTAGTTCACCTGGGGGGTTAGATTTCACATGCCTGTTTGTCATCATTTCCCCTGGTGCTCTGTAGCTTGTGCTTGGAGGACATTGCGTGAGTGACTGCCCCGGGGCCAGTAGTACTTGTTCAAATGCTATCATGGGAATAATGAGCATTCAAACTCTTGGGGTATTATTGGAGATGGAGCAGAGTTTCTGAAAATGATTCCATTAAAAAAAATTAGGTCTATTCATACCTAATGAATATTTGAGCCTTGGTCACATGTAAAATGTCAACTTTTCTTATGGGAATTCTTTAGGGCTTTATCAAAATTCCTTCAGAGACCTTCACAGCCTGATACGTGTCCCAAGGGTTGACTAACTCTTTACTTACACCAGCTGATTCTTAACCTATTTCAGCCACTATGGATGAGAGAAAGACTCTATATACCCTCTGCCCTCAAGCTCCCAGCTGCTTTTATCTTTTTCCTACACAAAAGAACTTTGATCTGTGTTAGCAGGACTTTAGGCAAATGTTAGGAGGAAAAGAGGCAGCCTCCTGACACCCACATTAATTGCATTAATCCTCCTTGGGGCAGGATGGAAGAGGGTGTGCTGGCAGCAGATAACCCTCTCCACCCTCATCTGCCCCCTGCTCTAATTTATGTCCCCCCTTGTCAGCAGAAGGTATAGGAGGAGAGTCTTTCCATGGGCAGATCTATGGAGCTTTGAGAAACTGTCAGGTCCTAGGAGTCACTTTTGACAGGAGCACTCATTCTCTTAAGCTTTTTCTTAACCAGGAGCTGGAGGGCCTGATGCTTTGCTATCCTGTCATGATTAAGGCCATGTTGGGGGTTAGAGAAGTGACTGGAAAGGCTGCCCAAGACTCCTTCTGCTGCAACTGCTGTAGCCTGAGCCAGAGAGGGCAACCATGTCCAACATTATCATCGATCAACATTGTCCAATACTGTCCAACATGGCTGAAAGTTAAGAATGACACCTTGCATCCCAGGCAGTCCCTCTCTTGAGCCAGCAGTAAATGATTCTCAGGGGAGAATCTCCTGGAATAAGACACTGAGTTCCCACGCGTGGTCTCTGAGCATGTGCTGGTGTTGCTCTCCTGAACTCACAGGCTTCATGACTTGGACTTGTAACTCAGAATCTTGCAGCCGTAGTTTTCTCATCTACAGAAATATAAGATAAGAAGAACATGAGTTATTCAAACAGGAATCTAGAAAACTTAAATAAGGGACCAGGAAAATGAATAACTTTAAGAAAGTGAAAATCAAAATCAACAAAAAACTATGAACCAGAGACACTTTTAGGGGGGCGGGGGCGGGAGGGGAGGGATTGGGGTCAGAATGGGGGGGGCTGCAATTGTATGGGGAATATAACAATAAAATTTATTATTAAAAAAAAAAAAGAACATGAGTTATTCAGAGATGGCATCATAGGAATCTACAGAAGAGACTTGAATAGTTATCTTGCTCTCATTCTCCCCATCTCTGTCCCACAGACACACATACACATTTACCTTCTCAGTTTGCCACCCATAAAGGCCGTTTTCCTTTGTCTTGTCACTTCTCTACAGGTTTACTGTTCTTTTGCTAAGATGCTGTATAAGCCCAAGTTCTGCCCATCCTATCAGTTACTCATCACCGAGTTTCTCCCTTGTGGAGGAGGGACACGTGTTAATAAACTTCTTTTTGCTCCCTCTTGTTAATCTGCTTTTGCTAGTCAAATTCATAGAGTCCCAGCTGGAAAACATAGGAGAGTGGAGGAAAAAGTTTCCCTCCCCTACAGAATCACAATCATAGTGATTACAAAGATAGAAAAGAATTTCAGCCCCTTAGGTCACTAAGCAGACACAACTCGTTACATGCATGTTTTCATGTTTCATGTAGAATTGCATGGAAACCTAGAGCAGAAAATTTAGGATAGAAGTTTTCACAAGGCAAGAAACCAGAAATGGGTTTAGGGATGATTAATGAGTCATTAAATGGGCTGTGGAAGTTTCCAGGAATCTGCCCCTCTCTCCAGGGGCAGAAAGGATTATCAATTACAGAAAACCTACCCAACCTGACAGCAAGGCAATAATTTCCACAGAATGATTTCATCAAAGAGCACTGTAAAAGAACACCCCTTGCTCTGGCAAAAGGCAGGTCTTGCCCTAAGACTGCCACCTGTGTCTATGCAGGTGTCTCTTTTCCCTAGTAAACCTGCCCTTTTAAAATGCAGGTATTGCCTGTTTATGTAAATGTATTTTTCATCTTTTTCATTAGTAAAATTGCTGTGTGCAGCTGAATGGAGACGCTGCAGAAATCATTCTCAGGGGGATCCAAGAACCCCACTCACTGATCCTCAACAGTCCTCAAGTAAGAGGACTTGATAGCTCCTTTTGTCACCTAATACCGAATGCTGATAATTGTGGAGAACATCTTTCCTGTGCTGGCTATTTCTAGAGCAGAACAAACTTCTCTTTCATGACAGGAGAGAGTTTTGCAAATTGGAGCAAGATCTCACTGAATTTAGCACTGCTCCCATAAGACAAAGGAAATAGGGATGCTCTCTTTCTGGATGCTTATATTTCAAAAAGATGGCTTCCAGGGCCTTGAGGAAACATTCCTGAGCAGCAATACTGGCAAGAGTCTTATTTAAGTTATTAAAAGATTTATGTACATTTGAAAAGGACAGAGAAAGAAAATTCTGAAACAGAGATGAAGAGGAAAGAAGTCTCCTCATATTTTCAGCAGGGAGAATGAACCTTTTGTTTTTAGTTTGTGTTTGCTATTGTATTTAGTTTGTATCTCTGATAAAAAAGACTGCCACAAATTAAATTAGTGAGAGCTTACTAAGGAATTAAAAGATATTAATTGATCAATATTAATTGATTTAATACTCACAAAACCATGTAAAATCCTTATAACCATGGAACCAAGTTACAGATGAAAAAAATGAGGTACAAAGATATTTGTCTAGGATCACACAGAGCTAGAGCCAGGATTGAAACCCAAGCTTGATGAGTGGACTGTTGAAGACCAGGATGGATGGATGACTGGCAAGTGGGAAGAGATGAGAGCTGTTCAAACTGCAAATGAATTGGAAATTCATGCAGAAGGTTGGGGGAAAGCTGCACAATATTGCGCTTGTCTGCAGAAAAATATTTTTTCTAAGTTCAGCAAGGCAATCCCCTTTCTATGCCCTTTCACTGCACAGTCTGGGTTCTGTACTCATCATCTGCAATATTCCCCCATCAGTAACAATTTATGATGCACTTTAATGATAAAATTACAAAATTAGATGATTGTTGATTTTATTCTGTGCACCCTTGTCTTGCCCTCCGTGATGTATTTTCTCTGTCTTCCTCAACCTTTGATGTTTGGCAGGAAGTAGCTCAATTTGGCTCTCTGTCAGCACACATATTCGGAAGCTGCTGTTGCCCGCGGACGCTGTGTCCAGGAGAGCAGTGCTGAGGCTCAGCTTTTAACATCCCTGTAATTTTAATTTACCTGCCCCATCATACAAACATCCTCCTCTGGAAATGATCACGGCACTGTACTTGTCACTCAGCTTCGCTTGCTGAACCAATCTAGAGGGTGATCCCCTGAGTTAGGAGGCCCAGGGATTGGCCCCAGGTTGGGGGGTTGGGGGAGGGGAAGAAAAACAGTAGCCATTTTTACATTGTTTTGTACAATATTTAATGATTCAGAAAACAAATACAAAATTCTGAATAAAATAACCTGGAAACTGAAAAAAATAAGAGATACAGATTATGAAATTAAAAAAAGAAGTCTGATCCTGCCTCTGAACTGACATTTCCATTCTGATTACCTGATTAACTTTGGGTATTTCCAGGAGATAAGTGGAAAACACATGGTATGACAACCCAAATGCAATAAATAGGACACCTTGTACATGAAACACTGCCATTGACTTGATGCTGACAGTTGCTCAGAGTGGTCCCTGGCCTGACTCTGCTCTAAGAGAACAGGGAAACAGCACACAGCCCGAGAAGGACAGGAAAGGAGACCAGAGTGGTGAGTCCATCCACAAGCAGCCACAACACACCAGGGTGTGTGATCAGACATCAGTTTGCACCGGTTATTGATGAGGACAATTGCAGGCTGAATTAGGCCCCCTCTGAAAAGATATACTAAAGCCCTAACACTTCAGTACCTGTAAATGTGACTTGATTTTTTTAAATAAATTAAATGAAAATTTAATCAAATTAAGATGAGGTTATTAGGGTTAGCTTTAATCCAATTTGACTATGTCCTCTTAAGAAGAGGTAAGTTGGACACAGACACCCTGGGTGAATGTCATGGGGAGACACAAACAGACACAGAGGAAAGACTTGATATGAAGATGCAGACAAAGGATGGAATTATGCTGCCCCGAGTCAAGGAACATCTGGGACTACCCAGAGCTGGAAGAGCAAGGAGTGATGCTCCCCTGGAAGCTTCAAAGGGAGCACGGCCCTGCCAATACCTTTATTTTGGATATCTGCTTATGCACGGACTCTACAGGGGATGGTCAGAAACCCACTTTTTTTCCTTCCTGCCACCACCTTTCCAAACTCACAGTTAGACCATTTGCCCCCATCTCTGGGTGAAATCTCGGATTCCCATAACTTTTTTTCTGAACATTTTGAGATAATAAAAGGCTAACTCTGTCTAAGATCAAAACTTGAGTTCTCATCCCATTTAAAGCTTCTTCTCTTTCCAACTGCAGTATTTTAAGCTTAACTCAAGCTCGGAAACTTGCTGTAGTAAAAGGTGCAGAGCTGGTTTCTTCACCATTTACCCACCTGATTGGCTACTTCTTAGCCCCCTCACTCACCTTATTGCCTCCAGGATTGGAGCAAGGGGCAAGAATTGAAATAAGGAGAAAAGAGGCCTTTTTTGTAAGTGTTTTAGGGGGCAAAATGGGCCAGGCCAGTCTGGGACAAAGGAGCAAATTCATAGAACAAATGAAGATAAACGCTGTCATCACCCGCCTCCCACCTGCCCCTCACCCACGTCTTTTTCAACTGTCTCTGTATGTCTCGACTCCATGTGTCTCACCCAAGTCTCTCAAGTCCCTGGTGCAAGTACAAACCTGAGAAGCAGGTGTGCCCTTTTGCTTCACATGTCTCTTCCTATGACTCTCCAAGTGTCTCCAACTTCCCCTCACTGCTGAGCTCCACCCCTCATTAGGTGGGGCAGGGAACATGGAACCTCCCCTTTTTATGGAGATGTCACTTTACATATGCACTTATTATCTGATGCTGGAATCTCTGGATAATACAGATGCCCAAAGTCTAACTTTTTCTTTTATGGGGCACGGATTATATTGTAATATAATAATCCAAATAGTAGATCCACCCTGCTTGCCCTTGGTATGGAAGGTACCTACTCCACGGTACCCCAGTATGGAAGATGCTTTCTCTGGCAGGTCACCCCAGTGAGGCACCACCAGCCCAGATCTGCTATGGTCACCTTTCTTTTTGCAGGAAGCCACAGAAGACACAATCCCAGCACATTTTATAAGCAATACTCTTACATGGATAATTCTCTAAGGAAATCCACCACTTCCAAAAAATGAAGAGGAAGAAAGGAAGGGAGGAAGGAAGGAAATTGTTCGAGTTAATTATTAAAAATGAAAATTACAACAGGATACTACTTGTTCATATGTCAAATTGACAAGAATTTTAAACTGTTAAAATACTCAAGGTTGGTAAGCATGCAGGGGCTATTTATCCTTCTGTTAGGCTTGTGAGTCAAAACAATGTTTCTGGAAGATAGTTGGAAATACTTATCAAAGTGTCAACATGTGCATCCCTGGTGACTGAGACAAGCTTACACTCTGGAAAGCTTTGCATTCAGGCACAAACCAAACCACAAAAACAAAAAACACTTTTCCTGAAGGCCAAAAAAGAGCAACCCTTTGCACACCAAGTTAACCTCTACATCAGGAACACCAAGCAGTTCTCAAAGTGACCCAGCAGTATCTCATAGAATTGCTGATCCCACACAGCTCACAGGTAAAGGATTCCCTCTTTATCCTGGGAGACAATTCTGAAAACTGAACGACTTTTCTACAATTACAAGTAAAAACTTCAGTTGGTGCTCAAAATGGATTGAGTTAGCCTTTTCTTTCATAAAAGGTATTATTGATGAGGAAAAAATAGCTGACATTTTAAAATGACCCAAAAAAAGGAAAGAAAACATTTCTTGATTATCTGCATTTAAAAAAAAAACTAGTTTTGGTGAGCTACAGCTAACAAAAACCAAAGTAAAACAAAAAACCATATATTTCTATATATCTGGTCTGTTTCTAGTGCCCTATTTTAAAGCAATTATTCTTTGCATTTCCTTATAATCCCTATCTGTAGAAAAGGCAACAACTAGTAAATTTTGCCAGTTAGCTCATACAGTTAAAACGTCAATATTTTAAAAAGAATCAATAAGCAGAAGATATGAACAGACAGCTCACCAAAGAAGAAATACAGATGGCAAATAAGCATATGAAAAGATTCTCACTGGAATTGCAGATTAAAACAATCATGAAGTACCACTATACTCCTACCAGAATGGCTAAAACCCAAAACCTTGACAATATACCAAATGCTGAAGAAGATGGAGAACAGCAGGAATTTTAATTCCTTGCTGGTGGAAACTCAAAATAATACAATCACTTTGGAAGACAGTTTGGCAGTTTCTTACGAAGTCAAGCCTACTCCTTGCACGATCCTGCGATAGCACTCCTTGCTGTGTATTCCTAAAGGCGTTAAAAACTTACACCCACATGATAACCCAGCACACAGGTGTTTATATCAGCTTTATTAATTATTGACAGAATTAGGAAGCAACCTAGATGTCCTTCAATAGGCAAATGAATAAACACACTGATACATTCATACAAAGAAATATTATTTGGCAACAAAAGGAATGAGCAACCAAACCATGAAAGGACATAAAGAAACTTTAAATGTGTATTGCTAGGTGAAAAGAGACACTTTGAAAAGCTGCATACTATGATTCCTCTATATGACATTCTTCAAATGGCAAAACTATGGAGACAGTAAAGAATTAACTGTTGTGAGGGGATGTGTGGGAGTGGGGAGAAAGAGAAGAAGAGATGAATAGTTGTTTAGGACAGTGAAACTATTCTGTATGATTCTCTAATGATGCATGCATGACGTTATACATTTATCAAACTCAGAATATTCAATACAAAGAGTCAATCTTAATGTAAACTATGGATCTTCATTATTGCAAAAAGTATATTTGCATAACCATATAATGAATACATAGATATATAATACCAAATGGTGTATCAATATTAATTCATCAGTTGTAACAAATGTACCTCGCTAATGCAAATTGTTAATAATAGGGGAAATTGCGTGGGGAAGTAGGGGGTACAGTATAGATTTCCTGGATATCTGGAAATAGAATGTTCTTAATTACCTACAAGTCAAACCAAATAAGAATATTCTACTTCCAGATAGGAGGAGGAAAATCTGTATGTGGGAATTCTACTTTTTTATTCATTTTTCTGTCAACCTAAAATACCATAAAAAATGAAGTTTAACAATTATAAACGCAAGCTAGTAGCTTCATCTCAAAATAAGTAGGTCCAGTATTTTGACATGATCTTGGAGTGACAATAATCTGTGAGTCATTTTTTTTTTCTCTAGGACCTTTAACTGACAGGACTCCATGTGCTAATTTTGCTGTGAAAATATCACAACTTTATTGTGGTTAATTGGGGAATTTTCAAGAGTGAAGATAACTGTTTTCTCTATGAAAGTTCTGTACTCTGCCTCTCTCCCTGCAAACCACCCCCACCCTGGCCCTACCTGCTCCTGCTGATGGGACGGCGCTGGCATTTCTGATGTGCCACAAAGAGTTGACTTTGAACTTTTTCCTGTTTTTCATATGCAAGAGAAAAATTAATGCAGTATTGCTTAGTTCTCATAAAAAACAGCCTGCTCCTGCCCCCAGAGTGCATTTGTGGTAGGCAGAGAGGTTGTAATTATGCATGCCTTGGCCCTGGCAGCCTGGAAGAGTACCCAAGCTGAGGGTGAACATTTTTCTCTTCACAAATAGAAGTCACTCATACAATGTACTATTACATCTACAGTTGTGGAAATGTTATTCATATCCTCTTTATGCTGTCTTATTATTTTATTTTAGTGAACAACAACAAAAAAATAGTGTAATAGACTCACTTAATGCTCCAATCTACATTTTCAAACAAGGCGTTAAACTCCTAACTTTAATACTCCAGGGGTTTTCTGGTGGAGAAATTTCATGGAAGATGAAGAAAGGCAAGCCCACGTTAACCTGGGGAATTCAAGGGTACACCCTCAAGAAGGTGATATTTTATTTTTTTTTGAAAGATTTATTTATTTATTTATTTATATAAGCACTGGGTACAGTCAGAAGCGCGGGAGGGTGAGAGGATTCACCAGAGACAGAGCAGGGAACAAAAACAGGCAGACTGATGAAATACACTGCTAAGGGGAGCAGCGGGCACGGCAGGAGAGGCCTGTGCACCATGTGGGACCCTGGCCGGCGGCCAGGGATCGGGCCAGGGATCGAACCGGCACTGCAGAGGCTGCGGGCAGCTTCGCAGCCCAGCGTTCAACTGCTGTGCCACCACGGGAGGTCCCAAGAAGGTGATATTTTAGACTGGTCTTGAAGATGAGGTGATGTTAGCCAGGAGATTAAGACAGAGGCAGAGTCCTTTACACATCCAGGTCCTGCTCATGGTTCCAGAAGGCCGTTCTACCTTTATCTGGTTCATATTTTATTTATAATTTATGAAAGAGTTGAGTAAGAATGTCAAAGAATAACAGGAACAATATTGACAAGCCCCACCTACATCATCTCATTTGAGCTTCACAAAAACCATTGAGATAAATGCAAAGAAATCAATCTATAAATGGAATTCTAAGGTCCAAAGAAGATGAACAACTTACCTAAAATTGTAAAGGTAGTAAGTAATCAAGAAAGGACTTTGTACATCAAAGACATCTTTACAGACACATCACCCAAAGCAGTGATAGTGAAGGCAAAGATAAACAGCTGGGACTACATCAAATTAAAGAGCTTCTGCACAGCAAAAGAGACAATAACAAAAACAAAGAGAAACCCCACCAACTGGGAGAACATTTTTGCACCCAACACTAATGATAAAGGACTGATCACAAAAATCTGCAAAGAGCTGATGAGACTCAACAACAGTAAAGAAAATAATCCAGTCAAAAAATGGGCAGAAGAGCTAAAAAGAAACTTCTCTGAAGAGGAAATGCAAATGGCCAACAGGCATATGAAAAAATGTTCAACATCACTTGTCATCAGGGAAATGCAAATCAAAACTACCATGAGATACCATCTTACACCAGTGAGAATGGCACATATTAAAAAAACTAGCAACAACAAATGTTGGCGAGGGTGTGGAGAAAAAGGAACTCTTCTGCACTGTTGGTGGGAGTGCAAACTGGTCCAACCACTGTGGAGAGCTGTGTGGAGATTTCTGGACCTACTAAACATAGAGCTTCCATATGATCCAGCAATTCCACTCCTAGGTATTTACCCAAAGGACACAGAAACATCAATTCCAAAGAGCACCTGCACCCCTATGTTTATAGCAGCACTGTTTACAATAGCTAAGCTTTGGAAACAGCCCAAATGCCCAAAAATAGATGACTGGATCAAGAAGATGTGGTACATATATACCATGGAATATTACTCAGCATTCAAAAAAGATAAACACATGCAATTTGCAGCAACATGGATGGCGCTGGAAGGGATCATGCTCAGCGAAATAAGTCAAAAAGAAAAAGAAAAATACCGGATGGTCTCACTCATAGCAGGAATCTAGAAAACTTAAATAAGGGACCAGGAAAATGAATAACTATAAGAAAGTGAAAATCAAAATCAACAAAAAATTATGAACCAGAGACACTTTTAGGGGGCGGGGGCGGGAGGGGAGGGATTGGGGTCAGAATGGGGGGCTGCAATTGTATGGGGAATATAAAAATAAAATTTATTATTTAAAAAAAAAAAACTCAATCTTCAAATGAAAAAAAAAAATAAAAGAAAGAAAGGACTTCTCCTGGGTCTTCTGATGCCCTAACCTATACTCTCTCAGCAATGATTTTCTATTACCCTATGAATGTCAGAAGGAATATACCACGGATATGCTCAATTGTGACAAAAGGAGACTGGTTAACATTTAGAACTATTTTAGAATAGAAAAATCCATTATTGGAATCTTAAAAAAATACTTTGACGTAAATGACTCCAATAAGTGATGGTAAACAAGGCAAGTAAGGAAAGAGACAGGGCCAATGCCAGCATTATATATTTAGAGTAATATTAGTTGAACCAACTTTTACAAACCAACAAAAAGGAAAAGTAAAGAGAGCATCAGAAATCGATAACACAATTTTAGTGTTAGCTGCATTTACGTGAGACAGCTCTGACTCATTCAACATGTGATGTCAGGCCAAGCAGGTTACAAGGGACAAAAATGTATTTTGGAGAAAAGTTGGAAAAGGAATGATAAATTTGAATATACCACATCTTGGTAGCTCTTCTCTATAGACAATGACAAAGGAAACATAGGGATCTTCTTGGAACCCTGAGAAATCTGTGTTGTTTCTTAAGTCTTCAGAGTAGGACATGGCATGCATGGCCCCATTCAGGAAGCCAAGACCGAATGCAGTCACTGGCAACAAATGGGAAGTGAATGCTGGGAAACCAGGAGGGGAGAAAATCTTAGGGACCCAAAATAAGAAGAGTCCTTTAAGCCTAGCGCCTTCAATCCTTGCAGGCAAGGAGTGATCTATAGCAACACAGAGAAAGAAGGAAGCATCTAGCTCCAGAAAAAAGAGGGTCTCTATTGCTTCTTTGTGGTCTTTGTATTTGCCTTCAGGAAGGGTCTTCTGTCATTTTAACTCAATCCCTTGTTACATAGAGTATGTTATCTTCTCTATGTTATCTTCTCTGCCCTTGGAGTTTCACTTTTTTCTTTGCTCACCCTTTATCTTCTTGATCTAGTGTCTATGGCAGGACTCCTTTAGAGCTGCTGGGAGACAAGACTGATTGATGGATCATGTACCTGATGTTGCTAGTCTACTCCAAGAGTTGTCATTTGACCCAGGACTCTTCAGCGTCATACAACAAAAGATCAGCGCAGGTTTTGTTTTATTCTGTTTGCATTTGTTGTCACCTTAGGTGGGGAGGATGTTTCATTCAATAGTTATGATTTTCTTGCCTAATTGTAAAATTTTATTATGAATATCATGTTTCAGAATTTTACTTCTATCTGTAGAATTGTATGAAACTTGGATAATGGAAAAGTTTGTCAAGATGGGTTGCAGCAACTTAACTGCAACAATAATTTCCTGGGTTATTTTGCCTGTGAACTCAGTGTCCACAAGTGCCTCTGGGCTGACAGGCCAGGCCAATGGTAACTGTGACCGTGAGTCACACAACTCCTTACTTACTGTTTAAGTCCTTCAGGCTTCCAACTCGAACACCCTCTTCTTAGATAACTGTGGCCTCGTGCAATACTCAATTTTCTTTGGCAATCCATTCTTCCTTTTACCAAGAAAGGGGCAAATCACCCACACTTGTGGTTTGAGCTTTCAGGATACTGCGAGTGATTCATCTCTACTATAGAGTGGAGCGTTTTACAGGATATGAAATAGTGTCATTCAACAAGAAAACCCTAGATTATCTACTCATTTTTACTTTATTGAATTTTTTATACAAAAGTTATTCATGCTTGTTATTATAAATCAGGCAAGGAAGAATTGGACAGTTGACAGCTGCAACCCCACCGCAACCCCACCCTTTACCCCAACCCACCACCCTGTGGTCAAGTCCGTCCCAGCCTTTCATGCCCTCCTTGAAGTGTACCCACACACTTTGCAGCACACATACGCCAACTCAGTGAAGTTGGAGTTCTGACCTCTTCTGTGGATTCCTCCAACCTTCCCAGTTTGAATTCAAGTTTTTAACACTCCTTTCATTCTATGTACTTCTCTATGCTTAGTGTTTCTAGAGTAGCCACTACCTGATGTACTGAGGAAACTGAAGAATGGTGGAAAATGCACAAACCAGGGATGGTTTCTCAGGGACAGTGCACTCTGCTTCCTCAGGGATCAGAGGCCAAATAAAGGGAGTCTGTGCTCTCAGCTTATTGAAGGTGTGAGGACTGTTACAAGGAGACACCTGTGTGCCAAAGGAAAAAAAAAAAAAGACAGAATTTGGAGACTTCTGACTAAGCAGAAGAAACTGGAGATAGAAGAGTTGTTCCTGTTGGATGGCTGGTTCTGGGATATTCTAAGACAGTGAGTGGATTATTCAGGACTCTTCTCCTCCTTGGCACCCTGCTGAGTTCAGTGTTAGGGCTCATTAGCACTTCACTAGAGGCGAGCCCTTACTGTGAGAAGAGGTGAGAGCAGTCAATTTCGCCACTCATTAGCAACTGTGGACAGAGTGGTGGGAAGATTGAACCTATTGGCAAAATGTGAGTCTGCTTCTCTGGGGGCACATTATTCATTCTAGTCCTTTCGCCATCAGCAGGTCACCCAGAGTTGACTGTCTGCTGGTCTCATGGAGCAATGAGCAAGGTAGTATTTTTAAATATTAGTTACTATGTATAATAGCTTAGTGGCCAGGGCTGTGGTCCTTAATGTAATGGTGAGGCTGCAAGAGGAAAAATGTCTTCTGTAAACAGACACCACAACCACTCTAGTTGTCTTATTGTGTTATGGTTGTGGCCTAAAGAGGAAGGACTGAGTGTGAAAACAGCTTGGGCTCCTTCGTATGGGAGGAGAGCCATGTTTACTCATGTGCCCCACAAGCCCTGATTTGATATGTGTGTAGAACTTCACAGTTGTCAAGACCTTTCCATACATCCTTCCATACACAAAACAGCTCTGCCTGATCATGGCTTCTCCCTTCACTGATAACTGACATCATAGAATTTATCTGAGTTGTCCAAGGTCCCATCAAGTCCAGAGCTCTTTCTAGGACCCCAAAGTATGTGAATATATGGAACTTAGATGGAGAAAGGAAGGGCCTCTCTTCACATCTCTTTGATGAGGTGGGCACTGAAGGAGACACACAGGACATCAAAGTATACGCTGCACCCTGAAGTATACCCTGCCGAACCTCCCAAGCCTGGTCATCAAGGGTGCAGGTGGAAGGTTGCGCTGATGAGGTAAGGTGGGAGGGATTTCTTTCTCTTGTCCTATCTTGTTGGGTTATTGGCTTGTTCTTATACAATGTGGCTCCTGATGCTACAGTGTGGATGAATCTTGAAGACATCATGGTAAACAAAAGATGTCAGACACCAAAGGACAAATATTGTCTGATTCCACTTATACAAGCTACCTCAAATGGGAAGTAGAGCAGAGGTGAGCAGGGGGGGCATGCAGGGGGATTATGGAAAATTATTGTTTAAGGAGGACAGTTTCAGTTTGAGATCATGAGAACACATGGAAATGAATAGTGGGGATGTTTACACACTTAAAAATGGGAAGTTTTATCTCATGGCTCTTTTATCATAATTTTAAAAAAGAAGAAAAAAGTTGTATTAGTTCCTCTAATACAAAATTGGAGAAGAGAAACAATGATGAAGTGTGATGTGTTGATTTGGACAGTTAATGTAGCATATATACATATCCATTCTCAACAATGAATCCCCGAAATTTATATAATGTTAAAATGTATTTTATTATATTATTTCATTTTATTTCAATTAACACTGTTTTTAAGTTTGACTTGGGGAGTCTTCACAAAACATGTCTATAGCAATCTGCCATGTAAATTAATTGAATTATTTCCTTATCTGGTTGCGTGAAAACTTTTATTTTAAAATATTTTCCCCAGGTTTTTTCCACTAATGGATGTTTGTTTCTTTTGTTCTTGAATTCAGGCAATAAAAGCTCTTTTGAGTTCACGGAATCACAGGTAGTTCCTCTAAAGGTAAATTTGTTCTTTGTTAAGTGATCATTTTTGATATTAAAAAGAAGCTGCTGTTAGAAAATGAATTGAAATTTCTGCATGATTAAATCAACAATCTCCTTAGGAACTTCCCAAGTTCAGAGACACTGTGATAAATACTTCAGCAGAAACTCGAGGCATCACAAGTTTTGTTGAAAATTGTGTCTGTTTATTACGTTATTCAATTTTCCATCTTTGCTAACTTCAGAGGCAGTACTTTAAACCACAAGTTACAATTGCTAAGTGGAATTTATTCTCCTGTGTGGAATTCTGGATGCAAAATAACAGTAAAGACAATTGGGAAAAATTGCGCAAGATTTGGAAATGAGCAAAAAGATCTCTGGATCTTTTGGTTGTGCACTGAGCATTGTCTACTGAGCCCTTTGTCTCTCTAATGACTGGGTCTTACCATCCTTCAGAGTGGAAGTTAAAGAAAACTGATGGTGATGAAATGCTTCTTATCCATAGTAATGCAAATGAATATTCAACAGAATTATACCTGTTTGCTGGCAGTAGAAAGATCACAATAAACATATATTTCATTGCCATATTGGAAATTACCAGTTTTTGTATCCATTTGAAAATTCACTTTAGCTTTTCCGATTGCATGCATGCACACGCAGTCGCGCACACACAGACACTCCACACACACAAATGCATACGTGTTCTTTAAATTCTCCTTTGAACCAGTTTTAATATCTTACTGGTTTTCTAATTAATTACTAAGTCATATAAAATACTTGATAAGTTTATTTTATCCTTGTATGGGAATTTTATCTTTTCGAAAGCCATGCATTAGGAAAACTCAACTAGAAGTTGAACAGACTTAGCAGCCTCTACAGTGATACCTCTCTTCTTGAGTAGCTCTATCATTTATGGCCTACATCCCTTTCTGTTCTCAAGCAGGCTGCCACAATAAGCAAGCCAAAATACAGGACACCCATTTACATTAGAATTTCAGATAAATAGCAAATACATTTTTAGTCTCAGTATTCTCATACAATATTACATAAACTTATATTAAAAATTTTTTTATATACTTACAGGCAACTAAGGCTCACAGCTGATAATACCCAATACTTATAGTCAGTGAACATGAGGGGGCTGGCTCCACCATGTTGCTTTGCCCTGGTAACCCTCTCTGGAGGTACCGAAGCAGTAGAGGGGCACCTGACCATCATGGGGTAGCAGGGATGAACAGAAGAGATTACTAAATTCTCACTCAGGTTAACTATTCTGTCGTGTGAAGGCTTGCATATTACTTTCCTTGTCTTTGAGGATCAGAGCTCTGTCTTCAACCTCTCATGCCCAGAGTACCTCTCAGAAAGTATTCTATTTGTTTGTTAACTAAAAATTCTGACTCCTAAGGGGAAGGGAACTGTGTGTGTGTGTGTGATTGCAAAAAGATATACAGGAAGGAAGGAGTAGAAGAGATATAGAAGGGATGTTATGTCTCTGAAAATAACTTTTTATCTAGCTTTGATTTTGGAAAGGTGCTAATGTTTTGTTTATTTACAAACAACTGTTCCCAATCCCCACCCCCCTCCCTACAGGCCCTGGCAATCATCATTCTACTTTCTTCTGTCAGTTTGACTACTTTCGATGCCTCATAAAAGTGGACTCCTGCAGTATTTGTCATATTGAAACAGGCTTATGTCATTTAGCATGATGTCCTCAAGGTTAATTCGTGTTGTAGCATATGACAGGATTTCCTTCTTTCTTAGCCCTCAACAAAATTTCATTGTTTCTAGTAGAAACCACATTTTCTTTATCTACGTGTCTGTCTTTGGACACGGAGGTTATTTCTACTTCTTCATTACTGTGAATAACATTTCTTTGAACAGTCCATTCTTCTTGCTTTGGAAATTCAGTCTCTCTCCAAGGCTATGAACTACAAAAGTTTTGTTTTGTTTTAGTTTTCTTGTTTGCTCTTTCTGCTGAATGTTCTTTTTGCTGTTTACTTATTCTTATTTCTATTTTTCATGTTAAGCATTTCTCAAATATCTAAGGATGCTTGGGCCATCACCAAACACCAAAATGGTCACTGGACACCCTGAGTGTTTGAAGGACAGACTTGTCCTTGGGGACCTGCAGGGTGATTAGGGAGTACTTAGATTTCTTTTTTCCTTTTTCAGAAACCCCATCTGTCATGATCTGCGTATCCTTTCTTTTTTCCTTCTTTCTTTTTTTTTTTTGATGAGTAAAATGAGGCTTTCTCTAATCACTTCAATCCCACCTCAGTGTCACAGTAACCATCATATCCTGCTGATTGCTTTTGTCATTATTCTTATCATTTACCACTGTCTGAAATTAACTTATTAGTATATTGACTACTTGGTTATTTTCTGTCTTTTCTTTGGGGCCATTTCTTTTCTATTGAGAGAATCTACTAGTGTCCTGCCTGAGGGCAATGCACCTGGTGTCAGTGGGCCTGGAAGGGCTGGTAGAGGAGTAAACCTGAAGTTCCTGAGGCTAAATTCCTGGTTTGGCCTGAGGCAGCATTTGTCCCACTCTGCTGTGACTGCAGCCCTTCTTGGTCCTGCTCTCCAAGAGTGGACCTCCTACAAGGAGGGCTGTCCCTTAGCTGGTCAGATTTGGGTGTGTGACCTGGGACCTAATCTCTCCTTGAGCAGAATTTCAGCCAAACCTCTTGGTTTTTCCACATCATGTCTACCACCACCTTCCATACGTCAGGTGTCTTCAGTTCTTCACCCTCTGCAAGCATTTGGTAGTCAGCTTTCTCTGCTCCTCTGGAGCCTCTATTTCCCATCCAATCACATCAATGATATTTCTCATTTGATGTGGTCTTTCTTCTGCAGTTCTCTTTATTCTTTGGCATTAATGCATATTTCTATTTCTTCCTTTACTCTTACATAGCAGTTTCAGGAGGAAGCAGAGAAAAACATTTGTGTTTAACTCTCTATGTTTAATTGGCAGGTCATTCCATACCATCTCTTCCACTCATAAATACTTCTGCATGACACTCGGGCTCTGTGTTATATCCGTTGTTGCTTGTTTATCTTCCTCCCTGTGAGCATTTTGTGAGCTAAGATTTTTCTGAGGGCAGCTGTCTCTTCGCTTCCCCAGCCTCTAGTATAGAGGTCACGCAGTATTATTTATTCAGTGGACTGGAACTTGATTTGCATAGTTGGTGCTGCCCATTGGAAACCTGGAGAATAAAGGATATGACCACTTAAGGCCTCATGGCTCACCTATTGTCTCTGAAAGATCGTCCTGATGAAGTTTCTCAACACTGAAGGAGAAATAGCAAACTCTGTGCACCACAAATGAAAAAAGACATAAAATATATATAAATAAATAAAATGAAAAAAAAAAATAGCAAACTCCTGCTCACAGAGTCTTGTTTACAGTATGTACAGTTTTTTCTGACTCTTTCAGAGAAGTGCCTATTTTACTTAGAAGTAATTGCTTTTCAAAGGCTGGCAATTCTCATTAGTTACTAGGTGAGTGACTCTAATAAGAAAAGTCTCCTGGTTGAGCTGGGAAAAGCAATGGAACAAAATGTATAGTGGATATTTTTCCTACCTTGTAACCAAATAGCTCCTGCACTACACATAATTGTAAGAAAATTGACATTTATTACCTATGATGCATTTTCTTATGTGCATAAAGAGACCTGGGCACACAGGAGAGAGACCTTTGAGGTCCAGAAAAGCCCTGCTCTGAGGAGAGTGCTTACCTACCATGGAGAAGTAATGTGACATCAGTCTCTACTTCAGGGGAAAAGTTCTGAGGCAGCTGGTATTCTTTTCCTAATAAATTACCAGAAACGGGATGGCTAAAAACAGCAAGCTAATTTTCTCATAGTTCAGGAGGCCAGAAATCCAAATCAATGTGCTAGCAGAGTTGGCTCTGAAAGAGAATCCATTCCATGCCTCTCTCCTAGCTTCTGGAGATGGCTGGCAGCTTATCATCCTAATCTCTGCCTCCACCCTCATCCAGCCTTCTCCCCTGTGTGTCTCCAGCCCTCCCTGCCTTGATAAAGATCCCAACCATTGACTTTAGGACACATCTTAATCCAGTATGACCTCATCATGACTTCATGGTATCTGCAAAGACCCTATTTCTGAAGAAGGTTACATTCTAAAGTTCTGGGTCAACAGGAATTTTTTGCAAACACTATTCAATTGAATACATGGCCTAAAACCTTTATCTTCCAATCTCTCATTTCTAGTTAGAATCTTGGAGACTACATTTGCAATCAAATACTTTCAGATATATTTGATGTAGGACATAGGAATCCCCCAGAGAAGGTGCCTGGATGATGAGGATGATGGGATGCAGGTGAGGCTCCCACTCTGGGGCAGATGTCCTTAACCTTACCCGAACAGTGGAAGCATTCTGGGTTTTACTCTTGGTGCCCCTGCACCAGTTGTTTTTAAAGCATCCCAGATGTTCCCAGCATGCACCCTTAATGCAGACCCCTGCTTTGGGCACTCCTCCTAAAATACTTGCAGATAAGGCTGCCTTATTTGCACTCTGCAAGTCTCTGTTCAAGCAGATCCTGCATGTGTGTGTTCTTGCTCATGGCTGAGAATTTAGAATCAGCAAGTGTGGATTTTATTTCCGCCACTTCATTTTCTTTGAAGGAAGAGAACAGCTACATCAGTACTGAAAACTCAAAAGTTAATAAGGAACAAGAACATTTGCAGGGGGATATGCATAAGAAGGCAGTTAACACTTAATTTTATTTTTTAGAAATAATCTTTGTACTTGTCAAAATAACATGTGCTCACAGAAATGTGAAAACTCAAAAAAAGCACAGAGAAGAAAAAATCACTTATAATTCTATCGCCCTGGAAAAACAATGGTGTAGTGAATGAATGTTCTGCTAGTTGTTTTTTTTTTTTTTTTTTCCTATTTGTGTGTGTGTGTTTTTCCCCTAGCTTACTTTATTGTAAGACTATGTCATGTAATTACATGGCTTCCGAGCTTAGGTTGTTGGGTCACCACCCAGGTATAATCTGGAACTGCTTACTCCCAAATATAAGCAGGGAGAGACCAAAGAAAGGGGCAGGCCAGTCCAGATTGTAGGCAGCCATTTTAAGGAACAAAGGGAACTTATTTACAAGGATTTTCTTGGGTAATCACAAGTTCATCTAGAGGTTTTAACTGTTTTCACTTATATGTGCCATCCAGATCATCTTAAGGACACTTTTTATATATATATTACACACAACACACATTTTCTCAAGGCTGTATCCTTGGAGTAGCTGCTGAGAATGCACATTCCAAGCTGCAGGCTGTAACACACATTCCAAAGAAAGGGGATGAGGACCCAGCAGTGGCACAAGCTGTGGGTCAAACAGGTAAACTTTTTTGACTACTTTCGTCAACAGAGTTCTTCATTTTGCAACGTGTCATTAGATATATACCTCAATAAATGCACATAAATAAATGTTTCCCATTAAATGGCCTTCAGATTTTGAATGGCTGCATTTTATTCCTTCATAGAGAATGTTCCATAAATATTTTACCAATGACTATGAGGGAACTGCAAGTGGAAAATTTCCTATTGTCTGATTTTTGGGGCTAAAGCCAGAGTTGGGAAGCAGAGGCTTTGCCTAATGCTCCATCCCATGGAGGGCTTCCAGACCCATCCCCACACAGTGCTCTACTAACCCTCACAACCCCCAGTTTCTATAAATCCAAGATGTGGAAATTGAATGAAGCTTTGGATAAAAATTTCCTGACCTAAGATTTGGGAGAGGAAAGAAAAGCATCTCACCTCTGACCACTCTCTTAGAGAACAATTGCTGATCTGCATTCTGTACTAACCAAGCAGGAAAAAATGAACCTGTTAGAGATGGCACCAGAAGTAGAGGAAGCAGCCCTCACCTTGCCCAGTCCATCATCTGTGCTGGTGGGTGCCATTGAAGGAAGCGAGGTATGGGTTTTCCACCTAGGATCCTGCCCAGAGCAGCCAAATGGCTGTGGTACATCGGGTAAGACGTCAATGGAGGGAGGAGGTTGGCAGGGGGACACAGTTTCCATCCCTCTCTGGATGCACCACCCTCCTGGCATATGGATGTGTCCACAGACACAGAAGCTCCCCACCTTGTCCTTTCAGAACTCGGAGACATCATTCCCCAGACACGGTTGATTAAATCACTGGCCATTGATGATTGAACTAAGTCTCCAGCCCTTCTACCGGCCTCAGATGTTGGGGAATGGGACCCAAATCCCAGCCCTTTAATCACACAGTTGGGTTTCCCATCAGGAAGCTATAGAGAATGAGACAGCTCATTAGCACACAAAAGAAATCCTGAGGCTTTTAGAAGCTCTGTGGCAGGAACAAAGGGGACAAAGGCCAGGGACAAAGGCCAAATGTATATATTTTTTTAATCTATCATAACTTAGTTCTAGTTATCAATGTGTAGCACACAGGTCTGAGTGCCAGAAATTTACAGAGGACAAAAAGGTGTAGTATTGAGGAGCTCTTGTCCTACTAGAAGAAGATGGGAACAAAACAAGTTTCTGCAAATGCTGTGAAATACATGCGTACTGGAACCCAAAGGAAGAATGACTACTGTGCATTAACAAACAGGTGCTTTTAGAATTGTTGTTCCCTAAGTAAAAAGGTATTTACGGGGCCTCCCCTGGTGGCGCAGATGCAACCTCTGCAGCACGGGTTTGATCCCGGCCAGCCTGCAAGAATCCCACATGGCGCTGCAGACCTCTCCTGTCTCGCCCGCTGCTCCCCTCAGCAGTGTATTTTGTCAGTCTGCCTGTTCTGTTCCCCGCTCTGTCTCTGGTGAATCCTCTCACCCTCCCGCGCATCTGGCCTGTACCCCTGTTCTTGTATGCATAAATAAATGTCTTCTAAAATTTTTTTTAAAAAAAGGTATTTACTTGTCAATATCCTCCTAACTGTTCAGAGGCTGCTGTGGGGTTTATCACTGGCACACTGCTCATAACGTGACCGCTTTTCACATGACTACGAGAGCATAATGCTTTTCTAAGTCAAAGAGGTAGAAAATCTGATAGGGATAAATAGAAAGACTCTAAATAGAAATGCTCTGTTTATGTTCTTCAGAATGTACAATAAAAATGTAGAAAGGCTCTTGACATGTGAAGATGGATTGGTTGTGCGTTTTGTGCATGTGGCACTGTAAGGACGAAAGGATTGTACTCTGACCCACAGGAGTAGCAAGAATGGCCGTGCTCCACAGGGCTGACTCTCTAGAAGTTGTAAATCAAGCTAAGAAACTGCCAAGTAAAGTATGTTCCATCCTCTTCTTCGACAAACACACTCACAATGACTTGGAAGGGCTAGGTGCAATTTTGGAATTTCAGCGCTCTGATGGAATGCGGTGGGACAGTGAGGACATACTGATAACCCTCTCATGCTTGTGGCGCCATCCTTGAATTCATCTCCACACATGTGAACACCCCTGCTGCTCACTGCTGTGCAAGTCTGAGGCACACCCCAACCTACATGTCCACACCCATGCAAACAGTTGCCCATGGTCACAGCTCAAACCCAGGATGCAAGCTCCAGCACAGCAGTCAACTGTGGATGGATGGCCTGGGGCGGGGGGCCCACGCAGGTCCAGTGGCAGCTCAGGGGTGCTCTCGTGACATCTTAGTCTGCTGGGGCTGCAATAACAATGGCTTAGGCAGAGAGATTTATTTCTTACAGTTCTGGAGAACTGGACTTAGAAGTCTAAGTAACTGTCGATTTAGTGTCTGGTGAGAACTGTCTTCCTGGTGGTCGAGTGGCCACTTTATTGCTGTATTCTTACATGGCGGAGACAGAGATCACCTCTCTCATGTCTGTTTATATGAGCACTTATTCCCTCTTGACCAATAATTAACTCATGACCAATTAATTACCTCCTAAATGCCCTGCCTCTTAATACTATCACATTAGAGATCAGAATTCAACATTTAAACTTGGGGGAACACAAATATTCAATCCAGAGGAGATAAGGGAAAGTAGGTCCTGGGGCTTGGCCCCAAGTGGGGGGGTTCTAAGTGGGCACATCTGTTTGATCCAGTAGATTCCTGGCCCACAAGGAGGGGAATGGTGAGATTTGGGTCAGAGCTAGGTCCCTAAAGCTCATGATCCCAGGTGGGTCTCTCTTTTCTGTTTTAAGGGGGTACAGCCTAACCCACTATGTCTCCAGCCTTTCACTGACTGATCTTCAGAGCAATAAGGAGGCCAAATGTGGGGCTGTCTGACAAAAATGTGGAACAATTTCTTGGAAAATCACATTGCAAGTAACAAAAGAAAAACAACTGGCTTTTTCTTTCGCTTTTTAGTCACCCACAGAGACAGGCCATTTATTCCAAAGCAATGATTTAAAATGACTGGAGTCAAATTGACTGAGAGCCTCTAGTAGCTGTATGGAGCAAGCCTTTTTTTCCCACTGAATTTCCTGGGCTCCAACCAGCATCACTCACTGCGGTAGAGACTCTCCAGGTTAGAAGTCACCTTACTCAGCCTTCCCTCCTACTCAAAACCTGGAGAAGTTTCAACGTAAGAACAACAAGGCACCCAGTCCTGCCTTTTGTCTAGCACCCCAATCCTCAGCCTAGGTTTCCCTGGAGAATTCTGATCAATGCTGGTGTCCAGGCCCATCCCTGACTAATTAAATCAGAGTCCTGAAGCTGAGCCATTAGTATTTTACCATAGCTTTCTTTCCAAGTGGTTAGGCTACCAGGGTCAGAGAATCAAATGCTCTCTTATGCCAATTAGGACAATAACTGACCAGGTGAATGTCCCCAGGACAAACTCGGGCACAAATAAAAGCATCCTGTTAGCAAGGAGGGGTGTGTGTGCATGTGGTCCCCTCTCTGCTCTCACAAGGGGATTCACATGAATCTTGGGTTGTGCAATTAGGCTGGTGCCTGGGGTATTTTCCTGAGCTCCTCCTCCTTCCAGCACCAACTGCTGCTGGATAGATACAAAAGAAAAAACAAAAATGTGCTAATGACAACAAACAAACTGCTAAAAGGGAGGGAAGAAAAAACACCTCTGTGATATAAATAAATCTGGCACCCACAGAGGGGGCACAGACTGGATCAGTAATTAAGACACAGGGGAAAATTGAATCGTTTATTGACAGCCATTTTGGGAGAGAAGGACTCGAAGGGAGCACTGACATTGAAGAATAAATTTTAAACCAAAAATTAAATAGCAAGTACAGTCAATCTCAGTAACAAAATTCATCTTCTTTAATGAAAAGTTTTCCTGGAAGTGAAGGCTGAATTGCTAAACCAGAGCTTTCCAGGAGATGACATCTCAGTGGCTGACATCTCAGTGGCTGGGGGAGCTGCCGGAGAATCCTGTGGAACAGCCACTTCTCTGTGCCTGCCACACACACGCTGTGAACAGGCGGGAGCTCAGGCCTCGGCAGACAGCCACAGGCACCTGCTTCTCCAGCTGCACTGCTGGAACCACCACGGTCATGCACCGTTCCCACAGGCTCCTCCAGGACCTACCGAATGAGGAAGCTAGGAAAGAGTATAGGTAGTCAGGAACAGGGTGCCCTAGCCCCAGGCCCATTTATCAATCTGAATTATGGGAACCTGGAGGGCACCCTCCAAACCCAGGTGCCCTCGGTCATTTCATCAGTCTGATTGGAGAACAGTTGTGAGACCAGGAGGGTCCCAACTCAATTAAAAATGGAGTGTTCAGAGGACCAACACAATAGCACGATGCTAAAACAATGGGCCAAAGCTGATTCTGGAAGGCAGGCTGAATAATGTGGGATGACTCAGAGTGCCTCGGTAGCTAGGAAACCCCGCTGGCCCAACCAGTCAGTAAGAGACACAACATGGAGACAGCCACTATAACCCTCCTTGCCCACTATACCTTTATAAATACCTGCTTTTTGCTCCCTCAGCAGCTACCCACTTGGGAGCTGTCTCTGCTCAGAGAGTTTTCCTGTCCTTCCTCTTATCTATCAATAAATCTCTTGCTTTTCAGTAACTCTGGTCTTGACATTGAATCCTTTCCTCACCGAAGATAAGAACTGAGAGAGCCCCTGGGGGTTCCTAGACCCTTGAGACTCCCATTTAGTAGTATATGCCAGGCATGTGTGAGGTGCTGAGAAAGGTACAAAGAAAAAGTAATAACCCACCCTCATGTTTGTAGTCTGATGCCTATAACAGTCAACAAACGAAGACAAGGCAATACGTGAGGGGTCCTGACGTGGTTCTCAGACACCCTAACCCTGTGATCTGAAACTCTCACTGTGTCTCTTGGTCTCAGGTTCCCCATTTACATGTGGCGAGATCATAGCAGAAGAGAAATGAGGTTGCTTCCACTCTCTGAGAAAGCTCTTGTTCCTGCCATGGTAAGTAAAACCTAGTTTTATGTAAGCATCTGTGCCCAGGTCTCTGCAGTAAGCAGAACAATTCCAGAATAGAACAGAAAATTCTAGATACAAACTTCATCCCCATGGGTCTTACTATTTTGGGGGGCAAAATGAGCAAATAGAAAATGAACCTCTTGCTCTTCTCCACGTCCCCACTTGGGTTTCCCTTCCTTGCTGCAGAGGAGCTCCTCAGGTATTGCTTGGGTCTCCTGCTGAGGGCTGCTCATGAAGCCAGCCCCTGTGCTCACCCGACCACATGGGGGCGCCACAGCCTTGCCCTGCCTTCTGCCTGAGGTTGTTGGAGCACTTACTTCCCTTTCTGCTAAGGAAGCACTCAACTCACAGAAACTGAGGAGATGTGAGTGCCTCTTCCACTGATGGTGCAGTTGCTGCTATTTCTGAAGATGCCCAGATGCCCCTATAGCCTTGGAACATGCTGGGTCCTTGCTGCAGTCTTTGCAGCCCCCTGAGGAGAAGGGGTGGCTGGAGCTGCCTCTGGCTCCTGCTGCCGGTCTGGTGGTGGTTCTGTGTCATCATCCCCCATGCCATTTCAAGGTAAACCCTTACCCTGAACTTTTTGACACATTCTATTCCATTTGTCCCAAATCAGCCCTGCCTTGCCCTAGGGTTTGTCAAGAGGCACTATAGTTTGGTCCCGGTGGTTTAGAGCTCGCAATCCAGGCTGCAATGTTTGTTTTGAATCCTGGTTCTGCTGCTTAAAGGCAAGCTCCTCCTCTCCAGGCTTCAGTTCCTCTTGTGTTAAATGGGGATGATGTTTTATTTCAAAGGATTGTTGTAGTAATTGAGTGATAACATATCAGATGTTCAGAGCAGCATTTGGCACATAGTAAAAGCACAATACGCACTTGTATTTGCACAGTAATGCCAACTTGGATAAAAACGGGAGTTTGGCGCCACTGTGACTGGTTCTGCCACTGTGTTCTCAAAGGGTTGGGTCAAGTTCTTTTCCTGGGGTGAGGGGGACCATTAGGAAGGCCCAAGTTGGACATGGAGCCCTTGGGAAGAGAGGCCCTTGGTCATTTGGAACATTAAGTCCCTTGTCTGCTCAGTTGTGTATAAGTTTCACTCTATTTCTGTGCTTTATGTGCAATATAGATTGAAAGAAGTTTTCTATTGATCCAGGATTTGGACCATCGAAGTTTTCAACCCCCACTTTGATGTACCGCAGGATTTCACCGCACGTATTATTCCTGTTCCCACTCAGGAGGGTGTCCACGGTCATGTCCCGCAATAAGTGGTGTGGGGGGCAAGCCATGGCTCCTAGACCCTGCCCCCTTTTTTTCTCTCCCCTTTTTTCTTTCTCCTCTACCACACCTATCAGCAGTAATTTTTCATATTTTATTTCCCCACTTCCCCATCTGGGAGACCCCATTCCTGATATAAAATACAAAATTGTGCTCCCAGGAGAGAAGCAGCTCAGGCTCCAGAAGTGGCAGCAGAAACGTGTTGACATCATCACCCTCCACACTGGTGATTTCACACACTACATCATTCATTGAAAAACATTAAAACTCATCATCTTCCCCAGAATGAGGCTACAGACTTTAATCACAAGAAAAAGCAATGACATTTTAACTAGAATGGTTTTTCCTAAGGGAGTATTACCTTATTTGATCCAGTAGAGTGAAACACTTGAAATTTTCTTTCTCAGTGAAGCCAGAGTTGGGAAGTCATTGCATGAAGTCTTGAATGCCCAGGGAACACTTTGATGTCAAAATCAAGCACCAAGTTTTGTTTTACCTTCTGCTGTGGATGTTTTGCTTTGTTTTTTCTTGTTAATGGTTTGGACCAAATAAAGTATTCCCCTTGGCTTTGTCCCAAATTAAACTACAAAAATTCAACACATTCATTTCAAAACTAGCACTATTCTCTCTGAACCCAGGATTTCTCAAGATCAAAGTTCTAAGATTCCAGCTAGAGATTCTATGTGAATTACCCTTGAAACATTATAAGATTTACATGAGATTCATATGTTTTTCCCTTCCCAGAAGGATGTTGAAATGATTGGATTTGTAAAATACAAGACATTTACAGTAATGTTTAATCTAAAATTAGCCAATGTCCAGTTGCTTCAAAGAGGGAAACAACAGAAAAATATGTAGACAGAGTTGAAAGTGGCCACACTTTCTCTGAGCAGAGGTAGACATGATACGATTTCGAAATGAAAGATTTAGAGATTTAAACTTGATATCTAAGCTTGGTATGCCTTGGGGACATGGGTTAGATGCTAACAGCATCTGAGGTCTCTTTTAGCACCCTTTGCCAGAAGAGACTGTCTAAAAGGTCAGGGGTACATGTTACTTAGTGCAACTTAATCTGGTACGGTAATATCCAGTTTGTATTGTCCAGGGTTGGTAAAGCAGCTATATGTTTTGTAGGAAAGCAGCCTAGTGCTGTGGTTCCAAACATCTCAGATGGCAGCTGTGATGTGGGAGTACAATGCAGTGCCAGTAAAATGCATTATAGATTTTACCTTAAAGGAGTTCTGGAGCAGAGCTAGCCTCATAGGTGTGTGACCGGTACAGATGCACAGGGCTGTGTTTAGAAAAGTCTCATTCCTAGATTAATGTGCTACTGCCACTACCTTGAAAATCTTAATATTTTTAATGAATGACACTGCATTTTCATTTTGCAAATTATGTAACCACTCCTGGTCTGGAATCTGAGAGAATTGGTTTGAACCCCCATCGACACTTCTTATTATTACTGCTACCACTTTACTGTTGTGACACTACTACTACTGCTAGCTAGCCTTTATTATAAATGCTTCCCAGGCATTAATGTATTTAGTCCTTACCAGTTAATGTTAGTTACCATCAGTAACTTCTTTTTATAGATGATAAAGCTGAATCACAGAGAAATAAATTTCTAAACTTGCATATGGTCCCAAACAGTGCAATTTCTGAGCTATATGCCAAGCCCTGGCAACCAAACTTGTGCATGAACTTGTCTGCCCTTCCTGCGGGGCCGGCTGCTCACAGGGCACAGCCCTGATGCTCTGCAGGGTTGATTTGAGGAGAGTGAATTAACACCAGCGTGGACTTGGTGGAGAGAACTAAAGTAGTCCTTCAGGAGCATCTGGAGAGGGAAGTGCTTTTTCCTAAGGCCCTTTATGGCTCTAAACTGCCTCTCAGTCTCTCAGAAAGTCCATCCTGCTCACCAGCTTCCCGGCACCCGAGAGTCACCCTGGCAGCTCTTCATTTCAAACTAGATTATGTGAGCTGATGTCTCAACTTCAGTGCTTCACCTTCAATGTCTGGGTCCCAGAAGAATAAGGTCACACAGCACTCCAGCCAGGGAGCTTCCTGCCAAACACCACGCCCGAGACCCTGGGAAGAGAAGCCCCCACCCTTGCCCACAACGGAGTGCTACCCCTCAGGTGAGACCCCCTTCTCCCTCAGGTGGACCAGCCTGCCCGGAGGCTGTGGCCATTAGCTGTGCTTCCTCAATAATTTGTTGCCTGCAGTACCAAAGAACCTGTTACTACCTCCTTTGCCCTGGCCTCAGAAAGTAGGAGCAAAGTCAGTCCTTCAGAAAGAAAATATTTTTTCAAAACATGTGTAGAGATATTGCTGTGTCATATACAGCCAAAGAGGCAACTTGACTAAATCGTTTTATTGGGTTAGCTTTTATCCTCTCAGCAAGAAAGAGGTTGTGGGCTTAGGCTGGGTTGTTGCTTATTACCGATGCTGGAAGCAGAAAATACCAACACCTTTGCGTCGCTATGGTTTAGATTATATAATGTGGCACTTCTCAACTCTCTCTCTCTTACTCTTTCCCTGTGTGTTTGTGATCACATCATTTTTTCTAACATCAAAACGCTTGGTGATATTTGTGAAGGTGTTGAACGATGAAAACAATGTGAAACAGCCCAACAATCTTTGCCACAAACCTCATCACAACATAGCACAGTGATTGCCAGATTCCCGCCACTGGCGCCAGTATGGTTTGGCTGAGTGAACTGAATAGTTTGCTGCCTGGGCCACATTCTCCTTTGGTTCTTCTTTGGAGGGGCTGGACTGTGCTCCTCTTATCACTTACCTGCAGCCATGGTAACTGCTCCACACAAAGCCAGGCCACCCATCCAGCTCTGCCCACCACAGGCCCTGCTGCATGACCACATGGTGGACGTGAAATGAGTCATCTACATCGATTAGGAATCTGTAGCTCATCAGAAGAGACTCCTGCATACCAATGAGACCCTCTGGATCATGTGTCCATACAAACTCTTGTTTTATTTTGAGTGTTGCATCTGCCTAACCAGCAAGGTTTTGCTGGCCTGGGGGCCCTCCTGTGCACCCACCCACGATGCCAGCTACTTATCACACATCAAGACACTTGCCATTGTGGATCTGCAGTGCCCCCCTTCTGGTCTTCCCTACCAGACCAGAAATTCCTCCAGGAAAGAAGCTGATTTGCTTGTTAATATATTCTCCACCTCTAGCAAAAAGCCTCAAACACAGGAGGTGTTCAGGTCTAATCCTATAATAGTCTGACTTTGCCACAGGGCAAGAGTTACTTTTTCTTTTTGGTAACCAGCAGGCACACTTAAGGAGACCTGGTCCCTAATGTTACAATCTTTCTCAGCCACTCCCCAGGCTAGCACATAGCAGATGCACAAAAATTAAATAAAATTTTTGTTGAATGAATTAGCTGGAGGTAAGTATAAGCCAGAGTAAATGGATGCACTCCTGTTAGTTAAGCAGCCATATGCTGATAGTTTGGGGAGAGTTCAATTGGAGGTGGTTGGGGAAGAGTGACTGTGGGGTAAATAATTGTCAGGCTTTTCTGCCCTCCTGCCATTAGATTGGGTGCATGCCTGACGGCGGACACCTGGAGCAGGGGGTGGGCATGCATGGGTGGGTACACCTGGGCTGAGACTGGCTTGTAAGAGTGAAATGGAGCCATCAGGAGGGGAACAAGAGAGAGACTGGAAGAGAACCAGCAGAGAAGCAGAGGCGGCAAGAGAACTCCGGAGAGCCCAGGAGAAGGGGAGATTCGCCAGGGGCTGGGAGGCCTGCCAGCTTCCCGGCCCGCCAGCACCCCTGCCTGCCATGTACCTGGTAAACTCCATAAAACCCCGAAAAAGCCACCGAGGGCTCCAGGACGCCTCCTTTTACCTGTCTGCTCGGATCATAGAGATCCTGCTCTGGCCCTTCCTGCCACTACAAGTGACATAGATGGATGGTGATTGTGTGTGTGTGTGTGGGGGGGGTTGGGGGGCGGATCAACACCCTAAAGATGCACTTGTGGGACCACCAAGTCACAGTGCAAAGCAGGGAGGGAACCCAGGCAGAAAGCTCCCAGGAATATTTGTTTCTGGAAGTGTTGAGATTTGCAGTTTACTCCTAAGGCTGAAGAGTATTCAAGGGCTCCAGGTTTATCTAATTGAGACACTTCCCATGTACTAAAGTCAGGAATGTAAGACTAGATTAGCAAGACACATGGGGATGCTTTCTCATTATACAGGATTTAATACCTAGCAAGGACACTGTAGGGTGAAAGAGTTGCTGCTAGGGTGGCTCTAGAGTCCAGGAAAAATGATGGTTGACATTGGGCAAAGCAAAAATGCTCGAATTGCCCTAACAGTTGTCTGAGGAAGGAATAAAGAGGCTGAGGGGTTGGGAATGCTGGAATGGATGTGTCATCTGAGGCCAGAAGATCCGCCAGGGACACCAGGATGTGCTGCGGAGGCCTCCTCCGGCCAGGACTTCTGTAGACAGCAGAGGTGGTCACTGAGCTGAGCTTGTTGGTGACCGTGGGGAGAATAGTCTCCCAACTATACAGGTCATGTGGCAGCAGAGCTAGGAGGCTGGGATGACTATGTCATTGTCACAGCCAGTTCTGATCTAGATCCGGAGGAACCCCTTCCTTGAACTGTGACTGCCAAACTGGTTACAAAGTAACCTTGTTGAAAAAAAGAAAAATTCACCCTACTAAGTATGCAAAATAGGATTCCTTACTGCAGGTAGCAATTTGAGTTTTCTGCATAATATTTTTTTAATGAAGAATATTCTCAGAAGATTTAGGGAGACAAATCTATTATTCCAAAGATTTCATGAGGAAAAAAATAAAATAGATTTTTTACACAAGATCAATTGAACTGAAGTGGTGATTAGAAAGGTCGTATACTTCCACTACCAAATATTTTCGGTGAACAAGCTGACCTGTCAATTACTCTCTCTGAAGATACAAAATTAAATGTTTTATTGAACTGAATTAAATATGACTTCATAATCAGGGAAAAGATATTCATAATGGCTTTTATCACATGTGATTTGCCAACATATGGTATCTTTCCCCAGATTGCTTTTTCAGAGGCATTAGATTTTATTGAGGCATTCGATTTTGTTAAGCCAAACAGCACGACGACGATTTTTACTTGAAAGAAGGACTGTCAGACAAACTGTAGTTACTCGCACTTGGGTATTTGCCAGTCTTTCATCTTGAAAATGAACAAAGGGAGCCTGCTCAAAAACTCTACTCCATGGAAAACTCACAGAATTTGTTGCCAAGGATAAAATGTGTGCTTTCCAGCAAACATTAGAATTTGGAAAACTGGTATCCACACCACTCTGAGCTTGGCAGCTTCCCAGTGCCTGAACATTTTTCTAACGAATTGGTTGGCTATAAAAGAATATGTCAACATTTGAAAAATTTGCCTAATTCAGTGAATCAATACTTTGAAAATGACTGATGCATAGTGTTACAAACTCAAGCAACGGTAAAAGAGTCATTCTAAGTGCAAAATAAGGCAACAGATTTTAATGTCACAGACTGAAAACTTCACTGATACAGTTTCAGATTCCACAATGCAACTAACATATGAGAAACCACCATTTATTGAGTTTTGATGTCATAAAAGAATATCCACGATTATCTTAAAAGACTATTAAAATATTTCTCCCTTTTCCAATTTCATATTTGTGTGAAGATTGACTTTCTCATATGCTTTAACCAACTAGCATACCAAAACAGATTGAATTCAGAAGATATGAGAATCCAGCTGTCTTCCATTAAACCAGTTGATAAAAACTTTTGAAAATGAAAAACAATGCCAATCTTCATTAACATTTTGTTTGGGAAAGTTACATAAAAATGCTATCTTTTATTGTAACCCCAAAAGGATTCCCTTCAGTGTCTGGGAAGGTGTAGTCTTAATGTACTTGTTTTCTCCATTCTTCTTACTCAGGTGACAAAGTAGAGCAACTATGGGCCACTTCCACATGTACTTGGGGTGACCAGGCTTTTATATATTCTGAGATTTTATGCAGGTGCTGTGTCTGTCAGTAGAGGTTCTTACTTGCAAACCGCAGAATATTTTTTTGACTAGCTTAAGTAGAAAAGAGTTGAATGAAAAGAAATTAGGTCATTCTCTGATCCTCTGCAAGGGTCAAAGATTCATGTTCTATTCTCTTCTTGCTCTCATTGTCCTCTTTTCACTCTGCAATTAGTCTGTAGAGAGTATTACCACTTTGAAAAAAAATGCATTTGAGTTATTAGCTGCAGCAGTTTAATTTGTGAGGGTGGAGTGACCATCAACAGCAAAACCCAAGGGGAGAAGTATTTGATGAATTCCCTGCAAACACATGCATGTGTATATGCATGTCATTTTTGGGAAAAGAATAATATCCTTTTATTTAATAATATCCAATTATCAATAATAATTATCAACAATAATTGATAATAATTATTATCAATAATAATTATCAATAATAATAATTATTATTGCTACCTTATTATTGCTACATTATTATTGCTACCTTAAACATATTATTGAACAAGCAAATTATTGTTTATTTTAGTGGATTATTTTCAAATGAGTATTTTGGGCATATTGTATTATCACATTTTCTGTTTTCTACTAACATTGTTTCAATGTTTCTTTTATAAAATTAGACAAAAATTTAAACAGCAGAAAAATAAAAATGAAACTTCAAAAATACCACTTTTGTTAATATGTGATAGGTTTATTATTGTTATCAGTTTCAGTTTCAAAATGCAGTAAATATTGATAGATAGGACCCGTGTAAACAGAAGTTCTTTGGAGTCTTCAATAATTTCAAAGATGCAATTTGTTTCTGAGAGCGAAATCTTTGAGAACCACTGCATTAGCTAATCAGGCTGTATGGAAGGAGGGCGCATTTCCACCTATTCCTCTGTTTGGCAGGCAAATTAACATTAGCCAGATTAGTAGGAGAACAAAACAATTCTAATTACATATGTTTGGGGAATCTTCATAGAAAAGGGGAATCTACAACATAAAGAAACAAGGTTTCCCAAGGTCCGTGAGGAAAAAACAGGGGCATTTATCCTGTGCTAAGGGATGGGATAAGATTCTGAAGCTTCAAGGGGAGTGGAAGGGGACACATGTGATGAGGAGAGGGACACTCATATAACTCAGACCAGAAGCTCTGTAACTGGATGCTGCCCTGCCACATAGATAGGTTTCTCCAACAGAAAAGTCATTTCTGATAAATACCCAAACTCTGGGTCGCCCCTCCAATTTTCATTGTTCCAAGTAGTTAAGAGAGTAGTAAAAGTTTCCTGTGTCTGCAGGACTCTGTGACCTCAGCTCAAAATCATCCAAGTCAAAGTGACACACCCCAGGGCAGCCTGTCCTTAACATCTTGGGGAGGCCTATCTCTCAAGGCCCTTCACAATTTCACCTGACCAATAGCTCATCTTATTTCCCTTATCATCATCTCCCCTGCTTCCACCGCTACCAGGCCTTATGCAATGGCTAATGTCACAATGCCTCATTACTTAACCACCCCCCAAATGGCTGCACTTTTTATTTCCATCATTCCTTTGAATGTCCTCTCTGTTGTTCTTGTGTCAGGTTTCTACTTATTCTCCTAAAACCAAATTGAGTAAAAATTTCCCTCACCCTGTAGTATTGCCTACCTCCTCCTGAGGGCCTCAGGACTTTGTGCAGAGTGTGATGATGAAATTTCATTTTGTATGAGATTGATACACACCTATCTTTCCCTCTCTGCTGCAGGCTTCTCAAGGTAGGAAGAGTCTTCTTCACTCTTAAATCATTCAACTCTAGTAGCTAGCAATGGCTCCATGCACACTGCTGATGCTTAACACATTCCAAGAAAGCAGCAGCAGAAGAATAGAACTCAGTCTCCCTCTCCAGCCCTACCCCTGGGCTGAGGGAGGGGTGTTGGTGGGTGCTCTGGAGGAGGGTGCTGCATAGAAGAGGGGATGTGCTAGACAAACAGCAGGCACACATGGAACCTCAGCTGCCCCGCACACACACCTCCCTCCCTCATACCTTTCCAGAAATGTCTTCTTCTAACCAAAGTCAGATTCCCACACACAAATTTAAGCACGTACTCCCTTGCCATAGAAATCACCAACTCCTCTCCAGTTATTGGGGGGTCGGTATGAGGAGAAGGACCAAGGAAGGAAAGAAAACTTTGTTTTTAAATTATATTTCCCACATTAAAGGGAAATTATGTTATTAGGGGTGATTTGCATTTTTAGTAGGAAGGAAGATGCAGATTGGAAACACTATTTTATTTTCTGCAGCTAATCTGAGGCACTGGTATTTGTGATCCTCTCCCCCTGATCTATGCTGTTTCTCTTGCTTTGGACCAGTGTCTTGGTTGCTAGCTAATTTAGCAAATCCTATTTCCCACTTCTTTTCTCTCCTTATAATCTAATACAAGTGATTCATTTTGTAATTTTTTTGTGACAAAAGTCTCTTCAACTTCTGAGGGTCCATTCAGACTACAATTTTTATTGACCAATTGGATGGCAGTTACTCTGGAATCCACTCAGACGAATGTACTGAAGAAACGAATCCATGAAAATATTTTGGGTATGGGTAACTAGAGTAAATGATAGCTAGCTGTTCTTTATTAGTAAATGGCCTTCCACCTTCTGGAAATGAAAAGGGGACTCAGGAGTCTATTAAAGAAAGCTGCTCATGTGTGGAAAGAGAAACCTAACCTGTGGTGGGAACACATCAGAACACGTGCGGTTTCTAAAGTGATCCATCATTGCTTCCAAAAGGAGGGAATTAGGTCTCAATAAGGAAGTAAAATAGATGATTCTTCTTCCAATAAAGGATTCATCTAACCATAACAATCATCAGTTAGCATGGTTGTTTGTCAGGCAGGAGAGATTCTGTATTTTGAGAAGCAGAATTATCCCAACAAAATAAAAAAGCAAGGGGATGAGTCAGAAAAAGGGAATGTATCTTTAAAAATTGATTCTAAAAGAGCAACAAGTGATTTCACATAAGCATGTTTAGGACATTAGGCCAGCCTCCCTTTCTCTGGCTACTTTAACCAATTTTATTCTGAACAGCTACCCCCAAAGGCACAAATGAGGACAATTGTGAAGTGCATTGTTTTCACTTCTGACTCAGCATCTGGAAAATTCTAGAAAGGAGAAAATTCATCGAATTAGGTAAAAAAGCTTTACTGTGAAATATATTCTATGATACAGGATGACTTTTGCACTCTCCATTTAAAGAAATACAGCAAAAGTTAGAATCTCATTTTCAAGTGGCATTTGATTTATCACATACAAGTGAAGAACAAACTCTATTTAAATTCTGAGAGGAGTCATTTTTCTACAGAGAAATGGATTTCACATAAAATGATTTCAATTTGAATCCATAGAATTTGAAATTAAATTCTTCTGAGGACAGGAAATCACAGTTGTATGAATTTTGCCTCTTTATGCAAGATTTCTTTATGCCATGCCATTTTTTCAGTGAAAGCTTCCAGTCTTACCACAGCATGTCCTCCTGCAGCATGTAGACTGGAAAAGCATCTTAGTTTTGACAATATTAAATGACTTCCTCAATTGTGGTGTCTAGATTTATACAAAGTGGTTTTAAGAAAGCATGCACCACCCCCCACCCAAACCCCCGTTTTAGATAACCCTTGGAGGTTCACAATGCTATTTCTTTTTTTTCTTTTTTAATTAATATTTTATTTTATATTTCTTACATCATTTTTCATTTTTGCACAATGTATGCATTATCATTTTGGATATATTCCCCATACAATTGCACCCCCCCCCCTTATTTTGACCCTAGTCCTTCCTCTCCCCTCCCCCTCCCCCCCGTAGTGTCTTCGGTTTATAGTTGCTTGTTGATTTTGATTTTTACTTTGTATTAATTAGTCTTTTTCCTGGTCCCTTATTTGGGTTTTCTAAATTCCTGTTATGAGTGAGACCATCCGGTATTTTTCTTTTTCTTTCTTTTTTTTTTTTTTAAGATTTATTTATTTATTTATACAAGCACTGGGTACAGTCAGAACCGCAGGAGGGTGAGAGAATTCACCAGAGCCAGAGCGGGGAACAGAACAGGCAGACTGACGGAAGTACACTGCTGAGGGGAGCAGCGGGCACCGCAGGAGAGGTCTGTCATGCCATGTGGGACCCTCGCCGGCTGCCAGGGATCGAACCGGTGCTGCAGAGGCTGCAGCAGCTTCGCAGCCCAGCGCTCAACTGCTGCACCACCAGGGGAGACCCAGTATTTTCCTTTTTCTTTCTGACTTATTTTGCTGAGCATGATCCCTTCTGGCTTCATCCATGTTGCTGCAAACTGCATGTGTTTATCTTTTTTGATTGCTGAGTAATATTCCATTCACAATGTTAATTCAATGTGAATGGTTCACTTTGCTCTTATGTATGATAACATAGCCAATGAAATTTTATTTCATAGGATTGTCATCATTATTTGTTAATATGATCTTCTGTTTCAAGGTTCATTCAGATTGCTTGATTTAAAGAATTTAAGTACAATTCCACCCTGAAATAAGAAGGTGCAGGTTAAGTGATTATCAGGCTTTTCTGCCTCCCGCCATTGGCATTGATGATGGATCCCGTGGGCCTACATGCATGCCTGATGGCAGGCACCTGGAGTAGGGTGTGGGCATGCATAGGTGGGCACACCTGGGCAGAGACGGGGCTTATAAGGGCGGCATCACAGGGAACCAGCAGAAGAGAAAGAACAAGAGAACAGAACCAGGAGAATGAGAGCAGAAATAGCAGAGCAGCAAAGGAGAAGCAGAGACCACGAGAGAACGCCAGAGAACCCAGAAAGAGTGAAGATTCTCCCGGGGCTGGGAGGCCTGCTACCCTCCCGCCACCCCCGGCCTCTCTTCCTTGTAAAAAAACTCCATAAAAGCCTGAAAAGCCACCGAGGGCTCCAGAACTCTCCTTAAACGTCTGCTCAGATCATAGAGATCTTGCACTGTGCCTTCCTGACACTACAGAAGGCAGTGAGAGTGGATACATGGCCCAACGTGATGACCAGGCACCAGGTAAGCATGTGGTAGTAATCACATGTTGTCAGTGATCTTGTTAAGCTAACATTTAGTGACGATATGCTATGTGATGGATGCCATGCCCAAAACTTTATAGGTATTTGTAGGATAAGTTAAATGGTCGGACTTATATGCCACTGGCCTCTGTGGCTACCACCTGCGGCCAGCCTTGAATGCAGGAGGCGCTTGGGAGCGTGGGCGTTGGGCATGCATGCCTGATGGCCACTTGGAGTATGGTGTGGGCGTGCTTAAGTGGGCACACCTGAGCCAAGAGGCTAAGTCTATATGGGTGGCGTCACACAGAAAACAGCTACAGCAGCACAGCAGGCTGTGATGGAAGGGCTAGAGAGGAGGAGAGACTGCAGAGATGCAGGACCACAAGATGACCCAGAGAGAGCCAAAGAGAAAGTGTAAAGAATGCCAGCCTCTCGGCCCCAGCCCTCCGTCTGCACTGCACCTGGTTGCTGGCACTACAGCATTATCCTATTTTTCAATGACTCTCTTTACCAGATGAGAAATCTGAGGCTTAGAGATGTTGAGTGATTGCTCAGGGTTCCATAACTGCTGGGAAGTGAGGGGGCTGCAGCTCATGCTCTTAACCACTACCTGTTGCTCCTTCTGAGTCAGAAAATAAGAGCAACCTCTACACTTTCTGTCACATAGTAGGTTTTTAGTGCTTTCATATTTATGTTTACTTTGTTTACATGGTCCTTGAGGTCATTGACCTCTTGTAGATGCTTGTTGATGCAGAAAAAATCAGAAGGTGTTCACATAATTAAAAGGTGTTCATTTGAGAATAGAAATCATATGAACTGGGTCCACAACCAAGGGGCAGTCTCAAGGTGTGTTCCCCAGGGTCAGTGCATATGGGAATTTTAAAGGATCATGGAGGGAGATGATTTGAGATTTGATTATGATAAAATCTTGGATTGGTTCTTAAGTTCATTCATCTGTCCCTGACTGGTGGGGAAATGTCTTCAGACAGAGGTTACAGTGCCAAGGTGGGGTGTGGGTCTGCTGTGATGACCAACAGATGCCTTCATTTCACATAGTCACCAAATGGCTGAGGCAGGCTGTTTTGGTTTTACCTAAAAGTCTCAATGCGGCAGTTAGACAAGATGTCTCTATGGCTCAAAACAGATTTCTCGGGTTAAAAGTTACATTTGCTATGTGATCAATTTGCAAGACCTTCCTTAAAAAGCTAAAGTCGAAGGAATCTGAAGTATGAGCAAAATTAATAGTTCAGTTACTATTTGTGTCAAAATAACATTAACTTAGGACAGGACATAAGCAGCTGCCTAAAATTGAGAACACCAAGGTGTTTGTAGTAAAAATAACATTTGTTGACACCAACAATTACCATTGTGTCAACAGCAACTATTTACTCAGCATCACCTATGTGCCAAGAACCATGACTACATATTTTACATATATTACCCTTGAACATCCTAACACACCAACAGAGCAGGCATTATTATCCTTACTTTACAGCTGGAGGTTAAAGAGGCCCTGAATCCCAGATCTTCATGAATAGTTCATATCATAAGGAGATGAACCTCTAAGGAGCCATGTTAAAAATAAATTAAAAAAATTAAGATTAGTGTTTGCTTTATAACTCAATACCTCCTTAGTAATTTGGGATTATTCTTTAACTTAGACTGAAGTGAGGACCCACCTTCAGCAGCAAGCTATGGTGGGTATTTAAATGGCACCAAAACATCCTTTTTGTCTGTCATTTTGTCATCCTCTAATCCTGACTTTATGATGGCATCCACTAAAAACATCTTTATTAGGGGGTTCACTTTTATCTGCGATGTAGAATCTTCCATAGCATCCTGGAATCTCAGGGTTGGTGATATCTTAAAGGTCATTTAGGCTGATCACTTTTCCTTTTCCCAATAGATGGTTTTGTTTTTTTCTCTATCTAAGAGGATGGAGAATTGATACAACTTGTTTAAAAAAAAAAAAGGCGGAAGCACAATGAGACAGAATCATTTGTATTAAACTTTCAAAAAATGCAGGAAGTTATATTTGACTACACAAAGAACAAACTATGCATGTGAGGAGTCAACTCTGATGGACACCAAATGTCAAATCACATAACAATTGCCTGACATAAAAGTTATGCAGTGATACATTTTGAATACTTTGTTTTAATAGAATTTCATATTTATAGAAAAATTGTAATAGCTCAAAGAGCTCCTGCTTATTCTTTCCCTGATTTACCAGTTCCTAATATTTTGCCCCATTTGTTTCATCATTTGTACTTTTTCCTGAACTATTGGAAAGCACTTTGTTGACTGACACTGTCTCTTATACATAAATATTTCAGGGTTTATTTCCTAAGAACCAGGACTTTCAAAGTAATAAATTTTTGTTCAAAACATAAATTTAACACAAAACCCATCAGAATAAATTTTTCAAGTGTTAATAACAAGAAAAATACACTGCCTTCATTTTGCATGAGAATAATTTTTTGTCCACTTTTGCTTCCTATGATACTCCCAGGTCCTAACACAGTGTCTGTCACAGCAGGTGCTCAATTTTACCTGCTAAATTCTTAATGTGACAGTATGATACTATATTGATCATATTTCTAAGCAAAGCATTATTAAAATAAAACAAAGGTATGATAGCAAAATACTCAGGCATTTATTACCTGTAACTTGTAATTCACCAGTTAAGAAAAGAGGAAATATCTTCAGATGAAAAGAACTGCTGGCATAAAAGCTGCGTGAGATGAGACAAGGCAATGAAAGTCAATGAGGATTTCTCAAAACCTCCTCTCCTCTCCCAGTTCCCCTGGAATTGGCTCTCTTCATAGGTAGCGGTTTCTGATGTATTCTCGGTACATGAAGGTGTCTTCTTTCCCAAGGGGCTGTATGATACCTTGGCTGGCCTGGATGTGGGCTTGGAAGATCTCTGTAGATTTCCTGTCTACTCTTGGAGGCTGAACTTCATAGATGTTGTCTTGTGAGAAAGCTGAGATGGGTGTTCTATAAAAGAGAAGATGGGGCCACATTAAAGAAAATGAAGGTCCACAGTGAGCTGTGGTCTCAAGACATTTGAGAGTCCTTGACCTTGGCGGTGGAGGTTGGGGGGGAAGGCTTTGTAGTACAACTGGTGGTAATGACCTCTCTGCTGCTTCCCCTTGGTTTGCTTCTTTTTCTGCCTGAGGATGCAGTATCTGCCCAGAGAGCCTTCCCTGATGAAAAGGTTGGGCAGGCAGTCCTTGTTTGTTCCACAGCCCTGGGTACACCCATATTTGTGAACCTGTTGGCCTCCCTCATTTGCCAGTAGCAAATATAGGTGAGGGCTGTAGAGACTTTTTGCTCTTTTTCCTTGGCACATGGTAGACTCTCAACCATGTGCCCTCAACAAAGATGGGGAAGAAATGGAAAAACACCCAAGACCCTCACAAGGGGCTGTCTCTGAGGGCACTGGAAAGAGATGAAAGGACATCCAATAATGCTTCCAATGCTACACTGAACAGTCTTTTTATTAGTTGAGATGGCATCTGTTCTTGGGTGAAAAAGCCAGTATTTATTTATTTATTTATTTAAAGTTTTATTATTTATTTATTTTTTAATTTTATTTTTATTTTATATTTTTTAATTTTATTTTTTATATTCCCCATACAATTGCAACCCCCTTATTTTGATCCCACTCTCTCCTTTCCCCGCCCCCCCCCAATAGTGTGTCTCTGGTTCATAATTGTTTGTTGATTTTGATTTTTTTCTTTCTTATAGCTATTCTTTTTCCTGGTCCCTTATTTAGGTTTTCTAGATTCCTGCTATGAGTGAGACCATCCGGTATTTTTCTTTTTCTTTCTGGCTTATTTTGCTGAGCATGATCCCTTCCAGCTCCATCCATGTTGCTGCAAATTGCATGTGTTTATCTTTTTTTGAATGCTGAGTAATATTTCATTGTGTATATTAAATATAGGCGAAACACTACATGACATGCACCTCAAAGACATCTTTACAGACACATCGCGAAAAGGCCAGTATTTAAACACTGAATGAGGTGTAAACTGTGAAACAACTTCTTTTTGTTCATTCCAGTAGACAAAGCTGTTTCTTATTGCACTTTTGGGGTGGGAAAAAAATGATTCCATATTTTTCTCCATGCCCTGAACAGAGGCAATGTCTTTTATCAGCTTCTCCTTACAGGCCCCAAAGGGAGAGCCATATTGTTCTTCATTTAAGTGTTAATAGTATTTTTGGAGATAAAATATTTTAATTATAAATTTGCAGGCTCATTTCTTTTTATCTACAGAACCTAGTTCCATCATCAAGGAGAGTGCTGTATTTCTCCTCAAGGAATATAACTACCTAATTTAGAATAATGCATTTACCAGTTCATTTAGGGACTGTATCACCCACATAACTTGGCGCACTCCAACTGAGGGCTGATGCCACTTAACCTTAACTGCAGCTCCCATTCACAAAAGAGAAACAGAAATTCATTAGACACACCACATGCTTTGAAAAAAAAAATCTTACTGGTGCCCTTTTATGCTCTTTCTTAAATGTGATATTACTCAGTTAGAATATGACCACGTCTGATAATAACCGTACCTTACACTTGGGTGCAGAACAAATACTTGATTCTCTTTTAAAGTTCAATTCCTGTTGAGGTTGTTTTTTTTTTTTTCTGACTTACACAGACTGAGTACCCAATGTACAAACATGTTGGTTTGACAAGAAAATAATTGGTTAGACTGAAATGTTTTTTGAACTTAGTAATGTCAGATGCTTTATGATTGCTGATAGAAAAACTAGACAATAGTTGTATAATTTCAATTTCACATATGTGATACTTTTCCATATGTTAAAATTTTGTACTTTCTCTATGATTATTAACATTTTGGCACACATCAAGTCCCATTTGGCAGAAAATTCAGCTATGGTTTTAGTCACAGAATATATTTCCCTTCCCAGGAATTCTTTCTTTTTTTAATTAAATTATTTTATTGCGGTATAATTGACATATAACATACTAGTTTCAAGGTGAATAACATAAAGATTTGACATTTGTGTATGTCACAAAATAACCACCACAATAAATCTAACAACTATTATCATCACCACACAGTTATAAAAATGTTTTTCTTGTCATGAGGACTTTCAAGATCTCTCAGCAACTTTCAAATGCACAATAAAGTCTTATTAACTATAGTTACTATGATGTACGGAACACCCATGACTTATTTATTTTGTAGTTGGAAACTTGCTCCTTTTGACCTTCTTCACACATTTGGCCCAGCCCTCAGCCCCTTTTTGCCCCCCCAGCCATGATCGCTTCTGTTGCCACCAGAGATGCTAAGTTTTTCCCTTAATGTTGTTTTCATATCACCAGAAGATTCTTTGGTAGCCACACTGAGTCACAGAATCAAAAGAACATTATAACTGAAGAGGACCTTACAGAAGACTTCACCAACCGCCTTATTGCAGATAATGATCATCAGGGCAGATGACCTGATGACCTGATGATCATCTGCCCTGATGACCATTATCTAATGTCATCATTTGTCTCATTAGTTCCTCTAAATTTATGTTGGTTCAACACTGATCACATGCTCTGGTCTCAGTGGAGCAAAACTTCAGCAAATGCCATAATTGCAATAGCCCTTAATTATTATTCTATCTTTCTGCAGGCCATGGTAATTTCTACTAGGAAGTAATGGCCCTCCACCTCAGTGGCAGAGGGTGTGTGGTACACGTCACTATGAAATGATTTTCTCTCTTTCCAGGCTTTAAAATTGCCAAAGTCTTTAGCCCACACTTTGTGGAGGCCACTCTAACAGATTTTCGATTGTCCATTGCTTCTTTTTAGTCTTCTTATTAGGTTGCTTATATCTTTCCAACAAGATACTCAAAACACTGAAGCTGAGTCATGAATCTATTCTGCCAAGATGATGCAGTGACACTGTGTTTGTCTCTTCATGTTAAAAACCAAGGCAATACTGCATGTTACTCACATTCTGTGCACAAGCACAGGCATCTAAGTCTAAAATGTAGCTCTCAAACAGCACTTGTCCAACAGGGTAGCAGTGTCTACTTAAATTTATATTTAAATTAAATAAAATGTAAAGTTAATTCCTCAGTAACACTAGTCACATTTCTCATGCCTGGTAGCCTAGTGCAGCTACTGGCTACTACACTGGGGAGTACAGATATGGGACATTTCCATCATCACAGAAGTCTTACTGGACACACTGTTCTAGAAACTCTTTTTTTTTTCTCAGGAATTCTGGGTACTTGTGTGTCTTTCTAAGCTCATTACCTTAATATGTCTTTGCATAGCATGCATTTAACATTATCTGATCCTTAATTTATGTGTAAAAATACTTGTTAGGGTGGGAACTCCATCTCCATCACTTCTTTATTTCCACTGCCCACATGAACTCCTGGCATATAGTTAAGTGCTCAATAATTATTCACCAAATGAATGAATGACATCTGTTTAAGAATACAGTTCTACCTTGGGTTTCTAAATTCAGGACCTGAATTTAGTGTGCCTTAGATTACGCTGGACGATATGGGAGCTGGAATTTCCCACCAGATACCTGGCTCCTCCTCTGTTCCTTTTCTCACATAACCCGTAAGTTGAACAGGGGATGGAGAACTGGGGTGCTTTCTAGGGAGGGACAAAGCTATCAAAGTGGCTCAAAAAAAAAGGGGGGTGAGGTAGGAGGAATTTTTTTTTTAAATGCTCATTAGTAGGTGAGAAAATGGGCTCAGGGAGATTAATAAATTTACTAAATGGGCTGAAGTTCAGAGAAATATGTCAATCTTCAAACCTTCTTAAATAATTCAAAGGCAAACACACTCCTGTACTCTGGGATCCTTGACAGCAGGCTCCATCTGCACTCACCTTTATATAGCCCATCATGTTAATTTCAATGTTGGAATTCGGGGAAGCACTCGATATTACTTACTGCATTCACCCCAAGGGCAAATTCACTTTTACATCTTTGGTAGAATATGTGATAACACAGAGTAAAGGTGGTAGGCTTGAGGAGCAAGCACTACTCATGTATTGGGAAATTAAACCATTTCATTAGCTGCCAATGATATCCTAAGCATCAAGGTAAAGAATGAATTAATTTCCTTTTTACTTCAGCTAAAAGACAATAAGTCTATTATAAAGTTCTATTAACTTAATACATGATTCCCAACAAAGTTCAATTATTTTCATGTTATTATTTCATTGAGAGCTAATGAACAGGACATAGTAAACAAATCTGATTCATTCAAATACAAACATTTTCAAATCCTTTTAACATCTGCTACAAAAACAAGGGTGACTGGACTGCCCTCCAATAGAGACACTGAAAAGGAGATTAGAAATTTCACAGGCAGGTCAAAATTCATTAAAATAAAGGTAACAATAGTCCTAGTCCCTACAAGCTATCATTAGAAGGAGCAAATGGGGTGATGAGAAGGAAGAGAAGAATATAATCTGTGATGATGGAACATAAAATGTACAACTTTAAAACTAGGGGAGTAGATTGTATTAAGGTCCTTCAAAGGCTCAAAAATAAGGAATCTCAAGTCTCGAAAGCAGAACACATCTTTAAAGATTTTGATAGCAGAAGAATAGGTATCATTTCTATTAGGGAGAGAGCATGAAGACAACAAAACCCTTATTGTGTATGTTTCCCAAGCACTCATCTACTTTCAGTCTGCCAGGGAGCCATGTGAATGACAGACTAACCAGAAAGGCACTGCAGCCCCCCAAAAGTTGACTATTTTATGCTTAAGTAACATCAACAATATAGAAATATATAAATCAAAGAACACTATGACCTTAATATACCTCAAAGAAATTTATGCATTTGAAAAGTTTAAGATGGCCAAATTCTTCAGATCCACTAAATGAAAATAGTGTATATATACGTACACATGCAATGTATTCAAGTATAATATATATATATTTGTGCTTGTACACACAAATATATGTGTACACCAATATATATATGTATTCATAATGCTGGAGAAAGGAATATATATATTTTAAATATATATATATATATGTATTCCAACCAACCCCACTAAGTGATGTACTTAAAGAACTTCATAGATGTACTACACAGAACCTCACTTTTACCACATTCATCCTCTGTACAGACACTGGAACAAAGCATACAGCTCTAAAAAAGTATAGTTGATGAGCATTTGGGATAATGGAGTCAATACATCTAGACAACATACTGTAACATTTACTATTTCCTAGATTGTGTTAGAAAATCTAGCTCTTAACATGTGATTTTTAAATTTTTTAGTGTTACATGTAAAAGATCAGTGCAATATACCTCATAGCCCTTGAGGCTGATACAAGTTTGTTCCAGTAAAGCCAGTGTTTAAAATACCACTCTATCACTGCCATATGTACATGTCAATGAAATAGAAAAACTGACAATGTTTACCCAATATTTATCATGGGAAAAGTATCCTTCCTCTCTATCAATGCTTTTTACCTTCTCGTTGTAACATAAAACAGATACAGGAAATCATACAAAATAAAACACAATTGTAAGAGGAAGAAACAGACATTTTCGAAATAAATAAATTTAGAAAAAGAAAAGAAACAGACCTTTTGGCAGCCAGCCAGGAAGCCCCTTCTATGAGCCTGCACCCTCACAAGTAGCCCTTATCCTGCTTCTATAGTAATCATTTCTTTTTAAAAACTTTTTCATTCAAATGTGCATCCCTAGACTATAGTTTAATCTTGTCCATTTTCAAAAGCTAATGTGCCTTTTTATCTATAGATTATCTCTCCTTTTTCCCCTCATAATTTATTTGTTGAAGGAGCCAGATTGTAGAGTTTCTCTTAGCCTAGATTTTGCTGGCTGTACATTCATGACGCACTTAAAAAATATTCCTGTTATTCCTCTGTTGCATGTTAGCAATGGGAGGCACAAAGGATTGATGAGAATTTGCTTCAATTGCTTCAAAAAGACGATAGGTGGCGCTGTGCTGTTTCATCAAGAGGGCCAGGGGAGAGACACAGTGCCTTGTTTTTTAAAATAATTTATATATATATATTTGACATCATTATTCACTTTTTTACAATGTTTGCTTTCTTTTATCACCTGTAGTCCCCACAGAATTTCCATCACCAGTTCACTCATGCACCATCACCATAGTCCCTTGTGCTCATGTTTTTTCTTATTAACAGCTATTGATACACAATGCCTAGAGCCATTAATTCACTGGGAACTGTCAAACGATAATGATCTTATTTCTTTTACATTTGTTAATTAGAACACTTAAAAAAAAAGCTTTCCCTCATCTCTTGTTTACCCTTTAATTGCCTATTTTCCCAGATAATTAAATGCTTTCCTATTATCTTTCTAAAGTGATCAGGTTTTTAAAAAATGCATGGATTTAAACATTCTTGCTGAGTTACATTCCCATTACTCATGTTAAATCTTCTTTGCCTCTTGCCAGTATTTGGCACTTTTTCTTAAACCTTTTTTTTTTTTTTTTATGTTTCCCTTCATTTCTTATAAAATTTTAAAGTTTTTGTATTTTTAATTCACTTTGAAATGTATGTTTCAGTTCTGGCCTCTTTTACTGCCCCTTCCTGGAATTTTCTCGTGGTCTGTAGGGATGCTATTTTATTCTGTGTTCTTTTGTGGTTCTAATAACTTTACATGGGACTGAACCTTGATCCTGTGTGGCTGCTCATGATGCAAAATTAGCTTTCTTGAAACTTTAGAAAGAGATGTAGTTCAAAAAATCTTGAACACCTTAACAGAATACCCTCCTTGGTTGCTTGTGAGTGTTCAAAGTCATGACCACTTGCTCTCTATGGTTTCCTGTACCCCTTCATACTCCCCTTTGACCTGCACATTCTCTTTCCTTCATGTCTACTATCAGTGTCCTCTTCAATTTTGATTCCACTGTCAGCAATTTCTTCGCAGATGGCTACCTTGTTCTGGCAGGGAGCTGTGGAGAAAAGTTTATATGGCCCAGACAATTCAGCTACTTTCAGAACTCCCCAAGAACCCCTTTCACTCACCTGGTACTGAAGTGGGTAAAAACCCTTCCCTATTCCAGCTGCTGTAGTCATTTACCCTGCAATGATTTCTAATGAATCCCCTGACTGCTCTTCTGGAGTTGTCCTGTTCTCCGCCTCTGTCAGATGCCCCCTTGTTCCCTCCCCGCTTCTTTTTCTTGTACAAACACTAGGTCAAGCAGGTCTTGTGGCTATTGGTGGTTTACCTCTCCACCACTGCTTATATTTTGGGATATGTGTGGATACCTGGTTTTGAGGTAAAAGTCTATAGTGATTTACAACTCAAAATGGATTAAAGAACTAGACATAAGACCTGAAACCATAAAATACATAGAAGGAAATATAGGCGAAACACTACGTGATTTGCATATCAAAGACATCTTTACAGACACATCACCCAAAGCAGTGATAGTGAAGGCAAAGATAAACAGCTGGGACTACATCAAATTAAAGAGCTTCTGCACAGCAAAAGAGACAATAACAAAAACAAAGAGAAACCCCACCCACTGGGAGAACATTTTTGCACACAACACTAATGATAAAGGACTGATCACAAAAATCTGCAAAGAGCTGATGAGACTCAATAACAACAAAGAAAATAATCCAGTCAAAAAATGGGCAGAAGAGCTAAAAAGAAACTTCTCTGAAGAGGAAATGCAAATGGCCAACAGACATATGAAAAAATGTTCAACATCACTTGTAATCAGGGAAATGCAAATCAAAACTACCATGAGATACCATCTTACACCAGTGAGAATGGCACATATTAAAAAAACTAGCAACAACAAATGTTGGCGAGGTTGTGGAGAAAAAGGAACTCTTCTGCACTGTTGGTGGGAGTGCAAACTGGTCCAACCACTATGGAGAACTGTGTGGAGATTTCTGGACCTACTAAACATAGAGCTTCCATATGATCCAGCAATTCCACTCCTAGGTATTTACCCAAAGGACTCATTAATTCCAATTAACATTAATTCCAAAGAGCACCTGCACCCCTATGTTTATAGCAGCACTATTTACAATAGCTAAGCTTTGGAAACAGCCCAAATGCCCAAAAATAGATGACTGGATCAAGAAGATGTGATACATATATACCATGGAATATTACTCAGCATTCAAAAAAGATAAACACATGCAATTTGCAGCAACATGGATGGCGCTGGAAGGGATCATGCTCAGCGAAATAAGCCAAAAAGAAAAAGAAAAATACCGGATGGTCTCACTCATAGCAGGAATCTAGAAAACTTAAATAAGGGACCAGGAAAATGAATAACTATAAGAAAGTGAAAATCAAAATCAACAAAAAACTATGAACCAGAGACACTTTTGGGGGGTGGGCGCTGGAGGGGAGGGATTGGGGTCAGAATGGGGGGTTTGCAATTGTATGGGGGAATATAAAAATAAAATTTATTATTTAAAAAATAAAAAAATAAAAAAGACAAAAAAAAATAAATAACACTTCTTTTCTGACAAAGGTTAAAAAAAAAAAGTCTATAGTGATTTGGTTTTGCTACTTAGCTGGTGCTTTATGTGAGGGATTCAAAGATTTTAAAACATTATCAATGCTGTTCCTCCCAGAACCAACAAGGCATATCTGTTTTTTTAAGCATATTTTTCAACCAGGTGATAGAGACTTAAATTTGTTGTTCATATGCATCTGGCTAGTCAGAGTGTGCCTATACGCAGCAGAAGTATAAGCAGAGTTAGATTAAGAAAACAGCTGCAATACTGCTACTGCAGTGACTAGTGCACGCGTTAGATTTGGGTCCTAGGGCTTCATAGACCAGGAGGCCTTCTGGGTGGATATGCAAAGACTGGACTCTACTATCCACACAGGGTGCTTTCTCCCTTCTTGCCTAATGGAATTTCATCACTGTCAATACAAGTGGCACTATTAATACAATTCTCTATCCTTCTGACTGAGAGCTTTTATTTTCTTTTGCCACCATTATATATTGGAGCAGACACATATGCTTTTGCTTATGCATCACTAGATTACAAGAAGCCTCTTCAGAACATGATAGAGACACACAAAATCCAGACATTGTGAACTCTGAGTGGAATGCAGTAACTTGCGGGGAGGGAGTGGGTTTCTACACATAGTAAAACAAGTATGTATGGATAACTGGGTAGCTACAAGGGCAGACTGTGACAGGTAACACAGATTGCTCAGTGCCCACCTGGACTCCCCTCAAGGGTGCAGAAGCTGGAAAGCAAAAAAATAATATCCCAGACTCCCTTGCAATTTGGTTTTGAAATGTAATTTATGTTCTACCCACCACTGATTTCACAGAATGCTCTGATTTAGAACTGAGTCATATGTAGAGGAGCAAGATGTAGGGTATCCATTTTACTGACTGTGGCAAAGGCAGGGTGTTCTTGAGTTGGGCACTGATTATAGCTGAGGTGGCTGGTTTTGCAGCCAGCAATTGCTGTGAGAGCTTTCTGATAACAGTTTATCATGCGGTTTGGGGAGTCATTCCTGGAAACCTAGTCTATAGTCTGTTTCTTTAATCCTCCAATGAGTGTTAAAAAAGCCACTTAAAATCCTAAAATAAATCACTTTCTGTTTAATCTATTTAAAGTGGACTATATTGTTTGCAACCGAACTCTGACCAACATAGCCAGTCAATGGGCAAAGCACAGGCAGTTCCAGCTCTCTCCTGCTTTTACTCAGGAGCAGGTACACAGGCTCCCAGCTGACCTCTGTTCTGAGATGGCTCTACCAAGAAGGGGACACTTCCAGCAGTTGTGCACATGTATGTCTGCCATCCAAGGAGACAGAAAGGACAGTCTACTCAAGCACATGGATGAATGGCAACGGTGGCACTCCTTACCTTTTGGCCATTACCATTAATATTTTTACTGGCAGAATGATAGTTTTTTTTTTTTTTTACATGCTCTCTGAGAACTGTAAGGTGAAAATGTCATTTGTGAATTTAAAAGAACTTGGTTTTAAAGAAATGAAGCAGGATGATGTGGGGACCTGAAACAGGTAAAATGCTGTTAAGGCTGCAGTTTATAAACTAGTAAGGCTTTCCTTCTATTTGTAGGGTATATTCTCTCTCTTGGTATAAAAAAGAAATGCAGCTGTGTTTATTATTACAAATACTGGGAGAGCAGCCAACAGTATTTGGCTGCATAGTTTTGTGGGTTATAACTTGAGAACACTTCAGCTGTTGCTTAATGAGAGAAGAGTTGGCTCTGAATCACAGGCAACAGGGACTGGTTATCCTGCACAGCACTGGTCTGTCCTGCCAATAACGGGCAGGTTGCGCATGAAGCACATAGCAGCTGTTCTCAAAGGGCAAAGACTCTAACTGCATCTCTCAAAGTCATCCTTTCTCGCTGCCTGTATGCAGGCCCAGACTCTCTCTTGGGGCAACTGGTCATCTGTCAGACAATTACACAGTGACCTTGGAAGCATCTGTCCCTTCTGTCCTCAAGTTTCTTGGAACAGCAGCAGCATTAGCCTGTCACCCCTGGAAACTCAGTCCAATGGGTTTCAGTAATGGCCATGGTGTCTTACCTCCCACACAGATGTGATGGCCCTGTACTTAGAGTCTTCATGCCCATTCAGATATTTTCACCTTTTTCTATAACCTGTATCTTTTTTCTAATAAAATTTTCAATTTAGAACTACTTTGGATTTATAGTATTATTGTACAAAGTACAGAGAATACCTACATACTCCATACCCAATCTCCCTTATTAACATCATCTATGAATAAGGTATATATGTTGCAATTAAGCAGCTGATATTGACACTTTATTAACTACAGTCCTTCTTTAGTTTTGACCTACTGTTCTTTTTCTGTTCCAGGATTCCCTCCAGTATACACTTGATTTAGTCATCATGTCCCCTAAGGTTCTTCTTGGTGGTGACAGCAGACTTTCTGTAGTTTTTGACGATTTTTTTTTTTTTTCTGTGGGACCCTCGCTGGCGGCTGGGGAACGAACCAGCGCTGCAGAGGCTGCAGGCAGCCTCGCAGCCCAGTGCTCAACAGCTGCACCACCAAGGGAGGCCCAGTTTTTGATGATCTTGATCATTCTAAGGTGTACCTAACATGCATCTTGTCAGTTTTCCCTTTCCTAACAATAACAATCAGAGAAAATTGTCTTTTGGAAAGAGATGTCAGTAGGATCATGGGCTTTCAACAAAATCTAACTATCCTGAGTTTTCAAAAAGACTCACATGGCTTCATCTCTGTCAATATTCATCTGTGATGGGCTGCTCACTGGATATTCACAGTTGCTGAGGGAACGCCCGTGCAAGGTTTGATGGCGCAAGAGTGCCATTTAATTAAATTTAAATGGAGACTTTTACAAAAACACAGAATTTCAGACATTGGGTCAGTGTACTGGATCAGAATCTTTAGTAATAGGGTCTTGAATTTTGTATTTTGTATCCCTTTTAAAAAAGATAATGCTAACCATGCATTTTTATTTACCTCTAATTATGTTCTTAGTATAGAAAATTAGAATGAGAAATATGTCCCAAATTTATTACTATTACTAATATAAAAAATATTTAAAGAGTAACCAAAAGTACAAAACGAAACCAGAATGCTCTCCCATAATCTACTTAACTATTTCCTAGAGACTTAGGTTGCTCTTTGTTTTTAAGTGTTTGTCTTTTGTTTGCTTTGGAATTTGTATTCCAACAGGCTTCCCAAGATATCTGTTATAAGAAATTTGGAACCCACTACTGCAGAAGAAACTCACAATTCAGCTGTTGGGAAATAATGTCCCTTTTAAAGTCACAATAAAGTCACAGAGCTCTGCTCTTCCCCTTCCCTCCTAATCAAGTCAGCCAGAAAGCCATTAATAGGATGGAGCAATAAGAAGAAGGCTGTGACAGCCAATGGGGTGTTGGCATCCAAGCAGGGTGAAGAGAGTGTCCTGACAGGAGACAGATCCAGTGTGAAGAATTAAAGCCTGGGTGGGTAAGGTGTGGAGATGGGTGATATAGTACATTGGTGCCTGAGTGGGTAACCACATGGAGGGGTTTTTCTGGGGCTCCATGGGATGAGGAAGGCTTACATAAGACTCATTAGGGTGAATATCTCTGCAGTGGGAGTCGAGGCCTGAATGAATGGCATTCATGTGGGTAAACGCAATGGTGACAGTGGGTTGGTTATATATGGGAGGATTAATCAAACAAATATATTATGGATAATGGTATCAATTTTCTCACTGTTGGAGAAGGAAATTAACTACTATAGAAAGGGAGATGGATAAACTCAGGATACCTACAATTAGAGGTATCAGTATAAATTTATAAATTTAAATACATATTTACATGTATGTGTGAATGTGTGTATATTTTTTGAGTGGGCCTGAAAGCAGTGACACTGTTGGTAATAGGCAAACCTAGTGTGCCTTGGCTTTAACACTATTTTCTGATAAAAATAATCAGGGATCTATCGAGAAAAGACTGATTTCAGGGCTGGGGCAGGCAAAGAACATGATGAGCGCAGAACATCTTGTGCCAGAAATCAAGGAAGTGCTCCAAGAATGATGAGGACATGTCCAAAGAACATAAAAGCCAGGTTAAAGGAACTCTGGTGATATCTGGAACAATTTGAGTGTCAAAATAAATAATGACAACAGATTATATCCTATTGAATAAAATAGGAAACCAAGATCGCATACTGAGGGAAATAAATGAATGAAAAAAACCAGAAGTTGGAGGAAGAGATATTTCAACAGTTTCAATGAACCCTGACAAAAAATGGCTTATATTCCCATTTCCCACTACCCACTTGCCATATTTTCCTAAACTCACTCCAAATAGGTTTGTGACGCTACCAACCATGAAAAGAAAAACAAAACAAAACAACACAACAGAGCAACTTCACAGTACAAAGTCCCAGAAAATACTTCTCTAATCAAGAGATTGAAAGATCATTAGCAATCAGATCAAGTGAAATTATGTGCCATCTGATCAGGTGCAATGAAAAGAACTCACCATCAGTTCTGTGATATTCCTGCCTGTGTTCATTTTGTACTTAAAGTCAACAAATATTTCCTATTGTTAGGGGGAAAAGGATGTCCTAAAGCTAATTCCATACAGGCTGTGTGGACTCCACCCCCACCCCAGGCCAAAGCCAAAGCCACTGGGAACTCCAAATCCCATCACCACCAAAGGGAAGGTGGCTGGGACCTGAGGGTGGGGTTAAGCAGCCAGGTTGGTATAAAGCCAGACACGTGGGCTTTGGAGGGGTCCCCCATTTTGACTCTCCGCCAGCTCTCAGCGTCCAGCCAGCTCTGAGAGTGCTTTTTTGGGTTTCCAGGTCGTCGGACCGGGTAGGACGCATTAAAGACTTTATTTCCCTATTTTCTCCCTGAGTTGTACATTTTCCTTATTTCCTTTTCCCTTGTAAATAAACCTTTTATTAATCTTTTGTGTATGCCTGTAGTGAAGTATTAATAAGTCCCTTTTAAGTGCGTGGGTGAGGACCCACAGCCAGGCAACCCGTTCAATATCTGGGCTGCCCTATAACACTATGTCAGAGTGTCTGCGTCAGGAGTCTAGGAATGGCTTAGTTGGATGGTTCTTATTCAAGGTTTCTCAGGAAGTCAAAATCAAGCTATGAGAGTAAGAGTCAACGCAAAGTTTAACTGGGGCTGAAGAACCCACTTCAAATCTTACCCATATGGTTGGCAGGCTCAATTTCTCACTGGCCATTAGTTAGATGATTCAGTTCCAGGCATTTGGGCCTATCCTCAGGGCTGTTCACAATATGAAGCTTGCTTCCATAAAGCATGTGATCCAAGAGATCACTTTTCTATCCTAGTCACTTCTGCTATAGGTAGGTTCTTGGTCACAAGATCAGCTCTGGCACAATGTGAAGAGGCTGCAGAAGGTTATGACTGACAAGAGGTGGGGCCAACTGAAGACTGGCTAGCACACTGCCTAAGATTCAAATCCTGAAGATAATCATGGAAACCCAAATCAAGGACTACAAAATATTTGACCTGTATTCTTCAAGGTGTAGAGGTCATGAAAATCAAAGAATACCAGGAATCTGTTCCAAAATGAAGGAGACTAGAGACATGAAAACTAAATGCAAAGTGAGATGCTGGACTAATTTTGCAATTAAAGACATTAGATTGAATTGTGATTTTATAGGAGAATATTCATATTTATAGGAAATACCCATTTCAATATTAGGAAGACATGGAACACTGCATCTGCAACTCACTCTTTGATGGTTTGTGGGAAAAATGCTTTTTGTTCTTTGTTTACAACTTTTAGGTAAGTTTGAGATTGCTTCCAAATTGAAAAAAATATATAAATTATAAAGACCTAGAGAGAAATTTAAAAGTGTCTAAGATAAGGTAGAAAATCCTGATTTTATTAGGTAGAATTATCAATGTATGACAGTGCTGTTTTCGTAGGTCAAAATGTAGAATATTGGTAATTTCACATGGCTCAACTTATTACAAGAACATCCTGACAAACTAACATCAAAGATAATAAAATTATGAATTTCAATAAAACACAATCCTTTCCAGGATCTCTCTCCTCAGTTACTCACTCTTTATCCTGCATCCCCAGAGTGTGCCTCTGCTCTTCTATCAGCACACAGAAATTGCGATAAAAACTCCTATCTAAAATTGCTTATTCCCCTCAAGATACAGTTCTGTTTCTGTGTGCCCACTTCCAGCAACATTTAAAAAAAAAAAGTTTCCACATAATACATCCTTTAACCCATTTCCTATTTTCTCCTAGACTCATTCCAAACAGGTTTGCAAAACTACCACCTATAAACATTTGCTCATCAAGACTATCCATAACCTTCCTTTTCCCTACACCAACAATAATTTTTGTGTATTCAATAATGCTACCCACTCCTTCCTTCTTGAAACCTGTACTTCTCTTGGCTTCTGTGAAACCACACTTAAGATAATCTACCTCTCTACTTACTACTACCTCTATATTTACATTTTTGCCCCCTACAATTCATCCTCCAGAAAGCACACAAGGTAATCTTTTAGTTGTAAATCAAAGTGTGGTCTTGTTTTCTGAAAACCCTCCAGTATCTTCCCATTGTGCAGTTTCAGAGTAAGATAAGGTCCTGTGAGAAATTCTGAGATGTGGTCCTACCTGTCCCCTACTCCATCCCACTGCACATTCTTCAGGGTCTCTCACTCCACCTTCTGCTTACTTGAACACGCCAAGTTCCCTCCTACAAGGTCTCTCTGGGTTCGCTCTGCTTTGAACTCTCTTTCATAGCCATCCCGGGCAGACACCTCCATTTCATTCAGGCCTCTCACTCAGAACTTAACTCAAAACTTTAACTCCTTAAATAGGCATTCCTTAAAAGCAAATTTAAAACAGCTCCTGACCCTTCCCTGTCCCTATCACTATCTCCCATCAACCTGGTTTTTGTTCTTCAGGGCATTTATTCCAATAGAAAATGATCTTGTTTGTTTATTAGTTCTGAGTGCTTGCCTGCCTTCCCTAGAACATATGTGCCCTGAGAGACTCTGTCAGTCTTGCTCTTTATAGTAGCTTCTGTGTCTAGAACAGTGTCTAACACATAGAAGGTGCTTAAGAAATATGTGTTGAGTAAATGAATCACTTTCTGGTTCAAACTAGTGATCTCAGTCATCAGATGTAGCACAAACCTGATATTGACAATTATAGAATCTCAGGGATAACCTGTCTTCTAAACCCTCTTGTCCAACCTTAGATAAAATAAGAAACTCTTCCCAACACTGCTGATAGTACTCTACTTGAGTACTCTCAGGAATGGGAGAATTCATGACTGTTAGTAATGGAATATTTGCATGCCGTTGTTAATAGTTCTGTTGTGAAAGATTTTCTTTTCAGTGGCCCTATATCTTTCTATATCTCCTACTTATCAGTCCCCAAAGCAACTTTTACAATCCCTGTTTCATCTGACAGTGATTCAAATATAACTTGAGGGGAGGATCACATGACTTCTAATTGTATTTTCTGAGATAAATATTCCTGGCTATCTTAACACTTTCTGTGACATGAAAAATTAACAACATTGCATATGTGGAAGGTCTGTAAAATATTAGTAGTTTGCTTTTAAAAACAAAAACCTTTCTAAGCATCTGTCTGAAAATAAAATGCAAGCGTGCCCTTAGGCATTCAGAGAACACAGCCTCATTTCTCATGGCTGTCTTTCTGTTCTCTTAACAGCCTGCTTCTCTGCATCACATTTTTTCTGACACTGAAGGAAGTGCAACAACCTTAGACAGGCCCACGAGAATCTTTTCTGAGATGAAGATTTATTTTTTTCAGAACATATTTGTGGTTCTATGCCTCATTTTTAAAATAAATTTTATATTTTAATAAGTGAGAGGGAACTCTAATGATGGAACTGTTCAGTAATGAACTTTGTGGTGAAGGTTCTTTGCTGAGGTCATTAAACACTTGATTCTTTGAGTGAAAAAAGTTTAGATTTTATTCCCCTTTCTGCTTTCAATGTGTATATAGTGCAGGAGAAAGAACATATGTTGTGTGTGGTTAAATAGGCAACATTTTGGTGCATATTTGTATTCTATCCTGTGACTTCCACAATAGAGCAAGCATTCTATAAATATAATTGAAGGGTGTGAGTGAGTGAATAAAGAACAATGAACCAGAAGACTACAGAATGAGAACTCTAGTTGAAGTCATCTGAGGGCAGACACCTCAATATAGACATTAACATATCATAAATGGCCAAATACTCAATGCAAGAAACTTCTCAAATGTTTTGGTCTCAGGACAGCTTTACACTACTAAAAGTATTACTGAGAATCCCAACAAACTTGGTTTAGGTGAGTTTTCTCTACTGATATGTACTATATGAGAAATTAAAACTACATTTAAAAGATTTTTATTAATTCACTGAAAAACAATAATAAACCCAGGAAATGTTAAATGATATATTTTAATGAAAAATAACTACATTTTTCCAAAGAGAAGAAAATTAGTGAGAAAGTAACCCATATTTTATACATTTGTATATCTCTTCAATGTCAAGCTTAATAGAAGACAACTGAATCTCAGTTGCTTCTGGCTCAACTGCTTCTGGCTATCATATGTTGTTTGATTTAAGCATATGAAGAAAAGCTGACATTACAAAGATATACAATTGAAAAAGGAAGAGGTATTTTAACATTCTTTCCAGATAATTACGCATATTTTTTCTTTGATACTATATCAAAACTTGAAAAGTTTCTTTCTTTTTAAGATTTTATTTATTTATTTATTTATTTATTTATTTATTTATTTATTTATTTATTTATTTATTTATAGAAGCACTGGGTACAGTCAGAAGCACGGGAGGGTGAGAGAATTCACCAGAGCCAGAGCGGGGAGCAGAGCAGTCAGAAGGACCGAAGTACACTGCTGAGGGGAGCAGCAGGTGGCAGGAGAGGTCTGCACGCCATGCGGGACCCTCCTCCGGTGGCCGTGGAGCAGCCGGGGATCGAACCAGCACTGCAGAGGCTGCAGGCAGCTTGGCAACCCAGCGCTCAACCGCTGCGCCACCGGGGAAGCCCTTGAAAAGTTTCTTAAAGGTTAGTTGCAAACTAGAATCTGAAATATAATGAACTTTTCATATTCTTTTATTTTAAAATTCACTGTTCTATCTTGTACATGGAATGTATTAACTTGGGCAGAGATGAAGTTTTAATAGAATGCACAGGTCATTTGGAAAATACTGGGTTACTGAGTTATAACGATCTTCCTAAGGGTGATACATTTCATTAAACGATATTTTTAAAAATCTTATTTTTTAAGATTGTTACTAGTTTTATCAGAAAAACTTTTTTTTAAAAAAAGATTATTTATTTATTTATACTAGCACTAGGTACAGTTAGAAGCACGGGAGGGTGAGAGAATTCACCAGAGCCAGAGTGGGGAGCAGAACAGGCAGAATGACGAAGTACACTGCTGAGGGCAGCAGTGGGTGCGGCAGGAGAGGTCTGCACCCATGTGGGACCCTTGCTGGCAGCCAGGGATCGAACTGGCGCTGCAGAGGCTGCGGGCAGCTTCGCAGCCAAGCACTCAACCACTGCGCCACCGAGGAGGCCCCTCATCAGAAAAACTTTTAAGTATCGTTCATGATATGGGCATAAGTTTTCTAAAATTCTGGTTTTGGCTTAAAATATCTAACTTTATCATTGATAACAAATACTGTCAATTATTTTCCTTGAAGTAACAGGCTTACTTTGTTCATTTTTGAGAAAGAATTTGCCAAATACCCACATCTGAAAAATGATAGTTTGTCATTATTTCAATGGGTGTTCTCTGAAAAAAGTGATGAGTTCAGCTTAGACAAATTCACGAGCACTTTTCCTTGAGACAATCATGGTATTTTGCTATGCAACAAAACTGTTTTATGTGTATATCAAATTTTGTTACAAAGAACACTAAAAGGACATGTGTTTAAGGATTAATGTGACTGTGTAGCAGTAAAGAAATGTCTACCAGTATAGTTTGGTGCCACTCCTTTGATCCCACAAACTCACTGAAAGGGTCTTGGAACTCCCAGGAGTTTACAAACCATATTTTTAGAATTGTTACTTTATGCTTTTTATCTTTTTTCTTTTCTTCCTTTGGTAACAAGCTACTAGCTGTCATCTTTTTGTCCATGCTTCCTGTGGGACCTCACCTACTTTTAGTTGCACCCAATAGGAGTATAGGATGGGGAAATTCTAGCTGCCTGCCTCGGTATATCAGTACATTGGGCTTAAGTCCCAAAGAAATGAATTTGAGTCCCAGCTTTCTCACTTAAAAGTTCTGTGACTATGAGCTACTGACTTCCTCCAAGGCCTCTTTTTCTTAGACAACCAAAGAACTGAATTCAATGATCTCTAAGTATTTTCTAGGTCTCAGATTTCATGATCCTCATATACTGAAGACAGACACAACACACACACCATGCACACACACTTGTACATATACACACTTGTGCATGCACTAATGGGACATTCGAGAATACCCTCTTGCACCTCTCCTCACAAGTCTAACTGTATCTTTGCATGTCTAGAAGCCATTATAGACAGGCTTTTGGAAGAAGTATATGAAAATTGAGATGACACCAACTGATTTACTTAATATGAAACTCTTGGGAAACATCTAATATAAAAACAAAAATTAAAGGTAACAACTTAAAATAATAAAAAATAAAGTATATAATCTACATAGTCTATAAAGAAGGAACTGATTCTGTTATAGCAGGAGAAAATCCAAGAAGAGTATTACTTACTAACCATTCAAAATAGGTAAAGATAAAGTTTTTGAGCCAATAGGAATAATGATGAGGCTTTCCATGCCGATAGCACTCTCGCAAGCATGGTGAACGTTCCTAAAACCCGCCGGAACTTCTGTAAGAAGTGTGGCAAGCATCAGCCCCACAAAGTGACACAGTACAAGAAGGGCAAGGATTCTCTCTATGCCCAGGGAAAGCAGCGGTATGACAGGAAGCAGAGTGGCTATGGTGGACAGACTAAGCCAATTTTCCGGAAAAAGGCTAAAACTACAAAGAAGATTGTCCTGAGACTTGAATGTGTTGAGCCCAACTGCAGATCTAAGAGAATGTTGGCTATTAAGAGATGCAAGCATTTTGAACTGGGAGGAGATAAGAAGAGAAAGGGCCAGGTGATCCAGTTCTAAGCTTCATCTTTTATTACAAATAAAATCTTGAGAATTACATTTACTTCAAAAAAAAAAAAGAATAATGATGAGTAAAAAAGAATGTGGAGGACAAAGTTATTGGTCTGACATGCTTCAAATATAATTTATAGTTGCCAAAAAGATATGTGATATTACATTCTTGATTTTCTCCAATATGCTAAACATTTATTGATGTTTCTGAGATAGTCAAAATGCTTTCCCTAGCTCTATTCTATTATTTTAAAAAAGCATACTCTATTGAGTCTATTTGTTTTTCAACCACATTATCAAAGGAACTACCAATTTAGGTATTCATATTTTGAAGTATGCCTAAAAGAGCTTTATTTTCAAAGTATTTCTTTTATGTACAATACATAATGAGCACTAATTGACTTTATTTTGACATTTAGTAATGAACTTCCATCACAATTATAAATAGTAAAACAAAAATGTTTAAAAAGTCAAAATTAGCCTCAATCCCTTTTTTCTTCCAGATAAGTACAGGACACACTTTATTCAGATATTTTGGGGGCTTAATTAGTGCCCCCAAATAACATCACACATACCAAATAAAAACTATGTCCCTTTACTAATGGATGTGAACCATCTTATAATGAATGATTTTGCAAACTAATAAAAAATGGGCTTCAGAGGGAAGTTTAAAAAAAAATAAAAATTTCATTCCTCGCAATTGAAATCAAACTGCCATAATTTTTATAAGTCATAAGATTCTAATAGTAAGTTAAATTAAAAACAAAGCAAAATTTTTAGAATTTTGTGTGTTTGGCAACAAATATTTATGTACCTGACTTTAGAGTACCTAAATACATAAGGCAAATATTAACAGAACTAAAAGGAGACAGAAACAGCATTACAATAATAGTTGGAGATTTTTAATATCCCATTATCAAAACAGACAGATTATTCAGAGAACCACTAAGGAAAGAGCAGATTTGAACAACAACATAGACCAAATGAACCTAACAGACATTTACAGAACATTCCATCCAACAGTAGAAAAAGACACATTCTCAAATGCACATGAAACATTTTCTAGGATATGTCATGCCACAAAACAAGTCCCAACAAATTCAAGAAAATAGAATTATATCAAGTATATTTTTTAACTGGAAGGAAACAAGAAATAAGAGGAAGAAAGCTGGAAAGTTCACATATACATGTAAATTAAACAATATACTTTTGAACAACCAATGAACAAAGAAGAAACCAAAATGGGAAATAATATTGAGACAAATAAGAATGGAAATAAAATATATCAAACTTTTTGGATGCAACAAAAGCAGAAAAGTTCATAGTAATAAATACATTCATCAAAAATAAAAAGAAATCTCTCAAATAAACTAGCCTTATACCTTAAAGAACTAAGTCAGCAGAAGGGAGTAAAACATGAAGATTAAAGCAGAAATAATGAAATAGAGAATTGGAAAATAATAGAATAGATGAACCAAGGATTTGCTCTTTGGAAAGAGAAACAAAATAGACAAATGTTTAACTAGACTGACCAAAAATTGGAGAGGACCCAAATCAATAAAATTGTAAATGAAAGAGGAGACATTAAAACTGATACAAGAAATACACAGGATCATAAGGGAGCACTACAAATAATCATACGCCAACAAGTTGGACAACCTAGAAAAACCTAGATTCCTAGAAACATAATTCAATACTGAATTATGAAGAAAATGAAAACAGGAATATTATAGGAAGGACATAGGAAAACCAAACAAAGGATCTGGAAAAAGACAAACTTGCAAGCTGACATTGATTTGAAGCAAATACTAAGTAAGGGGGAAGGAAAGGGGTCAAAAGAGGGAAGGAAGCGCACAAGGGGCTGTGGTGATTGTTCCAGTATGTGATGGCGGCAGAAGAACTATGGGGACTACCCTGAGGGGAGAACAAGGATGTGAGAAAAGGAAGAGAGGGAGGGAAGGAGGGAGGAAGGAAACTGGAAAAGACAAAGGATGAGTGAGGAGACTGAATCAGTAACCAAGAATTCCCAACAAAAAAAGCACAGGGCCAGATGGTTTCACTGAATTTTATCAAATATTTAAAGAATTACTGCTAAACCATCTTAAAATCTAAAAAATTGGAGATAAGACTCCCAAATTCATTTTGAGACCTGATACCAAAATCAGGTAATACTATAAGTAATCTAAAGTACAAGACAACATCCCTGATGAAGACAGATATAAAAATTCTCAACAAAATTCTAGGTAACTGAATTCAAGAGCACATAAAAAGGAGCAAACACTACAATACAGGATGGCTTGACCATATGCAAATTAATAAATGTGATATATCACATTAATACAAGGAGAAATAAAAATCAAGAACAGAAAAAAACGAATCTAAAACCTCTTGAGCCCCGGACAAATTATCTAAGATGAACCATCTTAGTTCTCAAACTTGCATTTGTCATGCATTTCTAATCCTGGTGACCTATCACATATTTAGTCAATCACTAGAAAACTGCCTCTCACATGTTCCTCACACCCAATCCACAACCAAGTTTTACAAACCCTTCACATTGTACTTTTACAACAGAACCCCCCTTTTTTTTTTATCAACTATCAATAACTGATTCCAGTGACTTTCTTGTTCTGATGTTTCCAAAAGACATGTTGTTTATCTCCAAGCTATTTCCAGAGTGACCTTTCTAAAATGCAAATATAAGCTTATGGCTCCCTTGATTAAAACATGCTTTTAGCGTAAGGGTCACTCTCTCACTTAGCATGTCCTGATCTTGTTCCTGCTTGCTTGTATTTCTTGCCTCCTCTGTGAGTGTCCCCTTGGTAACAGACACATGGAGTTACTTATGGATCTCTAAAACTGGTGCGAGGTCTTGAGCCTCTACTCTGCCTTCTTCAACTAGACCGCTACGTCTTTCCCTTAGATTTTAGCCTGAGAGTTAAGCATCCCTATTGTCCGGGAATCTCTGTCTGACTTCACAGCCTCCTGCCCTACTACCTTCTGAGCACTACCCACCACCGGGAATCACTTTCCCATGGATCAGTGTAAACCCTCGGAGGCAGGGACTGTATTTCATTCAACTATGGACTTCAAGCACCTCACCTGGCACATAGTGAGCATTCAATAAATATCATTTAATACCTTTAATGCTTTACCTGTAAGGTAAGCCATATCTTACCTTATAGAAGAGCTATTTTCTGGAAAAACACACACACACACACACACACACAAACACACACACAAACACATTAAGGGAGCATTTAAGACCACATGTGAACCTGCAAGTTTCCATAAATGGCATGCTTTATAGGCACCGAAATGAAATAAGTAATACACTAAATCACAAAAATATCACAGTCATTATAAATACCTTAAATTAGTAACACAAGTACCTATAATTAAATTCACATTTACTGACACTTCTATGCTAGAAACTTTTCAGGATAGATCTCCCTGAACGTTTTGACTAATTCACCCTGTTTCATTAAATTTGTCTTGTTTAACATAGTAAGCAGATGCTACTGTAGATAATATTCAAGCAAAAAGACATTCACCTTATCTATCTAATGGCTTTTTCATTTTAACTTTCTGCTACACTTTTCTGAAATCTGCTTTGCTTGCATGCTGTGTTTTTTAATTTATGTGGTGCCAGAAAAGGTGCATTCATATAAATCCAACCTGTGACTGTTACCCACAGTAAGATATGGGCTTTGTAAGGCACACTGGTACACACATGCTACATTTATGCATAAAATCAAAAGTTCAGGGGGCCTCCCTAGTGACACAGGGGTTAAGTACCACACTGTGAGGCAATGCGCAGCTTCTGCAGCACGAGTTTAATCCCCGGCCAGCCAGGGAGCAACCCACATGGCGAGGCAGACCTCTCCTGTCTCTCCCGCCTGCTGCTCCCCTCAGCAATGTGTTTCAGTCAGTCTGCCTGTTCTGCTCCCCACTCTGTCTCTGGTGAATCCTTTTACCCCCCTCTCCTGTATCTCTGGCCTGTACCCCAGCCTCTTGCATGCATAAATAAATAAATCTTTAAAAAAAAAATCAAAAGTTCATGTAACAAAACTTAACCATACTATTTGCGAAGCACTGGAACTTTCTATAGTATTCAATTCAGTTTCATTTCATTTCATTGTGTAGCAGCCTACTAAATTAAGTTTACAACCCACACATGAGTGAAGAATTAGTTTAAAATGCATGCCCAAGAATGTATGCAGGAAACTCGTGTTAAAAAAAAAAAGTTAACAATACCCTGGAATCCAGGATTGAGACAGGATGGCCTGGGAGAAAGAAGGAAAGAAAGAATGGTAAACGTAAGCGAAATGAAGGGTAAGGGGGAAGGAGAACGAGACAATTAGAAAAGTTAGACATACAAAATCAGTGCTAGAGAGACTAGCAGCAATTTCTGGGGTGAAGGAAGAGGTCATGGACTAGTTTCCTTCAGCTGAAGAGTTGTCACCAATCATCTCTGTCCTGTAGAGGGAATTAGCTGATTAATCATTGATCACTGCCTGCACCCACTCTAAGCTCTAATCCTTAAACTTTTAAAGACTACACTAGGGTGTTTGAGAATGATAACAAGAATTACCTATCAAGGAAGAAATACTTCTTTAGACCGCAGCACAAGAGACCAGAGCACTATCTACAGAGAACTAGACAAAATCTGTAAGAGATGCAGGGAGAACCTTAGAGAATGACTTGTATGGAGGGAACATGTTATTATGTACAGTAAACATGAAATTATGTACGGTAAACAAAGTTGAGTTAATCATGGCCAAGGTGTCATGCTCATCCTGTTGGCTGGAAACATGCTCTAATTTTGACTGTGTAAGAGCACGCCCTGATTTTGGAAATGCTGTCCTTAGTACTAGCCATGCCCGGGGACATTCACTCTAAGGTCAATAAATGCTACTTATTTTGATATGTACTTAAGGATAAATTCAACCTTGTTATCCTAATATAGTAAACACACTTACTTACCTTATATTACATTTTAGTTTATCCTATGTTGGAAGAATTCTAAGTTAGACAGTATTTCTCCAAATTCTATGGAATTATATTTTGCCATTTCTTAGAAGTAAGTTTTAAATAAGTGAGACATATTCCTGGAATAAGAGACCATGGAATTACAGACACAATAATATGAATGTTTGTGTTTTTTAACCTGGACTGATTAACATTTGTTGCTCAGTAAAGAATTCCCAGAGAACTGGTAAGAGTGTAAAATGAGAACGGGCTGGTCTTGGTGCACACAGTGAATCACCACCGGGCCCACAGCACTCTGCCTCTCCAGCACAGCAAGTCCTGCCACTCAGGTTCTGCTCATTCTGCACTTGGTCACAGGTGGAAGTGAAAGGAGGACAGATTTGAAAAAAAGCTACAAACTTTTCTTTTATCAGTGAATAGGAGAAAACTAGGAAGTTCACAGATAGGGAAAAAGGAGCCACCAGGAGGGAGCTGAAAACCAGGTAGTCACTGGTTGAGATGAGTTTCTAGGGAAACTCAGGGGGCTTCATACAGACTCTGATAGTAACATGAGGGACAGGGCAGGGTTGGGAGAGTAATTCAGTACATTTCAACAAATATTTATTGAGAAATTAAGGTACTACCATTATGATGGTAGCACAGGACACCCAGATGGGCTGCCCTTTAGAAACATAACCCAGTAGGATAGCAACAACCCTAAGTGGCAGTAGCACTGTTCTGATGATGGCCAAACAACCTCCAGACCAGGTTAGGAGTCAAGGAAAGTACACTTGCCCATTCAGAAGCCTGTTTGCATTTTTAAAAATTCAAGATCAGTAAACAGAAATATTCTATCTGTATATGGAGGTGTCCATAAGTCCAGATGCTGTCAGAGGACCAAACTGAGGACTTCACACTAATAAACACAGTATTTCTTCCACTGTGGTCATAAAAGCAGTTGGTAATACTAGCCATTTACAGCCTAGTGATGGAAAACCAGACTACCCATGTTCAAACCCTCATTCCTCCACTTGATAGCTGTTTGACCTGGAACAACTTTCATAACTTCTTCAGTTTCCCCATTTGTAAAATACAGATGACAGTAAGACCTACTTCATAGGTTAGTGTGAGAATTGACTTCACACAGGTTAAGGTATGTGGAACAAAGTCCCCACCACACACTGAGTGAGTGTGCAGTAAAGTTATTTGATGTCATTTCCCTTTAATCATCATTCATACACTTAGAGAGGTGTGAGTCAACGAGAGGGGTCACATCCAAACAAAATACAGCTTTAAGTGTTTGGGCTGACAGCGTAGACACTGACCAGTTTAGAGTTTATCATTGAATTCTAAGAAATGTCCTGCAAGCCTTAAGTGAAAGTTTCTAGCTCCCCCATCCAGTAATTTACTGTCAGTATTTTTACATTTGGTACAGTTATATATATATATAACTGTACCAAATGTAAAAATCTCATTTTTAGATATGGGATCTTGATTTGCCTCTTACTTTCAGAAAAAAAAAATGGTAAGATTATAAATTATCCAGAGATGAGTAGATACATATGCATGCAAAGATAAGATAAACTAATTACCATTTTAAAATATCCTAGAGCATAAAACATAAGATGAGAATTTCAAAAATCTCACATAAAATTAATTTCTCTGAATTTTAGCATAGCTTTTAGAAATCTAAAAGTGAATAGATGACATTTTAATAACCTAGTTTCAATTTAAAGCAACCATGTGCATGTGCGCGCGCGCACACACACACACACACACATACACACACATACACACACCACCATTCTTGGTCAGTTGCCATGACAACATAATGCAGAAGCTACCGGAGTTCTTTGTTATAAGGCTTTAAGAGGCTGTGCCAAAACATACGCATGTTAGATTCTTTACTAATTAAGAGTAAGAGGTTAAAAAAAATTCTAGATCCACAAAGCTTTCATTTGTGCTAGGACTCAGAAAAGCAAATACTAAATATTATAAGAAAAACAATTTGAAAATAACTGCAAGACCAATTATAGGTCAAAGTAGACACAATGTTGAAGACAACATGGGAATACACTTTTATTTTGTATCATATATTCATTTCATCATCTTCTCCTCCTTCTTGTGCCATACTATTTTAGTAGACTCGTCAATTTTACAAATTTTTACAAATTTTACAAAATATTATTTGGTAACAGTCTCTTTTTAATTAACACTTTCCCTCTGGCTACATCTATTTCAGTTCATTTGGGAGAGCACACTTCCACATGTAATTAGGCATGAGAAAGAAATGTGCCTCTAAATTAATAGGAATTTATATGTCTTTAAAAAGGAAAAAAATTGTGATGGGGAGAGAAAGAAGGGATGATTAGCCCTTTTGGAGGCTGTGATAAAATAATGTCTCAGTTTGCCTTCTCATCTCTGATTAGCCATCTATCTCTCTTGCAGGTTTTTCTCTCTGTCTTACATTAGACCCACCAGATCCCCTCAAGCCTCAGCTGTAGACCTGTTCTGACTGGACTCTCTTTTCCTAGGTAGTTTCCTCCTTAGCTAGGAGCTTTAAATATCTCCCATATGCACTTACATCTGCCCCCTCCCCTCCGAGAAAGCGATCTTCTGAGTTCCAGATCACTTCATCCAACTGCGTCCTAAACACCTGTACTTGGATGCTAATTTACAGGCCAAGTGGGTCCTCCTTACCTGTACTTATGCTCCCTACTTCAGTAATGGCCACTCTGAATGCTCCTAAAATCAGTGTTAATATCTACTAAATGAATTGATAAATTCATCAAACCTCTTGCACAAATGCCAAAAACCTAAGGGTCATCCTTGGTAAGATCTTCGTCTCCCACCATGATGAATCAGTATCCAAGTCTTGTCCATTTCTCCTCCTAAATATTCCTCTAATCCATCCCATTTGCAAAGTTCTCCTAGCCTCTACTGTCTAAGGTACTGTAATAATAGTCACTTAACTATCAATCAGGAGCATGCATATGTGTTACACAGAGAAATTAGGCAATCAGCATTTATCAAATAATTCATTGAACAGACTGATAAAGCCGACCAATCACTGATCAAGGTGCCTTGCCTATCCCACGTCAGTTAATCATCACAGTGTCCCATTTTCTAGAAAAGACTTAACTTAAGTATATGGAATAAGGGAGCCTCTCATGATCATAACCTTTGCTTTGCTTGGTCCCAACAAGCAGAGAATGATAAATATGAAGATGATGATGATGATGGTGATTATCACAACTTATTCCAGACACTGTTCTAAGCACTCTGAATGTATCATTTCATTTAAGTCTCTGAAATAGGTGCTATTATTATCCCACTTTGCAGATGAGGAAACTGAGTTACAGGACTTTAAGTTACTTGTTCAAAGTGAAAAGCCAAGCAGCAGTAGAGCTGTGACTCAGGATATGAACCCAGTTATGTTATGTAAGGTCGAAGAAAAGTTGTTTAACTTTCAGCAAGTTATAGGAACTAACAGGGATATATAATTAGAAGAGACAAACCCATCCCCATCCTGCCATGTTTTTGCTTTGAATTTGAACAGCCTGTCTCAAGAATCCGAGCTCTTTTGTCATCCCTCTCTGTGCAAAAATGCCGAGCAAAGATTTTTTTTGAAGGTCTAACGTACTACTTACAGTTTTATAACTCCATCTGGGCACCTGGAACAGAACTGCTGGCTGCTCTTGTCTTGTCTATGTTGACTCTGCCCCAGCTGAACAAATCTATAAATTACATTGGATAAAAAGTAAGCAAAAGAAGGTACTGAAATAAATTCAGTAGATCACTCAAAATGGCATGAGCTTTCAAAGGTGGGCATACCTATTTTAGAAAAGCACACAAGGCAATTTAACACAAGACTTATAAAGGGTTGCAGTGGCTTAATGAAATGTAGGAGAGGAGGGATTCTGTTTAAAATATAAGTCATTACCAATAATGTAAGAATGAAATGAAATGTATACCCCATTACATTTCTATTTACTTCACCATGATATAGAACTTGAACCAAAATGCTCCTGAAGCCAAAGGAATGATTTTCAGGCCCTCACAAACCTAAGGGTGACTGCAGCAGGAGACAAGGAGAAACAGTAGGGGAGGTGATTGCTGTGAAACAAATGCAATGGAAGGGGAGGATCAGGCTGAGATCCAGCCCCTGAAGCAGGGAAGCTGCTGAGAACAAAGGAATGGGCTCAGTTTCCTTTGGGCCACAAGAATCCCCTGGTGTACTCCTGCTACTCCTAAGAGGAGTGTTTTCAAGGAGAGAGAGGGGCCTGAAGAGCCCACCTACAGAGCACTACTGGACACTACTCCTCCCAAGTTCAGGCCTAACTAGTCCCATACTAGTTCAGGCTTACAGCTAAGAGCCAAAGAGAATGCTCAGGCCAGCTCAGCAGGGTAAAAGGACATGGAGCCATGGGCTTCTGCCTTCTCTCCAATGCCCAGTCTGAAGTGTGTCCCATGCTACAGGCATCCATCTTTCCTTCAGTGACACAGTTTGTAGCGTTGTTCTACTGTGTCCCTAGGACGTTACAGGGCAAGACCAAAGGGCTGATTCACCTTCCACTTTTCTACTATTTAAAATATTTTCTTTTCGTTACTGGATATTTTAATAATCTATTTTTCATTACTGTTTAAAGGTCAAGAAAAGTGCTGCAGAAACTACCAATCATTAAATCATGAAAGTGGTCCTGAACAATGTTTAAGTAGCTTATTTTACCCAACTTCTATTTTCAGAAGGGAACATTTTGATCCATGTTTTGAGGAAGGATGTCACCTAATATCTGTACGGAAAATTTAAATTTCAAAACAGAAATTTAAATTGTCGGAATTAAAAAAAAAACTGTCGAGCCTCACTAGTGGTACAAGGTCTCAGCACTATGAAGCTATTAGCAGGTACTGTAGCAGTAGTTCGATCCCCGGCCAGGGAGCTAACCCACATGGCGCAGCAGACCTTTCCTGTCTTGCCCGTTGCTCCCCTCAGCAGTGTATTTCAGTAGATTTGTCTGTTCTGCTCCCCACTCTTTCTCTGGTGAATCCTCTCACCCCCTGCACCTCTGACCTACACCCCAGCTCTTGTATGCATAAATAAATAATGAAAAATTAAAAAAATATTTGTCAGGGGTATAGGTTCTAAGGAAATAAACAGAAAGCTTCCAGATTTAATCAATATAGCAAACCAAAGATGCCACAAAAGATGAGGGCTGTGGAAAACACAGTAAATAAGACTGGGCAATTAGAATAAAACCACAAAACTCAGAAATCCTCAGGGGGCTGAAGGTGGTTGATGCCTAATGTAGGAAGATGAGGCAGAGGACAGGGAGCTGAAAGACAAGATGTAGAAGGCAGTTCTAGGAGCACTGCTTCCCTCCCTCATGGTTCCATGCCAGCCCGGGGGCAGCCTCAAGCTGCAAGTCAGGTCAGGGCATGGTCATCACATACATGAACTTTAGCCCATGACTAAATGCCAAACTACAGTGGGAAGCGGAACTTACCAAGTCAGGATTGCCCGACATGGGCTTTTCCCCTGCTCTAAAGCTCCTCCCTCTGGATCACAGGAGGCACTATGAAGATAGCCCAAGGGCACAACTGGGACAAGAGGGGGTGCCAGTCAGCCCCTGAACACACCTTGGCCACCCCCTGGCATAGCTACCTCCAGACACTGGTAGAAAGAAGTTTTCTCTGATTACAGCAGTGCCTATGACCGAGAGGGGAGATGCAGGGAGAAGGCACATGGGGTGAGGGAAGCCCAATAGGGGCCAATCAGAGAGAGGGGAAGAGATGGTCAGGCCCCAGGTTTCTCCCCAGATTTGCAGAAGCAAATATCAGCAGAAGCAGCTGATATTACCAAGAGAATAAAGAGGAGTGCACAGTCTACAATCACAAGATGCTGGAGAAATATAATGTGGGTCTCCAGGATAAGTCACTGAACAGTTTGTCGTTTTGTGCTCTAAACCTACAAAGAGGGATATCCTTTCAGTGTACCACATAGTTGTTTAAAGAACAAATAAAACATTCAACTATTATACAAATCAATGGAGGAGGCGTTCTCCAGAATATCAGACATAGAACCTCATTCCAGAACACAGAGTTCATCCTCCCCTGCAGTATCCCTTCCCTCCAGGCCTGTCCTTACAACCTTCTTAGACTGTTTCCCAGAAATACTGCGGCTGAACAGGGCTGTATCTCACTTCCAGGGAAGAGAACTGAATGTGGGCCTCAGAGACCTTCTGATCTAATAAAGCTCCAGGTGAATGGATGACCTAAAGCCAGGGACACTTCTTGTCTGCTTAATTGAGTCAAAATTTCAGTCCTTGATATGTATACACTTACTCTCTGCAATAAGTCAAGTCATATTATCCGGACACTAAGGCCAGATAATTCCTTTCAGATCACATTGCTTGACCAAAGAGCTTAACTATAGAGAATGACAGCCATGCTGAATAAATAACTGGGTGACCATGTGTCCAGCAAAGGGGAAAGTGTGGATGAGTTCTTTGAGACTATATTGCCTTCTGGAAGACATAAAGTATAGTCATAGCTGTGCTTTTGTGATCAAGAAATGTTGTGCAATTTTACATTATAATTTATATATTATATAGCAGCTTTCACTAGTTTGAAGTAAAAAGATGACAATATCCACTTCAGTGAATTCTGCAAACAAAATGCCCTTCTTGAAAACAAACTGAAGATTCATGCTTATTTATATTACAGAGTTTACGTAAGCCAAATTTATATGAATGAAGTGGGACTGTGCTCACTTGCAATATTTAAGTCTTCTCAATATGTGTATTCAGTTGAGGGTGTGTTTACAGTGGTATCCTGAGATTCTTTGGAGAATCTAATAATTATGAATCTTCTCAGAAAAATACACGTATACACAACATTCACAAAATTATGTATATGATTTTAGGTAATGCCTTCTGGTGGGTCCCTTCTTCTCAGATAGGTCCAGAATATTCTGAATTGGTGCCCTTCCATCACTGCTTCTTCTTGCCCCTGAGCTAACGTGAATGCAAGGTCTCTAATTGTCAAGACTCCAGGTTTATTTTGTAAGAATATACCTGATCTTGAGAATTTGTTAATGCAGAAATGTAGAAATGTTTTACTTCAGATTGTAGCTTATATATATGGGCAGTGAAATAACATCTACATATCAAATTTTTATCACTGAGAGTTGTGAGCAATTTAACTTCAAAGAAAAATTAATGTTGCAGCATTTGACCTCCTAAACATTACTGTTGTATTCCAAGTAGAATTCATTTCCTCCTGTATTACCATCTTTGCTTTTAAAGAGTTACAAGTTATTGTAAGATGTAATTTCATTTTTTTTTTAAAGATTTATTTATTTATACAAGCACTGGGTACAGTCAGAAGCGCCAGAGGGTGAGAGAATTCACCAGAGCCAGAGGGGAGAGCATAGCAGTCAGACTGACGAAATACACTGCTGAGTGGAGCAGCTGGCGGCAGGAGAGGTCTGCGCGCCATGTGGGACCCTCGCCCGGTGGCCGGGGATTGAACCAGCACTGCAGAGACTGCAGGCAGCTTCGCAACCCAGCACTCAACCGCTGTGCCACTGGGGAGGCCCTGTAATTTCATTTTTTTAAGGTATTTTACCTTGAGTAAATGGAGAGATCTTCTTCTGAGAGGCCGTCTGAGAGGTTAATTCCATATACCTCTTTCATGGGCTGGACCATGCTCTGGGATTAAAAAAAGAGAGAGAGAACAACTAGGAAGAATATTTAGACATTTAGCAAATTAGTAATTTCCAATGGTGAAGAAAATGAATCTGAGCATTTTTCTACAAAAGCAATAAATATTTCAAATATTTCTTCAACTTGTTCATTATATTTGCCACTTAATGGTTTTTAAACATCTAAAATAGCTATTTTAGGGTAAAAAGAACTATTGAATAATTACTAATAACTTTTGTGTAAAACAGGGGTGGGCAACCTTTTCTTAAAAGGCCAGATAGCAAATAATTTAGATTCCTTGGGTCACACGAGCTCTGCTGCAGCTACTCAATTCTGCTGTTAGAGTGCAAAGGCAGTAAATAAATAGTCATGGGTGGGTTCTGATAAAAGTTTATTTACAAAAACAGAGTGGACCACAGTTGGCCAGGCACCTGTAGTTGCCAATTCCTGGAATAGTAATTCACTTCATTAGTAATTCACTAATATATATTAGACTTGGTTCTTTTCTTGTTGACTTCCCTTTAGCTTTCCCACAAGTAAAGTCAAATTATACAGAAGGCATTTCCCACTGTGACTATGCAAAGATTGAAAGGCCCGGGGCCAAATGCCACATTCCAACAATGTGCCAAGCCAGGGAATAACTGCCCTCAGTGAATGGGCTGCTGGAAGGCGCACAGAACTCTCTTTTAAAATTCTGAATAAGAAATTCACTATTATATATGAGAACAAAAACCCCGACTTATGAAACTCAAAACTCCAAGGCATTTTCGAGAATGTCTTTGCTAGTATTCATCTCAGCAGTGTCCTGCTCACCACATATCAGCTAACGTGAGTGAGATGAGTGGCCAAAGCTGAATGTTAGTGCTCATTTCTTAGAGCCTCACGCTGGACACTACAAGTTCTACTCCCCCCACCTCAGTCACTTTGGCGCTGTCTCCCGTATCGGTCATCTTCACTGGAGTGGAGCGCTGAGACACAGAGCCCTCCTCTTCCCGGTCTGTCCCAGAGTCGTCCTCAGAGCTGCTGGACACAGCTTCCTCGCTGGGGGGTGGAGGGGCACTCGCGGCCGTTTTCCGCTGTAATACAGCTTCTTCTCTATTGCTTTTGTTTCTTTAAAAAGATGGATGTGCATGTTAAATATTCACTGTCCCACAGCCTTAGTCAGAGTGAAGCATAAGAAAAAGACTATGAGAAGCCAGTCTTGGGGATTCAAGTTGTGCTAAATATAAAACCATTTTACCATATACATGTATTGCTCTTATATGAATTTAAGTCCTATTATAAATTCAGAAAAATAAACCACCACATGCATATAGAATGCAGAAAAGACTACATACCACTTGGTTACTATGTCTTCTTTTAATAACTGAAGTCAGTTTTTCAAAATTTATGGTGTAATAAAAGAAAACTAAGTCTGAGATTTCAGTAAAATTACATATAACTTGCAGAAGGTACACAAAATAGGTATCAGATTTATGTATATTTCCTTCTCTCTTATGAATTTTTATCAATCACAGTAACCCCTTATTATTTGTGCCAAAGTAATGAGCAACTAATGAATTTAAAAGTAAATTTCAAAATTTATTATAAATTACAAAATTATTGTAAATTAATATATGGGGGGGAAGAAGTACTTTTATTTTAGTACCAAATCTGAAAGGAATAAGAATCTTTTTTAACTCAGAAAAGATTTTATAGTAATATTTTTTACTTTTGTAAAAAATGTTTAATATTTTTACTCTTATTTTAAAAAATTATAAGGAGGGACTAAAAATATCATAATACTCTGTCCTAAGGAAAGAAAATGCAATACTGTCTGTGATCTTATAGAAATCAGTTCGACTTTGAGCAATTAAAAATTAAACTGTATCATATTTCTGTGCTACACACTAATAAAGTTCATCACTAACATATTTGTCACAAGAACTTCTTGGATTCTCAATCCCTGAGGACATCTCCTAAATTCCTCTTAGCATCTGATCTAAGACTATCTAACATGCATCTGTATAAGGTCACATCCTCTTAGCATTTGATTCAGGATTATCTAACATGCAGCTGTGTAAGGTCACATATTTAAGTCATAGAAATGGTGTATCTGACAAACAGTAATATATATCCCATTGAATAAGTCACAAGTACCTAGACTCCAATTGGGACCCTATAGTTACTCCCAGGTACAATTAGGACTCAGTATCAACAATCTGGCTATCATTTCTGGTGAGGGTCTAGAAGAAATCCTATTGCAGGGCTTATTTGAGTCAGTGGTAGTAACAGATATTCTTATACTAGAGCACAAAACATTTCACTCCAGTCTGTAAGCATGACATGTAAATATGGTTTGGCTTCTTCCTCATATTACTAAGGATAATAAAATAACAGTCTTTCCCAAAACAATGCTACAGTAATACATGGAAAATCTATTAAAGTCTCTATCTGAGCATATATACTTTAATGTATCCTCAGATGCCAACAAAATAAATACAATGAACATAAATTTTTACCTGAGTAGTTTATGTTGTGGGAAACAGAGCATGATGAGTTATTACAGGATATAACACATGATATCTGTTACCTGCCTTTATGCCATCTGTGATATTCCTAACTCATAATAAAATGCACCATGCTGCTCAGATTCCCATAAATTCTACTTTTAAGTTGAATATTTTGGTGATCCCAGCACTGTAAATAAACTATCTACAGATGCAACAAATGGACTGCGCCCCAGACTATGTGACTTGTAGTTATTATTTTTTTGTGTAATTACATTCCAAGTGCAATATTATTTTACATGAATCTTTAAAATTTCATTCTAAATGCAAATCTTACCCCAATACTGATTTTCCAGTTTCATCTGGTTTACGCACAGTGAATGGACTTGGGTCAATGCCAACTGTCTTGGGCATGAAGTCACTGAAGAAAGTGGGAAAAATTCCATGTGAATCACTCTCCATCCATATAAAATTGGCTCCCATCTCAATTCACATTCTTATACTGTCCTTTCAGAGCCCTCAGAACTACATAAAGTCTAAAATAAATGGGGGCACTCAAGTAGTCAGGGCCATAAAAACCCATGAACTGTTAGCACTAGGTAACCTCATTGTTAACAACTTGTTACTGAATTTTCTCTGTGATTATTAAGCCCAACAGTTTTGCATATGAGATTTTATTTACTGAAACAGAGTTCATTTTGAATTACTACTTAATTACATTTGGTTACATGTCAAAATTAGTTATCAGGTAAAAGTAAACTCATAAAAACTAATGCCAAAACATTAAGCCACTCAGTTTTATGGACAATGTATTTGTTAAACTATACCACTAAGGAGACTGATAAAATGCTCACAGACATAGTGGCACAAATTGAAGTATCAAATCTACCTCATTAGATTGGGGTTAATTTATTAAAACAGTGTTAGAACACTTTATATAGAAACTTTTAATTTACTACTTATTGAAATAAACTGAAGCTACTTTATATTTACTATTACTGCTGAAGTCAGACCAAACTCCTTAATAGATGTGAAAAAGACAATAGTTGCATTATTTATCCTGATAAGATATATAACATCTGGCAAGGATACTGTTACAAATGAGACTCAATATTATGTTTTTTCAAGGAAAAGAAAATAATACTCACTCAAACTCAAAATGTCTATTTAATAGTTTCAAAATGTTGCTTTTAAAATGTAAGTAGTTTTATTTTTAGTCCTTTTTGACCATATAGAGTCAGTACTCATTATTTGCAGACTCTGAATCTGTGGAATTTGTTTATTCACTAAAATGTATTTGCAACCCCAAAACCAACACTCAGAATTTCCCATCAATTGCAAACATGTACATGTTGCAAGGTGGTGAAAAATTAGACTAATTTGAAGCACATTTTCCCAGCGGAGGTAGAACAAGATGACCCTCCACCATCTTGTTTTAGCTCTCATACTGCTAGCAAGTATCCTTTCTTACAGTTTATTCACTGCCATTTTTCACATTTTTATGATTTTTTGTTGGTAATCTCCCATTTAAAACATCCTTCAAGCATAGTGCTGAAGCTGTCCAGTGATTCTAAACATAAGAAAGCTGTGTGTTATAGAGAAGCTTCATTCAAGCATGATTTAGAATGGTGTGTGGGTTGTGAGTTCAATGTCAATGAATGAAAAATATGTATTATATAAGAGATTTCTAAACAGAAACATCCAAGGTTATCTATTGATTGGTTCTCAAAAATACTGTGACCAGAGGTTTGCTGGAGCAATGGTTAGCATTTTCTAATTCAATATTGGTGGGCAGTACACTTTATAATAAATTTCCTGCAAATAAAGAAAATCCACTGTATCTATAGATACACATACACATAATGCCATTCACCCTTTGTTGAGCTAAAAAGAAAAAGAGAGTGAATGATCTAAGAGGAAGTGTGCAGAACAATTTCAAGTAAAGTAAGACATAACTACATATACTACAAAAACTGTAAGTTCCAAATACTTAGAGTATTAGAGTACTCATAACATACCGTGCTGAACTTGTCATAGCCAAGCAAAAGGTATCATCAAAACTACTCAATTCGTATGGTCGAAAGAATTCATTGTGGATGTCAATCTCTTCTTCATATTTGTGAAATTTCTTCACCATCAACTTCTTTAAGTTTGCAGCACAAATAACTAAGAATGACATGGCTAGTTATTCTAAAAGTCTTTATATCTAGCAACCATTTATATAATATCAACTGTATTTATAGACAGTGCTGAACAAATCCACCTCCATGCCCTGGCACTTACACACTCAGAAGAGATGAGATATATGTGCAAGAGATACACAACACAAAGCTGAGTATGACAAGCTCTAAGGAGGCAGAAGGCCTCTGGAAGTTGGGGAGGGAGCAGGGAGTTATTTTAGAAATCAAATTACTCAGCTCTTTAAATTCTTTTCTTTGCTGTTAAGTAAAAATTTTCTTCATTCTAGATAAAAATTATAAAGTGATTTCACTGACTTTTCCTTTATATTTCAAATCCTGTTAATGGCCAATGGAAGTTTATTAAAGTTCTTTCCTTTCTTCCAGAATAACCCAATCTTCTTAGCAATACAAGCCATGATTCTGCCCAGAATTTCACAGACACAGATACTAAATTCATTTCTAAAATGAACTAATAATTTATTAAGAACTAAAGGTCATTTGCAATCTTCTCACTTCCTGGCCATCAATCACCCTAAGTTGGATGGCTGACCATGACCGGTGCAGCTTCAACTCAAGTATTCCAGATTGGCAACAGATCATATTTAGTACCTTTTTACAAGTTGGAAAATTAGTTTGCCCAAGGCAAGGGAATCACTAATAGAATCAAGACTAGACTCTATATAAATGTGGGCAATATTTTAAATTTGGAAATATTCTGATGTATGTACATTTGGGTATTTTATGTAAATATTTTCCTCCATTTCTAACAAAATTTAAATTTTAGTCATTAAAATATGCTTTTATATACATATCTATGCCTTTTTTCACTGCTTACATATAGGAAAAGTTTTTATTTCTTCTTGAGGATGGATCTTCATTTCCTCTACATTCTCCCAAAATATCTAGAAATATAATCAGTAGTAGTTTATAATGATGAACTAATATATTCACAAACTGTCGAAGGGACTTAACCAATAATTTCAAGAAACAATACAAGGAATTTGCCTATTTCGATTAAAATTATTATAACACGATCCCTGCCCTTTAGAAAGCTGTCTAAGAGATATTATAGTCCCCTATTAAAACAAGATAATGTTAATTAGTCATAATTTCTTTTTAATAAAATATAAGAAGGATTTATTGCTTCAAACTCATTTAAGAATAATTCTGGGTAGAGGGAGACAAGAATAATTCCAAAATACAATAAAACAAAAAGAAACTGTGTACCGACCTTCATCATAAGGCAGCGGTAAATGTTTTATTACCTCTGGTGTCCACCAGTAAGTATAACTATATAATAATTAAAAAAAAAAGATGAGGTCAACCAAATGTAAATATTGGTTTTCAACAACTATAGTAAGATGCTTCCCTATATGTCAAAGAACTTTTTTTTCTTTTTAAAACAAGTTTAAGAAGCTTTTGGCATAGTAGGTCTTCAACACAATTCTCTTCCCAACCCCTTTCTTGTTTCAACTATGTCACAGATCTACAAAAATGCCATGAACATATCTGAGACTCAAGATGTTCTGATGTTACTCATTTTTGTTAAAGAAAAAAAAGAAACAAAAGTAAAGCTTGAGTATATGAAGCCAGACTCTTTGTGTTGCCATTTCCTTCTGCCCAGAGACTGTGCCCACATTATTCTGCCACCTGGTGAGCAGTAGAACCTTGACCCATGCCATACAATCAAATTCCTTTGCAAGTAGTACAAGTAGTTATCTGAAAGATCACTTTTTCTATTCTGCTCCAAGTGTATATACGTACAGTTAATTATATGGTTAAGCTAAATAATGAAACAATTCATTGGACAGTCCTAAAGAACAGGTTCCCTTAGAAAATAGAATGGGACCTGTTAATCTTTAATTGTAATATTCATTATTTGATTATAAAGGCCAAAGGAAAGGTAGAGAATTTCAACCATCTGAATTTCTGCTAGAAGACTCATATACAATAAGCAGAGAATGTAAAGGAATTTTGAACTCCCTTCTCTCTGACCATTGAACTTAATTCTTAATGAAATGAAGAGTTCAGAGGAAAATGCTATATCAAAGTTCTGAGGAGCTAGGAAGAGGAATGACGTAAAATGTATCTTAGTATGTTTAACAGATTTTCAGAAGGTTCAGAAATAAGAGCCGATGGCTGAAAATACTGAAAAGAGAATTTTAAATAAATGAAAGATTTTCCAAAAATACAATGCTGACATTGTTATCTTGAATAATGCCACAGATAAAGAATGGGGGAGTAGCTAAATGAAATTGACAACATAAAGAATTATCCTATATGGTAAGCAGAATATATAACGAAGGATGAAGAAAAAAAGGAACATGAAGTTTAAGTGTTATAACAGGAAACACTCCAAAGTTTTGCCATGCTTTAGAACAACAGAGCTTCTCGAAATTCAAAGCACACATGAATCGCTTGGTGATCCTGTTACAAGGCAGATTCTGATTTAGTAAGTGTGGTCTGGGATTCTGCATTATGACAAGTTCCCAGGTGATGCCAAAAGGGATAATCTTTAGCCTGCCTTTTGTAAAGTAAGCCTCTCTAGAATGTGCAAAACAAAACAGAAGGGACAAGCCTGCTGCTTGCAGAGGATTAATTCTATCTTTCAACATTGATTAAGCACATACTGTGCATCGGACACTATTTTAAAATGCTGTATTGAAAAGAATTGCAAAGAAGGTAGAGCTAGTCCAGGAATGTATCTACCTACACCAACCATGACGTTTCATGCTGGAAAAAGAAAGACACAAGAGGGAACTCAACCTAAGAGATGCAAGAAAGCAGCAAAGCATCTCTAAAAGCATTCATATGTCCTGGTACAGTGAGATCAATAATCTTAAGGAACAGTGAAGAGGAAGTAAACTGGATATGGGTAAATGCAATCCTGGTGCTCAAAAGTGACAGGGTGACAGATTCCAAAAACCTATCAATTAGTATATGTCAATCCCAACAAGAGAAAAGAATAACATATTAGCTAGCAATGTGTAGTTAAATAACCTAAAAATATGATTGGTGGCTTGTATGCATCCATATATATTCCCTGAAACAAGCCACACCAAGTTAATCTTGATTTTTTTTTTTTCTGATAGGAGAATCAGACATGATGAAACACAGGTTAATTGTTAAGAGGGTATAAGTTCTATTTTATAATGACCTAACCTTGGCAGAGGAGAAAAGAAGTTATTAGCTATTACATGAGGAATTTCCTAAAGAAGTTTGCTCTTTAGGAAACTATAAGGTAAACATTATAAAGAATGTATTCTTACTCAGAATGTACCATGTGGAGAGAAAGAATTAAGATAAAATCTTGTATTACTGATTTGAGATCAGGCCTTAATTTTTTTTAATATTACTAAACTGCATTTCCCTAAGCAAGACAAATTAACTTGACAATACTTTTTGAAAGGTTCAACTCCTCTGAGTGGGTCTCAGAAACAAGGAAGCAGATGTACCTGCTTGGGGAAGACGAGCTGAGATGGATGAAGGATGAGGACATCTGAGAGGACTAAGGCCCAGTACAGGAGGAATCTTCATTACCTCCAATACCAGGCACACCTAACTAAAGGAAGAAAACTTGCACAAGCAGAAACCTGCTTTGGGACGAGGGATCAGAAAATGGGAGGCTACAAGTTGGTACCGCTTCTTTCTTTGTCTACAATACCTAATATGTCAGCTTCTTTTCTCTTTTTTTGTTCTCAGTATGAAGAGTGCTCAAATCATTTGCTCACATATGAAGGTTAGAAAGATTAGAAAGAGACTTTAATTCACCTCTGAAATCACATGTGAACTTTAGCAAAGCAATTAATATTTGTAAACAAGGTAGAAGAAAATAGGTAGGGTGGCATGTAGTAAGTGTCAACTGTTTAGATTCCAAACAAAAATCACTAAACAATGTTCACATGAAAAAGTGATCTGATATTTTACCACAGAGCTGTCCCTGCCATATATCCTAGTCAATATTTTAAATCAGGACTACTATTAGGATAAAGATGGCCAACTTATCAAATCCGAAGGCTCTACAAAGCCAAAGGTAATAGGTAATAAAAAAATGACACACATCTAGATATTTTTTTTTTAGTATTGGTAAAGCATATGTGAGCATTGAAAAGAATGCTCAAAATGAGCATGGCAAGAATGGTAGATGCATGGTATTAGTCATTTCACTGACTATTAAACAAGTCAAAAAGCCCTGGGAGTTCTAATGGACAGGAAGCTCAGAAAGTTAACATTATGATGACATTGCTGAAAACAGCTAATGTAATCTTACACTTAATGATAAAAATAGTATAAGGGGCGTAAATGGCCCTAATAGTCCCACAAGAGTTGGTGCAAATCAGACCAAACTCTGACAATTATTGGACACAGGTCTAAGTACCAGTTTAAATGGAACACTGACATTGAATGCACAGAGGAGAGCATTCTGAATGCTAATGAGACTTGAAACCATGGGATATGAGAACAGCTGAAGATATAAGGGCTGTTTAACCTGGAGAAGAGATGTTAGAAACATGTGAACTCATCTTTAAATATTTAAAATACTATTAAATGGCTCAGGAAATCATGTTCTTAAGGTCTTGATGAGCTGAACTAAGATTGGTAGGTCAAAATGCAGGAAAAGTTTATCTCAGTATGATGTAAGAAAGAACTGAGTGAGTAAGCTGTCCAAGAGCAACTGCCTCCTCAATCAGACATGTCCTGGTTGATAAACCAAAGTGTGTGGAGTATAGGCTGGACAATCTCTCCTGAAGAGATACAGAGGGAACTCTGCTCAGTGAGTAGAGCCAGGAAAACTCCTGACTCTAATACTCAGTGAAATGACTAATGCTTAGTATCTAAAAGCATCTTGGAGACCTTATAAACACTGTTAATAAATGGTACCTTAGATAATGCAAAACACTTTTAACTAAGTCAGAACAAAGTCCAATTAGTAGTTTTAAACAGATCAATAAATGTGGGATTTTGAGTAACAAAAGAACATAGTAGTACACACCTCACAGAGTCTTGAAATAATCTACTATTATCCCTATTTTACTGACATGGATGGAAATTGAGAATTAGATGGAAATTATCAGTTATGTGACTTGCCCACAGTCACTGAGGTAGTTTCTCCAGATTCTGTGTTTATTCCATGTCAGAACTAGTACTACGTACTTCCCACTCATTTTCTCTTTTAATCAGCAATAACTGTGAGCTGTGCACATTCATTTCCATTTTACAGATAGGAAAATGAGATTTCTAGAGGCTAAATAATGAGCATAACTAATGTCACATGCCTGCAGATATTTCGTCTCAGTTCTACTTGACCCTAAAGTTCAGGCTCTCATCCTGTTACTGCCTCTAATTAAACTATTCATTTATTTATTCTTAGGACTTATATTTCATTTACTCTTAGAATTATCATATTGATTTAGTTGTTATCAAAATAACTAGTAGAGATAGATGTCACTGGAAAAAAAATAAAACAAAATGTGAAATTTATCTTACAGTATTAATAAGTACTGTTTATGGGCAGTATCAATTGATAGTATCAAAATTTTTTTGTAACTTTGAAATTCTGGAAAAAAACAAAAATAGAAGACTTAATCAACTGAGTGAGCCATATTACTCACTTTTATTTTATATTACCTACTTTGTTTTCAGTGGCAGACTTGTAGCTGATTCTTGCTGAATCATCTAACTAGCTGAATAATTCCAGTCAAGACATATTCTCTCTGTACCTTAATTTCCTTTTTGAGAACATGGGGATGAAATACCAACTTCCTTTAATTCCCACATATAAACGCCAACGCTGCTTGCCTCGTTTATGTCACTCAAGGTAAGTAAGTGGTTTAATTTACACTTTTAATACACTAGCTAATTTCTGAAGTAGAAAGTTAAGTTTGTATCCAAGTTTTATTTTAATTGCTTCAATACTTCAAGGTAATATGAAATTTCCAAAAATTTAACCATATTTACCCATAATCAATTGCATCACCAAAGTTGAATATAGATATTTACACCTATCTCTCACCAAATAAACAGAATTAGTTTCAATTTTTCTGCTTGCCAGCAAAAATTCACATAAGGAATTGTTAATATTAAAATTAACATAAAAACTATCAATGTTTCAATTATAAGAGCTTCAATTATAGAAGCTCAAATAGTAAGCTGGTTATTTCAATAACCTGCATAATAAATTTGAAAAACACACAAACCCTTTCCAAATATTTTAAATATCCCTGAAGTAACAGAATTTGGTAACAGCTATAACATCAGCATTTGTTAGTAATTCACCCATTGCTCATGGTCTGCACACAAGATTGTCTATAGTGTTTGGGAAGCAATTCTGTGTAATCAACTGATGAAATGATCAAACTGCAAAAGAAGAGCAGATGGGTGACCTTGACATTATAGGCCTTTGAGCAGAATGGACCATGCTCTAATCTCGCATATGTGGAAAATGTTGCTCATGTGCAAATTTGATTGTATTAGTACATGACTCCTCAATTAAAAACATGAGTCTTTTCATTAAATCTTCATGACTCTGTAAGGTGTGTACTGCCATTTATATTTTGCAGATGAAAAAAATGAGACTTAAAAAGAATAAGTTAACTAGCCCAAGGTCACACAACTGCAAAGATTCCAACTCTAGTCTGCCTGACCCTAAGGCCCATGCTACAGGGAGGGTGGCCTGTTAAAATGCCTCAGGTGAAGAGCTCATTTTTTTATAAAATATATCTTTTTTTTAAAGATTTATTTATTTTTATACAAAAACTGGGGTACAGGCCAAAGGTGTGGGAGGGTGAGAGGATTCACCAGAGACAGAGTGGGGAACAGAACAGGCAGATGGGCCGAAGTACACTGCTGAGGAGAGTAGAGAGCGAAACAGGGGAGGTCTGCCCCGCTATGTGGTTATGTCCCTGGCCAGCTGGAAATTGAACTGGTGCTGCAGAGGCTGCAGATAGCTTCACAGTGCTGTGCTCAACCCACTGTGCCACCGAGGAGGCCCAAGAGCTCATGTCTTAAGAGCACATTAGTACCCATGTAGCTTTCATCAAAATAACTTAGAAAAGGGCCTCCCCGTTGGCGCAGTGGTTGAGCGCTGGGCTGCAAAGCTGTCCGCAGCTTCTGCAGCACCGATTTGATCCCCGGCCACGGGGCGGGGGTCCCACATGGCGTGCAGACCTCTCCTGCCATGCCCACTGCTCCCCTCAGCAGTGAGTTTTGTCAGTCTTCCTGTTCTGGTCCTGACTCTGGTGAATTCTCTCACCCTCCCATGCTTCTGACTGTACCCAGTGCTTGTATAAATAAATAAATAAATAAATCTTAAAAAACAAAACAAAACAAAAAAAACCTTAGAAAACCCAAACTGAGTGACTGGGTGATGGCAGGGAGAGCAGCCTCTGTAGTCACCGAACTTTTTTCCTGTCTTTATCATTGTCGCTGAGAGTTGGTTGTGCTCCTGGAGGAAAGGACATCAGAATTCCAAAGTGATGCTGCTAGATGTAATACTTGAAAAATCAGGGTGATTCTAAGATTGAGTTCTTGAGAGCTCACATTTATAGGAAGGACTCAAAAGTTATATTAATGGTCTGCTTTAGTGGAGCCACAGCTTATGTTCAATGATGAAGTTCTGATACTTTATATTATAGGGAAATGCAAAACACCAATAGTTAAACAGAATTTCCCAAATTTAGTATCAGGACATTAAATCAACATCCAGTATCAGCTACATTAAATTTCTCGTGGCAAACACATAGTTAAAACAGAAACTTTAGCCTAGGTGATCATATCTCAGAAAGAAAAAAGAGCTCCTATTTAAAATAACAACAAATCTAAGTTAACAGATTAGGAAGCAAAATACCTTCTTCTTGTTGGTAAAAGTCTCATGGTATTTTTGTGATGCAAATAAAAATCTGTTGGGAGTTCCCAGAGATGAGGTTTTCCTTCAGTGGGATGGAAAACTCCCAGGAAGAGATTAATGGAATCTTGTCTATCAGCATCTAAGAAGCAAAAATATGTATTTCAGAAATTCCATTTCTGACATATACAACTGGGGAGAATATTCTCCCAGGAGAATCAGGGCACAACTGTGATTTCATAGACCACACCTCTGAAAACAGGAGTCTATTTCAAAAGTCATATATAAACAAAATGTAAAACAGTTACCAATCTCTCCAGTAGAACTGAAATCCAGCTTTATCAGTTTTCCATTTTGCTCCATACCTCTCATAATACAGTGACAAGTATGGTAAATATAAACTTTTTGAATCTTAAACACTTAAAAATCTATAAAAAATGACATAATACTTTATTGACTTTATTTTTAGACTGAAAATGCATTCTCACCATATGTTAGCTTATCTGAAACAAAAACATCTTCATTTTATTGCGAAGGTGAGGAAAGACTTCAGAGATAAATAAAATGACCCAGTTCCTATCCATATTCTGTTACACAACACTGAACAAGCTGGTTTGCGAAATTGCCACTTTTAATCCTTGAAAGATATTCTCTGTTTCTTTAGCAGAGACAATATTTACAATGATTTCTGTTCCTCTCAGTTGTGGGCCTGGCCCATTACCTTCTATGCTTGATAATGAAGACAGAGAGGGCCCAGGAACAACAGCCTCACTCTAGCTATCTTGCTGCTCCAAAATGACCTTTTGAAACTATACCACAAGCTAATAAAACTATGTATATGTTGTATTTCCTCTTCCTTTTCCTAATTATAATACAAATGGTGGTCAGCCCTGCATGGTCTCACCCTTAGCATGTGCACTGTCCCCTTCCTAGCAGCCTTCATTCTCTCCCTTCAGTTACTCCTTTTCAGTCCTGTCTCAGAACCTGGCATAATCAAGTTTGGGGCAGCCAGCCACAGTATCAATAATAACCTCTTTCTGAAAATGAGCATCAAACTGAAAAGATAGCACAGTAGAAATGTCTGCTTTTGAAACAAGGTAACATTATCATAAAATCAATTTTCTTCCAACAGCTATGGTGAACATAGATACATTTGAAATTAGTAATGTAGCTCTCATTGGGCTATGTTGTCATTTCAGCAAAAGCAATGAATGAAATAAGATACATTTGATGTGTATTCCAGCTATTAGTATTTTGACAGGAAGCATTCTATTAAAATAGCTCTTACCTTTTGGGCTAAAAGTTATATAAAAGGGATATATTTATATGCCAAATTACTTGGGTCTTTTTTTTGCCATTCGTTGAGAGAAAACATCAAGTATTAAATGATGCAGACATTACTGCCCCAATTTGCATCCTCTTTACACAATACAAAAGTAAACATACTGCTTTTATAGTAATTAGATTATGCTTCTTGAACAGCTTTAATGGCACTTAATAATTCATTCTATTCAGTGCCTCAAAATATCTTAATTCTATCTAGAGGAGCTTTCCATTTTTCAGTGATATTTTCAAGGAGTTTCTTTCATCCTTTAAGCCTAATAGTAGCTTCCTTCAATTTTTAGCAAGTATGATAAAATGTAAGATGTGAGAAATACAAGTAAATAAAGGATATTTCTCTAAAGGATCATAGTGAAGATTTCTTAAATGTATTGCTGTGTTATAACTTAAAATATATCTGTGGTGTTTGTGGTCACTTAGTATGTCGTCTACAAGATAACCCTAATGATCCTAAAGATCTCTTCCTGGCTACTTTTGACCACAAATAAGGCAATCAATGACCCCCAGGAAGACAGTGGTACTTTGGATATGAACAAGGGCTTAAAATAGGTGAGAGAACTTGTAGCCAGCGAGAGAGCAAAATAATTACTTCTTTTTGCATTCAATCATGCTTTAAAGGAGAAAGGAATACACAGCATTCAAAAACCATTTAAACAATTAAATAATACCAGTGTTATTTTATGCATTGTATTTAAATAAATCAGACTTGAACATAGCAATTTTTAATTAGCAAAAAAAAATTACTTTTGGAACTAAAATATTTGCTATTGGGCCTCCCAATGGTGCAGGGGTTAAAGTTTCATTGCTATCAATGTAGCACCAGCCACTGCAGGATGAGTTTGATCCCCTGCCAGGGAGTGAACCCATTTGTTGCAGCAGACCTCTCCTGTCTTGCCCACTGCTCCCCACAGCAGTGTATTTCAGTAGATCCACCTGTTCTGCTCCCCACTCTGTCTTTAGTGAATCCTTTCACCCCTGTACCTGTGGCCTACACTCCAGCTCTCGTATGTGAATCTTTAAAAAAAAAAACAAGATATTTACTATTATAATATTAAATTAAGTTTGTGATAACATGGCTAATGGAAAGAACCATTATTCAATAAATAATATTGGAAACTATGGTGAGAAATTGGTTTCCTAACTGATACTATACATTGAAAGAAATACCAACTAAATGTAAGGAAGACAAAGATCAATATACCCTAGCTAAAAAAAAAGAGGGAGAGAGAGAAAAACAGGTAATTTTGAAAAGAATTATAAAAAATGAATATGCAAATGTTTAACTTTATTATCAAACAAATAAATTAATGTTTAATAAACAATGGTAGATTAAAGTATACCATTTTCTACTTATTACACTGAGAAATGCTGAGAAAGCATTAACTACTATACCTTTCTGTAAGGCAATCTGAATCTATATGCTTTTTAAAATCTGAAAATATGTAACTCCCTCACCTAGTAAATATGCTTCCAAAATTTTCGTAAGATCAAAGATATGCAAAAAAGATGTATGTTCCAAGATGTTTGCTTAAAAGGAATGTAAATACACAGTCATAACAAATAACTAAATGACAATGCTTCTAAAGGCTACTAATAATCATGTTATAGAAGGATTTTCAAGGTCCTAAGTATTACTTACATTATCTATAAGGGCATAACTTACATTATTTATAGATTATATATATAATCTATCAATTATATGTATAGTGAAACTAGAAGGATCATGTTCTCCTAAATATAAACAAGTGGCTATCTCTCTCTGGTAGGTGACGATTATATGATTGATTTGCAAGCTAGTATGTACTTTCTAAAGTTAACACATATCAATTTCATAATTGGGGGAAAAAAGGATCATTCATCCTTTCATCCAAGAATCTCCTATGTCTCACATTGGAGATACAGTAGTATGCAAGACAGACTCTGGCTCTCGTGGGGCTTACATTCCACAGTGGGAGACAAAAATATATACAAATAAATAATGAATGAGGTACTGTCAGAGGGTGTAAGTTTTATATAAAACAGACTGCTATGAGAGAGATGAGGGAGGAGAGGGCCCTTCGGGTAGTCAGGGAAGGCAGAAGAGGCTGAGGTGTCTGAGGATATAGCATTTGAACTGTAAGGATGAGAAGGAGGTGGAGTTCTGAAGGCTGTGCCCAAGCAGAAGGACTGGCAAAGGTCTGAAGGGGAACAAGCTGGGAAGCTCCAGAAACAAAAAGAAGGCCAGCAAGGCTGGAGGGCAATGAGCAAGGGAAAATGTAGTATCAGGAACAAATGGGCCAGATCACACAAAGTTTTATCAGTTGGGGCAATGTGTCTTATTCCATGTGCAGCGGGAAATCCTGGAAAAGTTTTAAAGAAAGGAGCAATGTGATTTTATTTGAGCATTGAAATGATTACCATGGCTGCTATAAAAAGCAAGAGTGAAACCAGACAGATGACTAAGGAGTTACTGCAGTGTTCAGTTACTGCAGTGTTGGCACCAGTATAGGAGCAAAAAGGATGAAAAACAGCAGAAAGGGTTGAATATATTTTGGAGATAGAGTCAAGAAAATTGGCTTGAGAGATGGGATAAAGAAAATATAGGAGTCAAGGATAATTTCTGGATTTCTGAATTGAGCAATGGTGTTGATGTGGAAAAAACAAGTAGAGAAACAGATTTGAGATAGTTCAAGAGTTTCTGTCTCAGAAATAAGTTTGAGATATCTGTAATAGGAAGAAATCTGGTCCCCATGATCTCTGCTTCCTCATGTCATACCCATGAAGTCTGTAACACATGGCAAAAGGCACTTTGAAGATGTAATGGAAGTTACTAATCATTGCCTTCAAGATAGACAAATTGTCCTGTATTAGATAAGTGGGCCCAGGTTAGTCACATGGATTCTTCCCTGTAGAAAGGGAAGACAGAGATGCATATAATCTCAGGGGGAAGCAGAAGGAGTAGGATTCAGAGCACAGAGAAGGGTTTGCACTAAGAGGGCACAGCACTCCAACTATGGGGATATGATATAAGGTAGACTCTATGGGTGCAGATGAAGACAAGTATCACATTTGATGAAGAGGAGGAAGTTTATCCTCAGGGATTTATTTTTTCAGTGAAGTAAGAGCATGAACTGGGGATTGCTACAGGTTAAGGAGTGAGGACAGATATAAAATGGTCTTTGGGAAAACAGCAGAATGAATATACTGGGCAAATGTAGTAGGACTAAAGTGGTTTTGAGTGTCCTTTAGGGAACTGCAGTCAATTTAAACTGAGAATAATAGTTGCAATTTTTTCTTTTGCTCTATATTACTGATTTGGTGGCAAGATAGGTAAATAACTGGGTTTTAATCAGTTATTAATGTTATTTATTATTAAAAATAAAACATGTTTCCAATTGTCTTTGCTGTTAGAAGGATGACCCTAGAAAGTTATTTTATTACTCTTAATAAAGTAAAGTGTGCCCAGCATGCTCCTCTGCAGGCCCCCCTGTATGTGGTAAGCAGAAAGGGAAAGGACCTGTCCCACTACCCCACAGCACTATCACGATGCAGGGTGATGCCACCTTGATGCTTTCCGTAACCACTGCTTGTTCACGTGGGGTGAGCTTTGAAGGCATTACCCATCGAGTTCTTTTTTTTTTTTTTTTAAATCTGTGTTTTGTTTTTTTTTATCTCTGAGAAGGCTGTAGTTTCCTACCATGCAAGCATACATACTCTGCATTTAATTTACTTGAGTGAACATATATTTAGGTAGAGAGAAAGATTGATAGGCAATCAACTACTATAGATATCCCATCTTTTTTCTTCTTATATTCATGAACTTCAGCAAGAAAATTTGAGCTTACCAAAAGGTAAATTAAAAAAAAAAAATTAGAAAGAGCTTAACATGAAGCTTAAGGGAATTATAAAGCCTTCCTTAACATCATAAGGCTGTATATAGGTACCTAATCTTTCCTTGATGGTATCCTCCAAATTGACTATGTAGTCAGTTATGTTAGAAGCCAAAAGATGCTTGGCAGAGACAAGTTCTAGAGCATGCTAATATGTAAAGCTTCAGTTTTAAAAATGAGCCTAAAAGGGGATCTGCTGGGTTTTCCAATAACTTTAATCTGTCTAGATAAGCCAAAGATAAAATTCCAAAAAATCTAATTTCAAGTATCTTCCTGCACATTCCAGAGGCATAAGTTTTACAAAGTTATTTGAGTGCTTTAAAGAGAATGATTCTATAAATATATTATCATTATATAATATTCATTATAATTTAAAAATAAGCTGCACCTCAGTACACCATGCTTCTCAAATAGTCTGGGTTAGCCACATTATTCATAAAATAATTCTTTCACACTAGTTTCTTTTTCAGTGCCATATAATTTTACTTTAGCTTTCCATTAAGTACATGTTATTTTTCCATGACCATCCCCTTTTAGTAGTACTCCCTTCCTTTTAAATCACGTACAGTTACACACCCATTCCCTGTCCTCAAGTGTTATTAAAAACACATTACTTGGTCCTTAAGTGTCCATAATAACTACCATTACATGGGCAATGATCACATAAGGGCAGAAGAGTGGATGACCCTTTCCACCAAAGAAGTTTTAAACCTTTTCATGCTACACACACTCAAAAAGATATGTGCTTCTTGGCACATGGCTTATATACCACTGTTATAAGCTGAAGTGTGTCCGCCAAAAAGATATGTTGAAGTCTTAATCCCTGATACCTGTGAATATCATCTTCTCTGGAAATTGAGTCTTTGCAAGTATGACCAAGTTAAAATGCAGACACACTGGGGTAAGCTGGGCTGTAAATCTAATATGACTTGTATCCTTATAAATAGACAGGGACATATAGGGAAGAGAATGTTGAGAAGACACTGACACAGAGGGGAGGGGAGAGAATGTCACGGGACACCAGAGGTAGACATTAAAGTGCTACAGTTGGAAGCTAAGACTCAGCAGCAAACCATTAGAAGGTAAGAGGCAAGAAAGAGTCTTCCCTGGAGACTGCAGAGGGAACACAGTTCTGTCAACAGCAGGATGTCTGACTTTATCTCCCAGAACTTGGAGACAATAAATCTGTTAGTTAAAAATCACCAGCTTGTGGTATTTTGTTACTGAAGCCCCAGGAAACTAGTACAAAACAAAACATAACCAGAGAGAAAGCCATTAGAGAATAACTGCAAGGTGAGAGTTCACTCCAAACAATCTCTTTGCCAATCTTTTCTTCTCCATATTCTATGTGTTTTTTAAATCCTTGCTCTAGTTCTAGGGCCCAAAGCTCGTGGAATAGGTCACTGAACATTTCTTCATAAATTCTGTGCATGGGAACACGTTGGTCTGTGATATCTATTGTGTTGGAAACTCTATTAGCACAGAGGCAAGAAGTGCCATTTTAACAATCTGTTACTTTTAGTATTTGCAAGTCATAAAATAAGCAAAGAGTACAATTTAGTGATGATATACTATTCATGTCTAGTTAACATTTGAAAAAATAAATTATATTTCATTCTTAAACAATTGTCAAGACTAGGAGCTCCATTTAAAAAATGATCCAGGGCCTCCCCGGTGGCGCAGCGGTTGAGCGCTGGGTTGCGAAGCTGCCCGCAGCCTCTGCAGCGCCGGTTCAATCCCCGGCTGCTCCCCGACCACCAGAGGAGGGTCCCACATGGCATGCAGACCTCTCCTGCCGCCCGCTGCTCCCCTCAGCAGTGTACTTCGGTCCTTCTGCCTGCTCTGCTCCCCTCTCTGACTCTGGTGAATTCTCTCACCCTCCCGCTCTTCTGACTGTACCCAGTGCTTGTATAAATAAATAAAGTAAATAAATAAATCTTTAAAAAAAATAAAAAATAAAAAATGATCCAACACCCTCAAATGAATTAAACTATATATTGCAAACAGAAATAGAGAATGGAACATAAGCTAAGGAATCAAAGAATTTTACATTATATAAAATCTCCAATTATGAGTGCTGAGTCCATCATGCTAGGAATGGCAAAATGCAAAAGTGATCTATTTATTTTTTATTATGTTTATTGAGTAGTGTTGGTTTACAAAACTGTATATGTTTTAGGGGAGTAGGCATACACCTCACAGCACACCCACTGCCAGAGCCCCAAATCTTTCACCATAGTCCATTGGGGCCCTTCACCTCTCTGTTTCTACTCCCCACCCTCCCTTTCTGGTAGGCAGAGTTCTAAAAGTGCCTTACTTAAAATGCAAAAGCTTTTTATTTACTTACTGAACAAAAATACATTGAGCATCTTCTAAATGCCAGACTTTAACTTAAACTTTCTAAAATATTTAATTTTGATTTTAGTCATATAGCTAAAAAAAATAAGCATAAGAAGAATGCATATGCTGATAAGTCTTAGAAACACCTGTTATTTCAGAATTACCTGAGAAAGCATTGCTATAATATCGGGACAGGGTCTGCATGATGTCTTTTGAGTGCTGAGTCCATGGTGCTATCTTTCTGTAAGTTTTTACACGATGAACAAGCTGAGAACCACCATATTGCAGGGACAGGGTATCCCCATGATCTTCATAGAGTTCCTCAAATAACCTAAGCAAAATAAAAACCAGGATTAAAAAATTTTATCAGAAATATTACATATTTTTGTTGTTGTTGAACTTTTTGATTTTCTTACATTGTTCATTTTTGTACAATATTTGATTTCTCCCCTCAGAGGTAGTCCCCATAGATCTCCCTCTACCACATCACATGTGATCTGTTGCCATAGTCCCTTGTGCTCTTCCTTCCCTGTTCTGACCTCTCTCTTTCTCCCTCCACTGCTGGTATTACATATTATTTACTTAGTCACAAGCTCAAAACAAATCTTTTACTTTTATGAATTCCTCTGAGTCTTTCAAATAGACACTTTCGAGGAGAATCCTCAACATCTTGAAGATAAATGCAATTGCATTCAACTTTATTGTGATATTCTAATAAGCAACAAGTCACAGAAGACACTAAAAAGGAAGCAGGGGGCACCAAAACCATAACCTGCCAGTGCCAAACCAAGCTGCTTCAAACTGTGATTAAAGTCTCATGTATTCTGCAGCCCACCAGATCAATTTGCCTCCCATGACAGAATTTTCTGTTCTCTGAATTGCCTCTGGAAAAATGGTAATGCTCTTTTCACAGACAGATAAACAGTATTCTTTTTTAGAAATAAGTACATGTTTGGAATGTATATTTCTTTGAGTGCCTGTTAAAGTTTTCAGTGCAGTTGTATCTATGGATCTGGCTATTTATAAGGTGACAGAGCCTTTATGACTATCTCAGATGCCCAATAATACAGGATCATTGTAGTGTCAAGAAGCAGTATTTCATGCAATGTCATAAATCCAATGAGCAGTGAAGGAACCATAATCCCTAATGAAGAATCAATCTTTTTTATGTCTTACATTTTTAATTCAAAATACATGAAAGTACATTACTTTTATTTTTTTAATTTTTTTATTTTTTTTTAATTTTATTTTTATATTCCCCATGTAATTACAACCGAAAGTACATTACTTTTAAAGGCAGAGTGGATTTTTTTTAAAAACCCACTAGTTTAAATACTTTGTATTTACCTAAAGAACTTAATATTTATTGATAAGTAACACAAACAAAAACACCTAAAACCATGGCAACAACATGTAAGTCTATAAAAGAAATATTAATTAGAAAATTAATATGAATAACTTTAGCAACATAAGTTTTGAGAGGCTAAAAGCAGAAATGAATTCATAAAAGTCCTTATTAGTTGTAAAGTTCACTTTTTTTAATTATCAGAATTCAAAGGGCAAAATATTAGGCTTACCTAACTGCATCTGTATCAAATTGTAGATTAGGTTTGTCAATCAATCCCAAGGAATACAGCTGGTAAGCCAGAGCACATTTCCCCACCATAAACTGTGCTGTGTTGGTGCGATCCAAACAGTCTACACAGTTGGTCCGAAGAACGCCAGTCTAAAGAGAAATACCTTAACTTTCATCCATTATTCAGTCACCAAACAATTCTCATACTACTTTAGATTTCTTTTTTTAAAAGATTTATTTATGTATGCATATAAGATCTGGGGCACAGGCCAGAGGTGTAGGGGTGAGAGGATTCACCAGAGACAGAGTGAGGAACAGAACAGGCAGACTGAGTGAAATACACTGCTGAGGGGAGCAGCAGGCGAGTCGGGAGAGGTCTGCTGTGCCATGTGGGTAGCTCCCTGGCTGGGGATCAAACTCATGCTGCAGTGGCAGTGGATAGCTTCATAGGTTGCATCTTAACCCCCTGTACCACCAGAGAGGCCCTACTTTAGATTTCTTATTAGAAGCTGAAGAAAGGCTGTAGGCAGGATATTACTCCTGAACAAATAATCAAGAACACTTTTCAAATTTAGAAAGATTATAGTTGCTACTTACCTAATATTACTCCAACACTATCAATATACCTGCTAGTATATATCTACATTTTTTCCATTTGTTTAACAAGAAAAAACAAATAGCTAACATTATCATTATGTACCAATTAGTAACATACATGCTTTTTAAAAACACTACAAATCAAATATATTCAGTGGTTGAGGCCATATCATTCTTTAAGTATCATTAAAAGATACAATAACTGTATCTGGCTCTGTTTCCAATGTCATTTGAATTTATTATTTTCACATTCCTGTTTATGTTTCTATTCCCCCAAATAAAATAATTTATGAGCCATTATAATTTTAACTAAATATCTTTTGTAAGAGCTAAACACTAGCAACAAGACTTTTTAAAATTATCCTCAAATGATTACTAATTTTGTAGTAAATAAGTTCTCCTTCTCCAAGCTTGCTTTAAAAATAACCATTCATGTGGAAATAAACTTTATGCATTATTAACAGAACACAGTCTATACCTGAAGGCGGCCGGTGGGGATCACACATCCTCCAAGTTCATTCCACCTATGTTTAAAAATATGTGATTTAAAAAATAAATTAATGGCATAATCTATATTGAATTTTTAATGAATGTATTTTTAATCAATGTCTCTTTATTAATATTCATAGAATCAAAGTAATAGAGGTGAATGCACCTGAACAATTACCCGATTCTGTTTACTTTCAATTCTTTCTGGCAAGTGAATATAGAATATCTTAATGTGCCCCACACTGCCAGTTTATCACCTATGTACAAGCAAAATCTCCCTTGCTTTAATGTAAGCCCATTTCCTGTTTCATCCCTAGAGACAATAATAACTGTAGGGATGTTTTGTAATAAATTTTCCACATCTACCCTTCTCTACTCAGTCTTGACCTCCTTCAGCCTTTCTTCATGGAGATTTGCAGCATTCCTTTGGTTATTTATACACAAGTTCTTATCACTTTCCTTCTTATTTATTTTCTCCAAATACTAGGTATATGTTTTGTTATCAACTACTATATAATGATATCAACATTTTAATTATTTAAAAGAAGGTGCATTGAAGGAAAGAGTTAACACAGCAGACCTTGGAGTTGTCCTAAAAAAGGCCTGCTTGCAAGGTTGGCCTGCAGTTGGCATCTGGGAACTTGGGTTGCCACTATTCCAGAACAGACAAGAGTGGTTTCCTGAGCCTCAATTGTTTGTAGAAACAGCATGGTTTTTGCTAAATGCCTTGTTTTCTTCTGAGACTCTGGAATTTTGGTACATGACAGGCAGAGGCTGCTTACCTGACCAGCCTCCAACAAAAAGACCCTGTTCTGAGTCTCTAACAAGCTCCATTGGTTGGCAACATTTCCTGCATGCTGTCACAAAGAGTTGATGGTGGAAATTAAGCATGTTCTGTGTAACTTCACTGGGAGAGGACTCTGGAAGCTTAACCTAATTTTCTCTGGACTTTGCCCCTGGTGCCTTTTCCTTTTGCTAATTTTGCTTTATCGTAGTCATGAGTACAGTACGTTCAGTCTTTTGAGTTCTCCTAGGGAAAGTGGTTTTAGGGATCCCTGTGTCACAAGTGCCCTAAGATTCAAACTCTAACAAATACAAACTATAACAAAAGAATTACTTTCAAAGACACACACTAGTTGGTTGTTATTGCTTTCCTTTTTGGATATTTTTAACATTACAATTAATGTTAACTGAAAATAAAATGCTGGAATAATATTTGATCCTTAAAAGGGAAATAAAACATAGATCCTTGATTCGAAGAAGCTCACAAAGTACTAATGAAAGAATAATTGTGAGCAAGTATCTACAAAATAATGATAATTATTATTTTCATAAAAACTGGTAGCATTTAACCTGCAAGAAAAAAATGTTTCTATTCCTACGTAATAATGAAAAACAGAATTCACTGCAGAAAATTTTATTTCACAGAAACATTTTATGTAATTGTAAAGATTCCATGGCATCCATTTCAAGGTAAACAACCAGCAGAGTAATTCCCACGCCTACAGTGAACATTCACTGCAGGCACATGAGCAGCTTGCCGCCCCAAAGGAATAAATTCATCCACTTCCAAATCATACAAGCTGCTTATATTTACAATAGTTTTATATCCATATGAGCAATATTCTTGACTTATTTTAAGTTTTTAAATACCATACATACTTTTCATCTGGCCTCAAAATGCTGCAGTAAGAATCGGGGCGGTTTACAAAGAAACCTGTTTTCTTCACCACACTTTCTGCAATCACATTCAGTCGATCAAGAACATTACATAGTTTGCTGAGGAGGAAGAATGGGATAGGTGAGAAAAACCCAAGTTTTAATGCATATTATATTTATAACTGAAGTAAATAATGTTGAAAGTAATGATATTCAGGAGCTTCATTTAAAAAATCTCTCAATGTGTACTCAATGACTAGTAAGTTTGATACAAAGATATATGAAGGACCTGCAACTTAATATTAAATATTGACAAGGCTTAATCTTGGCACATTACATCCCTGCAAGAACTTTTCCTTGGGAAAAGCCTTCACTCCTCAAGAGTGATGTCAGCCAAGTCAATGCGCATTCATAAAATGACTACAAAGAGAACACAATGCAGTGTTGGGGGTAGGAGAAGAAAGCAAGAGAAAACAAAATAATCTGAATAACACCAATCTATAAACAGGTTCATAATAATTTCTCTTTTCTGAGAAAGCATGTGTGTGTGTGTGTGTGTGTGTGCAATTATGTGTGTCTAGTTACAAAAAAAAGATTTAGAAAAGAAATGAGTTGCATGCAAAAAATACAGTAACATTAAAAAGAAATAAGACCTCAAAATAAACCTAATATTGCTAATTGTAAATGAACAAAGGAACAATGAAGGGTTAATGAAAGTTCCTTACACAGGATGAATTTTTAATCATTCTGAGGTAAAAGAGAGGAGGGAAAGCAAACCCAGGGGAACACACAACAGGGACAAAGGCTGTGGGTGGGAGTGTGGCTGCTGCATTTGGGGCAGAACATGAAAGTTAGATTTTCAGGCACGGAGCAGCCCTGGGAATAAAGAAAAAGTCATTACATTCTGGAACCAACCAACTAATGCGGCTTTAGCACTATACTAAAGAGTTCAGATTTACAGTAAACAGGGGTTATTGCAGGTTCATGCAGAGGGAGACCAACAGAAAGTGGTATCAGAGAAAGTGATTAAACAGGGAAACAGAGTGAAAGAGAAAAAAGCAAAACTAATGCCTTTAAGGAAAAGCAATAGAGAAGTGATGTGTTGAATAGCTACATAAGCAGAATTTGCAAATGTTGTAAATAATGGGCAAAAAGGACTCTGGTAAATTAAGTACTCCAATTTTATATCAATAGCAAAACATCCATAAAGCAGGTCCATGAAGAAATTAAAAGAGTGGCATTTACTTTACTATAGAGGTCAGCTTCCTACTACTTTACATTACAATAAAGGGAAATATAATCAGATACATGAATATCTATTCACCTTTTAGTATACTTGGCCATATCCCAAGGAATATAGACAATAGTGTGCTCGGGAGGCAAAAACTGGTTGAGGTATGTCACAGCAGCTACAAGTTCTTCACTCAGGATTCTCTCGTGCTTTCTTTTCTCTCGTTCCTTTATCAAAAATTAAACATTTTCAGTATTCTAATTACTTTATTTTTTTTTTTTTAATAGAGGCTTGTTTATTTATTTATTTATTTATTTGTTTGTTTGTTTGTTTATACAAGCACTGGGTACAGTCAGAAGCGCGGGAGGGTGAGAGAATTCACCAGAGCCAGAGCGGGGAGCAGAGCAGGCAGAGGGACAGAGGCACACTGCTGAGGGGAGCAGCGGGCGGCAGGAGAGGTCTGCGCGCCATGTGGGACCCTCCTCCTGTGGCCAGGGAGCAGCCGGGGATCGAACCGGCGTCGCAGAGGCTGCGGGCAGGTTCTTAACCCAGCGTTCAACCGCTGCGCCACCGGGGAGGCCCCTAATTACTTTAAATCAGAGGGACAGACATAACATTTTTACTTCACAGCTAAGGTAAGACAAAAAGACTTCCCTAAATATACTGAAATAAAACTTAACTTCCTTAGGTAAATTAATTAATTAATTTATTTTTTTTAAATAAATGCAGGGCTATTTCTTTTTTTTTTTTTTTAATAGAGGCATGCTTTATTTATTTATTTGTTTGTTTTTTGTTTATACATGCACTGGGTACAGTCAGAAGCACGGGAGGGTGAGAGAATTCACCAGAGCCAGAGCGGGGAGCAGAGCAGGCAGAGGGACCGAGGTACACTGCAGAGGGGAGCAGCGGGCGGCAGGAGAGGTCTGCGCGCCATGTGGGACCCTCCTCCGGAGGCCGGGGAGCAGCCGGGGATCGAACCGGCGCTGCAGGGGCCGCAGGCAGCTTCGCAACCCAGCGCTCAACCGCTGCGCCACCGGGGAAGCCCTCCTTAGGTTAATTTAAATGCAAAGAAATACTTCACTGATTAAAATCAACAGATAATAAACTAAAGACTCAGGAGATCAGATTTCTTCCTGGTACCCTCCCAGAGCCCAAAAGAAGCCCAGATCACCCTATATATTCTACACCCCTTCTAGTAGGACAAAAAGAAGGGATCCCCCAATTCAAGCCAACTAAGAGTCATACAGAAATTAATTACAGTCTGTACTGTAGTGAAAATGCAATTTAGTCCAAATTCTCTATTAAATATGCATATTAAAAATAATAGCTGATCACTGTGATTCTAAAGTATTATTTTCCAGATTTCTCAAATGTACATTATTTTTGAATAATGTACTGGATGATTAATCCTAAACTGGCATAGTAGAAAGCACTTTCACAGTCTTCATATGGCTTTAAATATGAGCCTCAGAAAACACCCTTTGAGGTAGCCAAAGCAGGCACTTTTACACTATGGTCGAATGAAATGAAGGTGAGAGGCATTCATGGAACTAAATCTTACCTTCTGCCTCCTTGCTTGTGGCACAACCTTAGATATTATACAGCCTCTCACTTAAAAGGGGCTAGTGCAGGTTAGAATGCTAGCTCTGCCACTTACTGGCCATGTGACCTTGGACAAGGTTCTCAACATCCCCACGCCTCCACTTCTTCATCTATAAAATGTGGGTACCAATACTATCTCCTTATAGCATTAATGTAAAGTTTAAATGTGATAAAGCATAATAATTTCTTACTGGAGCATCTGACACATGTTAAATATTAATAAAAATTTACTATTTTTATTGTTATCCCTATCAGGCCTTATCTTAGAAACAGAAAAACAATTAATTCGGCAATATTGATAATGACATGGTATTGCAACACTATTGTTGGCATGAAAATAAATCTATGCTGTTTTCAATCATGGTGATTACTTTTCAATTGCCATGAATTTAATTAAATAACCACTGTGGAAATTAAAAAAAGGGTATCCATTCTGCACAGCTGAATAAATCAAATGGAAAAATTATTGATAGATAAGAATTGATTAAGAACAGAGTTAAACCAGTTTAGGTTTAGCTTTTTTTTACACCTGAGAAAATTAAATTATATATAAAGAAATTTTCTCACTAGCATGGTAAGTCAACTAGAGACATGAAAACTGTTTGAAATGTTAATATCAAGTCTAACTTTTTATGAGATGGAGACAAAAGATTATTTAATCATCCTTCAATCATCCCGATGTAAAGGATCTGTTTATGCATTGCTGCTTCACAGTGGATTAGTGTTAGTGGACTGTTTAGTCAGCCTCTGTAGAATCAGACTCTTTTTTTTTTTTTGTGGGACCCTCGCCAGTGGCCGGGATTGAAGTGGCGCTGCAGAGGCTGCAGGCAGCCTCGCAACCCAGTGCTCAACCACTGCGCCACCAGGGAGGCCCTAGAATCAGACTCTTTTAACAATCAAATGAAAACTTCAAATATACAAGTGACTTTGCAAATCATTTCAAAGGGCTCAGAGACCTCCATTAACACCCAGGTCCCCAGATGAGAACCTCTATGTAGAGCTACACTTGATCCCAGGCTAACTTCTTATTCATCACCAGCAGCAGCATAAAAAGCACAGAGATTGCTGCAAAATGTCTATCATTAGTGTCTCTAACTCCCACAACTGTGATGTGCAGGGGTGGGAGGTGTGGAGGTAGTTCACTATAGAGGGTAGAGAGAAAAGAAATTGAGAGAAGAATTCACATTAGTAATTTCACAGGGAGGCAGCATGATGAGTGAATATCCTTCAGTATCGCTCTATACACACACAGCTTTCTTTAATCCTTTAATCACAAGTTCAGTTCACTTCCAAGTGAACTAAATGAACATCTTTTATCTGACAAACAAAAGAACTGACAAAAATATGACAGTAAAATGAAAAATAATGACAAAAACAAAAAAAAAATTCTATTTCACAAAACAGCAATTTAATTCCCAAATGATTTTCTAGTTAATCTCTAGTTATTGCTAGTACTGTTAGACCAATGGAATACAAATACAATTTTAAAATCCACTCACAGACCTTTAAATATTCAAAATAATGCACATTTGAGAAATCTGGAAAACAATACTTTAGAATCACAGTGATCAGCTATTATTTTTTAATATGCATATTTAATAGAGAATTTGGACTAAATTGCATTTTCACTACAGTACAGACTGTAAAACATAGAGAACATACATGTTTTAGGTCAATGTTTATGCTATAGTGAAGACCTGTATTTCAGTATGTTAGCAATAATTTATTTCTATACTAACAATGTCTTATTTTCTACACATATACTGGAAGAGTATGCAAGAAGGCTTTTGTTACTGGAGTTTTCCTACTTTAATTTTCCAATATTATACTACTATTCAATATGAGGCCAAGATTACAGATTATCCAGCTATTGCCCTGTATTATTCTGAGCTGACAGATGCAAGAAATAAGAACATGAAAATTTTGAATGATTGTGAATGAATGTGAATGAAAGCTTAGAAAATGATGTGTTTAATGTTAGAATGATTTACTTTACAATGTCAACCCCTGGTTTACTGCACTAATCATATCAGCCAAAGAACAACAAAGGAAAAATGATGCTGACTTCCTCATTGTGCCCAGCTCCCCCTCCTCACTCTCCTCCTCCCCATTTGGTGACTTTCAGGCCATATTCCTCCAAACTCTTGATTTAAAACACAAATGTGTACACACATATACACCTCCTCCTTTGAACCCATGCATTTTATTATATGGTCCTCTCCTGGGAACTAGCTTACAGTCTTTCTTGCCAGCTCCACTTTGCCTCCATCCTGGGCAACTTTCAGTACCTCAATGTCCATCCTCTTCTACTCTAGTCAAAATACTACCCCATCCTCAGATCTTAAATAAAGTCAGCATCACAGATAATTCCTTTACTTTCAATGGTTCTTATCCAGATTCTCTTTTATTTTAAGATTTCTTGTTTTAAATACTTGACCTCACAAGGACCTCAATTCACTGACAGACCTATTTTGTGGACCAGTTTCTCCATTAGTCCCCTCTCCTATCCAACTCAGATTTCCTGGTCCACTTCTGTAATGCTTTTATGGTATCCAAAACTTCTTTGATACTGTCTTTTTATATCATACCTGTCTGGCAAAATTAAATGAACCCAATTATCTGTTTTATTGTGCTTATACCCACACACAAGCCCTTATGGTAAAATTCAGCCAATAGCAGAATTATTCCACTTAAGAAATACAGCATTACTCTGATACTAAAACTTGACATTCATTACAAGAAAAGAAAAACTACAGATGTATGCTCTTCATAATTATAGACAAAATCCTTAACAAATATTAGGAAGTCAAATTAAGCAATAAAAATAAGGGTAATATGTATATTGTCAAAAATGATCAAGATAGGTTTATCCCAGAAAATCAAAGTTTGTTTAAATTACAAAAGGAAAAAAAAAGGAAGAAGACGAGGAAGAGGAGGAGAAAAAGGAGGAGGAGGAGGAAAGAAAATCTGATTGGCAATTTGACATTACCCTTAGCATTGTCTGGATGTCTCTAGTCAACTTACCCTCCCACGCATAAAGACCGTACACCTTCCCCACTACCCTCAAACTGAGCAGATGACCTTTCCTCCTACCATAAGAAGTTAAAGCCATCAGGAGGGAGCACACCTGCACACACACACACACACCCCTACACCCTAGAGTTCCCAGCCCCCTCACAGAAATAAGTCCTCTATCCACATTTCCCATTTCCTCATTTCCTCCTTTCTTAAGTGCATGATGCCACTGCTCATTCCTTTTCTCTCTTTTGTGTTTATTGCTTCCCACTGATACTCCCCACAGGCTTTTAAACATAGCTTTATGATCTCTTAGAAAAATGAAACAAAACTGGAAAACGTGAACTCTTCTTCATCTTTCACTAGGGACCCCCCCATCCAGAGGAAGGATACTCTATTCAATGCCACCACTTGCTCATTTTGTTTTTAAATCAAAGTAATATTGCATTATAACATTACATAGGTTTTAGGTGTTCATGGTCAAACCACACCTCAGTCCATTTTAATCAATGACCTCATCATTGCTAACAGCAATGAGCATTTCTTCCATTTTCATCTTATTTGACCCTTCAGCAGTATTTGCTGCTGCTGACCTCTTACTTCATTATGAAGCATGCTGTCTCTTAATTAACAATGTATTAATTTGTCCTGGATATAATCTGGATTGTCAAGGAAGCTGGCTGTTACAAGACTAGGCTGTGGATGTTTAATCTCCTTGCTTCCTTCTCTAAATTATCCTGGAAATTTAATCAGAACTTCACTCACACCTACTTCACACAATAAACAGAAGACTGACATACTGCATTGCTCTCGTCCCTTGCAAACATACCATTGATTCTCCTAGGTACCCAGGGAAGAGTCCACATGAATTCTGAAGCCAAAGAAGAGTGGCTCAGAAGCCCTGAGCATAGTGAGATGTCACAGCATATTAATTCATAAGTGTCTCCTCTAATGAGAGATCAGGAGGCAAACCCTTTGTGCTGAGAAAAAAGTTGCCCAGGATGACTAAATTTTATAACCAAACAGATGAGCACACCATACCTTCACCAAATTCAAAATGATGATGGGGGAGCCAAATCTCTGAAGCATCTGATCAAAGTGAAGGGCAGCCACATGTGCAAATGGATCTGCCTGATCCACTGAGGAGGGAAAAAAAGATGAATACCAGACTCAAACTTAAAAGCAGGATTTGTTTTGTTTTTCACTATTTAAAGAAATGCGGTTCAACTAATCTTCCAGTAGTTTCAATTCCCAAATTCCTTGAGGAGCTTATCAGATATTCATCCTCATCTATTTATTGAATGTGATTGATTAGTACATTTCTGAAGTGAATATTAAAAATACTAAAAATTTATAGCAAAATTAAATTTAAAATTTTATTGAAAAATAGATGTCCCTCTTCTAAATAATCTACCTCCCAGCACTAAAACTTAATTAAAACCTAAGCACTTATGAGACATCTAGATGAAAGTTCATAATCTCTAAATGTGAGTAAATAAGAGATAACGTTTAAAAGATTGTTCCACGCACATGTAATAGGTGGTTTAGGCATCATAGTTGAAATATCCTGAGACCAATACAAAGGAACTGATCCTCTAACTTGTACATAAGAAGAATAACTTCCTGCAGTAAAAGACATTACAGAAGCATCACAGAGTATTTGTTCAGTCTCCACTTCATTTGCAACATCACCCTGAAAATAGAGTACATTTAAAATTATTTTATGTTCCTAGAATTTTTAATAGAAAATTTTCAAGTACACAATGAAGTTATAATTCCTATTCTTAGACTGTATTAATAGAGGTAGTTGTTGATCAACATTCAATGTGGAGGTTAGAAAAACATTAAAATGCAATAAATGCAGGCAATTAAAAATAGCAGAGAATATATTAAGAAAAAATAAAATAGCTCATAATACAAGTAGTAGATAGAGAACAGCTTGAGTGACATCAATAGTGAGAGAGAGACAATAAAGAAAAACAATTATATGAGATCATATAGGAGATTAGGATGAATGGTGGGATATAAAAGTCAATTCTGAAGACTAAGGAGGACTTAAATGACAAAAGAGTGAGAGTCAAATAATGCCTAATAGATGGGGGGCAGTGTACTGAGAAGTTTTATTTATAAAACTACAAAGGAAATGAGAAAGAATAATTTTAGAGGCATTAATAACATTTCTGTTTGATTATCCTTTGAATATTCAAAAGTAAATAATTAAGTGGCAAAACTTCATTTTTAAAGAACCAGGTACAACTATTTTCATTGTTGATACGTTTTTAAGAATAATATTGCTCTTTTATGACAGGATCAAAAACAAATGTCTCAACAAATATGTCAACTCAATCACACATCTGCTTAAAACTCAAACTATAACAAATAGTGACAGAGTACTCAAAAGAGATTAAATGATTGATGACAGGAGAGATGAATTTTGTTGGGGCTATTTTCTAGTGGCGAATAGAATAAGGAGTCTGCTTTGAGACAAACTAAAACAGAGGGAGAGAGTAAAGGTCTTTCTCAATTTGGTCTTCCTCTCAATTTTGATCTTCTAGCTATTAGGGTGACATACACTGGTCAACCATAGATCAATAGCTCTTAGAATGTATCAAAAATACATTTCAAGTAAGTGTTTTCCTCCATTTTTTGGGTCTCTGCATTATGTACATACTGTAATTTTTTTATATATTACAAAAATGGCTCATCCTTTAAAACAGTAGACATTTCATAACTCCCTAAACCATTGCATAATACTTTCTAAGGTAACTGATCTTTCAGAACACCTGTGTATTAGTCATATTTCTCATAAATTTCAGATTCACTACAGAATTATTCTTTTTTTATTCAATAAAATAGGTTTATTATAAAGAGAGAAAAGAGTAAAGGACATTTGCACAGACACAAGCAGGCAGAAGGAACTGCTACAGAATTATTGTTTTGATACCATTCTAAATTAACAAATTCCACTTTGCTTCATCTATCAGAAAAGCTTAAAAGGTTAAAGTGTCCATCTTACCTCACAGTTTGCACCTCTCTTGAGAAAACGAGTCCCAGCAAACTTACTGGATCTTCTAGCTATTAGGGTGACATACACTGGTCGACCATAGATCAATAGCTCTTAGAAATCAAGTTAAAGTTGTTTAGCATTCATGACTGACACCACACCACAAGAATCATTACACCTTAAATGCAAAATTATTTACATCTTGTCCAGTGGGTTATACAACACCAAGAAGCACCACCCAAGAATGGGATAGCATTGGGTCTGACTGTTCTTTTGAATCGTGCAAGTATTAGAGCAAAAGCAGCCCTCCTTAAGGAGCAGCTCCCAGTTTTAGAGGAAATGGTAATTAGCACTTAGGCTTTCTGGACAAGGGAAGACCTGGTCTCTTTCCCTGCAGCCAACCAAAGGACGTAAACAGGCACAACTAATCCTACCTTAGTCTTTAGAGATCACACATTTCTCAAAGGAGGATATGTCAATTAACAGCAATATATAATAATGAGGGAGTGCAGTGAGTATAATACTGTAAAAGCAATTCAAATTTGTCTCCTAACTGCAAAATTTGAATGCTGTGAATTGTTTAGCCAACATGCACCTTATTAGTTATGTTCCTTATTTAACTTCCTGAGCCTCAGTTTCGTCTTCTATAAAATGGTGTACTAATAAAGTACTAAAAAAGTACTAATAAAGTAATTTTATCAGGTGGTTGGAGGGACTAGAATAGGGAATGTGTATAAAAACACTAGTACCTGCAGTAAATGCTCAATAAACAGCAATTACTTTTATCATCTACAGACTTCTAGGACTTGCTAAATGCTTGATACTAACACTTAAACTAATGAGCTTCAAAATTACAATCTATGATGCAATTTACTATAATCTATGATACTCTTTTAAATAAAAAGCCAGACCCTGAGTTAACTCTTGGCAACATGATTCAGTATAAGACTCCCTTTTAGAAACAGTAGCACATTCTTTTGTTGTCCTTGGTGGTAAAATATTTGTGTCCAGGTAGATTTGACTTTTGGAAAAGGTAATTCAGGGACAAATGTCATTATTCAGTGAATGAAAGCAGATAATACCACTCATTGGTTTCTCCAAAAGTTCAAGCTACAAAAAGAATGTCAACAAGGAAACATGCTGAGAACACACAAATATGCCCTACAAGGTCTCAAAAAGAGACAGAAAAACATAAACACCACTTAAAGTATATACTGCCATCTTAAACTTCATAACATAAAAGTAATTTTTTGAAAGGATTCAATGTAGCTAGAAATTAAAGACAAACTTGTAAAAGAAGAAAACATGTTTATAAAATTGAATGTATCAGTTTAACCAAAGACTCAATCTACTTCAATTTAATCTATTATGCCTCCTTGCAATCCAGACCTGGACCACTATAATCTTTTCCTCACTCATTTCCCTTGTTCTAGTCTTATTTTACTTAATCTAGCTTAAAAATGGCTGTTAACTCAAACTTCTTAAATACTTTGCCCATGTCACCCTCTTATAAAAGCAAAACAAACAAAAAACTCTCTAAAGTGCTAGCACCAAGCCCAAAGTCCTTAGTCTGACATCAAAGCAATCTGGTAAATGGCTATATGACTCCCTCCTACCAATCTCCTCCCTCACCCTACACCTGCCAGAGGTGTGTATATGAGCACAAGCGCATCCCTAAAGACTTTTCCATCTCAACTCATGGAGCTTCCCTGCTTGCTGTTTCAGCCTGAGTTTGTTCAGGGTCCAGCCCAAGTTCTATTTTTCCTATGCACCTGCACCATCTTTCTGCTAGTCATTCTTCTCCTCCCAAATAAATATGACACTTATTACCTGTTTCATTTTTATTCACCTTTTACATACATAATAGATCTGTTCAAGTGGTCTGCATTTCTCTTTGTAATCACTACCTGGTATCATGGGTAAGTTTTTCTGTTTGTATATAGCTTCCTCCAAATTGTTACAAACATAAGCTAAATAACATGTTCTTTAATTTTTTTTAAAAGGATACTTGACTGCCCACAGAACCCATGAATAATATACAACAGCCAGTCACGATGCACATTTTTTTTAATTATATCCAGAAGTTCACCATTCCACACATACTTCATATAAGGCTCACTACAGATCCCAAATACACCTGGAAAACAAAAGTTGATATCAGAAAGATAAATAAAATGGCTGACGTTCAACTCATTTTCAAGATTTTAAACTTCTGTTTTTAACTTCAAAATAAAATGTCTCATAAATAGCATTGCCATTTTCAGTGGATATGATTAATATCACCCAGCACACTGTGCAGATTCTGTACAAAGTCAAGGAATAATTACATTTTCTGATGTGCAACAATTTTTAACCTAAGAGAAAAGAAGTTACTGGAAAATTAAGGACATGACTGAAAATACATGAATAAAACCAAGAAACAGCACAGAGCAGCAACTATGAGGACCACTTTAAAGTGCACCAAAAGTCTAGTCTAGTCCTAAATTACATGTCTGGTTAAAATTCTGTACATATTCCAAACAAATGTCTCCCCAAAAATCCAGCATACAATTTTCTGGCTGATCCACAACTGAAATCACTTGGTGATTAACAATCCCCATAAAAATGAATTGATCAAATTCATATATCTGGAAAAACCTCACATAAAGGCAAAGAGCAATGAGGGATAGTGAAATGTAAGGAATTAAATGAGATGTCATTTCATGGATGCTACATCAACATACATTAGTTGTGTTGAAAATCACCTACCGCTGCCACCTTGTGTAATTAATCCTTCATCTTCAAAGATGTCAAAAGTTTCCTGGCGAGTCTGTGTCATTTCTGACTTCAACATTTCCAGGGGCATTCGCAAGACCGTGAGATTATATTGAAGTGAATGGGACAAATCATAGCTGTAACTGAGAACATAAATGAAACTTATTAAGAATTACAAAAGCAAAACCTATTTCCCGTGACTGGATCCCATATGGAATTAAAACCCGTTAACTAAATTATTTAGTACCTGTTGCTTTACTTAGAAACAGCACTGTTCCAATTAGCACGGTAGACTATGAATATAACTGGAAATTTAAAAAACCATTTCATGATTTAGGTACTTGTATGACTAGAAATACATAACACAATGTGAGTAACCTATATTCATTGATTTGCAATGTACATTTTTTGCTTCACAATGAATTCAATCTAACTTCATGATCTTATTCAAAGGAGTCACATTCTCAACGTATTTGAAAGGAGTTGTATGGATGTTATGGTATCCAGTGCAATGGTGCATGATCTCTACTCTAGTTTACCTATGAGGATGAACAGAAATAATTCTATATATTAATGTACTTATGGCAGTACTATAACTTTACAGCAAAACAGAAAAGAGCGGGCCTCCCCTGGTGGCGCAGCGGTTGAGTGCCGGGCTGCTAGGCTGCCTGCAGTCTCTGCAGCGCCGGCTCGTTCCCTGGCCGCCAGTGAGGGTCCCACAAAAAAAACAAAAAACAACAAAAAACAAAAAACAGGAAAGAGCAAGTAACATGCCATTATAGTGAAACATGGAAGAGAAACAGCCATCCAAAATACTGCAGCAGTCTGGGCAAAAGAAACCCTTCACCATTCTGATTTCACATAATAATTTTTATAAGCAACTTTAGCTATCTACCTTTAACACAGAATTTCAGAAGGTACATAAAATTCTTTAGGTTTACACAAATTTGCATTTTGGTAATGTTTTAAGATGGTTATAATTCTGTCTGGAGTTTGACACACATTATTTTCATTACTTTTTCTTCTTATTTATATAATTTGAAATTGATTTGTTTTACTTGAGAAATTGAGTTTTGCCATATTTGCTTGATAGAGCCACTAATTTTACCAGCACCTACTCTCACAGAGATAAAAATGCTATTAAAATAATTAACTTCTTTCAGTGTTACATTAATGAAGACATAATTCACCCTTCATGATGTTTTCTTTATTGCATAGAACTATAAATGGGTGATTATACTAACAATTTTTAAATGTTTAAAATGCATATTCTTTCTCAAAATATAACCAAAAGAAGCAAAAACACTAACTTTGAAAATATATCTGCACCCCCACTTTCACAGCAGCATTATTCACAACAGTCAAGGAAGGGCTACAACCGAAGTGTTTACTGGTGGATGAGTGGACAAAGATATATACATGCAATGCAATAAGAAATTACACCATTTGGAACAATGTGGATGTACCTTGAAGGGATTATGCCAAATGCAATAAGACAGACAGAGAAAAACAGTACTAGATGATCTCACTTAGAGGTACAATCTTAAACAAACCAAATTCATAGAAAAGAGATGGGACTTGTACTTACCAAGTCAGGGCATGGAGGGAAGAGGGGTTGGAGAGAGATAGTCACAAGGCAAAGTTTCCAGTTATAAGATAAATAAGCAATAGGGATGTGATGTACAACATGATGACTATAACTAATAGTGCTGTATGATATATAGGAAAGTTGTAAAGAGAAAATCCTTAGAGTTGTCATCACAAGGAGAAATTTTACTTTTCCTTCTTTCTTTCCTTTATGTTATATATATATATATGAGAGGGCTGATGTTAGCAGAACATGCCATGGCAATCACTTCACAATATATGTAAGTCAAATCATCATGCTATTTGCCTTAAACTTACACAGTGATATATGTCAATTATTTCTAAATGAAACTGGAAAAAAATTTAAATAATGTAATGTAACTCATCAACATATAACACCAATAGCTACAGATACTCTCTATATCCTCCTTTGGTCTTTATTAGTTACGTCCTTACTGATGCATGCTATTTTGTGTTTTATTTTGTAGTTTGGACATTACAACTGATAGAATTTTTCATTTAGAACAATAATTATGTCTTCTAGGTTTACATGATGATAACATCAATGATGGTGTAATATTTTACTTGTAATGTTCTAATTCACCTGCCTCTTATTCAATTATTGATATTGGTTGATTGGTTTCTTTACATAAGCTGCCATAAAATAAAAAGCTATAAGTATCTCATTATCAATAGGGATTCATATTTCCTCTCCTGATTTATTTTCTTAGAATATATTTTCATCCATATTTAACATTAGACACTCCTCTCCAGGAAAACTAATACTTTATTTTTACAAGATTGTTAACTAAAAATTGAACTGTAAAATTGTTACAACTCTGCATTGGAGAGTAGATGGAAATTTCATTTTTGTAATTTGAAATCACAAAATAAGAATATTTCTTTAAATCTTTAAAGAATTTTCTTTAGATCTTTAAATCTAAAACACACATGATTTTTATAGTTGAGAACTACTATCCTTTAATCTACCAATTCAAATTCTCAAATTTCAGATTTTGAAAAAGAGGAAATACCTGTACTTTTTATATTTTTAGATGAAAATTTGGGCCCTTTAAAAAAAAGAATAGATGAAATATTGCTATGTGCCCTGATTCTGCTTTTACTCCCTGGGAAATAATGCAAATATTTAAATGACTGATAGGAGCAAAACAAAGCTCAAACTTACCTAAAATAAAAATTACTGGATAGGTCCACATTTTGAAATATCCGTAGATACCTTTAAAAAAACAAAACATATTATACAACATAAAAAATTTATAGTTAACATACTCCTATATACATTTATATCTGCAAATACAATCATTTAAAGTGTGAAATTCAGTCTGCAACTAGGGTAGGGATTTCATCTAAAAGAATAATTATAAGAAAGAAAATATCAAAATCAACAAACATCTATGAACCAGAGACACTCAATGGGGGATGGGGGGTGGGGAAAGGAGGGCTTGGAGTCAAAATAAGGAGGTTGTAATTGTATGGGGAATATAACAATAAAATTTAAATGGGAAAAAAAAAACAATTTCTAAGTGGGCCGATCAACCCTTTAGGGACTCTTTTTTTTTTTTAAAGATTTATTTACTTATGTATACAAGAGCTGGGGTACAAGGGAATAGGTTTGAGGGGTGAAAGGATTCACCAGAGACAGAGTAGGGAGCAGAACAAGTAGATTGAATGAAATACACTTCTTTTTTTTTAAAGATTTATTTATTTATTTATTTATTTATTTATACAACACTGGGTACAGTCAGAAGTACGGGAGGGTGAGAGAATTCACCAGAGCCAGAGCGGGGAGCAGAGCAGGCAGAAGGACCGAAGTACACTGCTGAGGGGAGCAGCGGGTGGCGGGAAAGGTCTGCGCGCCATGTGGGACCCTCCTCTGGTGGCCGAGGAGCAGCCGGGGATCAAACTGTTGCTGCAGAGGCTGCGGGCAGCTTCGCAACCCAGCGCTCAACTGCTGCGCCACCAGGGAGGCCCTGAAGTACACTTCTGAGGGGAGTAGCCGGCGAGTCAGGAGAGGTCTGCTGCACCTTGTGGGTAGCTCCCTGGCCTGAGAATCGAACTCGTGCTACAGAGGCTGCGGATTGCTTCATAGGTTCCATCTTAACCCCTTGCACCACCAGGGAGGCCCCCTTCAGGGACTCTTAACTCAATAAAATGTGATTATTTCCTCATCACTGATTATGCCAGAAGAGAAAATCATGCGCTCACATGTATGAGGTGCTTAGGTTTGGGACAAAATAGAAGTAAATACTATCCTTATTTTTACAATATGCTCGAAAATATTTTGAGGTTGGAGAGAGAATAGTAAAAACAAGCAAATATTTTTGTGGATCACCATACTTTTTTAAGTTGGAAAGTTTTTTAATCCAAAAAATATGCATGTAGCTAGAAGACAACACAGATGACATACTCCTAGATGTGAACCTCAGACACATCTTTAGACTCAACTTCAATGGGCAAGGAAAATTAAGGTAAAAGTAAATAAACAGAACTGTATCAAACTAAAAAGGGTTTGTATAATATGTGCAAGAAACCATCACAAAAACAAGAAGGAAAATCTATTGACTGTGAGAAGATTATTGCACATTATACAACCACAAGGGCTTAATATTCAAAATATATAACTCTTACAACTCAACAAAAAACAAACAATCTAATCAAAAAATGAGAAGAGAATTTGAACAGACACTTCTCCAAAGAAGATAAATATACAGATGGCTAACGGGCACATAAAGAAATGCTCAGCTTCACTTATTACTAAGGAAATGCAAATCAAAACCATAAAGAGGTCTCATTTCACATTTGTGAGAATGGCTTGTATCAAAAAGAAACAGCACATATTGGCAAGGATGTAGGTAAAAGGAAATCTTGTTCATTGTTGGCAGAAATGTAAACTGGTGCAGCCCCTATGGAAAATCATGTGGAGATATCTTAAAAATCAAAAACTTAAAACACGACATCACCCAACAATACCTCTCCTAAGTTTTTATCCAAAGAATATAAAAACACTAATTCAAAAAGATTTATGTATCCTATGTTCACAATAGCATTATTTACAATACCGAAGACATGGAAACAGTGGACACCTAAATATCCACTAACTGATGAGTGTATAAAGAAGTTGTGGTATATGTACTCAGTGGAATATTATTCAGCTATTAAAAAAGATGTCTTTTATGACAACATGAATAGAACTTGAGGTGATTATGCTAAGTGAAATAAATCATAAAGTGAAAAACAATTACCGGCTGGTTCCTCTTATAAGTGGGCTATAAATAACCAAAGCAAACAAACTAACAAATCACAACAAAAAACAGTCTTAGATTCTGTGAAAAATACAGATGTTATCAGAAAGGGAGGGGTGAAGAGGTGGGAAGAAAAAGTAAGGAGCATCTATTGGACAGTGGAAGGCCACTAGAATGTTGGTGGTGATGGGGTGAGGTTTATACACACAGAGGTGTAGATGTATACCCAAAGTTTATATAGTTTTATGAATCTATTCTTCACTAATAATCTCTCCCCATTGGTTTTAGCAGTCATTATTGATACATGCCTGAGTCAATTGTTATAATGGAGTTTTTTTTAACAGTCTTAGAACAAAGTTGTAGAATTCGGAGCCAGTATTTTACATTTTTAACATAACATCGATAATCTTTTGACTACACTTTGTTGTCTAATTGGTGTTCCACAGTAAAGAAAAAAAATAGTAGTTACCAACAGTACACACCTGGCTTCATCGGGATGAGTAATCCGTACAGAATCATTAGGTATATAGATCATATTTGTATCTTCAATCTTATATATTGCATGACCTCCAATATCCGCCATCTTCCTCCTTTTAGTTATTAACACAATATAATAGCCTTCTAAAAACCTGACAAAACCTACACAACAAAAAGGAAAGATAAATTAACATTTCCTAAACTTAGCAGTGCTTTTAGATATATATTTAAAAGACAAAAGACTTCTTTTTAATTGAAGTAACATTACATTATGTGTTGTGTGTATTTTCTATATTAAATTCACCACTAAATGTCTGACGCTATCATTCACCACATCATTGTCCCAATTTACTGACTCCCCTCTACCTTATCCTTCTGATAACCACTAAATGGTATTATAGCCCAAAAGTTTATTCTTGTTTTATTTAGTTCATCTGTTTGTTTTCTCTATATACCACACATGAGTGAAACACAAAGTCTTTCTCTATCTGGCATATTTCCCTAAGCATAATGCTCTCTAGGTTCATCCATGTTGTTCCAAATGGTAGGATTTCATCCTTTTTCATAGCTGAGTAGAATTCCATTGTGTGTGTCTATGTGTATATATATAGATGTCTTCTGTATCATCTGTCAGTGAGCACTTAGGTTGTTTCAGCACTTGGCTATTGCAAATAACGCTGAAATAAACATGGAGGTGCATACATCTCTTCAAATTAGTCTTTTTGTATTATTTGCATAAATTCCCAGAAGTGGGACAACTGGATTATAAGGAATTTCTATTTTTATTTTTTTGAGAAATATCCATATGGTTCTACCAATTTACATTCATACCAACTGTACATAAGGATTCCCTTATCTCTACATCCTCTCTAACACTGTTTCTTGCCATTTATATATTCATTCTCAGAAGTGTAATATTTGCATTTCCCTAATAACAAGGAATGGTCAACATCTGTTCATGTACCTACTGGTCAACAGTATGTCATTTTTGGAGAAGACTCTATTCAGATCATCTGCCCATTTTTTAATTGGGTTGATTTTTTTTCTTGTTGAGTTTTGTGAGTTCTTTGTATAAATTAGATACTAACCCTTTATCATATATAAGATGTGCAAATATTGTCTCCCATTTAGTAGGATGTCTTTTCATTTTGATGCAAGTTTTTTTTTTTTGCTGTGCAGAAGCTTTCAAGTGTGATGTGGTCCCATTTGCTTATTTTTCCTTCTTTTTCCCTTGTTATTGGAGCTGAGTATACAAACATACCTTTAAGCTGGGGAGGTAAACTGGCAGTACAATGCTAATGTGCACAAGAATCTTATGTCTAGTGTAACTACCTTTTAAAACTAACTTTCTTGTGTGTACATGTATGTGCCTTTCTCTTTCCCACCCCATTCTCTTTTTCCTTTTTCATTTCCTTGTCCTCTTAGAGTATTACATTCTAGAAAGTCAAGCTAGGATCCTGAGACTATGAATTTTTCCAAATTTGACAAATACCTATTTCCAGTGTCTTATTATTCTCGGCTGACATAAAAGGAAACTACTAATTGACTATATTAACATAAATGAGCTGAACTACATAAAAGATGCCTCAAGGATTTTATGAGTCATGCTACTATGAAAAAGTGCTATTAAAACAATAAAAAATATTTTAGAATTCTGCAATGCAGAAATGTTTTTTTTTAAATGCTCATTTATGCCCCTTTTCTCCTCTAGCCAAAAATTCCTTGAATAATGCTAATGTTCATAAAAATGAAAAGGAAAAATCTGATGACAATGTCATCAAAATCATGTTAGGTAGTACTCATTCCTTCAGAAAGAAAAAACTTAGAAAAGCAGAGCTCTAGGGACCTCCCTGGTGGCACAGGGATAAAACTCTCAGCACTATGACGCTATATCCAGCACTGCAGCATGAGTTTGATCCCCGGCCAGGGAGCTACCCACATGACGCAGCAGACCTCTGCTGTCTTGCCTTCTGTTCCCCTCAGCAGTGTACTTCAGTAGATCCATCCCTTCTCCTCCCCGCTCTGTCTCTGGTGAATCCTCTCACCTCCATACCTCTGACCTACACCCAGTTCTTGCTTGCATAGCTAAATAAAAATAGATCTTAAAAAAAAAGTAGGGATCTTTCAAGTAACAAAAAGATACTCAAAGAAAGTCTAATTGGGTCTAAATGATAATTACATCCAAGATAAATGAATTCCCCTTTTATTCTTGCTATATATATTTATACAAAAAAGTGATAATTTCTCTCAACTTGCATTCCAACTGAATTTTATGTTTTTAGATCTAAAATTATTTACATCATTCTATCTTTCCCTTCTAGTTTAAATAAAGGAAAGTAAATATATTGCACAATGGAGATTCTTTTCTACCAGCACAGATGCCTTTGGCATATTATAAATGAGATGATTTTCTTCTTCCTTTTTACTACCAATTGGAAACATCACTCTCTTTTTTAAAAAGGTTCCTATCAAATACAGTCAACATTTAAAAGGCTTTAATTTGGCAAAGACATCTGTCAAGAGTAAACCTAGTTATCACTTTAACACAGAGAAAACCAGAATAATAAGTTTTTTCATCTTCATTCTATGTACTTCTGATCCTAGACCAATTTTACTAAGTGCTTCCCAGAAGCCTAGAGGACACTTATTGTGCAAAAGTGTTTCTTCCTCTTCAATCTGAGAAGATTGTGTCATTTGAGGCCAGATATCAAGCAAAATATATTTAAAAGGACAGTATGAGAGGATGGAATGGCGTAGAGTCTGGAGGCTGGAGAGAAGCCCAACAGTCCACAAACAGGGAAGAATATAATGCCTTGTGTAGGGGTCACCGAGATAGTCATTATCTTAAAAGCCTTCAGAGAGAACAGCATTCTGCCAGAGAAGGATGAAAAAGCTCCACAAGGTACAAATAGCCTATGCATAACAGAGTCTTCTGTAACCAAACTGACTTACTAACAACAAATCTACTTCTCCCTTACTCATCTGAGAGTCACTCTTTGTCACTGTTGTTTTCAATATCGTGGGTCTGCAATTATTTCTAAGGGTGTTATTTTAAATAACAACGGAGTCCTCTACTTAGTCTACTACAGTGACACTTCTTATTCTACCCTTGTCCTCCAAAGAACCAAAGCTTAAAAGGTAGAAAAAAAGACATAGGGGAACAAGTATGTACCAGTAGGGTCTGGGACAGTCACACTGCTGATAGTAGTAAGGACTGCAGACCACTGGCCACCAGCTCCACACAGGTGCCTAGGACCAGATAAAACAACTTTGTGAAGTATGTTCCTGATCCCATCTAGTGGTTTCCTAAACCTCTTGCTCGCCATCAAATAACAATGGAGTGGGTCAGAAGTGGGCAAGGTAGCTAGCTAAATGACTAGGTCAATTCATGTCTGTGAACCAGTGATAGTTTTGGTACCCCATGAAAGACAAGTAAACAAATTAAGAGTGTGGGTTTATAAATTTGAAAGCAAATTGAGGTTGCCACAATACCCCTGGGCATGACCAATGTACAGGGTAAAATTAGTTTGGTTATTACTGAACTTGTGTGATACAGACACACTACGTGCAAACAAGTTATTCTCAGAAGGATCATGTGTTGCCCAGGGACATACTGGTGGGGAAAAAAGTTTGGTCCTTTACTACAGTCAAGAAATACTGCTCTAGATTCTTACCACTTGTGAACTAAATTAACTATGATGATAGTTCAAAACATTCCAGCAAAAATACTATTCATAAATTAAGCATGCTGGATAGGTTAGTAGAGAAAATATTACAGCCAAGGAAAAAAAGACAACCATTCTAGTTGTTCCACGTAAGAATTGTTTTGACAACTAGGTTGTGCAGTTTTCAAAAAGAAATATTTTGTATGTTGCTATTTCAGTATCCCTCATTATTTCTAGACAATCACAGACTTTCATTAACTCCCTGTGCACTCTCCGCTATTCTAAGGCTTATTTACATGGCTGAGTTAGAATACATAAAATGCATTTCCATAAAAATAATAAATGATTATTTAGTGCATTATTGTGTCACTTTACTGACAGGTTAGTCTTTTATAACTTCACTATCCAAGAAGTGTCAAGCATAAAAGACCTCAAATTGCTAAAGAAATATCTATCACAATACCTAAGAATGTCACCTTTCAGTCCTTACTCAGAGTTTATTAACTAGTACTTGTGTATAAATTAAACACCTTATTATAAACTTGGTTACCAATTCATTAAAATAAAACTTCTGGTTTTACAGCTAACTTATCAATAAACTTAAAATGAGGTGAGAAATATTGCTAAAAGCAAACATGCCTGGAACAACAAAGAATAAATTACCATGAAAACAAAACAGTGGTTTTGAGGATAATTTAATATAAAGGTAAACTGTCCTATGCAACTTCAGAATATCCAAGGGCAGCTATTTTTAAACACAGCTCAAAAACTGATCTTCACGTCATTAGACTTAATCATCAAGGAAGGTTTAATTTTGAATAATAAACCCTGGCTAATGAGGCACTCGGTTTTACATACATCTTAGGAAAATTCCATTAAAAAATAGGTACACAAAGTATAAGCACTTAAAGGAATATATTTACTCTATTAAGTAACATACTTAAATTTAACCTGCTATATTTCAGACCCATTTTATTTCCATGGTTTTTACTTAATTTCAAATGTAAGCAACACTTAAAATGGAATTTAGCATTGATGGAATGTATGGAATTGAAACACATGAACGAAAAAGACATACAAAGAGGTGCACATGTCCACAAGCGCTTATCCATTAACCATGTAACTTCAAGGAACTTGTCAAGACTAGGTAAAAAGTATAGAAAAGGGACCTGTCTTAAGGAAAATCTAAACGTACCTACCACTCCTGACAATCCCTGGCAGCCACCTAAGACTCAAAAAGACCTGAAGGGATTTACATATGAAGAGTTATGAAGTACAGTGAGAAAAACATCAAATAAGGGAGAACAGAATCAGAGTTTCAACAAAAATAGGCACAAAATAGAAAGTACTATCAGAAAACCTAGCAAGAATTTGAAATTAGTAAAGTCTATATTCATTTAGTTAACATCTGTAGATACCAATCACTCTGCCAAAAGTGCATATATCCAGTAGGTTTAAGGAGCAAAGAGATAATTTTAAAAATAGATTCAATAGTGACTTTTAAAAATAGATTCAAAATAAGGCTCTACTGAGATGAACTGCCCTATGCTTGCATCCAAGGCCTTGAGGGATCTGGCCTCACCCTACCACTCACTAACAGTTAAGCATCCCGAGGCATCTTCATGCTGATACCTCCGCTGTCACCCCTCCTGCAGCTCTCTCATCTCTTCCCTCCATCTATCCAAATTTTGTTCTTACAAGGTACAGTGAGAGCCTCATCTTGACCAGGAACTCTTTCCTAGACATTCCAGGGTCAAGCAATCTACCTCTTAGGTAATTTCCAATGTCATTTCACTTTTACTACACAGCTTGGCTTACTTATAATTTTTAAGTTGTTTCATGTATATTGGTTTCTGTCCCCCATCCTTGTCCAATCAACTTAAGACCACCAGGGAGAAATCCACAGTACAGGAAAGACATTGCTGACCTACTGCAATGGGGAAACAGATCTCACAAATGCCCCACCAGCCAGACAGCCTTATAAGTGAAACCATTCTATTTTTGTTTGTGACTAAATAAAGGAGTTATTTCAGGATTTTGGGGGAAGGGTGGGATTTAGGTAAAATTTAGATGAAGAGGCTCAAACCAAAGCAGGACCAAGAGATAAACATCAAGTCTGGCTTGTGAAAGAGACTCAGGGGCCTCATTTCCTAGAAAACAATAAAGTGAGCACAGAAGCAGATGGTTATACACAGAAATCCTTAGCTGAGGCCCTGCTTCTGAGTTGTAAATTAAGGCTGCTTCTCTAGGTCAAAGTGACTTAGATCTTCCAGGCAAGAGGGGAATGTTTTTCTTATTGATACAATTTCCAACAGCAGTCTCTAAAAGACTTTGATTCTAGAGAATAAAGCTTCTCAGTGAGCAAGAAACAGCCATTTAAAGAAAGGGGCTGTGGCACTTTACAGATGCATCATGTCCTTAGGAGAAATTCCTGTCACTTTTATTTATTTATTTATTTATTAAAGATTTATTTATTTATCTATACAAGCACTGGGTACAGTCAGAAGCACGGGAGGGTGAGAGAATTCACCAGAGCCAGAGCGGGGAGCAGAGCAGGCAGAAGGACTGAAGTACACTGCTGAGGGGAGCAGCGGGCGGCAGGAGAGGTCTCCGCACCATGTGGGACCCTCCTCCAGTGGCCGAGGAGCAGCTGGGGATTGAACCGGCACTGCAGAGGCTGCGGGCAGCTTGGCAACCCAGCGCTCAACCGCTGCGCCACCTGGGAGGCCCTCCTGTCACTTTTAAAGCTGGTTTTACCTGTTTTCCCACATGGCACGGCAAATGTTTACAGTACAAGACAACATTTAATTTTTCCTTTCTCAACAAACCAAACAGGTTCCTTAAAGGCTAAAACTATTTCCACATTTGTCTGTATCTTACATAAAACTGAGCACAGTGCTGAACACAGGCAGGTGCTGTGTAAGGGCTGTTGATACCTGACTGATGGATAATGCAGTTTAAAACAATCCAAGCCACATAGAGTGAGTGGGTCATAAATCTAAAGCTATAAGTCCTTGTAAGCTATTGTTAAGTAGTAAGAGGGAGGCAGTTTTCTTACCTACAACACCAAAAGCTGAAACAGCTCGAAACAATCCGGAGGATCCTTTCTGTCCCATCTTTGTTCTATTTCCTAAATCCAAGCGGCCAAGAAGTTCCCTCACTTCTTGTTGAGTATATACATGCTAAAAATAAGTAAATTGAAACTATAAGGTTGTGCTTACTCTTTAGATTATCTTTTACCCCTGAATATTTAAAGTCACCTACAAGAATCATTAACTATTTCAGAGAGAAGTATGTAATAGTGCTTGGCTAAGCCACAAACTTTAAAAGCTAACACTTTTCAAAGTTAAGAGTGGTTACTGGATCACATGTTGCTTTACTAAAAAACTATGTCAAAACCTTATCTTCTGAACCAGAGATTCAGAGATTTAAGAAATTTCAAAAAAATCTGTAAACTCCTTAAATCAGTATGTGAAGTTCTGATGGTATAAATATATGTGTGTTTTTATGAGAAAGCCCAGGGCTTCTAAGATTCGCAAAAGGATCCCTAATCAAACATTCCTACATTCAAATAAAGCCAATAATCATTACATTATATTAGTAAAATCCCCCAGCTTATTGGGGAAAGTAAAGGAAATCACAATATACAGTCTACCTAAAATACCTATACGTAGAAAATAGTTTTGCAAAGAAATTAATAGAAATGGGTTCTAAACTATAGCTGCTGATATATTTGAGATATCAAGAATATACATACACTCCAAAGTAGTCACAGGCAGGAACTTCTGGGTTCTCTTATATAAGTAAAAATTAACTTTTCAATAACACCATTATATTGTTTGCGCCACCTGTCTTAAGTCTCTGGTTTCCTGATTCTGGATAATATAAAATCTGGATAAGAACAGCTTAACACTTCTCTAGTGCATAGCAAGTCATCAGAAGATTTTTAGCAGCATAATAACATAACATAACATCTGCAGTAGCAAAGTCCTCTCTGATTTCAAGTAACTTCACATTAAAGCATAGTAGTAAATAAATCTCTTTGGTAGATGTAACATTAAGTGTTACACTGAATCCTTAAAATGTTAACCCTTTGAGAAAATATATTCATTATCTTATTCAGAATTTGCTCTTTAAAGCAAATCAAAAAGAGGAACAAAGTGTAATTCTGCCATACTTCTTGACAGCAGTAATTTCTAGAAACCAGATTTAAGGTCCAATTTTACCAACCATGAAAAATAATTGTAACTTTTAGATGCTTATAAAAAATTATCTATCACTATTAGTCATAAGGATATTTTATATCTTTAAACAGCAGTACAAAAATATATGTAGTCATGTTTGCAAGATACTTACCCTATCATCAATTATGACCAAATCTTTCGGTTCTGTTCTATCAATTTTCAAAACACGATATTTTGTTTCTGCATGATTGCTCCCCACTAGGAAGTATCTCTACAAATAAAAAGATGCTGTCAGTTCTCCTAAGACATTTACCTTACACAGATTTATAACCCCTTAGTTTTTGACATTAAATACATTAATACGTCAGGTTACTTTTTAAAAGAAGTATTTCTGTTAAGTGTTATGGCAGATTAAAGAAAAGCTGGTTTCAAAAGGTCAATTTTATTGAAATTGAAATATTCTCAGTGGTGTCACGATAAGCATCAGTCTGATATCTGAAATGTACCCAGTAACCAGGTCAGATGAATTTAATTACATTATATAGAGATTAACCTAACTGATTGGAGACTGATGTTTAAATTTGCCAGGAAGAAGCAGCTCTGGTAAGAATTAGAAAGCTCAACATATAATTAGGAATGCTTAGACAATCATAGTTATTAAAATATTGATATTTTATCAAATAAATCTTTACAAGTTTTCTAGAAGACTGAAAATGACTTTATTATAGCAACTACAAAAATCCACCCTGAAGTCCAATGAAAGATTAAAATGAGTGTACTTTCCCAAATGGCTTTTTATAGATAAGCTACAGGAAATAATTAATATTCTTTCTTTTCTGAAACAGTTCCTTTCAGTCTTATACCTGAACACATTAGCCTTCTTAAATGAATACTGAGAATAAAATGAATAATAAAACTGTAGAAAAATAACTATCTTATGTTTAAAGAAATGTTTTTAAGAAAACCTAAACAAGATTATTTTAAATTGCATTAAAAAAATAAAACTCCAGTAGCAAAAATAAAGTTTGAAAGATATTTTATTCAAAATATTATTTAAAAAGTGGCACTTTTTCAATCTTGCAAAAATTAAGAAGATATTACCACAATCAAATGGCATCTCACCATTTCATTAGTTAGATAACATATAGGTACATAAAGCAATTAAATAACAAATAAGATTCTTGAGATTAAAGGCCAAACTAAAAAGTGTAGACCATAGGAATTTCAAGCATAAGAAATTAATGTGATTACTCTAGATGCAGAAAATGGTAGAGTCAGGACTTCAATTGAGCTTTAAAGGATGGGTAAGAGTTTCTAAAGAAGATTTTACTTATATCAGAATATGAGCACTTGGTTACATTGCTTTAATACTAAATGTGTAAGAGTAGATGCATTTTTTATAAGTATATACCTATTTATAACAGCCTGATCTAGACTTTCAGTTTACAAATAATAAAACTATGTTAAAAGATGACGGGTTAGCCCATTCTCCAGGGGAAAACTAACCAAACACTGAACCCCTCACCTCATAGCAGAGGTACAGTCTGGATGGTACTACCAGTTATAATGAGGTAGAAATAAAATTATATTAAAAACTGGTAAACTAGGCATTCAGTAACTAGAACTTGAAGCACTGGGGGATGGTGGGGCAGGGACAGAGAGAGAAAAAGGCCAAAGATTGTAGACTTGGCCTCAACTAATTCATTCACTGAGACCCTATAGCATGGAGTGGAGACTAGAGTAACTGACCTAAGAAAATTATCTTTGGAGGAATGGTTTGTAAACTATACATGTTTATTAGCAGAAAAGGTAGCTACCTTCTTAAGGATTTGAGGAAAAATTCCTAAGAGAGGAAATAACAAGTATTAAGACCTGAAGAGGAGAAATAACTTAGTGTCTTTGCAAGAACCAGATTAAATGAGAAAAAGCTCATAAAACACCTAAAATACCTGCGTTGTGTTCAACACAAAGAGGGTACTCAATGAGGGGCAGTTCCTTTTCTCTTCTTTACTTTTAAAGACATCAGCAAGTCTATGCCATTGCATTTGAGAAAAAAAGACAAAGGGTGGAGGGGAACAGAGGGAAAAAGAGAGTAAGTACCACGGAGAAAGGAAAACATGTCAGGGACCAGAATGGAACTAGAAGAGAGAATGCACTGTCTATTAGCAATCAATTTTTGTCCTTAGGAGAGAGGCGCATACAATGTAAAGACCATGAATGGCATGCTGCATGAACTGGATGCAATGACAACACAGAAGGTCACTGAGTTCACTTGGTGAAGGGTCAGAGCAAGCTCCCCAAAGAAACAGGTATTGTCCTGATGCTAAGCTTGGTCTTGAAGGATCTCTAAACAGGAGTAGCTTTATACTAAACCAAGATAGAACAAATGATAGCCACCATATCCACCTACAAATAATCCTCTCTTATCACCAGTCTCTGCCACAGCTCCATTCCCTAAGAACTTTTATTTAAATCTAAATTCAGGACTTACTTCCAACGGCCTTGGGGCATGTGTGCCCCCTTCATCTAATTATAAGCACCTTCAGCATATAGGAGCTAACTCTATAACCTCTGTGGCTTTTAATTCCCTAGTCTAATAGCAATCTAGTTCTACAGGCATGGGATACATGTTAGGTGAAAAAAGAAGCAAGTGCCACAGAATGATTTGATTTGCCAGGTAACTTTCTACAACCTTTACACTAACCCATCTTTATGTTGCTTTTGGTTTGGTTTGGTCTGCTATCAGCATACAATATTATATAAGACAGCAGTATTACACTTGTATAAATGTTTGCGCACATACTGCACTCAATACCCAAGTTCAAGAACCATTACCACTATCAAACTGATCCCTTTTACCTACCTGTTCTATCTGGGATATCCCTTTTTTCTCTGTCCAAAATTTACACTAACCCATTTATTTTGGTTAAGCACACAAAAAGATGACCCTTTTAAGTCACCCACGCAAAAAGGCACACCACTTCTTTAAGAAAGACAAAATCCAATACCATGCAGTTTTGATGATTATGGCTTTGTAGTATAGTTTGAAGTCTGGGAGTGCGATGCCTCCATTTCCTTCTTTTTTTTTCAGTAGAGCTTTGGCTATTCGGGGTTTTTGGTGATTCCATATGAATTTCATCAATAATTGTTCTATTTCTTTGAAGAATGCCATTGAGATTTTGATTGGAATAGCATTGAATCTGTATATTGCTTTTGGTAGGATGGCCATTTTAATAATGTTTATTCTTCCAATCCATGAGCAGGGGATGTCTTTCCATTTCTTTGTGTCTTCTTCTATTTCTTTTAACAGTGTTTTATAGTTTTCTTTGTATAGGTCCTTTACCTCTTTTGTTAGATTTATTCCCAAATATTTGATTTTTTTTGTTTCGATAATAAAAGGGGTGGTTTTTTTGATTTCTTCTTCTTCAGATTTATTGTTTGTGTATAGGAAGGTATTGGAACAAGAACAGACATACAGACCAATGGAATCGAATAGAAAATCCAGAAATAAACCCACAGATTTATGGTCAACTAATCTTTGACAAAGGAGCAAAGACTATGCATTGGAGCAAAGAAAGTTTGTTCAATAAATGGTGCTGGGAAAACTGGGTCGCTACATGCAAAAGAATGAAGCTTGACCACTACCTCACACCATACACAAAAATCAACTCAAAATGGATTAAAGAACTAGACATAAGACCTGAAACCATAAAATACATAGAAGGAAATATAGGCGAAACACTACGGGATTTGCACATCAAAGACATCTTTATAGACACATCACCCAAAGCAGTGATAGTGAAGAGAAAGATAAACAGCTGGGACTACATCAAATTAAAGAGCTTCTGCACAGCAAAAGAGACAATAACAAAAACAAAGAGAAACCCCACCAACTGGGAGAACATTTTTGCACCCAACACTAATGATAAAGGACTGATCACAAAAATCTGCAAAGAGCTGATGAGACTCAGCAACAACAAAGAAAATAATCCAGTCAAAAAATGGGCAGAAGAGCTAAAAAGAAACTTCTCTGAAGAGGAAATGCAAATGGCCAACAGACATATGAAAAAATGTTCAACATCACTTGTAATCAGGGAAATGCAAATCAAAACTACCATGAGATACCATCTCACACCAGTGAGAATGGCACATATTAAAAAAACTAGCAACAACAAATGTTGGCGAGGATGTGGAGAAAAAGGAACTCTTGTGCACTGTTGGTGGGAGTGCAAACTGATCCAACCACTATAGAGAGCTGTGTGGAGATTTCTGGACCTACTAAACATAGAGCTTCCATATGATCCAGCAATTCCACTCCTAGGTATTTACCCAAAGGACACAGAAACATCAATTCCAAAGAGCACCTGCACTCCTATGTTTATAGCAGCACTGTTTACAATAGCTAAGCTTTGGAAACAGCCCAAATGCCCAAAAATAGATGACTGGATCAAGAAGATGTGGTACATATATACCATGGAATATTACTCAGCATTCAAAAAAGATAAACACATGCAATTTGCAGCAACATGGATGGCACTGGAAGGGATCATGCTCAGCGAAATAAGCCAAAAAGAAAAAGAAAAATACCGGATGGTCTCACTCATAGCAGGAATCTAGAAAACTTAAATAAGGGACCAGGAAAATGAATATAAGAAAGTGAAAATCAAAATCAACAAAAAACTATGAACCAGAGACACTTTTTGGGGGGTGGGGGGCGGGAGGGGAAGGATTGGGGTCAGAATGGGGCATTTGCAATTGTATGGGGGAATATAAAAATAAAATTTAATATTTAAAAAAAAAAAAAAAAAAAAAAAAAAGAAAGACAAAATCCCTGAATAAAATTCCTTGAATTTTCATAGGTACTGGAAAATTTAAGGATTAATTGCAATAAGATTTGATGTAGCACTTTGTAAAAAGTCAGATATAATTCCTAAGATACTAGTAAGCAACTGCATTACAGGCCTCTGGAATACAGACAGAGGACAGCAGTGCTAATCTCCTGTTTAGGCTTTTCCAAAGACTCCAAGAAGCAGAGGAGTCAAAAGCTAGAATCTACAGAATTTAGAAGCATATCTGAGCTGGAAAACAGAAACCGGAAGCAGTATAAAGATCCACGTTGTCTCTCTTCTATAGTGGCCTAAGAATCCTAAAAATGTTTTGTGCAGATTAGAGCGACCTCATGTGGAGTAAGAAAACCACAGTTCTCTGTCAGCCTGCTGTGAACAGAAACATTTTCCTGTACTGCTCTCTGGTGGGCAACTGAGTGCTTTCCACTTGGTTTTATTTCCTTCCTATTAAATATATCAACTCTAACTATGTATATATATATTTAAGGAAAAGATATCTCAGGGAATTTTTAAGTCCCTTGGTGCTGAGATGCATTTTGCAGCATAATACTAAATATAACTGTCTAAGGATATATATATAAATTTTCTCCACTGATTTTTTTCCTAATATTTTTAAATTAAGATTATTAAAATTAAGATTAACTGAATAGTACAATGAAGATCCATACACCCTTCACCTAGATTTACCAACTGTTAAAATTTTGCTACATTTTTTTTCTTCCTTCCTCCTTCCTGACATAAACTTTTCTTCTGAGCCATGTGAGGACTAGTTGTAGGTATCATTAACACATCACCCCTAGAAACCTTAATTTGTATCTCCCATAAACAAGGACATCCTCCCACATAATTGTAATACCACTGATAGAATATTATCTATACAACCCAGATTCAAATGACTCCAAGTACCCTTATAATATCTGTTTTAGCTGGCATTAAAATAGAAAAAAAATAGCATTCAATGAAGGATCATAAGTTACATTTGATTACCGTGTTTTTGTAATCTGCTAATCTAAAATAGCTCCCTGCTTTGTCATTCACGACTTAAATATCTTTAAGGAGTCCACCTCTTTTATACCAATTTTCCTAGTTTTCTATTGATGTCATTCATTTAACCATTTACTAGTAAATGTCTCATATGTGACAGGCGCTAGGCTAGACACCTTAAGAAAAAGATAAAATGAAGATAATTTGGATATATAGTTTGCTGATGGATTGGATCCAATAGGGCAGTAATTGGTCCTACTGTTTTTGTAATTCTAGCATATTAGAGAAGAAGCATATTTGAGAGAAAAACAAAAGTTCTGTATGCAAGATGTCTCAAAGAGATCAAGTGGGGAACTTTACAGACTCTGGAGCTCAAAAGAGAGATCTCAATGGGTGTCATCAGCACATACTGGAACGTAAAGTCATAGGACTAGACTAAGAGTGAAGATAGAGCCTCTTAGGCTGGGTAAGGAGGAGGAACCAGGTTTAAAAAAAAAAAAAAAAACTATAGAGAAAGGGCCAATGATTAGAAAAACAAAAACAAAAAACAAAAACCAACAGGACATCATGGAGTCATTACAGAAAATGCAGATCATTTGGAAAAGAAGAAGCAGTCACAGTCACACCAAATGTGGCTGAGAGGTTAAGTTCGATGAGGAAAGACAAGTGTCCAGAGGGTCTGACAACTGGAGCTTGTGAGTGTCCTTTCCGTGGGCAGCCTCAGTGATGGGGCAGGTCTGGCTGAAGAGCAATGGGAGGTCTTCTGGGTAAAGCTGGAAGAATGAACACCTCTGTTCCTCCCAAACTTCTCTAAAACTATTGTTTTAAGTTTTTATGTTTAAAGGTTTTTATGTTTATAGGTTTTTTTTAGACATATGCCCCCAGGGCAAGAAGAGGAGTAAAGGAGAAAGGAAAAATATCACTTGAAACTGAAAAGTGAGTCATAGAGGAAAGCTGGATCCTAAACTAGCAGTGGGGACAAAAAAAGCAATTTATACTACAGAACGTCCAAAAAGCATGACAACTTGTGGCACCTCTTATCTCAGGAGGCTGGAGTATTTTAGAAAATTGAAGATAAAAAGAATCTAGCACAAGCTTTCAAAAAGAGAAAAAAAAGGTTTCAAACTAAAGATCAAGAATAGAATAACAGTAGAAATTCTGAGTAGCTACACTGGAAGGTGAAAGATGGGGATGTAATGCCTTCAAAATTTTAAGAGAAAATTAAACTTCAATCTTTAATTCACCATTAAATCTATCAATCAAATGTGAGGGTAGGGTAAGGATGTTTATTACCAGACAGCCTCCAGGTCAAAAATATTACAGTCATGAACCTTTTCTAGTGAAGCAATGGGCGATGCCCCACTTAAAATTAGACGTAAATCTAAAGAAAGAACACGGTACAGAATGTGGGAAAATAAAATCATCACATGGAGATCCCAAGATGCCAGCTCTGCTGCAGGTCTTGGGAGCAACCAGTCTGATTTTGAGTCATTGCCTCCTCAAGAGGCAACCATTAAGAGTACCTGCCACGTGTGAGTGTGCTTAGAGAGTTACATACCCGGAGAGGTGGGGCTAAACTCATTGTAAATTCTAACTAGGGATTATAGGAAGAAGAAAATATCTCAGGCACTGGCAGTTTGAAGTTCAAATGATAACATGTAGGGTAAGTGAAGTTAAAAATCAGGCATTTTTACGTCCTCCTGCCTCTTCCGTGGATGCCCAAGCGGCGGGGCGTGTGCACCGGGCATGCGCGCCTATGGTTGTGGGCACCTGGGGCCTGAGGGCGCGGTGTGCGCATGTGTAAGTGCTCACACCTGTGCCCAGGCGCGGGCTAAAGGCAGCGGCGGCGGCAGCAGCAAGGCAGGAGGATCACTCTGTGTAAGACCAGCAGATGACAGAGACGGAGCCCACCAGACAGAGGCCAGAGAGAGACGTGCCGGCCTCCTTGCATGCCACCCTCCCTGCCCGCTGTGCCGTGGATCTGGTTCCCTGCTCCGACATTAAAGGCCGGTAAAATCTATTGAGGGGGCTCCAGGCCTCTCCTTTTCATCTATCTGAATGGACAAGTGAACCTACCCTGTGCATGCTTGCACTAAAGGTAAAAAGGAGGGAAGTAAAATGCCCATAAGCAAGAGGGAAGCAAAGGGAGAAGTAATTGGAGTGTACAGGGTCTCCATAAACCAGGCACCCATTGGTTGAGGCTGCCTGAATGCATCTACATTTAATGAATCAACACTTCCAGTGGAAAAGGTTTGCTCAGTGTAAAGAAATACCACAATTGTAGATATGCTGGGGGTTGGGGGAAGGAGGTCTGCGGTGCTGGGAAGAGTTAAGGTGGAGAATTAGGATTTTTAAAAAGCTGTGTTAAAATGTCTATTATGCTAGAAGATGATCCAAGCTTGCTCTCTTCAAAGTTAAGCATCACTGTTCAAGAAAAAGCTTAAAATTTCAACATGCAGCTTTACCA